>NC_138770.1:476240833-476840833 GCF_965119305.1 Pelophylax lessonae | reverse complement strand
TCGCTAACATTGTCCCCGGTTTATCTGAAAACTCATAATATTTTCTTCTGGTTATCATAAGGTTCCGAACTGTTCTCTGAAATAAGAGTTTATTCAACTCTTCCCTTGCTTTCATAAGGGGGATTAGGTGTTCTCTCGCTAGAGACTGTTTATGGGAAGAGCTTAATGTTGTAATACATTCTAAAAGCGCGGTTACCGCCCTCTCTCGATCTTGCTTTTGTCTGGAGCCTATCTTCATTATTACTCCCCGAATAACACACTTATGTGCTTCCCATGTTATCCCGGGTGCTTGTAACGGGTCAGTGTTATTTGCGAAATACTCTGTCAGGGCTACATCAATTTCAGCCCTGGCAGTGGGAATCCGCAGGAGAGATTCATTTAATCTCCAAGTCGCTAATCTCGGTGGTCCGGAGTCCCACTCAAACAACAGATGGACAGGTACATGATCTGAGAAGGAAAATGAATCTATATGAGTAGCAGCAATCGGAGGGAGGTCATTCTGGGATACCATAAATCTATCTATTCTGGAGTAGGTATTGTGTGTAGCTGAATAGTAGGTATAGTCCCTCTCCCCAGGGTGCATTATTCGCCATGGGTCAACCAGATCTAAAAGGGACATTTCCCTCTTCAATCTGTTTAATCGAGAGTACGATAGCTGGGATATTCCTCGTGAAGTGTCTGAGGGGCTCTGGTGAAAAATTGAAGTCTCCCCCCATTATCAGATGCCCCTCACGGAATTCCAATATAGTCAATGTTAAAGACTGCATGAAGGGTATTTGATTGGCTTTGGGGAAATATACATTCACAAGAGTAATTACTCTTTGTCCCAGCATCCCTTTAATCATCAAATACCTTCCCTGGGGGTCGGCCTGTAGGGCCCTAAATGCCCATGAGATATTTTTTTTGGATATGACTATACTCACGCCTTTCGCTTTAGAGATGGGCGAGGGGGCGTGGTATGCCCAAGGAAAATCCCTATTATACAGTCTGGGGATCAGATCTTTCTTAAAGTAGGTTTCCTGGAAAAACGCTATATGAGTATGGCTTCGTCGCATATCACATAACAGTCATGAGTGTTTTTCCGGGGTGAACAGCCCTCGGACGTTTAAAGTGGTCAGTTTAAGATTTGATATTGTCTCACCTGCTGAAGCCGCCATGTCTCACCTCTGTGTCCCTGTCTCTGCCGGATGGGTGGGGGAAAAAGAGAAAAGAAAAAGAAAGAAAGGTTGAGAAAAAAAAGGGGGGGGCGGTAAAAAAGGGTAAAAAAAAGGGGGCAGTAAAATAAAAAAGGGAGGTAAAAAAAGGGGGCGGTAAAAATAAAAAAGGGAGGTAAAATAAATAAAAAATAAAGGGGAGAAAAAGGAAAAACAGATTTTTATTTATAATTTTATTCTCCCCCCTTCCTATCGGTCCGCACGTAATAAATCTAAATAAGGGTTAATATTTAACCTTGCGCAATTTAGCGCGGCCTAATATGGGGGAGGCAGAAGGCCTAAAAGCTCCGTAGAGTGTACAAAAAAAACAAAGAAAAAATACAAAATATGAGTGCACATAGCCCCAGCCCGCAGGCTACCGCCCTATATCTTATTGAAACATATGGGGAGGTAGAGACAGGGGAGAACAAGTTAAAGCAATATGGAGGGATATTGTAATCTTGATCACACTACAATAATAGCTACATCACATTATTTACTCCCTTCCTGTGGCTTCATCTTATGGGTCCATTACTCCCCTGTATCCCACCCCCCCCCCCCCCCCACCGCATATTATATATCACATGTCCCTCCCTCCTCTATTACCATGTTTCCCTGGCCCCTAAGGGGCCCAAAGATATCAAAAGGCTTCTAAGAGTATTATACACATATTATTGATTTGATCTCTTCACACAGTAGGCCTGGGATCTTCTCGTATGTTTCTAGAGATATCAGTTCCATGTTATTGCTGGTCCCTTAAATATTGAGATCTACAGGTCCCTCTCAAAAAATTAGCATATTGTGATAAAGTTCATTATTTTCTGTAATGTACTGATAAACATTAAACTTTCATATATTTTAGATTCATTACACACAACTGAAGTAGTGCATGCCTTTTATTGTTTTAATATTGATGATTTTGGCATACAGCTCATGAAAACCCAAAAATTCCTATCTCAAAAAATTAGCATATTTCATCCGACCAATAAAAGAAAAGTGTTTTTAATACAAAAAAAAGTCAACCTTCAAAAAATTATGTTCAGTTATGCACTCAATACTTGGTCGGGAATCCTTTTGCAGAAATGACTGCTTCAATGCGGCGTGGCATGGAGGCAATCAGCCTGTGGCACTGCTGAGGTGTTATGGAGGCCCAGGATGCTTTGATAGCGGCCTTGAGCTCATCCAGAGTGTTGGGTCTTGCGTCTCTCAACTTTCTCTTCACAACATCCCACAGATTCTCTATGGGGTTCAGGTCAGGAGAGTTGGCAGGCCAATTGAGCACAGTAATACCATGGTCAGTAAACCATTTAACAGTGGTTTTGGCACTGTGAGCAGGTGCCAGGTGGTGCTGAAAAATGAAATCTTCATCTCCATAAAGCTTTTCAGCAGATGGAAGCATGAAGTGCTCCAAAATCTCCTGATAGCTAGCTGCATTGACCCTGCCCTTGATAAAACAGTGGATCAACACCAGCAGCTGACATGGCACCCCAGACCATCACTGACTGTGGGTACTTGACACTGGACTTCAGGCATTTTGGCATTTCCCTCTCCCCAGTCTTCCTCAGGGTCCGGTCACCTCTTCTCGTTGTGCAGCATTTTCTGCCTCACTTTTTCCTTCCCACAGACTTCTCACTGAGGTACCTTGATACAGCACTCTGGGAACAGCCTATTCGTTCAGAAATTTCTTTCTGTGTCTTACCCTCTTGCTTGAGGGTGTCAATGATGGTCTTCTGGACAGCAGTCAGGTCGGCAGTCTTACCCATGATTGCGGTTTTGAGTAATGAACCAGGCTGGGAGTTTTTAAAAGCCTCAGGAATCTGTTGCAGGTGTTTAGAGTTAATTAGTTGATTCAGATGATTAGGTTAATAGCTCGTTTAGAGAACCTTTTCATGATATGCTAATTTTTTGAGATAGGAATTTTGGGTTTTCATGAGCTGTATGCCAAAATCATCAATATTAAAACAATAAAAGGCTTGCACTACTTCAGTTGTGTGTAATGAATCTAAAATATATAAAAATGTATAATGTTTATCAGTACATTACAGAAAATAATGAACTTTGTCACAATATGCTAATTTTTTGAGAGGGACCTGTATTGAAAAGGGGGGTTAAAGAAGGTTGGTTACGGAGTTCCTCTAGCCAGTCAGGGATAAGGATTGGTGGGGTGTCCAAAAAGGTGAAGAGTCCCGATGCTTGGTCCAACCAACGTAAGACATAAGAGGACCCCCCCTTCTGAACAACCAGGTGGAAGGGGTGCCCCCAATGATAAGTAGCTCCCACTGAGTGTATTACCTCCAATAGAGGCTTCAGGAGGGCCCTCATCTTTAATGTGCGCCGGGAAAGATCTGGGAGTAAGCGTATGGTAAACCCCCCATTTTCCATAGGACATTTTGCCCAGGCTTTCCTCATGATCTCTTCCTTAATAGAGAAAAAATGTACTCTTACTAGCACATCCCGTGGATGGTCTTTGCCTAGACTTCGGGGGGCACGTGCTCTGTGGACCGACCCGGTCAAGTTCTATTGTCTCTGTGGGGGGTCGCTCCAAGAGCTCATTAAAAATTGCAGTTATTTTAGACCTTAATTCTGGGCCCTGGATTAGCTCTGGGATTCCACGTAGCCGAACATTATTTCGTCTGCTGCGATTTTCTGCATCATCTTGTTGCAATAGCAGGATTTGTATCTGCCTTTGTATGACTGTATTTGAAGTTTCTAGGGCAGTTACTTTGGAAGATAATATGATGTGTCCTGATTCTACCACTTCCACTCTGTTTTCTGTGTAATCTATTTGTTGTTTAAGTGAGTTAATCTCTTGAGTAAGAGTACTTACGATGGATGCCGCCATCTCTGTGATGTCTTGTTTAGTGGGTATGGTAGCGAGGATTTCCTGCCATTCCATAGTCTGAGACCGCCATGTCAGGGCTGACTGAATCGGAGACAACGCCGCACCTTCCAGATGGGGTGCCATTGGGGAGGCTAAATGATGTGGACTCTTTGCACGGGGGTGCTGTGTCTCTATCAGAGGGGTGCTTCCCTTCTCAATCCGTTTACCCGCCGCATGTCCTGCTGCGGGCGGGCGTGTCGGCGCCATCTTGGAGCGGTCCTTTGCTGACTGACCAGTCTGAGGGGTATGTCTCAAAAAATATGCCGAAATATCGGCTCTGCTGCTGTCTGCCTGAGTCCCCTGTACTCTCGCAGCATCAGGCATAGAGGAGGGAGGGAAATCACTAGCTGCACAGGGCGGTAGCACCTCTTGGATCACGGAGCCATGTGGAAATGAGACTCTACAGCTCCATTGCCTGACCACACCCCAATACTGCAATTGTGAAATTGACCATATTTGGGTATGTGTGCTATCCTGACATACATGTCATGATTTTGTTAGTACTATGATTTTGAGTGTTTTGCCCATTTTAGTCCCACTAGGGGGTGTTTCTTGTCTGCTATATGGTCTATATAGAGATGAGGGCACTACACTCACAACTCCTGAAAATATCCAAACCTCTGCAATTTTTTTAAATAAGGGTGGATAAAGCACCTGTACCAGATGGCATCCACCCACGCATCCTAAAATAATTGAGCGCTGTAATTTCAAAGCCTTTGTTTCTAATTTTTAGGGACTCGTTAAGGATTGGAATAGTACCACTGGATTGGCGTAGGGCCAATGTGGTGCCTATATTTAAAAAGGGATCAAAGTCTTTGCCAAGTAACTATAGACCTGTTAGTTTAACTTCTATAGTCGGGAAGATACTGGAGAGTTTAATAAAAGACCACATAGAGTTCTTGCTGGAAAAAAATATTTTAAGCAACAGACAGCATGGATTCATGAAAGACAGAAGTTGTCAAACAAACCTGATTTCTTTTTATGAGGAGGTAAGTAAAACCTCGGACAGAGGGGCGGCTGTGCACGTAGTATACTTGGATTTTGCAAAAGTATTTGACACAGTTCCCCACACACGGCTAATGTGTAAGGTAAAGTCTACAGACTTGGAAAGATCAGTTTGTAAATGGATAGAAAATTGGCTAAAAGATAGAATTCAGAGGGTAGTGGTTAATTATTCCTACTCTGAATGGTCTATAAGGTTATCAGTGGTGTACCCCAAGGTTCAGTGTTGGGAACCTTACTTTTTAATATCTTTATAAAATATATAGGGTCTTGGATTAAAAGTGCCATTTCAGTCTTTGCAGATGACACCAAGCTTTGCAGTGGAATAACTTCTTGACAGGATGTCTCCAACTTACAAGCTGACCTCAATGCACTGTTTCATTGGGCAACTATGTGGCAAATGAGGTTTAATGTTGATAAATGTAAAGTTATGCACTTGGGGGCTAAGAATATGCATGCATCATACATACTAGGTGGAGTAGAAATGGGGGAATCCAAAGCGGAGAAGGATCTGGGTGTTCTGGTAGATCATAAGCTTAGTAATAGCATGCAATGCCAAGCTACGGTTTCCAAAGCAAGCAAAGTAATTTCTTGTATTAACAGAGTCATGGGGTCCAGAGAGAGAGATATCATTTTTCCCCTGTACAAATCATTAGTAAGACCTCATCTTGAATTTGCAGTCCAGTTTTGGGCACCAGTTCTTAAAAAGGATATGGGGGAACTGGAGAAAGGGCAGAGAAGGGCAACCAAACTGATAAGAGGCATGGAGGAGCTCAGCTATGAGAAAAGATTACAGGAACTGAATTTATTCTCTCTTGAGAAGAGGAGATTAAGGGGGATATGATCAACATGTATAAATACATAAGGGGTCCATATAGTGAACTTGGTGTTGAGTTGTTCACTTTAAGGTCAACACAGAGGACAAGGGGGCACTCTTTACGTCTAGAGAAAAATGGATTTGGTCTCCAAACACGGAAAGGTTTCTTCACTGTAAGAGCTATGAAAATGTAGAATAAGACTCCCTCCAGAGGTGGTTCTGGCTAGCTCACTAGATTGCTTTAAAAAAGGCCTGTATTCTTTCCTGGGTGTACTTAATATAAGTGGGTACTAATATTTATAGGTAAAGTTGATCAAGTGAATATCTGATCAATAAGGATCCGGGGGATCAGGAAGGAATTTTTTTTCCCCTGCTGTAGCAAATTGGATCATGCTTTGCTGAGGTTTTTTCGCCTTCCTCTGGATCAACTGCGGGTATAGCATTGTGTATATGGGATTGTATGGTTAGGTTTTCATTACTGTTTTTTTGTTGTTTCGTTTTGTTTTTTTGGGCCAGATGGACGTGTGTCTTTTTTCAACCTGACTAACTATGTAACAGTAACCCCCCCCTCCCTGCCTCTCCACCCTCAACAAACAACCCCCCTCCCCTTAACAATAACTTCCCTCCCTTCCTCTTCACCCTCAACAATAACCCTCCCTCCCTCCCTGTCTCTTTACCCTCAATAACCCCCTCCCTGTCTCTCCATCCTCAACAATAACCCCCCTCCCTGTCTCTCCATCCTTAACAATAACCCCCCTCCCTGTCTCTCCATCCTTAACAATAACCCCCCTCCCTGTCTCTCAACCCTCAACAATAACCCCCCTCCCTGTCTCTTCACCCTCAACAATAACCCCTCTCCCTGTCTCTCCACCCTCAACAATAACCCCCTCCCTGTCTCTTCACCCTCAACAATAACCCCCCTCCCTGTCTCTTTGTAACGCTCCTGTGTTTTTATAGTACGCTGGATTTGCAGCTGCAGAATCTCCACTCAGTAGTCATGTAGAGATGTGTTGAAATACCAGATCCAACTCTCCAGACTCATCACTGTGGGCCTGTCTGCTTCAGCATACAGATATACACACACTCAATAAGATGTTCCTGGAGTGATGGGATGTATATGACAGTATGGAGGTGATGTGCTGAAGGGAAAGGTGTGAGCAGTGACAGCAATGATAAGCACTTGATAGTAATGTTCAGGAGAGTAGTAGATGGTAATAGGTAGAATGCAGATAGGTTTAGTAATCATGTATGGTAACAGGTGGTGAGGACAGCAGATGACATATACAGGATAGACTAACCCAGTGTAACAGTCCTTAATGTGCAGAGGTAGATAGTGTAAGTTAGTTATGGAGGAATCCCCATGTGGGGTACTTATCACTAGTAAGGTTAGTAAGTAGAGGGGTCCGGTAGTGAGGGAATGATCCGGTAGCGAGATACGGGATCAGTAGCGAGGTTCCGGTCTGTTCCAGGTAAAGGAGATTAGCTGGAGGCTCCGGCAGCATAAGACAAGGCTTGTGAGCATGCGGTAACATTGAACGAACAATGTGAGAGAGAAAGCCGGTGATTGAAATAGCCGCTCAGAGCGGTGCTCAGCGATGATGTCATCCGGCTTAAAGGTATATGCGTTCCACCTAACTAAAAAGGTGGGACGCAATATGAAGAGGAAAATGGGCAATAAGGGTACCAAAGGTACCAGAATCTTACAGTACCCCCCCCCCCCCTTAAGGCCGGCTCCGGAAGGCCTATAGCACTGGTTTCTCCGGGTATTTAGAGTGAAACCTTCGTATAAGCCTAGGTGCGTGAACATCAGAAGTATCCAACCAGGTGTCGTCTTGGGGTCCATAGTTCTTCCATCTTATGAGATATTGGAGTCTTCCTCTGTGGATACGAGAATCCAAAATCTCCTTAATCTCATATTCTTCTCCGCCTTCAACTTGTACTGGAGGTGGAGGCAAGATGGTAGGCCTTATTCCTTGGTTAGGAACATGTGGTTTCAGTAGCGACACATGAAAGATGGGATGTATTCTGAGGTCTGCCGGTAAGGTGAGTTGCACTGCAGCTTTTCCAATGAGCTTCTTAATTGGGAAGGGTCCCAGAAATAAAGGTCCAAGCTTTTTGCTAGGGATCTTTAACCTTAAATTTTTTGTCGATAGCCAAACGAGGTCCCCAATAGCATATTGCGGAGAAGGTCTTCTACGAAGGTCGTAGTACCTTTTTTGTTGACTATGAGCGTGTGAGATGGTGGTATTAAGTAAACCCAGAGAGTCTTTTATTTGGGTAAGATAATCCGAGGCTACTGGGTTACTTGATGGTAGGATGCGTGGTGGAAGAAGTGTGGGATGAAACCCATAGTTCAAGTAGAACGGACTTTGCTTAGTAGTACTGTGGGTTGCATTGTTATAAGCAAATTCCGCCAGAGGGAGGAGGTCCACCCAATCATCCTGTAGGTATGATGTGTAGCAACGCAGATATTGTTCTATACACTGGTTGACTCTTTCAGTCTGTCCGTTGGTCTGAGGGTGGTAAGGAGAAGTGAGCTTTCGCTCAATCCGTAGTATTTGACATAGAGCTTGCCAAAACTTGGAGATAAACTGTGAACCACGGTCGGATAAAAGAGTCTTTGGAATTCCATGTAACTTGAACACATGTTTCATTAGTAGTTCCGCTGTTTGTTTAGATGAAGGTAGTCTGCGAATAGCAATGAAATGTGCCATCTTTGTCAGATGGTCCACTGACACTAGGATGGTATTAAATCCTTTGGAAGGTGGTAGTTCTACTATAAAGTCTAAGGACACAACTTCCCATGGAACCTGGGGTATTGGTAGACTGCAGAGTAGACCAGATGGTTTTGTAGTGTCAATTTTGGACCTTGCACAGATGTCACATGAAGAAACAAATTTTTGTACAGACGTCTTCATATCAGGCCACCAAAACTGCCTGGTAAGCAAATTAAGGGTTTTTGTCATACCCATATGTCCTGCCATAGGCACATCATGTGATAATTCCAAGATCTTGGTGCGCATAGTAGGGGGTATGTAGAGTTTGTCGTTGTAATAGAGGAAGCCTTCTGCATCAGTACTTAGTTGTGGTGGAGGTGAATCCAATCCTATACTGTGCAAAATCTCTTCCTTCAGGGAGCGAACAACACCAATAATACGTTCATAGGGTATTATAGGAATAGAAGGGATTTTGGCGCAGTTATCTTCGGTTAATCGTGATAGCGCATCCGCTTTTTTATTTTTGTCTGCAGGCGTGTAGGTCACTAGGAAGTTGAATCTTAGGAAGAATAATGACCATCGTACCTGCCGGTGGGAAAGAGTTTTGTTAGTCTGGAGGTATTGAAGGTTTTTATGATCTGTATATATGAGTATTGGTAATCGGGTACCTTCAAGTAGATGTCGCCAATTCTCCAGTGCCAGTTTTATGGCAAGCAACTCCTTTTCACCCACTGGGTAATTCACCTCTGGGCTGCTTAGTGATTTAGAGAAGAAAGCAACTGGGTGGAGTGGTGAAGTATTTGTTGGTCGTTGGGAGAGAACTGCTCCTACTGCCATGTTTGACGCATCTACCTCCAGAATATATTGGATTGATGGATCTGGATGGCGTAGTATGGGAGCAGAAGTAAAACTTGATTTTAACAAGCGGAAAGCTCCATTTGCTTCTTCTGACCATTTGAATGGTTTCTTTATACTTGTAAGTTGTGTGAGAGGTCTCACAATAGCAGAGAAGTTCTTGATGAACTTCCTATAGAAGTTTGAAAATCCAAGGAATCGCTGTAATGCCTTACGAGTTGTTGGTATAGGCCAATCCAGAATATAGGATATCTTGCCCATATCCATCTTGATTCCAGTTTTGGATATGATGTATTCTAGGAATAATATTTCTTCTTTATGAAATAGGCATTTTTTTAATTTCATTTCACGTATAGATTGTGTGCGAGTAATCTGGATAACACAAGTCTTACATGTTTTATATGTTCAGACAAAGATCGAGAATAGATAAGTATATCGTCCAGATATACCACAACACAGACATCAAGTAAGTCTCTAAAGATGTCGTTTATGAACCGTTGAAAAGCTGCAGGAGCATTACACAACCCGAATGGCATCACAAGATATTCGAATAATCCGTATCTGGTTCTGAATGCTGTCTTCCACTCATCTCCGTCACGGATTCGGATTAGGTTGTATGCCCCTTTTAGGTCCAATTTAGAGAAGTAGGTAGCCCCACGCACTTGTTCAATGAGTTCAGGGATGAGCGGTAAAGGATAGCGATCCTTTATCGTAATGGTATTTAATTGCCTATAATCGATAATAGGCCTAAGACTTGAATCCTTATTGCGGACAAAGAAAAGTCCTGCAGCTGTGGAAGAAGTAGAGGGTCTGATGAACCCTTTTGTCAAATTCTCATCCAAGTATTCCTTGAGATGAGAGAGTTCATTCTGTGAAAGAGGATAAACATGACCGAAAGGCAATTTGCTGTTAGGGAGTAGATCGATAGTGCAATCATAATCCCTATGGGGAGGCAACACTTGAGCATTTTTCTCAAGGAAGACTTCGGAGAGATCCTGATAGCATAGTGGTGCAATCTCATCTGACACCACAGACAGGATCTTTCCATAAGATGGGAGGTTACACGTAATCTCGCAATAGTGAGAAGGGAAAGTTAGAGTCCGTGTTTTCCAATCTATGGTTGGTTGATGTGTGTGTAACCAGGGAAGTCCCAAAATAATGGGAAAATGGGGTGAAGATAGTACATCAAAAGTGGTGGTCTCCATATGAGACTCGTTAGCAGTGACAAGGAGTGCTTGTGTCTGATTGGACCAGAAGATAACGGAATACCGTTAATGAAACTAACAGAGACAGGTTTAGGTTTTGAAATAATAGGTATTTTATTTAAAGTAACAAAACGTGTATCGTTATAGTTCCCACAAGATCCTGTGTCGATCATAGCCTTGGTGGTAATCCTAGTCTGGTCCCACTGTAATGTTAAATGAACAAGGAGATAGGGATTAGAAAAGGAAGTCGTTAATCCCCCTAGCAAGACATGTGAACACTCACCCTCTTTTTTGCGGACAAGGGGACAGACGCTTATCAAATGATCCGGGGATGCGCAGTACATGCAGAGGTTTCTGGATCTTCTCCTGACTCGTTCAGTAGTTGATAAAGGTGGGCGTATGGTTCCTACCTCCATAGGAGTAGGGTCAACGGCCGAAATCCGAGAAGGACTAGACAATGGCATTCCCATTTTCTCAGCCTTTCTTTCTCGCAGTCGCCTGTCAATGTTGATACTGAGTTGTATTAAGGCATCCAAAGTGCCAGGTAAATCCGCTCGGGCGTGCTCGTCTTTAATGGCTTCTGACAACCCGAGTCTGAACTGAGTTCGCAGAGATGTATCATTCCACCCTGAATCAAGGGTCCATCTTTTGAACTCTGCTACAAAGTCTTCAACAGGTCTCCTTCCTTGTTTTAAAGCCCTCAATTGGATATCAGCAGTACTCTGCCTATTGGGGTCTTCATATAAGCTAGCGAGTTCCGCTAGGAATAAAGGATAGGAGTTGAGAAGATGATCATCTTTCTCAAAGAGAGAGTCTGCCCAGGCCCGTGGATCACCTGTTAAGTATGAAATAACGGTACAAACTTTAATTTGATCAGTAGGGTAAGTACGAGGTTTTAGCAAAAAAAAGCAATTGACATGCATTTTTGAATTCACAAAATTTTTTCCGATCACCTGTAAACACTAGAGGAGGGTTTATTTTAGGTTCAGGGGGCTGAGCAGCAGTAAGCTGTGAAAGACGGGTTACCTGCTGTCTCAGAGTCTGATTTTCATCTTTTACTTCAGTAAGAGCAAGTATTAATGCATTTACTTGTTGTGTTAATTGTGTCACTAGGTTCGTTCAATCTGTAACGCTCCTGCGTTTTTATAGTAAGCTGGATTTGCAGCTGCAGAATCTCCACTCAGTAGTCATGTAGAGATGTGTTGAAATACCAGATCCAACTCTCCAGACTCATCACTGTGGGCCTGTCTGCTTCAGCATACAGATATACACACACTCAATAAGATGTTCCTGGAGTGATGGGATGTATATGACAGTATGGAGGTGATGTGCTGAAGGGACAGGTGTGAGCAGTGACAGCAATGATAAGCACTTGATAGTAATGTTCAGGAGAGTAGTAGATGGTAATAGGTAGAATGCAGATAGGTTTAGTAATCATGTATGGTAACAGGTGGTGAGGACAGCAGATGACATATACAGGATAGACTAACCCAGTGCAAGGATAGATGGTAGTAGACTCAAGAGCTAGCAATCTATGTAACAGTGCAGATGATAGAATTAGTATGCATAGATAGTAACAGTCCTTAATGTGCAGAGGTAGATAGTGTAAGTTAGTTATGGAGGAATCCCCTGTGGGGTACTTATCACTAGTAAGGTTAGTAAGTAGAGGGGTCCGGTAGTGAGGGAGTGATCCGGTAGCGAGATACGGGATCAGTAGCGAGGTTCCGGTCTGTTCCAGGTAAAGGAGAATAGCTGGAGGCTCCGGCAGCATAAGACAAGGCTTGTGAGCATGCGGTAACATTGAACGAACAATGTGAGAGAGAAAGCCGGCGATTGAAATAGCCGCTCAGAGCGGCGCTCAGCGATGATGTCATCCGGCTTAAAGGCAGAGGCGTAACTAGATTTCTCAGGGCCCCGGTGCAAGAAATTTCTGTTTCCTGCACTGTAGCCGTCTTTTGGCTATAGCGCGGGTGGGTAGTGGTTAAAGTAAATGTGAACCTCAACAATGAATTTCCTTGATTTGCCTCCTTAGGATTGGTTAAATCTGACCCGGGGAATGGGATCAGTGGCAGGGCTGGTGGGGAGAAGGGGAATGGCATCAGTAATAGTTCTGGTGGGGAGAGAGGTAATGGGATCAGCAGCAGGGCTGGTGAAGAGGGGAATGGGATCAGTAATAGTGCACCAACCATGGCGATGGTGGTGAGGAGGGGTGACAGCGGTGGTGGTGGTGAGGGGGGTGGGATCAGTGGCGGTGGTGGGGTGGAATCAGTGGTGGGGAGGGAAGTGGGATCAGGAGCGGTGATGGTGGGGAGGGGGCTGGGATCAGTGGTGGCAATGGTGGGGAGAGGCAAGGGATCAGTGGTGGTAATGGTGGTGAGGGGTGTGGGATCAGGGGCGGTAATGGTGGTGAGGGGTGTGGGATCAGGGGCGGTAATGGTGGTGAGGGGTGTGGGATCAGTGGCGGTAATGGGGGTGAGGGGTGTGGGATCAGTGGCGGTAATGGGGGTGAGGGGTGTGGGATCAGTGGCGGTAATGGGGGTGAGGGGTGTGGGATCAGTGGCGGTAATGGGGGTGAGGGGTGTGGGATCAGTGACGGTAATGGGGGTGAGGGGTGTGGGATCAGTGGCGGTATGGTTTCCAATGGCATAGTTTACACCAGTGGTTGCAGTTACTGAAAAAATAAAATAAAACATGCTGCATTGTTCTTGCACTGGATTGTACTGGAATGCTTTAAAATGCTTTAAAATGCACTGAAACGCACATTACTTAAGGTTAAGAAAAAGGAGGGGGAAATGCACTTGACTGCATCAAAAGCGCAATGGAACGCATCAAAAACATGTAAAAAATGCACAAGCAGAAAAGCAACTGGAACAAATCCGGACTGCGTTTCTATGGTGTGAACTGGCTCTAAATAAAGCCAGACTATAAAAAGAATATACACTAGCCATTACAATGCCCACACTCCCCATTATACTTCAATATACATTTGGATCATACAATCATGACAAGCTTGCAGGAAAGAAACCGGAAGTACTGCTAAACACTCCTGGCATAGCTTATCATGAAGGTAAACTGTAGACTTTGGTTAGGAAAATCCACACTGACCAATTATGCCTCCACATATGTCTAGAAAGGTTGATGAGTACAAAACTCCTAAATAAAAAACTAAACTTTTAAATAAAGGTCATCTTTTGTTTTTAGGTACCTTTTTATAGTGAATGTTCAGTACTGTAATTTATTGGTGGGGGCAGAGGCGATTTCCCCCTCACTCAGGCTCAGCAACTCCAGTCTCCAGCCAGGCAGACAGACACAGCATGTGGTTCACTCGTCTCGCAGAGGGGAGAACTCCTCCTCCCCCTGCACTCCATTGGTGTCAGCTGGTCAGCTGACTTTCAGTGACTGTCCACCCCTGCTGCCTCACTGCATCAGCCATCTCTCGGATTGGAGGATCGGCAGGGCTGAGGGCGGTGCAGGCGGCACAGCAGCAGAATGTCATTGCAGGTACTCGTAGATTGCTTTACACTGCACACATACCGCTGTACCTCTCCTCCCCCCCCCCCCCCGCACAACGATCGGGGAAGGCGGCATCCAGCCCAGACTAGTCTCTCACTCAGCTCAGCCACCACTAGCGAGTAGCGAACAGTCATCAGGCGGACGGACGGGCCCCCTCACGCCGCGGCCGCTGTAAGAAAACAGGGGCTGGCGGGCCCCCCCCTCAGGTAGCGGAACTCCAGGGCCCGGTCGCAACCGCGACCGCTGCGACCCTGATAGTTCCGCTACTGCTTAAAGGTATATGCGTTCCACCTAACTAAAAAGGTGGGACGCAATATGAAGAGGAAAATGGGCAATAAGGGTACCAAAGGTACCAGAATCTTACACTCTTCACCCTTAACAATAACCCCTCTCCCTGTCTCTCCACCCTCAACAATAACCCCTCTCCCTGTCTCTCCACCCTCAACAATAACCACTCTCCCTGTCTCTCCACCCTCAACAATAACCACTCTCCCTGTCCCTTCACCCTCAACAATAACCCCCCTCCCTGTCTCTTCACCCTGAACAATAACCCCCCTCCCTGTCTCTTCACCCTCAACAATAACCCCCCTCCCTGTCTCTTCACCCTCAACAATAACCCCCCTCCCTGTCTCTTCACCCTCAACAATAACCCCCCTCCCTGTCTCTTCACCCTCAACAATAACCCCCCTCCCTGTCTCTTCACCCTCAACAATAAGCCCCCTCCCTGTCTCTTCACCCTCAACAATAAGCCCCCTCCCTGTCTCTTCACCCTCAACAATAACCCCCCCCCCCGTCTCTCCACCCTCAACAATAACCCCCTCCCTGCCCCTCCACTGTAAACAAACAATCCCCTCCCTGCCTCTCCACCCTAAATAAACAACCCCTTCCTTGCCTCTCCACCCTAAACAAATAACATCCCCCGCCTTTCCACCTTCAACAATAACCCCCCTCCCTGCCCCACAACCATAAAAAAATTACCCCCTCCCTGCCTCTCCACCCTCAACAAATCAACCCCCCCCCCCCCCAGCAATAACCCCGCTGCCTGTCTCCAGCCTCAACAATAACCCTCTCCCTGCTTCTCCACCCTCAACATAAACCCCCTTCTCTGACTCTCCACCATCAACATAAACCCCCTCCCTGCCTCTCTACCCTCAACAAATAACCCCCCTTCCTGCCTCTCCACCCTCAACAAATAACCCCCCTCCCTGCCTCTCCACCCTCAACAAATAACCCTCCTCCCTGCCTCTCCACCCTCAACAAAAAACCCCCCTCTCTGCCTCTCCACCCTCAACAAATTACCCCTCTACCTGCCTCTCCACCCTCAAAAAATAACCCCTCTCCCTACCTCTCCACCCTCAACAATAACTCCCCTCCCTGCCTCTCCACCCTCAACAATAACTCCCCTCCCTGCCTCTCCACCCTCAACAATAACTCCCCCTCCCTGCCTCTCCACCCTCAACAATAACCTCTTCCTCCGCCTCTCCACCCTCAACAATAACCTCTTCCTCCGCCTCTCCACCCTCAACAATAACCCCTTACTGCCTCTCCACCCTCAACAAATAACCCCCCTCCCTGCCTCTCCACCATCAACAGTAACCCTGCTCTCTGCTTGTCCACCCTCAACAACCCCCTCTCCCTGCCTCTCCACCCTAAACAAATAACCTTCTCCCTGCCTCTCCACCATAAACAAATAACACTACTCCCTGCCTCTCCACTCTCAACATTAACCCCTATGGTTTTATGATGGGGGTAGTATGGGGGATGGATCCTGTGTAATGATAGGGGAAGGTGGGACCTGTGTAATACTAGGAGCAGTATGGGGGAGGGGGGTCCTGTGTAATTTTGGGGGGAGGGGGGCAAATTTGCATTGGAGGCCCAAGAAAATGATTGCCCAGGGTCCTATCCATACTAAAGACGGGCCTTGGCATACAAAATATTGACACTTTGGGCAAAATTTGGACATTTTGACTTAAGGGTGTACTCCTTTTTGTTGCCAGGGTTTTAGACATTAATGGCTGTGTTGAGTTTTTTTGAGGGGACAGCAAATGTATAGTTATACAAGCTGTACACTCACTGCTTTACATTGTAGCAAAGTGTACTTTCTTCAGTGTTGTCACATGAAAAGATATAATTATTATTATTATTATGGATTTCTATAGCGCCAGCAGTTTACGCAGCGCTTTATAATATTAGAGGGAGACTGTACATTTACAATACAATAAAATACAAGAGGATTAAGAGGGCCCTGCTCAGAAGAGCTTACAATCTAATGGGGTGGGGCAGGTGTTACAAGAGGTTGTAAGAGTAGGGAATGAGCTGATGGCAGATTAGTTGGTGGTGTGATAGGCTTCCCTGAAGAGATGAGTTTTCAGGGATCGCCTGAAAGCAGCTAGAGTAGGAGATAGCCGTACAGGTTGAGGTAGAGCGTTCCAGAGGATGGGAGAGGCCCTGGAGAAATCCTGGAGACGAGCATGAGAGGAGGAGACAAGGAAGCTTCAGAGTAGGAGGTCTTGAGAGGAGTGGAGAGGACGGTTTGGGTGATATTTGGTGACAAGATTGGTGATGTAGCTCGGGGCACAGTTGCTTGGCTGATTTGCAAGGGGGTGAGGTGAAAGATTGATGGACATCGGCTGCAGGTGCCAACTCTAACCTTTCAGCAGAAGACTGGGTGGGAGACAATGTGAAGGAACTGGAGGCACTGTCAGCAACCACATCTTCTCCTTGCAACAGGAGCTCCACCAGCAGCACCACCACCCAGCACTAACATGGTGGAGCAGTATGTGTGCACACGCCTAGACGTACTGAATAACGGGTCTGCCCCCTTCAACTTCTGGGTCTCCAAATTGGGCACATGGCCTGAGCTTGCCCTTTACGCTTTGGAAGTGCTGCCCTGCAGCCAGTGTATTATCTGAACGTGTATTAAGCACAGCTTTGGGCGTTATCACAGACAAGTGCAGCCGCCTGTCCAGAGCCAATGTGGACAATCTCAAATTCATTAAAATGAACCAGGCATTGATCCCACAGGACTTGTCCGTACCTTGTGCAGAATGGACATGTATAACGGCCTTACCCAGCCATTGTTGCAATTAAAAACAAAAACCAGTGTTGGCTACCTCGTCCTTCTCCACTGCTGCTTCCACCTACACCGCCACCTCAACCTCCTACTCCATATGGGCCTCATCCTCCTCCTCCACCGCCGCCGCCGCTTCCACCTACACCGCCATATCCTCCACCACCTCAACCTCCTACTCCATATGGGCCTCGTCCTCCTCCTACATCATTCAAGATGATTATTTTTTATTTTTATGTTCTTTTAAGTTATTTCCCTATCCATATTTGTTTACAGAGCACTTGCCATGCTCTTAAGATGATTTTTGCTGCCATTTGCAGCCCTCTAGCCCTTTCTATGTTTGTTTTAGATGCATTTTAGTGCTCAAAAGTTCGGGTCTCCATTGACTTCAATGGGGTTCGGGATCTGGACAAAGTTCGGGTTAAGTCCGGGTCACGAACCCGGACTTTTTTTTTTCAAGTTCGCTCGAACCTGCCGAACCCGAACATCCAGGTGTTCACTCAACTCTAGTTAGGAGTCATCCTTATTTCTGCCAGTACTGCTGGCAAGTATGCCTCCCACCTAACATAAGTGCCTCCTGTTGCTTTTTGCAATTTTTCTTTAATTGTACGGTTCATCCTTTCCACCACCCCGAACTCTGAGAGAACTCTGAAACTTCCAATTAATCACTATTAATTTAGCAATTTGTTGAAAAAAAATTTGAAGTGAATGCAGGACCTTTTTCCGAATCAATGGTTAATGGGCATCCCTACTTTGGGATTATTTCTTTACACAAAATGATTTGGCTTCTGTAAGTGCGTCCTCTTTGAGTTTCAAAAGCTTCTGGCCACTTACTAAATTTACCATAACTAGCGTATACTTCGTTCTATTCCTACTACCTTTAGGCTTGTGTGAAATTAATGTGCAATTCTTGAAATGGACCTTGGGGTGGCAGCAAATGATCATGTTTCCCATGTTAAGCACCTTGTGTATTTTTCCGAATACATGTTCTGCATCTACTCAACTGGTCCTGGAATCTTTTTGATATTTTTAATGCAAAACCTTTTCTTCAATTCTTGTATTGTTAACTGTTGTCCTCTGTGTCCTATACCATGAAACTGCGCTATAATGGTAGACGCACTATGTTGAGGTATGCCTAAGAACCCCCCTTTTGTCATAAGACCATTTTGGTCTAAGGACAAACCTTTCTTATGCCAGTGTGCTACATCTTTCTCAGTGGCTGTATACTGTAGTTCTTTCAACAACTGGTGTTCTGGAATTGTGGGTCGCTCTAGAAGGACAAAGGTAGGATTTATTGGGGCAAGGGAACCTGCATGGGCAACAAAAGCAACTTCTTTGCTGATTTTGTCAGCCAAAGCATTACATAGGGCAACAGGGTCATTGAAATTAGTATGTGCCTTACATTTTATCACTGCAACAGTACAGGGTATGTGTATGGCCTCTAACAAATCATTCGCCAATGAAGCATGTGACATTCCCTTACCATCAGCTGCTACAAACCCTCTACTTTGCCAGATTTGGGCAAAATCATGTGCCACACCAAAAGCATATTAAGAATATGTGTAAATGTTTACATCTTTTCCCTCAAATAACTGACGGGTTAAAGCAATCAACTCTGTGGCTTGTGCTGAACAAAGGTGGAAGGCTTTGGCCTCCCACACAATATCTGGGAATTGTACTACAGCATGCCCAGTTAAGTATGTTTTGTCATTTGGTCTAGTACACGAACCATCTATAAAAATGTCTATACTACCTGGTTGGGTATCTTACACCATTTCTGCTCTGGGTGTGGTATCCTCATGAATAACCTGTACACAGTCATGTTCTTCTGGTGGGGAATCTTCTTCACCCTTAACACCTAGCATTCCATTAAGAATAGCTATGGGGCCTGAAGTTGGGTGAATCATATTTAATAGACAAGTTACTGGTCAAAGTCAAAATAACTTTATAACCAGATGCTTGTTGGGCCATCATGTGTTGAGTAGTCAAATGTTTTAATACATGTGCGTGATGAGTAGTATGTAAAACCGTATCATGCCCCAGTGTTACTGACATAGACGTTTCCACGCTCATCGTGCAAACAGCAAGTGCGCGTAGGCACACTGGTATGCCTTGTACCGGTAGAGGAACTACTCTGGAAAAATAGGCTACAGGTCTCATAGCCCCGCCCCCCTTGCACGCTCCTGGGCGACCATCACTGCCATGGTTGTACAATTATCTCAAGCATACACATGAAAAGGTGACTTATAACAAGGTAAGCCCACCGCAGGAGAGCAAACTAAAGAGGACTTCAAGGTTTTAAAGGCATCTGTCAGCTCTTGGGTCCACTCAATTCGGACTCAATGACTCACTTTGCCTGCACCTTGTGTCCTTCATTACCCAGGTATTTTAACAGAGATCTACTATCCTGCCTACATGCCTCTCTGCTTGGGCTGTATAAAAAAAATATCATCCACATAGTGGAGCAACACAGAACTATGGGGAGGGGACCAACCCTGTAAGGATGCCCGAAAGGCCATAGAGTACACTGCAGGTGAGTCTATGTAGCCTTGAGGCATTCTCCGCCAGGTAAGCTGGTGTCCGTCAAATGTTAAACTCAGTATTAGTTATGTCTCTTCGATCACTGGGATGGAAAAAAGTGTTTGACAAGTCCAGCATGGTGTAATACTGAGTGGTACAGGGAATGGAGGTAATCAATGATGGCACATCTGGGACAATCGGTGCAACTGGGACTGGGATCAAGTTATCAATAGTACTAAGGTCTTGGGTAAATCTATAATAGCCATCAGTCTTCTTCGCTGGATTTATTGGTGTATTGTAGGGAGATATCATAGGCCTTAATATACCTTGTTCTAAAAAAGGATACAATTATTGGCCTAATTCCCTCTATTTTCTTTTGTGACAAAGGGTATTGTTTCTGGTACGCAGGATTAGTGTAGGGCTTCAGTGTAGCTTTATAAGGTGTGCATGGAATTAACCCTATGTCTAACTTGTCCTTTGTCCATACCTGTGGATTTATATCATCAAGTTCACCAGTTGCTAGGAAGCAATATGGTGATTCCATGTGTATGCCACCATTAGGGTCTATCTCTATTCTGCTCTCTAATTTGCCTAATTAGTCCCATCCAAGTAAACTTACAGGGCAGTCTGGGATAATTTTAAATAAATGTTGTAAAACATTACCTTTACCATAAGAGTTGTTTACCTCAAGGGATGGGGTCTCCTAGGTACGAGTCAATACCCCATTTTTCCCACAGAAGGTTCACACTCTGACAGGTACCCTTCATATAATTCTGATCGCATGGTGGATTGAGTCGCACCTGTGTCTATTATGAAATGGAGAATTTCTCCATCTACCGTTAAAGGTATTGTTGGCTGATTAGAATATTGAAAGGATATCTAAGGGAGCATGAGCGGACTACCTTCTGGGCAACCATATTGTTGTTTTATCTGCCATTGTAGTGGGAATTTAGTGGTATGCTTCTCATTATTACCCTGGAGTTGCTGTCTTTGTTGGGGGTAGTTTCCAGGATTATATCCTGAAGTACCACCCTTGGACAGTGGGCATTGGTTTCTCCAGTATCCCAATTCCCTACAATTAAAGCAGCTCTTATTTCTCTCTCCTGAACCTCCTCTTCTATTTCCTCTGGGCTATGATGAAGTCCCTGGAATTGTGCCTTTGATGAGGTTTTGGGAATATCAAAACAAGCTGCTGAATCCTTTAACATAACTTCCTTCTCAAATCTCTTTATAGCCAGCTCGGGCCATTTAGCAACTAGCTGCTTAATCAAGAGGAAAACTTCTTGTTTAAATGCCTGCAATAGTCTGTGTGTATATAATGCCCATATCACCTTCAGTGGTCATTCCCGCTTCTTCCTTCCACACCTTTTGAAAACCTTTTAATAAAACCAGGTACTGACTCTTTAGGACCTTGCCTACAGGCTATGGCTGTGGAAATTGATTTCTTATCCTGCCATAATTTTTTCATTTCTGCCTCAACTTGCTTCCACATTTCTTCCACATCGGTATCTGTTACCAAAGGATAATCTGCTGCTCTACCGCCTGGTGGTATTAAGTCTAACTTATCAACAATATCCCAACTCCTTTCTGATTCCATATCATATGCCAATATACCATCTATTATGAGTTTATAGTCTTCTATAGAAAGTTGCCAACCCTTTGTAGCTCTCTTTAAATAGTTTATGGTAGCTGAATGATTTTTTTCTAGGATCTAGGGAATTCTTGATAACGTCTATGCAGTATTGCATGTCCACCAGTTTAACCATAATATAATTTCCAACTGATATAAGGTGCTATTAAATCTGCAGATGGGAAGCGGCATGCAATGGGGAAAGAGGTACTGGGCTTAGCGATGGAAGTGGAGGCACTTGGCCTAATTAAGGTATCACTTCTCAAAGTACTAGGGGAGGTTAAGGGAACCTGACTAACAAATCTCCCTTCTGTGTTAGCTGCCACTTCTCTCTCCTCAGTAGAGGATGATACTATACCTCCTTGGGCTCCCCCTCTTTGTTCATCCCACACCTTAGGAGCAGCGACTCCTGCAGAACTACCTGCCTGAACTGATTGCTTGGGAACCCCATCCCTGTTATGCCGCTGTACGGGCAGGGTCCTGGGATGCTGAGGCCAAGGACGATTTGAATGCAGTCTAAAAACTGCTACAACCTCATCCTCTGCTATTAACTGTGATGTTAGAGGTAATTGTGGGTTTATCTCTATATAAATAAGGAGCCCCGGGGGTGGAGCAGTAAGCTCCATTGCATCTAAAATGAAAGAATTATTCAATTTTTTTATCTGCCTGGGATGGTCCTGAAGGTACATATCCCGGTGCATATTTTAACCAGTTTAATCCACCCGCCATCATATACTTTATATCTGATTTTGGATCAGGGTCAAACCATGGGAAAGCTTCCCTGTCTCCCAGGCACAGCCCCTTCACCATATTCATATGAAGCTCATCATTTGCATCATCTCTGGTAAAGGGGCTTAAACTATGCATTAACTCAGTATATCCTGACAGATTAATTTATCCAAGGATTTACATAATAATAATCTTACGGGATGTCCATGCAACATACTCTTTACATGTTACATTTTCAGGATTTGGTTTTGGAGCGGATTTTGGCATTTTACCAAGTTTACGCAACAATTTTCTTTCTGTAAGAACCTTTCTAGGAGGCTTAGGCGGATCTGAGATTTTCCCCTTACCTAGGAGTTTTCCCATCCTTTGGATGCAAAAAAGCGGTTATGCAAGCACTTCCTAGTGTAGTGATAATCTGCCGATACGCTTTGTGCTGGAGTAGCTGACAACAGTCACGTAGAGCCACGGTCAAAAACTCCTCAACAGCACATGCGCAGCTATGGCTTAAATCGGACAGAATTCAGTACACCTCTAACACTCCCCTCCCCCCCCCCCCCCACTTGCTTTCACCTTCTCTGGGTCAAGGCCGTTAAGCAAGCCAGAGAGATGGTGTGTCTTGAGGCGCTCAAGAGTACAAAAAGTTCTAACATCTCATTCTAACAACAGCACAAAAAGCAATCTAACAAAAGCACAATAAGCAAAACATGCATATAACTCTTAACAGATCGAAGGGATGATCCCTAGCACTATTTAAATTTGCCTAGGTGAATAATCTATCTGTGAGCTACCTCAGCTGAAACAGACCTATCTCCTGTGCTCCCACAGCACTAGGGTTCTTTGAAATGTGTCCGCAATCAGAGTGTCATAAGACAGAAAGTCTCACGCTACCCCTGATGGCGAAGTCACATCCCACTTCTGATCACCAGTTCTGAAAGGTAATACCCCTTGGTAGGTATACTTTTTCTGGCCAGCCTCCCTTCAACCTGTAAAGAATTTACGAGCACTCGGAAAAAAGACATCAAGACAGGTATGGTCTTTCAGTCTGTATTCAAAGGCATTCTGATCAGGACAGCTTATATACAGTTCATAAAGGGGATGTGACATTATTTTCCCAGACCAATTAAAAATATACATATAATATTTAAGCACAATGCACATAACATATTCATAGTCAGAAACAGATGTATACATAGCAGGAAAGCAAACTCAGGAAAGAAACATCTCAGAATAGCAAAATACTGTACGGCCAAAAAATATGCTCAAAACTCAGAAACAATGGGAGGAAATTTACATCCTCAACAGCAAAAATGTCTAAGTTTACAAAGAGACTACAAAGTTTACAAACACAGGTGAATCATGCATTCTAATAGGCTACTTCAGCAAAACCTAATGCAGGAGAACAAATAGCAGCAAATTCATTGTAAAACAATCATATATACTATGTGTGTGTATATAGTGTGTATATATATACACACACACATTCAATATATATAGAGTGCAGTGCAAATGTTTTAGGCCGGTGTGACAGGTGTGAAGTGCTTTCAAAAATATATATTTTAATTCAGTATGCAGTGAGCAAACAGAAGAAAAATGTAAATTACATCAATATTTGACGTGGCTTGCTTCAAACCAGCATCAGTTATTCTAGGTACACTTGCACACAGTTTTTGAAGGAACTCTGCATGTAGGGGGATCCAAACATCTTGAAGAACTAACCACAAAACTTCTATGAATGTAGGCTGCCTCAATTCCTTCTGTCTCTTCATGTTATCCAAGACAGACTTGATGTTGAGATCAGGGCTCTGTGGGGGCCAAACCATCACTTCTAGGACCCCTTGTTCTTCTTTATGCTAAAGATAGTTCTTAACGAGATTGGCTGTATGTTTGGGGTTGTTGTCCTGCTACAAAATAACTTTGGCGGCCATGCACATGCCTCCCTGATGGTATGGCATGATGAAGTATCTGCCTGTATTTCTCAGCATTGAGGACACCATTGATAAGGCAATGGTGAGGACCTGATATGAATGGTATAAATTCACTTGCGCCAAAATGTTATGTGTAATTATATAAAGGATCACCACAAACTAGATTAAATTATATAAGACAATGTGGAGCAGCTGCTGGAGTAAACTAAATAGCTAGAAACAGTGTAAGGGAGCAGCTTGGATTATTTAATCAATGCTGACACCAGCGCTTGCTTTAAAAAGTGAAAAGGTGTGATGATAATATGTGAATATACAATATTCAAACTTCTTAATATACAATATGTGCTCCAAATATAACATGAATACAGTTTTTGTGCAATTTAAATAGTACTGTAGACCTTAAGTAAGAAACAAAGTGACGTGCCAAATATTGAACAAAATTCATAATAAAAACAGTGTGCATAAATGTCCAGTGAGGAAAAATAGTCTGGATAGGTGTAGCACAATATACTCTGTGTGTTCCAAAAATAAAGGATCCTTATTTCCTTCAACAGTAAGGTGAAAATTCTCCCCAATATTAAGCACACCCAAGAGGAAACGGCACCCTAGTAGCTCACCCCCTCACATGATGTTAATCACAACACTGAGGAAATGACACTTTGCTGCAATGTAAAGTAGTGAATGTACGGGGGGGCATGGCCAGGAGCGGCTTGTGAGAGGACGCATCAAACCAAGCTCCCCCTAGAATCCGTGCATTGATCCTTTCCCTGGTCTGCATCAGGCACACCCCGGGGATTGACTCGTAGTGCTCCCGGCGATGCTCCGCCACAAGACCCACAAAGAATCCGGGATGCCTGGGCCTCAAGCCGCCGCGCCGGGACTTCCACAGCGGCCTAGTTCTGCGGGGAAGGGGAAGAGTGCGGCCATTAGCGACAGCTCTGGTGACCTTTGGTCTGCTATACAGGGCGGGTGCGGGCCCAGGGAGGAAGAATGTGCTGAGGAGACCATGGAAGGACTGGAGGAGGGGGATTGGGGCGAAGATGAGCAGCCTACATTAGCTGGCATACTGCGGGCCATTAACAAATGCAATGCTTCGGTGGGTCATCTCAAAAAACAGTTTGGGGGCTTGACTGAGGCTGTATCCCTCATAAGGCAGGACCTCCACAGCAGTAGAGGGGCGGGTTAGGGAATTGGAAGACCAACTGCCCCCCCTGACCAGGGAGTCCCGTCAGACCGCAGGCTTGACCAGGGCCTTGGAACAGAGGGCTGAAGATGTGAAAAAACCGCCTCAGGCGGAATAATGTGCGGATTGTGGGTCTCCCTGAGAACGTTGAGGAGAGAGACCCAACAGAATTTGTGGAAACCTGGCTCAAGGAAACTTTTGGCAGGGGGTGCCTTCTCTCATCTATATGCTGTAGAGGGCCCACAGGGTCCTGCCCCCTGCAACCGGAACTCCCGCCGAGAACCATGCTAGCCCGTCTGCTTAACTATAGGGACAAGGAGACTGTCCTGAGGCTGGCGAACGAACGACGCAACATTCATTATAACGGGGTGCGGGTCTCTTTCTACCCGGACTTTTCTGCCGAGGTTCAGAGGAGCAGAGCGAAATTCTTTGCTGTCAAGCAACGCCTGCAGAAACTACAAGCCTCTTATGCCATGTTATATTCAACATATTATACGTCCACGCCCGCCACCTCCGAATGAGGGTGAGGACTGAGGCTGGAGTCCGCGCTGCATGCCTTGGAGCCGCAAAGTGCGGTGACCCCTTTTTCTTTTTTTTGTTGTCATCACACTGGAGATCTGTTGGGACGTACAATGTACCAATGTACCTTGTTTGATTTGGAGCATGACCACTTCAATACAGGGCACTTTCACCCCCTTCCTGCCCAGGCCAATTTTCCCCTTTTAGCGCTGTTGCATTTTGAATGACAATTGCGCGGTCATGCAACACTGTACCTACACCAAATTTATGTAATTTTCCCCCCACAAATTCTTTTGGTGGTATTTGATCACCTCTGGGTTTTTTCCTTTTTGCTAAACAAATAAAAAAAGTTTGAAAAAAAAAAAAAGTTTTTTTGTTTTGTTATACAATTTTGTAAATAAATAAGTTTTTTTCCTGCACTGATGAGACTGCACCGACAGGCACTGATGAGGAGGCACTGATGGGGTGGCACTGATAGGCACTGATATGTGGCACTGATAGGTAGCACTGATATGCAGCATTGGTGGGCACTGATGGGCACTGATAGGCGGCACTGATGGGCACTGATAGGCGGCACTGATGTGCACTAGTGGGCACTGATAGGCGGCACTGGTGGGCAATAATGGGCACTGGCGGGCGACACTGATAGATGGCAATGATGGGCACTGGTTTGCAGCACTGATAGGGGGGGCACTGGCGAGCAGCACTGATGGGGAGGGCAATGGGGGGCTCCCTGAGCCCTGATTGCCATCCCTGGTGGGCATCCCTGGGGTCATAGGTGGGCATCCCTGGGGTCATGGGTGGGCATCCCTGGTGGTTCTAGTGGCACCCCCCCCCCGAGTGTCTGCACTGGTAATCAATGATCTGATTACCAGTGCCGAGCCCCCCCCCCCCTGTCAGGGGAGCCGCTGATCGGCGCTCCTTTACTCGTGCCTGTCAGGCACGAACTATGGAAAGCCGATCAACGGCTCTTCTTGTTTACTATGTGACCAGCCGTGATTGGACCCGGCTGGTGTCACATGGTAAAGAGCCTACGTCAGTAGGCTCTTTACCAAGATCGGAGGTGCAGGGAGTCAGACTGACACCTCGCATCACCGATCGCCGCTCTGCGCGCCCCCGGGGGGCGCACAGAGCTGTATTATCCTGCTGCTGTCATATGACATCCGGTCAGGATAATACAACCACAATCCCGCCGTCAATTTGCTATAGGGTGGGCGGGATGTGGTTAAAGGATCTGTCCATACTTTGGTTCACTTGCTTACTTTTACTTACCCCTTTTACTGCTGATGCCTGTTGGCATTCACCCAGCTGCTGATGTGACCTGTTGTCCTCAGCATGGGATTGTTAGACGCTCTTGGGGAATCCCCAGGGATACTGACTGCTCCTCCGGCGGGTGAGGGCCCTGAGCTTGGGAGTATATATGATGGTTTGGGGTGCCAACTGGCTGGAGCATCATTGCCTCTGTTGTCCAATTTCTGTTGGAAGGCCCTGTTGGCCTCTATGTCTTTGAGTCCGGAGTATGCAGACCTGTTCTGTCTAGCCTGCATCGACACTGACTACCTGTGGTTCCTTTCCCGCTGCCCTCCGCTGAAGCTGATGCGGTCTCTGCTAACCCGCATCCTTGAGTCCCATTTTGCTTTGATGTACTATCACCCACCATGACAGCAGTTCCAATTATCTCCTGGAATGTTCAGGGGCTGCGGGACCCACTTAAGAGGACTATGGTTTCTGCAGCCCTGCGCAGGCATTTTCCAGCCATCTGTTCGTTTCAGGACACCCACCTGGATGCTGAGTCACGTTCCTGGCTGCACTATGCCTGGGCGGGGTGGGAATATCACTCTATGCACACCTCATGCTCCAGAGGAGTGAGTGTGCTGGTTCATAGGTCCCTTGACTTTTAAATTAGTGAATGTACAGCTTGTTCAACAGTGAAAATGTGCTGTCCCCTCAAAATAACTCAACACACAGCCATTAATATCTAAACCACTGGCAACAAAAGTGAGTACACCCCTAAGTGAAAATATCCAATTGGGGCCCAATTAGCCATTTTCCCTCTCCAGTGTCATGTGACTCGTTTTTGTTACAAAGTCTCAGGTGTGAATGGGGAGCAGATGTGTTAAATTTTGTGGTATCCCTGTCGCTGTGTTACTGGTCACTGGAAGTTCAACATGACACCTCATGGCAAAGAACTCTCTGAGGATCTGGAAAAATTAATTCTTGCTCTACACAAAGATGGCCTAGGCTATAAGAAGATTACCAAGACCTTGAAACTGAGCTGCAGCACGGTGGCCAAGACCATACAGCGGTTTAACAGGACAGGTTCCACTCAGAACAGGCCTGTCATGTACCTGAGTGTCCTTGAACCGGGAGGTTCCCAGTTTCACAGCCTGAAGCCTTGCCTGTTGTGCCACATGGAAGCTCTGGAGTCTTTGCAGGGATTTTCCAACCTGATGCATTGCCTTGGAATCACTAGCCCCACCTCCTGCCAGCTGCGAACAATGTACAATTTAATCAGTCCATAAATAGCAGCACTTCCTGTTACTCAGTGCCCGTTTGTTTGGATTATCTCCCTGGGTGTGCTGTATGCTCTGAGACTCTGATTATCATGTATGAACTTTTGCCTGAATTCTTGACTCCTCTCCAGCCTGCCGATTCCATACTTCACCGCCAGCTTGTGTATGACCTCTGCCTGTCTAACCATTCTTTGGATTTCGTTTATATACCACTTTGCCCAATCTGTTGCCAGACCGACCTTCTTGACTGTTTTCGCCTGAATCCTCAGCACTCAAGCTCCACTTCTGACTACCTCACAGGTACCTGACATAACAAATTGGCTACAATGACAGTGAACCCTGCAGAGATTGTTAAGGCGCTTACGTGTCTGGGACAATTGATTGGTGTTTATAAACCGCATCGTTCGTTGGACGCTAAGCTAGATGAACTTTGTGCTATGCTAAAGTCTTGTTTGCCTGGCTCCTCTGTATCTGTCCAGACTCCTGCTCCAATCCAACCCACCTCTTCTGTGCCACTCAAATTTCCCTTACCTGAAAAGTTTGGTGGTGATACCGCGGACTGCAGAGGTTTTTTAAACGTTTGTCGTTTGCACTTCCGCAATAAACCTGGAGCTTTCAGTACTACTTCTGCCAAAGTGACTTTTGAAATTTCATTGTTAAAGGGGGAAGCCCTGGCATGGGTCTCTCCTTACCTGGAACGTAATGATCCTGTGCTGCAAGACGCTGATAGATTTCTGGCTTCTCTTCAAACTGTATTTGACAAGTTGGATAGAGCTTCTGCAGCGGAGTGCTCACTTTTGGATATACAACAAGGTACCAGGACTGTGGCACAGTATGCTATTGGGTTCTGTACCCTGGTGGCTGAGACCAAATTGGACTCGGGGACATAACGTGCAGCTTTCCGTAAAGGTCTTGCAGATCTTAAAAATATATAGAGTTGTGTGTTTGTCTGGATCTCCGGTATCATGAAAGGTGCCAGGAGAGATTTAGAACTCGTAAGCTTCCAAGGCTGGTATATCGCTTGGCCCCTAACTTCCATGCACCACCCCAGCCTGAACCTGAAATTTCTGTTGAATCCAAGTCTCCTGTGGAACCCATGGAAGTCGGCCGCCCCCACCTCTCAGAGTCCAAGAGACAAAGGAGGCATGCATTGGGCTTATACTTGTACTGTGGACTTAAAGGTAATTTGCTATCTGGTTGCCGAGCCCATCCAGTAAAAGGCAGGGTCTAACCAGTGTTGGAGGAGCTGGATTAGACCTTTCAAGTACTTCCTCCAAAACCAAGATTACTGTACCCGCAATCTTCCACTTCACCTCTAAACTTGTCTCCTGTGAGGCTTTTGTAGATTCGGGAGCTGCTGGTATATTCCTTGATTACACTTTTGCTAAGGAAAAAACCATCCCATTTGTTCCAAAGTCTAGACCCCTGAGCAATACCACCCCAAATAGACAGCCGTTGGGAGATGGCCTTGTAAAGTTTGAGACCACCACAATCACCCTTCAGGTAGGCGCACTCCATAAAGAGGAAATCGTCCTGTCTCTTATTGATTCTCCACTTCTGCCTGTTATCCTTGGCTACCCTTGGTTACAACACAACCCTTCCTTTGATTGGGTAAAGGCAGAATTAACCTCTTGGGGGTCTTTCTGTTATTTGTACTGTTTATCTCGACCCACAAGACTTTCTGGGTGTCTGTTGGCTTTCACAGCCATCTCTCCTACCTTGCCTCATGAATACCATGAATTTGCAGGTGTGTTTTGCAAGAAAAAGGCAGAGATTTTACCTCCACATCAGTCTTTTGACTGTGCGATTAATCTGACCCCTGGAGCACCTCTTCCCAAAAGGACCTATCCCCTGTCACTGCCTGAACAAAAGTCCATGGAGTAATATGTCAAGGACAACTCGGAAAGAGGTTTTAGCCAACCCTCTTCTTCTCCAGTAGGGGCAGGTTTCTTATTTGTCAAAAAGAAGGATGGGGAGTCTTCGACCATGCATAGACTATCAAGAGTTATCAGATCACTGTAAAAGACTCACCCATTGCCTCTTATTCTAGAATTATTTGATGTGCTTAAGGAAGCCATTATCTTCACTAAGCTTGACCTCCGAGAGGCTTATAATCTGGTTCGAATTAGAGAGGGAGACGAGTGGAAGACCGCTTTCAACACCCGCAATGGACACTATGGATATCTGGTTATGCCATTTGGACTCTGTAATGCCCCTGCTGTCTTCCAACATTTCATGAATGACATTTTTTATGACTTCAGCAACAGTTTTGTGGTAATCTACCTGGATGATATTTCAATTTTTTCCAAGACTCACCTAGAGCACTGCTCACATGTAAGGCAAGTATTACAGTGACTGAGAGAAAACACCTTTATGCAAAGATTGAGAAGTGCAGTTTTCATCAAAACAAGATATCTTTTCTTGGATACATCATAAATAGTGTCAGTATCCAAATAGACCCACAGAAACTTTCTGCTGTCTTGCAATGGCCTCAACCAACCACTTTGAAGGGACTCCAAAGCTTTCTGGGGTTTGCAAATTACTACAGGCGCTTCATCAAGGGTTTTGCTTCCATAGCTGTCCCCCTTACTGCTATGACTAGGAAATGCACCAATTGCAAACTGTGGCCCTCAGAAGCAGAATCAGCTTTCCAGCTTTTAAAAGGTATTTTCAGCAAAGCTCCAATTCTTCAGCATCCAAATCCTGATCTCCAGTACATAGTTGAGATCGATGCCTCTGAGGTAGGAACAGGTGCTGTGCTGTCCCAGAAACAACCAAAGATCGGTAAAATTCATCCAGTGGCGTTTTTTCTAAAAAATTTTCTCCAGCGGAGATGAATTATGATATTGGGAATCGAGAACTACTGGCTAAAAAAAAAAAAAACTAGAATTAACCTAATGACAAAGTCTTCTGGAAGGGGCTCTAAAGCCTTTTTCTTTCCTGACCGACTATAAAAACCTGCTGTATCTTCAGACTGCTAAACGTTTGAATTCACGTCAAGCTCGATGGGCTCTGTTCTTCTCCTGTTTTATTTTTGTCCTTTCTTATGTCCCTGGGCATAATAACAGGAAGGCTGATGCTCTTTCCATACAGTTTTTCTTCTGAAGAGGATCATTCCACCTCACAAGATTGTCGCACTGATCTCTACAGCTCTTTTCCAGTAGTTACAGGAAACCCAGAATCGTGTTCCTCAAGGGCTGAAGGTACCACCTGGTTGCCTGTTTGTAGCCCCCAGCCTCAAGAAACCTGTACTCCTCTGGGCACATGGATAGTTATCTGGTCATCCTGGTGTCATAATCACTCTTAAGACCTTGCAGCCTCATGTTTGGTGGCCTCACATTGAAAGAGATGTTACAGACTATGTGGCTGCCTGTCCAACCTGTGCTGCTAATAAAGTACCTCACACGTTGCCATTGTTACAACCGCTTACTGCACCTCACCAGCCTTGGACCCATTTAACTATGGATTCATTACAGAGTTACCCAAATCTGATGGCATGACTGCTATATTGGTCATAGTGGATCGCTTTTCAAAGATGTCTCATTTAGTACCACTTTCTGGATTACCTACAGCGGAAGCTCTGTCTACCTTCTTCCTTTCTCATATTGGGAAACTTCATGGTATACCTACCAATATCTTCTCAGAACGTGGATCTAAGTTCATTACCCGATTCTGGAGAGCGTTTTGTAAGAAACTGCTCTCACTCTCGACCTCGCATCACCCGCAAACAGATGGTTAAACCGAATGCATGAATCAGACCCTTGAAACCTATCTTGGCATTACATCAACTCGTTACACTCCAATTGGTCTAAGTATTTGCCTTTGGTTGAATTTGTCATTAACTCCAGTTGGCACAGTGCCCTGCATACCACACCATTCTACGCAGCCCTAGGCTATCACCCTCAGACCTTTCCACTACTTCAGCCTTCATGCGGTGTACCAGCAGTAGATCAACGGGTGAAAAATATCTTGCTACACTGGAAAAAGATTTGCTTATTGCTACGGAAGTCAGCAGGCAGATATGAACTTTTCTCCAACAGACGAAGATGCCATATGCCTCCATATGTAGTGTGGGACAGAGTTTGGCCGTCTACCAGATATGTGAGACTAAAGCAACCCTCTACCAAATTGGACCCTCGATTCATTGGTCCTTATGGAATAATTGCTCGAGTCGGCCCAGTCTCCTATCGGTTGAAGTTGCCTCCTTTCTCCGGATACACCCTGTGTTCCACGTTTCTCTCCTTAAAAGGGCAATCTTCAATCGTTATTCCAGAACTCAACAACTACCTCCTCCTGTTCTTGTTGGACAATATGAGTTTGAAGTCTCCAAGATTCTGGTTTCTAGAAGGCGGGGTCGTGGCCTATAATATCTGGTTCATTGGAAAGGATATCCCATCCCATCACAGACCGTTCCTTGGTTCCAGCTAAAGATTTTCATGCCCCTTCTCTCATTCAACACTTTCATGCCTCCTTTCCCGCTAAGCCTCGCTAGGCCCCAGAGGGGGCCCTGTCATGTCCCTGGGTGTCCTTGAACCAGGAGGTTCCCAGTTTCGCAGCTTGCAACCTTGCCTGTTGTGCCACAGGGAAGCTCTGGAGTCTTTGCAATGATTTTCCAGCCTAATGCATTGCCTTAGGCTCACTAGCCCCACCTGCTGCCAGCTGCGAACAATGTACAATTTAACCAGCCCATAAAGAGCAGCACTTCCTGTTACTACGTGCCCGTGGGTGTGCTGTATGCTCTCAGACTCTGATTATCGTGTATGAACTTTTGCCTGAATTCTTGACTTCTCTCCAGCCTGCCGATTCCGTACTTCACCTTCAGCTTGTGTATGACCTCTGCCTGTCTGACCATTCTTTGGATTTCGTTTATATACTGCTTTGCCCGATTTTTTGCAGGCCCGACCTCCTGAATCCTCAGCACTCAAGCTTCGCTAAAGACTTTACCTCACAGGTACCTGACATGGCCTCGCTATGGTCGACCAAAGAAGTTGAGTGCACATACTCAGCATCATATCCAGAGGTTGTCTTTGGGAAGTAGACCTATGAATGCTACCAGCATTGCTGCAGAGGTTGAAGGGGTGGGGGGTCAGGCTGTCAGTGCTCAAACCTTATGCTGCACACTGCATCAAATTGGTCTGCATGGCTGTCTTCCCAGAAGGAAGCCTCTTCTAAAGATGATGCAGAAGAAAGCCCACAGTTTACTGAAGACAAGCAGACTAAGGACATGGAATACTGGAACCATATGGTATAAGACCAAGGTGAACCTTTTTGGTTCAGATGGTGTCAAGCGTGTGTCGGGGCAACCAGGTGAGGAGTACAAAGACAAGTGTGTTTTTCCTACAGTCAAGCATGGTAGTGGGAGTGTCATGGTCTGGGGCTGCATGCGTGCTGCTGGCACAGCTCTGTGATGTTGTCATGGAGGAGTGGAACAGGACTCCAGTTGCAACCTGTGAATCTCTGGTGAACTCCATGCCCAAGAGGGTTAAGGCAGTGCTGTAAAATATTGGTGGCCACACAAAATATTGACATTTTGGACCCAATTTGGAATTTTCACTTAGGGATGTACTCACTTTTGTTGCCAGCGGTTTAGACATTAATGGCAGTTTGTTGAGTTATTTTGAGGGGACAGCAAATTTACACTGTTATACAAGCTGTACACTCACTACATTTTAGCAAAGTGTAATTTCTTCAGTGTTGTCACATGAAAAGATATAATAAAATATTTTAAAAAATGTGAGGGGTGTACTCACTTTAGTGAGATACTGTATATGCAAAATTCCCACTCACCAGATGCTGTTGATCCTCCTTGCCATATGGTAATAGGATCAAAAAGGCTTGGTATGGTCCTTTTACCCAAGGTCTATGCTCTAATCAATCCTGTGATCCCCGCGCTGCCGACTGAGATACTCCAGATGGGGTCGTTTATGAGGGACAAAAAGAATGGAGAGCAGACTCCACAAAGTGTAAAAACATATGGCCTTTATTGAAAGCCCATAACATGGGCTATACTTAGGGCAGTGATGGCAAACCTTGGCACCCCAGATGTTTTGGAGCTACATTTCTGCAGAGAACTGCAGAGTGCATGAGCATCATGGGAAATGTAGTTCCATAACATCTTGGGTACTAATGTTCGCCATCACTGACTTGGGGCAAACAAATAAAAAAATAAATTACTAAGTCAGCGGGGTACAAAAAACTCCCGTGCAGCTTCCCGCACTAGTGTATGGGGGCCATGCAAGGTGCAGCACGTCGGATTCACGACTTGCATTCCACCCACAACCTGTGATCTCTCCATGTGCGTTCCAACTTTACGCGTTTTTGTCATTGGCTTGACGTCTTCAAAAGCTCCTGGTGAGGGCCATAGACACAGTGTTCAGGCCAAGGAAAGGTAACGCAGCAGATGAAAGGCACATCACGATGACTTCCCTGTGACATTGCAAGATGTCCAGCAGTGCCATCAGCACAGAACTGGTGGAAATCAATGGGACTCGGGTACACTCATCTACTGTCTGGAGAAATTACAGCTCCAGCTATAAAAATCTATACCTCCAACGTGGAAACAAGGCTAGGCGACTCAACTGTACAGAAAAGCATAGGAACTGGGGTGCAGTAAAAGTGGTAGCAGGTTGTATGAACTGAGCAGGTTGTCTGAACTAAGTAAAAATGTGAAATATTTGACTGTAGCGGGAGGCAGTTTGTTCACCAAAGGGCTGGAGAACGATACAACAATAAGCGTCTGCAGGCAACAGTTAAGCATGGTGGAGGGCTGCATTTCTGCAAATGGTGTTGGAGATTTGTTCTAGATCAATGGTGTCCTCAATACTGAGAAATACAGGCAGATACTTCTCCATCATTCCATACCATCAGGGAGGCGTGTGATTGGCCTCAATTTATTTCTGCATCAGGACAACGACCCCAAACATACAGCCAATGTCATTGGGAACTATCTTCAGCTTGAAGAAGAGCATAGACTACTGAAAAGAAATTGGTTTATCCCCACAGAGCCCTGATCTTAACATCAATGACTCTGTTTGAGATTACTCGAAGAGACAGAAGAATTTGAGGCAGCCTACATCCACCAAAGATCTGTGGTTAGTTCTCCAAGATATTTTGAACAACCTATCTGCTGAATCCCTTCAAAAACTGTGTGCAAGTGTACCCAGAAGATTTAAAGTATTAATGCTCTTTTGAAGGCAAAGGACAGTCACGCCAAATATTGATTTGATTTGAATTTCCCTTCTATTTAATTACTTACCATTTTGGTAATTGATCAAAATAAACTATTAACACTTCTATTTCTGAAAGCATTCTTAATTTACAACATTTTTTTAAACTTGCCTAAAATGTTTGCACATTACTGTATAATCCTTTTATGTGAAGATTTTTTGGATATATTGTTGAAATTTGCACACAGTGAGTGGTTCTCTGACTTTATGTAGTTGATTTTACTTTTCTCGTACGTCCTCTGACAGTCGCTGCCCCTCAAATAGTCTTCACCAATGGGTATTGACCTCTTATCCATAGAAGCAAGCAGGGCATAAGACATGTTAAAAAACAAAACAATTTGCATAGACACACCTGTAGGGGGCTGTCCCACTGGCCCAATACCCCCCTGCTATCAGCATTCCCAACCCAGTTTGTCTTCTGCCTAGTTAGGAGTAAGATAGGCTATCCCTGTGCTGGGGCTACAGTCTCCGCCTTTCTTCTGTTTTATTATTTTTATTTTATGTACAAAGTGTTTTCTTTACACTATTGGCTTTTAATTTGTTCCTGCGCTTAGTTAGTCGGATCTTCGGAAGACTACAGCGTTTGCGGAGCTGGGAATCGGACTGGTTGTCCTGGTGTCCCAGGACAGAGAATCTTATGGAATCCCAGCCCATCATCGAGCGTTTAGCAGGCTATGCGTACGCCCTGGCCTCGCAAACGACCTGTCCCTGTCCTCGGGGACAAAAGCCCGCGAGGTGGCCACCTCACTAGGATGACTCAACCGCGGTTTCCGTGCCTTGCTCTACAGTCCTGTTTGGCTGACGGCACCCCCGCCACCTGGGGTGGGAGGCTTCCCGTCGCAGAGAGGCACCCACTCCATCATGGAACGGTGAGTACATTCTGTGTGGGGCCTCTGTCTGGGGATGACAGTCTGCTGGTGTCTGTGCTCTCCCCTCATGTCTGTGTGTCTGGGGCTCGCATTCCTCCTGGTCATGGGGCACTATCGCGTCCAGGACGCTATGTGGGGGGGTTGTTGGGGTCCCTAACCCCTGTGGCACTGTTTTCTGGGTTTTTTAATGGGGTACAGGCATGTGTTGGCGGACCGCAGCGGTGAAATACAGTGGGGCCGCCATTTTTGAGTGCATTTTAGCAGCCATTTTCTATGTAGTGTATTGCGCCCTTCGGGCGCCATCTTGTGTGTGGCACGTTTGCTTTATACACGTGTTTGGCGGCCATTTTCCCGGAGCCTCCCATTGATTCCTTTGGGCAGCCATTTTTTTTTAGCCCGAGTCCTATTTAGCCTCTAGTGGTGTGACATCACTTCCTTTCCTCATGCAGACAGATTGTCAGCAAGCGTGGTAACACTTCTGGGGGTTTTTTATTGCTGTTTTTTGGGGGATATCTCTTGGATATCAGTTTTATTCCTACCTGCGCTGTGTTTCAGTCTAGTCCCTATTACGGTGCATTGCGGTGGGGTCGCCGCTATCGCGATTTAAAGGGCCAGCACCATAAAAGCTTCTATGGAGTACCAGGACAGCAAATTCCCCCCAGCTTTGGTGGATGATTCAGGTACGTCTGAATCATCTGCCATTACTGCTGCACTTGCGACTTTAGCGTCCAAGGTGGATCTATTGATGTCTGAACGGGCTTCTAGAAAAAGGCCTAGGCTTTCACACTCCTCTGATTTAGAGTCTGATATGGTTGCCATGGACAGTGTACCCCCTGGGTCTCAGTCCTCTGTCGGAAGGGGAGGCGGAGGATGAGGAGGGGTATGATTCCCCCCCTGGGACGGCCAGAGAACGCGCTGCTATGTCCGTGCTTATTGCTTCTGTCAAAGATGCACTACATTTAGAGGATGAGCCCAATCCGCCGGGTAAGCGGTCCTCTTTTGGGACCCGTAGAACCTAGAAGGTGGCACAAGTGTTTCCTTGTCCCGCTGAGTTTCACGAAACGGTGAACGAACAATGGCGCAATTTAAAGCGCCCTTTTGTGGTACCAAAACGGTTTTAGTTCCGTTATCCCTTTGCGTCTCCTACGGATTCGCACTGGACTGTGGCCCCTAAGGTGGATCTCATGGTGTCCAGGTTGAACAAGGCCACTCTTATGCCCGCGGAGGATTCTCCAGTGTTTAGGGACCCTACGGATAGGCGGATGGAATCTCTTGCTCGCCACTCCTATATGGTGGCGGGTTCCTTGATGAAACCTATTTTTGCCTCCGTCATGGTGTCTTAGGCTGTGGTAGATTGGGCCAAGGTGCTTAGACTCACCCTTGTGGCTGATTCCGCTCCTCCTGCTACGTTGGAGATGGTGGTCCAGATTATTCAGGCTGTTCTGTTTGATGCGGCCTTGGATGAGGCCCCTTTGGCCGCACGACTATCTGCTGTCGCTGTGATAACCTGTCGATTGGTATGGCTGAAGAGCTGGTCGGCTGACTAGACTTCCAGGAAGACGGTGTCTGACATCCCTTATGCGGGGACTTGCCTTTTTGGGGACTCCCTGGAGCACTCTGCTGCCCCAGAATCCCAAGGGTAAGTTTTTCCGTGGTAAGCGGGGCCCTTCCTTTAAACCTAATCAGGGGTCCTTTCGTGCCTTCAAGGCACAGGACAAGGGCAAATCCTTCAAAGGCCATGGTGGCCAGCAGAAGCCTTTGGCGGGCAAGTGAAAAGCCGCCCACGCTGGCGCGGCGGCCCAGGCGAGGGTGTTGGCCTTCCTCCAATCTGGTGTGGACCAGCGTCTTGCGCTGACCACGATTAAGGGTCAGTTGTCTGCACTGGCAATTCTTTTCCAGCGCCCTTTTTTGTCAATCTCCTTGATACACACCTTTATTCAAGGGGTGCGTCATTTGGCTCCTCCTCGGAGAGCGCCCTTGCCTCCTTGGGACTTGAATTTGGTCCTGTCCGTTTTGCAACGTCCTCCGTTTGAGAACATCCCTCTGCCTGTGTTGTCACAGAAGGTTGCCTTCCTGGTGGCGATCACATCTGCCCGCAGAGTGTCAGAGTTGGCGGCCCCATCTTGCCGCTCCCCCTACCTGGTTGTTCCTTCCTAAGGTGGTTTCCGATTTTCACCTTAACGAGGATATTGTCTTACCTTCGCTGTGTGCGAATCCTAAGCATCCGAAGGAGTTTGCCTTACATTCCTTGGATGTCATCCGGGCGATCAGGGTGTACCTGTCGTCTACTGAGTCCTTCAGGAAGTCGGATTCCCTTTTTTTCCTTCCCGAGGGCCCTCGGAAGGGTATGGCTGCGTCTGCGACAACCATTTCAAAATGGATCAGACAGACGATTGTACAGGCCTATTCTATTAGGGATCGGGTACCGCCCTTCCCTGCCAAAGTGCACTCTACCAGAGCGGTTAGTGCGTCCTGGGCCTTTTCCGGCATCAGGCTTCGGTAGTCCAGGTGTGCAAGGCAGCAACTTGGTCGTCCGTGCACACCTTTTCCAAATTTTACAAACTTGATGTTTTGGCATCAGCAGATGCCTCCTTTGGCCGCAAAGTCTTGTGCGTGGCCGTACCTTGAGGGGGACATGGTGTTGCCTGTCCCTGTCTATTTGGGGTTGTTTTCCCCCTTTGTTTGATTTGCTTTTCTGGGTTTGTTGCTCCTGTTGAGCTTTCTTGTTACCCAGAGTTTACCTTTCTGGTTCAGATAAGGTTCCTTTTTCTGACCTGGGTGCTGCGTTGCCTTTTGTGACGGTTGCGCTTCCCACCCCTCATGTCTACACTGCTTTGGGACATCCCATTGGTTAAGACTATTTGAGGGGCGGCGACTGTCAGAGGACGTAAGAGAAAACTGAATTTTTGTAAAATCTTACCGGAAAATTCCTTTCTCTGAGTCCTCTGACAGTCGCCGCCCCCGCCCCTCTTTTGGGGTTTTTTGGACTATGTACTGCTTGCTACCAAACTGAGTTGGGAATGCTGATAGCAGGGGGGTATTGGACCAGTGGGACAGCCCCCTACAGGTGTGTCTATGCAAATTGTTTTGTTTTTTAACAAGTCTTATGCCTAGCTTGCTCCTATGGATAAGAGGTCAATACCCATTGGTGAAGACTATTTGAGGGGCGGCGACTGTCAGAGGACTCGGAGAAAGGAATTTTACGGTGAGATTTTACAAAAATTCAGTTTTTTTCATGTGAATATATGTTTGGGGGTGTAGAAGTTTTATTGTGGAAACTGCATGAATTGGTAATCCTGTCTTTTTTTATCTTTTTCTCTGAAATCCGTTATTTTAGATGAGTAATCAATGAAGTTGTATAATGTTTTATTAACTTACTATTGTTAACTATGTAAGCCTTTTTTTAAATCCTTCAATTAAGGTCCAGTTCAAATCTAGCGTTTTGAGATCCTGTGCAGAATCACTGAGATTCCATATCGCACTGCAATAGTGGCAAAACACACAATGCATATTTAGGTGCCATTTCTTTTTAGTGGCACTACATTTGGTGTGGTTTTGCTGCAATTGTTTTGAAAATCTTTTGGTCAAATAGTAGCCGGAGTTTCTTTTGGGCGATAAACTTTGCACGATGCAGTTTAATGTAATTGACACATGCTTTATCGCAACAGTTTTTAAGTAAAATTAAAAATGAATGGCACCCAAACACGTGTGGTGTATTTTGACACTATTGCAATGCAATTTGGAATCGCAGGCAGCAGGTTTGCAGAGATTCTGCCTGAGATCCCAAACTGCTAGATATGAACATGGCCTTTTATTGCTGTCTGTGACCTCACTGTGTAGGTTCATCCCTTTGCTTTTCCTGTTATGGGAAAATCCTCCTTTGGGGGCAACTGTTCCTGTCACAGCTAAAACTGTAAATCTGTTAACATTGAAGAGGCTTCCTCTTATTTCTTCTTGGATCTCCAAGACAGGAGTAAAGCGAAATCCCCCCAGCAGTACAAAGCACAAAAAAAACTTTTTTACTCTATAGTCAAAGTTTTTACTTTTTTTTTTTTTTTTTTTTCTGTCCCCCAGTTTCTCTAGGACTGTTTAAACTTTATTATTAATTTTCCCTAGAAAATCTGGTATTTTGCTGTTCCTCTATAATGGTGCTTAATGGCTGCGTTTACATTTGTTTGTTTGAGTATAGTCTACCTTGAAAATTAAAATCAAAATAGAGAACCCTTACAGTAGTGTTTAACATGATATTGTCCTTGTCTAATATGTCTCTCCCTCTTCTCCCAAGGGATGCCATTATTAAATGCTTTTCCAGCTGTTTGAATTGAAGATGGATTATTCACACCGCTTTTTGTGCAAAGGACAAATTTAGGATTTCAATAAACAAGGGGTTCTTTTTTTTTTTTTTTTCTTTTATGAATGTGTGTTCCTGCAAAAGCAAATTTTCAAATATTTTCATGATATTGGTAATGGCTGTAGCTAATCTCTTACATCTGTTCTGGACATTTCACTTATGACTCCACAATGTTTTTGACAATTTTTTTAACCGTATACTTGTTTTAACAAACTTTTCATTACCGGTAATCTGCTTAAAATAGGCAAGGAAACTAACAATATACATTTTAAATGACTGTTGAAGAAAGTATATGTATTATATTCTGTACTGTAGTGCATATGTAAACCGCACGTTGTGCAACCAATCCAAATGCTAGATAAAATCTTTTGTGTGTAGTGGGGTGCCTCAACATTAGTAGAGTATAGCTTTAAATCCTGACCAAGCAATTCAAGAGAAAAACAAGGAAAGAATTTTTATCAGCATAGTGTACAAAAATATCATTTTATCGTATTTCAGCATCGACTGAAATATACTGTGTGCAACCTCCTAGTATAGATTAGCTACACATCATATAAAATGCTAGTGTTACAAAAAGTATTTTAAAAAAAATGTAATTCTATTTTAAAACATAGAAAAACTTAAACACTTTCTGAAATTTTGTCAGTGTCCATATATTTTTTAAAAAAGAAGATACCACTGTGGAAGGTGAAATACTTCTTTGTAACACCCATGATGTGTCTATGTATTTCCACTACCAAAACTGCAAGAGGCGGACTCTTCAGATGTTGCTTGATCCCAACCATTCAGTAAGCTTAATAGCATATAAAGAGAAAAAATAGATTCTGCAGCATCTTCGGGTATTTGTAATGCTGGACCTCCGGTCTCTTAAGTCACAGCTCCTGGCTTTTTTTTTCACTTAATTTGCCCATCCAATGGTTTTAATACCTGTTAGTCTGCTAATGGGCTGTATCTTCTCTTCTCCTCTCTAGTTAATTCACCCCAAACAGATAGTGATATCTTGCATAGGTGAGAACAAACATTGCCAATAGCAATAGAGAGTGAAAAATGTTTTACTCCAATAATACAAAAACAAGCAGCACAGCTATGACCCAACACTTCGTGTCACAAAATGGCTTTTCTCCATCATCCATTAAAGAACACAATTGCACATTAGGCAGCCTAGGGTTATACTGCCACCTACAGGAAAAATTGATGCTCACTACATAAAAAAACTATGTTAGGCCATAGGGACTATAAACCCCTCCTACAAAAATAAACTGCTCGGGTTCACTTTAGAGATTCAGATTTAGGCTGGATATTGGAAATCCTGATAGTCTCTTGAGTCAGCCAACAAGCTCAGGTTTTACAAGTTCATTAAGTATACTGGTGTTCTATGTGAAAATCCTGCAACTTCTCAGTTAACATCCCCATCTGTGCTCCAGCTAGAACAGGAATCCCCAAGGTGTACTGGCCTGCCATGGTTGTGGCAGTGTTCACTCTATCTATGTCTCTAAACCCTCACTCACTTTGTAAGTGGCTTTATCAGGCTGGTAATTGTTCAGGTGATGGAGGAAAAAACTCCTCTTTATTATTGCCTGGGACTGTGTGTTGGTGCTACTTTAATGCCTAAACCACCATTTGTTTTTTCTCAATGGTTGGTCTTGGACTTTGTTATGGACCTTATGGAAAATATAACACATGTGATGGGCTGGCTCTTGGAAAGAGTTATACAAATATTAGAAGGCTTTAATTGGGTAGGTGTCAGTCTGGAGAATTGGGTGTTTCTAGGCAGACTGCAATAGTCATGCAGCCTGCCCTAGGTAACACTCACATATGATCCTGAGCCTCCATGGTGCAACAAAGCTAAATCCAACAAATGAAAGGAGTGGGTCAGGGACAGTAAGTTGGGGGGGGGGGGGCTTGACAATGCAGGATGCTATGTAGCCAGAAAACGAGAAGAGCTCCATCTGGCTTGCTGCAGCTTCTAAATCACATTTTGAGAAGCGCACAGTGTGTATTGAACTCAGAAGTAAGCATTTTCAGTACAGGAGAGGAGCCTGTACAGCTGTGCAAGACTTAAAGCGGTTGTAAAGTCCACTGTTATTTCCATTTTTGGGGGGCCTCCAGGTGGGTTATGCCATAATGTACTAGCATGCAGCACATTATGACAGACTTGCCTGTCAAACTGAGCTCTCCAGCGATGCGCTGTAAACGAGCTGGTGGGTCCCGGCACTTCTGTCTTCACCCAGTCTTCCAAAAGTTGCAGAGTGATCCCCTCTTAGAGAGTGCACTTACATACACTTACAGGCCACTTTATTAAGTAACCTGGCTAGTATTGGGTTGGACCTCCTTTAGCCATCAGAACAGCCTTAATTATTTTTGGCATAGATTCAACAAGGTGTTGAAAACATTCCTCAGAGATTTTGGTCCATACTGACATGATAGCATATATGCAGATTTGTCAGCTGCACATCCATAATGCAAATCTACTGTTCCACCACATCCCAAAGGTGCCCTATTGTATTGAGATCTGGTGACTGTGAAGGCATTGGAGTAGGGTAAACTCATTGTCACGTTTAAGAAAGCAGTTTGCAGATTTGAGCTTTGTGACATGGTGCATTATCCTCCTGGAAGTAGCCATTAGAAGATTACACTGTAGTCATCAAGGGATGTACATGGTCAGCAACAATACTCAGGTAGGCTGTGGCATTTAAATTGGGACTAAGGGGCCCAAAATGTGCCAAAAATCCCCCACACCGTTATACCACCACCACCACCGTTGATACAAGGCAGGATGGATCCATGCTTTCATGCTGTTTATGCCAAATTCCGACCCTACTAGTTGAATGTTGCAGCTGAAATCAAGACTCGTCAGACCAGGCAACATGTTTCCAATCTTCTATTCAGATTTGGGGGAGCCTGTGTGAATTGTAGCCTGTTTCCTGTTCTTAGCTGGCATGAGTTGCACCCGGTGTGGTCTTCTGCTGTTGTTGCCTTCTGCTTTAAGCTTAGATGTGTTGTGCATTCAGAGATGGTATTATGCATACCTTGGTTGTAAAGAGTAGTTATTTGAGTTACTGTTGCCTTTCTACCATCTCAAACCAGTCTGCCTATTATCCTCTGACATCAACAAGGCATTTTTGTCCACACAACTGCCGCTCACTGTCTATTTTCTCGTTTTAGGACCATTCTCTGTAAACTCTAGAGATGGTTTTGCGTGAAGATCCCAGTAGATCAGCAGTTTTTCAAATACTCGGACCAGCCCGCCTGGCACCAACAACCATGCCATGTTAAAAGTCACTTAACTCCCCTTTCCTCCCAATTCTGATGCTCAGCTTAAACTTCAGCAAGTCGTCTTCACCATGTCTAGATGTCTAAATGCATTGAGTTTCTGCCATGTGATTGGCTGATTAGCAATTTATGTTACCAAGCAAATTGAACAGGTGTACTTCTTAAAGTGGCCGGTAAGTGTATAAACAATTCTAGGTAACAAACACAAGGAAAGACCTAAAATGTAGCTTGTTCTCTCTTGAGTATCATTCTAATAGCTTAAAAAAAGTAAACAATGAAAGATGTGCCCTAAAAACATACAGGCAGAGGGAGAATGACTAGTCATCAGTAATGCTTAGTCTGGACTGTTCTGCACTGTGTCTCATTATGGAGATTGCCTTCTTGGTAGAGGCAGGGCTTTGTTTCCTCATGATAGAGCCTCCAGGAAGTAGGCAATACAGTAGTGACATCACCAAATCTCCCTGGACTAGCAATCCGAGGCAGTGGTTCCTTAGATCTCGCATTAGAGATATAAAGCTTTGGTGCTGTAGGCACATCCTGTGCCTATAAACACTCCCATGCTCTTTTTCAGGAGACATTCTAGAAAAGGAAAAAAATAGAATTTCTATATGATTCCTATGGCATGCAAACCTTTACTTTTTGAGTCCAGGTCCACCTTAAAAATACAAAGTTACTCATAAATAATGTTCTTTGTTTATATATTTTCTGTACTATTCTCCTCTATGTAATTAAGATGCATCGCTGTCTGTGTATTTTTTATAAAATGAAACTACGATCTATGAAAGCATTTGTTCAGCCATTCGAAATCGGCAATTAAAAAAAAATTATCTGTTGCAAGACATTCTGTGGATATTGCTTAAGTTCAATAAGTTAAATAAAGAAGATTAAACATTTTTTTTTACTGTGTATGTGTTTTGTTTTTACTGTTGCTTACCTGTATGCATAGCAAAACGTTTAGTTCTTTTTAACTGGGTTACTGGCCAACTGCATGTCCTGCATGGAACAGGTGAGTAGTACACATGACATATTCCTTTGTTTGGCCTAGGGGGTGTGAAAGAGCCTGCTGCCTGTCTACACTGGTGGGTTGAGAAGGGTTTCCCCAACTTCTCAAAACACCCAAATATGCTGGCTAGCATTAGTCTGGGAAAGAACTGCACACTTGAAATATGGAGAGCTTAGACTGGCCCAATCCTCGCCTCCCTACAGCTGCTAACTCCTGAATTATATGCCAGAGGTCCTGCCGCCATTCTGAGCTCAGTTATGTAAGTTTATGTGCCTCATATTTTCTTTTGCATATGGACTGCTTGCACCATTAGTTGTAGTCCAAAGACCATTCCCTGCTGTTCGTGGTTTGGGGGTGTTTTTAATCGTTTTTTCTCTATCGTCCGTTGACAGACGGAGCCTCATCTTCATCAGCTGAATGGGTTATGCTGCCCTCTGCAGGAGTAGTCTAGGCAGGAAAAAATGTATATGTACAAGCCCACTGGGCTGTCCCCACAGGCATAACCCACACACACTCAGCAAACCAGTTTGTTTCTGTCTAGAGAAGGATTAGGACATAGGTTTCCTGCTGGGATTTTGGTCTCAGTTTTTTTATTCTTTTCAGAATATTTTATTTTATTTTTCTTTACTCACTTTGTTAGCTAGTGTTCAGGGGGATTCTCCTTCAAGCAATGCCGGCTGGGGCTTCACACTGAATAATCTAGATCCTTATGGTCCCCCCAGCCTGGCCTACGAGCGTGAGCAGGTTATAGTCCCGCACTAGGCCTCGCCACGACAGTGCCCCTTTCCGGGTGGGGACGAGCCTGTGAACGGATACTTTGCCGGGCGCGACGACCTGGAACGCCCCGAGTCGCAGTGTACCCCCTCGGCTGGCAGCACCTCCCCCCCCCCACTTCAGATAGGAGGAGGTCTGCCCAGAGCGGAGCTCATCTGGTCCATGGTATGGTGAGTAAATGTGACCCCCCTTGCCCCTGGTGGCCTTGGGGGGATGTGGGCCCTCTCCTGGGGATAATAGGACCTGTACCTCCTAAAAGATCCCCCTGGCCTGTCAGGTACCCGGCCTTTGTGCCCTATCTCCCTCTCCCATCCCCACGGGGGCTATGTAACTGGGGCGCCTGGCATCCTGAGGGGGTAGCAATAGTACCTTGTTTCTTGCTGGTTCTTGTTGTAGATCCTTGAGGCCTTCATTGTTGGGGTCCCTGGCCGCATGGCACGCCGTGGCCACCGCCATCTTAGGTGTGGGCAATGTACAGATTTTTGCCATTGACTTGTATGGGGCAGCAATTTTCCCTGAGCTTCCTATTAAAATGCATTGGTAACCATTTTTGTGTAGTTCTATGTACTGCACTAGCAGCGTGACCTTTTACATCCAGGCCGAGTTCACTTCCTGTGATTTGTCTTCCAGCTTCAGGCCTAGGTCACTTCCTGTGTTTCTTCTTCATGCTGCAGAGGTCATTCAGGAGGGTTCTCTCTGGAGGTGGTACAATACTGGGGTCTTGCGGGCATATTCCTGCACACTCTGTAGTTGGTGTATATTAAAGCTCCCCTGCAGACCACTGCAATCGGCGGTGGGAACCACGATCAGCGCTTCATAAAGTGACAGTACTTTTTTTAACTTTATGGAGTCCCAGGCCGTGAATTCACCCTCAGACCCCTCTGTGCGACTCCCGGACAGTCCGGATCGCAGTTGCTGGCCGCAATTTCAGCAGCTCTGGAAAGCCTGGCAAGTGGCAACAAAAGTTGATTTTGTCATGAAAAAGGTTAATAGCCGGAAACGACCACTGCCTTCTCCATCTTTGGTGGAGTCCTCTGATTCAGAGGCTGATGTGGTCGCCACAGACACCCCCCCTACCTGAAGGGTCGCTGTCCTCACAGTCAGATGGTGAAGAGGACCTGTCTTCTTCAACTGCAGCGCGGGAACGCATTTGATTATTTCATAATTTCCTGATTATTTCAGTAAGGGAAACTTTAAAATTGGCTGATGAACCCACACCGGCAGGGACGCGGTGGCCTTTGGGTCCCACAAAACCCATAAGTCTGGCAAGGTTTTCCCCTGTCCTGAGATTTTTCATGATATTGTGAATGACCAATGGCGGCGCGTTAAGCACGTGCTAGTGGTGCCAAAACGCTTTAAACGCCGGTATCCTTTTGCTGATATGGTTTCCAACCATTGGACGGTGCCACCTAAGGTGGACCACCCTGTTTCCAGGTTGAACAAATCTACTATTGTTCCCGTGGAAGATTCCCCCGGTTTTCACGGATCCGGCGGACAGGCGGGTGGAATCCTTTTCCCGCCATTTTCACGTGTTGGCGAGTTCTATTATGAAACCGGTCTTTTTGTCTATTTTATTATCACAGATGGTTACAGAATGGGTTTGGGTTCTGAAAGAGAACTAGGACCCTGACGTGGCTCCCTCAGAACTGATGGAACTTTTGGATCAGATGGCCCAGGCCTTGGTGTTCCTGTGTGATGCGTCTCTGGATGCGGCTTCCCTGGTGGCCAGAGTTTTGGCTGTGGGGATTGCCCTCTGGCACATGGTTTGGCTGAAGAGCTGGTCGGCTCACCAAGCTTCCAAGAAATCCCTGACAGATCTCCCTTTTCTGGGAGAGTGTTTGTTGGGCAACTCACTGAATGAGTTGATCAATGGTCTGACTGGCAGGAAGAGTACTATTCTTCCTCAATCCTCCAAAGGTAAAACACCCCGTGCTAAGTGGGGTCCTTCCTTTACAGCTCATAGACTTTTTTTTTTTTTTCGTGCCCCCGGGACGCAAGAAAAAGGTAAGCGGTTCAGAGCTTCTGGAGGGGTAAAAAGCATCGGGGCAAGTCCATGGCCAGTCAGTCCAGTGCTGCGGACAAGTGCTCTTCAGCATGAACGGGCGTTCTCACCCGTTTCTGGGGTGGGGGGACGTCTGCGCTTCTTTCAGGAACCCTGGACTTCCTTTGTTCAAGACAAATGGGTTTGCAAACTGATTTGTTCTGGGTACAAAATCGAATTTTGATCCCGGCCAGGGGACAGGTTTTTTTCTGTCAAATCTTCATCTGTCTCCAGAGCGTTTGAAAGATCTTCAGAAAGCTGTGCAGGATCTCCTGGCTCAAGGCATGATCATGCCGGTTCCTCCGCAGGAATGCTCTCAAGGTTTTCAAACATGTTCATAGTTCCCAGAAAAGAGGGCAAGGTGCGTCCAATCCTGGACCTCAAGGCTCTGTACCGCTTTGTGCGGGTGCAGAAGTTTTGAATGGAGTCCATTCGGTCAGTGGTGGCATCCTTTGAATCGGGGATTTTCTGGCCTCCATCACTATCAAAGATGCGTATCTCCATGTCCCCATATTCGAGGGACATCAGCGATTCCTCCTCTTTGCGGTGGCAAAGGAGCATTTTCTATTTGTGGCTTTACACTTTGGTCTCGCCTCCGCTCCCAAAATTTTTTATCCAAGGTCCTGGCCCCTGTGCTGGCCTTGTCATGTCAGCGAGGAATCTAAATTTCTCTTACGTCCTCCGACAGTCGCCGCCCCTTCATATTCGTCACAATAGGGTTATTGACCTTTTCTCTGTAGGAGTGGCTAGACAACAGAATATGTTAATATCAAAGCTTTTAGTATACCCCACCCCCAGGGGGTGGTCCCCTCAGTCAATACCCTCCTGCTTCCTGCATTCCTACCTCAGTTTCATTTGTCTAGCTCAGGAGTAGGTTAGACGTTTCCTGTGCTGGGGCTTTTCAGTCTCAGCTTCTTTTCTCTTTTTGATTTTATTTGGAGTTTTTTTCTCTTTCTTTACTTAGCTGTTTATTTTCAGCTCTAGTTAGGTCTTCTGATGAAGATGATCGTGCGGTGCTGGGTCTCGGGCTGGCCTCCCTGGTTATACGGGGTTCAGGGCCAGTGGCTTCCCAGCCTGCCATCGAGCTTTCAGCTAGGTTTCCCTGGCAAATATGAACGACCCATCCCTGTCCGCTGCGGGGATGCTGCGGAGAGGTGGCTACCTCACTGGACGCCATGCGGTTTCGCACCGCAATTCCACTGCGTCCTGGCTGCGACTCTCCCTGTCCTTAGTGCAGCGGTTTGATCGCTTGTGCAGGCTCCCCACGCCATCCGGATGGTAAGTGTATTTCTGTGTGGGGACCTGTCTGTCTTGGGTGTCAGTCTGGACTGTGGGACCCTGCATGTCTGTGCATAATGTTGAGCTCCCTGTCAGTGTAGCTGCTCTCTGTGGGCTGCAGGGGGGGGCTCTCCTGCTCTGCTCTGTGTAACAGGCTGTGTGACAGGCTGTGTGCTGTGAAGGACATGATTGTGAGACATGTTGTGGGCATACTGTGCGGCGACCGCTGCTGCGGTCCGCCATTTTTTTGTGACAGTTTTGTGGTGGCCGATCCTGTGTGGTGAGAGCGCCGTTTTGGCGCCAAACGCCGCCATTTTGGCGGCGATCGCACGGGCCACATGTCAGTGTTTCTGCCTCTACAGCCTCGGCCGGCGGCCATGTTTGTGTAGCCTTACATAGGCTTTATGGGGGCGGTCAGTCTCGCATCACTTCCTTTTGCTCTGAGGACAGCGATCGATGAAGCAGCAGCCTGTGTGACCTCTCCAGGTTTTACCTTCCATTCTTGTATTCCTTGCCTTTGTATTCCTAGCCCGGTGGGTCAGTGTGTTTTGTGAGTGCGGTGGGCTGCGATCGCCGCGACCTTAAAGGGGCAGTACTCCTTTTTTTCCTAAGTTACTGGGGCATGGATTCTCAGGAAAGCAAGTTTCCTCCCTCCTTGATAGGGGGCCAGGGGGCTGCTGCTGCTTCCCCCGAGGGGGCTGATCTGGCTACTATTGTGGCTAACCTTGCTGCTCAGGTGCAGATGCTGGTGGCTGATCGATCCACAAAAAGGCCCAGGGTGTCCATTTCCTCTGATTCAGAGGGCGATGGGGATGCTATGGCTGGAGTGCCCTTCTCAGGGTCTCGTTCTTCTCTAGACCTTGCGGGGTCTGAAGGGGAGGCTGAGGTGGAAGAGGTTGATAATTCTCCCCCTGGCTCGTCTGAAGAGCTTGCACTCATGGATGAGTTGGTTGCTTCTATCAAACAAACGCTGCATTTGGAGGATGAACCATGTCCTCCTGCTTTGATGTCCTCTTATGGGACGCAGAGAAAACGCAAAACGTCGCAGGTTTTTCCTTGCTCTACGGAATTTCAGCGCGCTGTTGAGGAGCAATGGCGCAACATAAAGAAGCCTTTTGCTGTGCCGAGTAGGTTCAAGCTGCGTTATCCTTTTACACCAGCTACTGATGAGCGTTGGTGTGTGCCGCCTCAGGTGGATCATGCGGTGGCGATTTTGAATAAATCCACTGCGATTCCTGCTGAGGATACCCTGGTGTTCCGGGACCCTACGGACAGGAGATTGGAGTCTCTGGCCCGTCACTCTTATACGGTTGCGGGCTCTATGCTGAAGCCTATTTTTGCTTCCATTATGGCAGCCCAGGCTTTTGCCGATTGGACGCAGGTGCTCAGGCGCACTCTGGTGGCTGACTCTGCTTCGCCGTCGACATTGGCTATGGTGGATCAGATTCATCAGGGTGTCATGTATTTGTGTGATGCGGACCTAGATATGGTCCCTTTGGCTGCGCGTCTGCAGAGTGTGGCGGTGTTGAACCGTCGCCTGATCTGGCTGAAATGTTGGTCTGTTGACCAATCTTCTCGCAAGACTTTGGCTAATTTGCCTTACGCGGGTTCTCGCCTTTTTGGCGAATCCTTGGATACTCTGATCAAGGGTGTTTCTGGGGGTAAGAGTACTCTTTTGCCCCAGACTCACAAGTCTAAGTTTGTTCGCGGTAAGAAGAATGCTTCGTTTAAAACCTCTCAGGGGTCCTTTCGTGCCTTTCAGTCGCACTATAAGGGTAAGCCCTTCAAGGGACAAGGCTCCCAGAAAAAGCCGTGGGCAGGTAAGCAGAAGTCCGGCCAGTCCGGGTCCGCTGCCCATAACAATGCGGCCTGAAGGGGCGCCCTCACCCAGTTCTGGGGTGGGGGGACGTTTGCTCGGTTTTTTTCAACCCTGGCTGGCCCGCGTTCGGGACAGGTGGGTTCAGGAAATTGTTCGATCTGGATACAAGATCGAGTTTCTCTCTCGGCCGGCGGGCAGATTTTTTCCCTCAAATCTTCAGCTGTCTCCAGAGCGCTTGCGGGATCTGCACCTGGCGGTGCGGGACCTGCGGGCTCAGGGAGTGGTGATTCCGGTGCCTCATCGGGACAGATTTCGGGGATTCTATTCAAATCTGTTCACTGTGCCCAGAGAGGAGGGCAAGGTACGTCCGATTCTGGACTTGAAAGCTCTGAACCGCTTTGTGCGGGTTCGCAATGCATGGAATCCCTGCGCTCGGTGGTGGCTGCCCTGGTTCCGGGGAAATTCATGGCCTCCATCGACTTGAAGGATGCGTACCTTCACATCCCCATTTTCGAGGGTCACCAGCAGTACCTTCGATTCGCCATTGCGGAGGATCACTACCAATTCGTGGCGTTGCCCTTTGGTCTCGCCTCGGCTCCGCGGGTTTTCACCAAGGTGCTTGCGCCGGTTCTGGCTTTGTTGAGAGCCCAGGGCATCTCGATCCTGGGGTATCTGGACTGGTGAACGACCTGTCCGTCACGATGCAGACTCTGCAAGAGTTCGGTTGGACGATAAATTTTCCAAAGTCGACGCTGTGTCCGTCGGTTCGTCTTCCTTACCTGGGAATGATCCTGGACTCTGTTCAGGCGAAGTTCTTCCTGCCGGAAGACAAGCTCCGGAAGCTTCAAGAAGAAGTCGAGTCCCTCAGGGACGTTCAGTGCTCGTCCCTCCGGACGTGCATGAGGTGTCTGGGACTGATGGTCTCGGCTTTCGAGGCGATACCCTATGCCCAGTTTCACACGCGGGGTCTCCAAAGGGAGATTCTGGTCAGGTGGGACTGACAACCGCAATCTCTGGATCTCCAGATTTCGTTGAGTCATCGCACCAGAAGGGACCTTCTGTGGTGGCTCCAGTCCCCGGCGGTGTCGGGGGGCAAGTCCTTTCGTCCTTTGTCGTGGACGGTGATCACCACGGATGCCAGCCTGTCGGGCTGGGGTGGTGTTCTGGGCGTTCTGTCTGCCCAGGGAACTTGGTCGGAGGAGGAGTCTTCCCTTCCGATCAACATTCTGGAATTGCGAGCAATAAATCTCTGCCTTCGGCGTTGGTCGGACAGGCTGCAGGGCCGTCCGGTTCGGGTGCAGACGGACAATGCCACAGCGGTGGCCTACATCAACCACCAAGGGGGCATCAGGAGTGCCCGAGCGGCTCGGGAAGTGGCCGACATTCTGTCTTGGGCCGAGACGCACGTCCCGGCGATATCTGCTGTTCACATTCCGGGGGTGGAAAACTGGCAGGCGGATTATCTGAGCCGCCAGACCCTGGACCAGGGAGAATGGTCTCTTCACCCGGATGTCTTTCTGATGTTGTGCGAGAAGTGGGGGTCCCCAGATGTGGACCTGTTCGCGTCTCGTCTGAACAACAAGGTGGAAAGGTTCGTGGCAAGAACGCTCGATCCTCGGGCAGACGCGTTGGTGGCGCCCTGGCATCAGTATCGTCTGATGTATGCCTTTCCACCGATTCAGCTGCTGTCCAGGTTCCTTCGGAGGTTGGCCTCGGAACCGAAAACGGTGATTCTGGTGGCACCAGACTGGCCTCGCCGGTCTTGGTACACAGACCTCGTGAATCTGGTGGTCGACGCTCCATGGCGTCTGCCTCTTCGAGACGATCTCCTGTCTCAAGGGCCGATATTTCATCCTGCTTTACAGTCGCTGGCTTTGACGGCCTGGCTGTTGAAACCCAGATCCTGAAGGATAGGGGTCTCTCCCCTGAGGTCATTCACACTTTGATTAGGGCTAGAAAGTCCTCTTCGGGGAAGGTTTACTACCGTACTTGGAAGGCCTATTTTGCCTGGTGTGAGTCCAGGGGGTATTCCCCTCGTTCATACTCGGTATCAAGGGTGTTGGCTTTTCTTCAAACAGGCGTGGACCAGCGTTTGGCGTTGGCCACGATTAAGGGTCAGATTTCTGCTCTGGCCGTTCTCTTTCAGCGCCCTGTGGCGTCTAATTCTTTAGTTGGCACCTTTGTTCAAGAGGTGCGGCATCTGGTCCCTCCTAGGAGGGAGCCTTTGCCTCCATGGGACTTGAATCTTGTTCTGTCCGTGTTGCAACATGCTCCCTTTGAAAAAATCAGGGAGATCTCGTTGTCTATGTTGTCCAAGAAGGTCGCCTTTTTGGTGGCAATCACCTCGGCTTGCAGGGTGTCGGAGCTGGCTGCCTTGTCCTGCAGATCTCCGTATTTAGTGGTTCACTTGGATAAGGTGGTCTTAACGTCCTAACCCGTCTTTCCTTCCGAAAAGGATTTCGGAATTTCACCTCAATGAGGACATTGTCTTGCCTTCGCTTTGCGCAAAGCCTAAACATCCAAAGGAAGTGGCTTTGCATTCCTTGGATGTTGTTCGGGCGATCAGGGTTTACCTGTCATCGACTGAATCCTTTCGCAAGACGGATTCTCTCTTTGTCCTTCCAGAGGGGCCTCGGAAGGGCATGGCGGCGTCGGCCTCTACCATCGCCAAATGGATCAGGCAGGTCATTGAACAGGCCTATGCTTTGAGGGGGAAAGTTCCTCCCATGCCTGTGAAGGCGCACTCTACAAGATCTCGGAGTACGTCTTGGGCCTGTCATCATCGGGCTTCTGTGGCCCAGGTGTGTAAGGCGGCGACTTGGTCGTCCGTTCACACCTTCTCAAAATTCTACAAGGTGGATGTTCAGGCATCGGCAGATGCTTCCTTTGGCCGTAAAGTTCTTAGTGCGGCAGTGCCTTAGGGTCTTTTGTTTGGGTCCTTGGCTGTTGGGGTATTTTTACCCCTAGGTTACTTGTTCTTTCCTGGGTTGATGCTCCTGTTGAGCAAGTTTTTTTCATGTTGCCCAGTTGGTTTCCTTCCTTTGGTAAGGTTCTTTTCTCTGATGTGGGTGTTGCGTTGCCTTAGGCGCGGCTGCTTTTTTTCCCACCCCTCATGTCTACACTGCTTTGGGACGTCCCTATTGTGACGAATATGAAGGGGCGGCGACTGTCGGAGGACTTAAGAGAAAACGGAATTTTTGTAAAATCTTACCTGTAAAATTCCTTTCTCTGAGTCCTCCGACAGTCGCCGCCCCCACCCCTCTTTTGGGGTTTTGTTTATGTACTCTACTGCTATGCTACTGAAACTGAGGTAGGAATGCAGGAAGCAGGAGGGTATTGACTGAGGGGACCACCCCCTGGGGGTGGGGTATGCTAAAAGCTTTGATATTAACATATTCTGTTGTCTAGCCACTCCTACGGAGCAAAGGTCAATAACCCTATTGTGACGAATATGAAGGGGCGGCGACTGTCGGAGGACTCAGAGAAAGGAATTTTACAGGTAAGATTTTACAAAAATTCCGTTTTCTCTTACATCCTCCGACAGTCGCCGCCTCCTCTAAGTCATCACTGTTGGGTATTGACTTCCGCTTCGCAGGAGTAGCTAGGCATAAAGACTTAGTAAAAAGAACAAAGGCATTTGCATATACACACCCATGGGGGCTGTCCTATCTGGTCAATACCCCCCTGCAGTGACCACTCCCAACTCAGTTTCATTCTGCCTAGCGTCAGGAGTAGTTAGGCTTCCCTGTCTCAGCCTATCTAATCTTTTTTTATTTGATTTTCTTTTGAAAATGTCAGTTTTCTCTTACTTTACTAGCTGTTTTGTCAGCTTTAGTTTTAGTCGATTCTTTGGATGAAGATGGATCATGCAGTGCTGGGATTCGGACTGACCGCCCTGGTTCTCCAGGGCAGAGGGTCAGATGGACCCCCAGCCCGCCATTGAGTGTTCAGCTGTGGTTCGTCCTGGCACTATGAACGACCCATCCCTGTTCGCAGCAGGGATGCATCCGTGAGGTGGCTACCTCACAGGACACATCTGCGATGCTGCAGTGTCATGTCCCTGGCAAACGGCACTCCCTGTCATATGAGGACAGCGGCTTTCCGTTCATAGAGGCACCCCACGCCGTCTGGTACAGGTAAGTACTTCTGTGTGGGGCCTCTGTCTGGGGTGGCAGTCCTGTGTTGCTGTGTGTCCCCCATGTCTGTACCTGTGTGACTCCCTGATGCGGTCCCTGCGGGGATCACTTGTGCATGCGCTGCGGTGCTGTATGTTTTTGGGGGTCCCCTTCCCTGTGTCACTTCGGTGCTTGTTGGGGGTGCAGACTATGTATGTAGTGGCCGCAGCGGGGTAAATCCGCGCGGTCCGCCATTTTAGGTATGGGTAGGCATGTTTGGCTTCTCTATGGGCAATCTACATGCTGTTTTTGGAGCCATCTGCCGCCATTTTGCGGTAGCCGAACGATCGTTACGACTGCATGTCCGGCGGCCATTTTGGCGGAGCCTTCCATGCAATCCTATGGGGCAGCCATTTTCCCTGAGTCATGCAGCCTATAAGTTCAGCCTCCTCTAGCAGCACTTCCTTTTCCTCTGCAGCAGAACATCGGTGGCAACACTCTACGGGGCTCTGCAGGTTATTGCTCTCCATATCTTTCTGTATTGTCATTTCTGGCTCAGTTTGTTCTTCTCCTGTTTGGGGGTCTTTGTCACTGTAGCTGAGGTGATGGGCTGCGCACTCCGCAGCAAACTTAAAGGGACAGTACTAAATTTATTGCACTGTTGTTTTTTGTCACCTTGAGCAATGGATTCTCAGGACAGCAAATTCCCCCCAGCTCTGGTGGGGGTCCCCAGTTCTCCTGTGGCCCCTCTGAGACCTGATTTGGCCATTGTAGTGGCGACCTTGGTGTCAAGTATGGAAATGCTGATGGCTGAACGTGCTGCTAAAAAGAGGCCCAGATTGTTTCTCTCCTCTGATTCAGAAGGTGATATGGCTGCTGCTGCGAGCGTGCCCTTTTCAGGGTCTCGCTCATCCTTGGACCTGTTGGGGTCTGAGGGGGAGGCAGAGGTGGAAGGGGTTGATATCTCTTCCCCGGGGTCACCTGAAGAGCGGGCGACCATGGATGAGTTAATTGTTTCCGTTAAGGAAACACTACATTTGGAGGATGAGCCCTGTCCTCCGGGCGTTGTGTCCTCATTTGGGACGCACAGGACCCGCAAGTCAGCGCAGGTTTTTCCCTGCCCAGCTGAGTTTCATTACACTGTTAATGAAATGTGGCGCACATTAAAACGTCCATTCCTGGTGCCTAGTCAGTTCAAATTGCTTTATCCTTTTGCACTGGCTACGGAATCACGATGGTGTGTGCCTCCAGGCTACCTTGGTTCCCTCTGAGGATACCCCGGTTTTCCGGGATCCCACGAACCGGAGGTTGGAGTCTCTAGCCCGACATTCCTAAACGGTGGTGGGCTCGTTGCTCAGACCCGTTTTTAGCGTCCGTTTTGGTGGCTCAGGCGGTGGCTGATTGGACGAAGGTGCATAGGAGCAACCTCGTGTCTGATGATGTTCCGCCTGCCCGGCTGGAAATGGTGTATCAAATCCACCAGGGAATCATGTATCTGTGTGATGTGGCCTTGAATGAGGCCCCTTTAGCAGCACGCCTCTCTAGTGTCTCGGTACTTAACCGGTGACTGATATGGCTGAAGAGCTGGTCGGCTGACCAGTCCTCGCGGAAAACAGTTGCTGATTTTCCCTATGCTGGCTCTCGTCTTTTTGGCGAGGCGTTGGATACCCTGGTAAAAGGCGTCACGGGGGCTAGAGCACTTTGCTGCCCCAGAGCCCGAAGAACAAGTCGGGGTTCTGCGCCTAGATCCACTCAGGGGTCCTTTTGTGCCTTTCGCAACCAATCCAAGGGCAAGCCCTTCAAGGCCCAGGGCAGTCAGAAGAAGCCCTGGGCGGGTAAGCAGAAGTCAGGCAATGCCGGCTCGGCGGGTCCATCCGCCTCTGCCTGAAGGGGCGCCCTCACCCATTTTAGGGGCGGGGGGACGTTTGCGCGGTTTCCTCCAACCTTGGCTGCTCCGGATATCGGACAGGTGGGTTCTGGAAATCGTTCGATCGGGATACAAGATCGAATTCTTTTCCCGGCCGGCGGACAGGTTCTTTCCCTCAAATCTTCATTTGCAGGACCTTCTTGCTCTGGGGGTGATTGTCCCGGTGCCTCATCGGGACAGGTTTCGGGGGTTTTATTCAAATCTGTTCACTGTGCCCAGAAAGTAGGGCAAGGTGCGTCCTATTCTGGACCTGAAAGCGCTGAACCGCTTCGTGCGCGTTCGGAAGTTCCGTATGGAGTCTCTCCGCTCGGTGGTGGCCTCGAGTCCAGGAGAATTCCTGGCCTCGATAGATCTAAAAGATGCATACCTGCACATCCCCATTTTCAAGCGCGATCAGCGGTACCTTCGATTTGCTATCGCAGAGGACCACTACCAGTTTGTGGCGTTACCTTTCGGTCTCGCTTCGGCACCAAGGGTTTTTAGCAAAGTGTTGGCGCCGGTTCTGGGCCTGCTGAGGCCTCAGGGCATTGCGGTCTTGGGTTACCTGGACGATCTACTTCTGAGATCACGTGCCAGCCAGGACCTAGTGTACGATCTGTCCACCACGGTACAGACGCTCCAGGAGTTCGGATGGACCATCAACGTTCAAAAATCGACGTGGTCTCCATCGCTTCGTCTTCCCTACCTGGGAATGATTCTGGACTCTGCTCAGGCAAAGTTGTTCTTGCCGGAGGACAAGCTCCGGACTTTGCGGGACTAGATCAGGTCCCTCAGGGACAGCCCGTCCTCGTCACTCAGGGCCTGTATGCGGGGCCTGGGGTTGATGGTTTCGGCCTCCGAGGCGATGCCCTTTGCTCAGTTTCACACGCGGGCTTTCCAGGCGGAGATCCTGGTCAGGTGGGACAGACTGCCTCAGTCCCTGGATCTGAGTGTCTCCTTGAGTCGTCAGACCAGATTGGCTCTTCTGTGGTGGCTCCAGTCCCCGTCGGTGGCGGAAGGCAAGTCCTTCCGTCCGTTGGTGTGGACGGTGATTACCACGGATGCCAGCCTGTCGGGCTGGGGTGGAGTCCTGGGCAACCTGTCTGCCCAGGGCACTTGGTCGGAGGAGGAGTCCTCCCTCCCGATAAATGTGCTGGAATTGCGAGCGATAAAACTCTGTCTCTTCCAGTGGTCGGACTGTCTTCGGGGGCCATCCTGTCCGGGTACAGATGGACAATGCTACCGCGATGGCTTACATCAACCACCAAGGGGGGGGCACCAGGAGTGCTCGGGCGGCCCGGGAGGTGACCGACATTCTGTCTTGGGCCGAGACTCATGTCCTGGCGATCTCAGCAGTTCTCATTCCCGGTGTGGAGAATTGGCAGGCCGACTATCTGAGCTGCCAGACCCTGGACCAGGGGGAATGGTCCCTACACCCTGAGGTCTTCCAAATGCTGTGTGCGAGGTGGGTATCCCCGGGCGTGGATCTGTCCGCATCTCGGCTAAACCGAAAGGTGGAAATGTTCGTGGCAAGAACGCGCGATCCGCTGGCGGACGCCTCGGATGCATTGGTAGCCCCTTGGCATCAGTATCGTCTGACGTATGCCTTTCCTCCGATTCAGTTGCTATCCAGGTTCCTCTGTAGCTTAGTCTCGGAACCGCAACTGGTGATTCCGGTGGCTCCGGACTGGCTGTGCCGGTCCTGGTACGCCGACGTTGTTCACCTGGCAGTGGCGCCTCCGTGGTGACTGCCTCTGCGGGAAGATCTCCTGTCTCAGGGTCCGATCTTCCATCCTGCTTTACAGTCGCTGGCTTTAACGGCCTGGCTGTTGAGACCCAGGTCCTAAAGGACAGGGGTCTCTCCTCTAAGGTCATCCCTACCCTTGTCAAGGCTAGAAAAACCTCCTCTGGTAAAAATCTATTACCGTACCTGGAAGGCTTATTTCGCCTGGTGTGAGTCCAGGGGGTTCTCCCCTCGCTCGTACTCGGTGTCGAGAGTGTTGGCCTTCCTCCAGTCTGGTGTGGACCAGCGCCTGGCGCTGGCCACGATCAAGGGCCAGGTGTCCGCACTGGCTATTCTTTTCCAACGCCCTGTGGCGTCTCATTCCCTGGTTCGCTCCTTCATTCAAGGTGTGCGACATTTGGCTCCTCCCAGGAAGGAGCCCTTACCTCCATGGGACTTGAACTTGGTTCTGTCCGTGTTACAGCGTGCTCCCTTTGAAAAAATTTGGGATATATATCGTTGCCTCTGCTGTCTAAGAAGGTTGCCTTTTTGGTGGCGATCACTTCGGCTCACAGGGTGTCAGAACTGGCAGCATTATCTTGCCGTTCTCCGTACTTGGTGATTCACCGGGATAAGGTGGTTTTGTGTCCGCATCCCTCCTTTCTTCCTAAGGTGGCCTCTGAGTTCCACATTAATGAGGACATTGTCCTGCCTTCGCTTTGTACGAAGCCTAAGCATCCTAAGGAGGTTGCTCTGCATTCCTTGGATGTTGTCAGGGCGATCAGTGTTTACCTGTCGTCTACGGAATCCTTTTGGAAGACAGATTCCCTCTTTGTCCTTCCTGAGGGACCTCGGAAGGGCATGGCTGCATCTGCAGCGACTGTTGCCAAATGGATCAGACAGACCATTGAACAGGCTTATGCTTTGAAGGAACGGGTTCCACCCTTCCCTGTTAAGGCGCACTCTACCAGATCTGTGAGTGCGTCCTGGGCCTATTGGCATCGGGCCTCGGCGACCCAGGTGTGCAAGGCTGCGACTTGGTCGTTGGTGCACACTTTTTCCAAATTCTACAAAGTAGATGTTCTGGCATCAGCTGATGCCTCCTTTGGCCGCAAGGTTCTCAGTGCGGCAGTGCCATGAAGGACCCTTGTTTTTTTCTGGGTCCCTGGCTGTTGGTGTTTGCTTTCCTGGGCTGTTGCTCCTGTTGAGCGTTGTTTTCTGTTGCCCAGAGGTTCTCTTACTGTGCATGTAAGGTTCCTTTCTCTGATGTGGGTACTGCGTTGCCTTTTCTACGGTTGCGTCTCCCACCCCTCATGTCTATACTGCTTTGGGACATCCCAACAGTGATGACTTAGAGGAGGCGGCAACTGTCGGACGTAAGAGAAAACTGAATTTCTCTTACGTCCTCCGACAGTCGCCGCCTCCTCTAAGTCATCACTATTGGGTATTGTCCACCTATCCGTAGGAATAGCTAGGCATATAGACTTAGTCAAAAGACAAAAGGCATTAGCATATACACACCCACGGGGGCTGTCCCATCTGGTCAATACCCCCCCTGCATCACCACTCCCAACTCAGTTTTAGTTTGCCTAGCTTAGGAATAGTCAGGCTACCTTGTGCTGGGGCTTCAGTCTCAGCCTTCCTAAATCTTTTATTTGATTTTCTTTTAAATGTCAGTTTTTTTCTCTCACTTTACTAGCTGTTTATTTTACCAGCTCTAGTGTTAGTTTATTCTTCGGATGAAGATGGATCATGCAGTGCTGGGATTCGGACTGGCCGCCCTGGTTCTCCAGGGCACAGAGGGTCATATGGACCCCCAGCCCGCCATCGAGCGTTCAGCTATGGTTCGCCCTGGCATTAAGAACGACCCATCCCTGTTCACTGCAGGGATGCAGCCGTGAGGTGGCTACCTCACAGGACTTGTCTGCGATTCTGCAGCGTCATGTCCCTTGCTCACGGCACTCCCTGTCAGATGAGGACAGAGGTTTATCCGTGCATAGAGGCTCCCCCACGCCATCGGGTACAGGTAAGTACTTTCTGTGTGGGGCCTCTGCCTGGGGTGGCAGTCTGTGTTGCTGTGTGTCCCCATGTCTGTGCCTGTGTGACTCCCTGCGGGGTTCGCTGTGTGCAGATCTGTATGTTTGCCGGGGGTCCCTGTCCCAGTGTCACCTTAGGTGCATGTTTGGGGGTACAGACTTGTGTGTTGTGCGGCGACCGCTGCGGTGGAAAAATCGCGCGGTCCGCCATGTTTTTTTACTATGCACAAGTGTATAGCCCCTCTGGGGCGAGTATACAGCTCATTTTTGTGCCATCCGCCGCCATTGTGTGGGCGGTGGAACGATCGGTTCGGCCGCATGTCGGCTGCCATCTTGGCGTAGCCTCCTATGCATCCCTATGGGGCAGCCATTTTCCCTGGGGTCTGGCTTATGGTCAGCCCCCTCCAGCAGCATTTCCTCTTCTCTCAGACAGCACAGGCACAGGTAGCAACGATCTGCGGGCTCTGCAGTGTATCTCTGTCTTCTTCTGCATACTGCTTCTGGCTCAGTTTCTTTCTCCTTTTGGGGGTCTTCATAGCTGTGACAGTAGCGGTGGGCTGCGCACTCCGCAGCGCTATTTAAGGGGACAGTACATTACTTTTTTGCACTGTAGTTTTTTATTATCTTGAGCCATGGATTCTCAGGAAAGCAAGTTTCCTCCAGCTTTAGTGGGGGGCCCCAGTTCTCCTGTGGCCCCGCTGCGACCTGATCTGGCTGCTGTGGTTGCGACTTTAGTGGCAAATATGGAAATGCTGATGTCTGAACGGGCTGCGAGAAAACGGCCAAGGCTGTCTCTCTCTTCTGATTCAGATGGGGATATGGATGCTGCTGCTGCTGCTGCAAGCGAGCCCTTTTCAGGGTCCCGCTCATCCTTGGACCCCCCGGGGTCTGAGGGGGAGGCTGAGGTGGAGGGTGTTGATACATCCTCCCCAGGGTCACCCGAAGAACGGGCGACCATGGATGAGTTGATTGTTTCTGTTAAGGAAACCTTACATTTAGAGGATGAGCCCTGTCCTCCGGGCGTTGTGTCCTCGTTTGGGACGCACAGGACCCGCAAGTCTGCGCAGGTTTTTCCCTGCCCAGCAGAATTCCATTACACTGTTAATGAAATGTGGCGCACGTTAAAACGTCCATTCCTGGTACCTAGTCAGTTCAAATTGCTTTATCCTTTTGCGCCGGCTACGGATTCACGATAGTGTGTGCCTCCACAGGTAGATCACACTGTGGCTGTGCTGAACAAGGCTACCTTGGTTCCTACTGAGGATACCCTGGTTTTCCGGGATCCCACGGACCGGCGGTTGGAGTCTCTAGCCCGCCATTCCTATACGGTGGTGCGTTCGTTGCTCAAACCCATTTTCGCGTCCGTTATGGTGGCTCAGGCGGTGGCTGATTGGATTAAGGTGCTTAGAAGCAACATAGTGTCCGATGACGTGCCGCCTGCACGACTGAAAATGGTGGACCAGATCCATCAAGGAGTCATGTATCTGTGTGATGCAGCCCTAAATGAGGCCCCCTTGGTGGCTCGCCTCTCTAGTGTCGCGGTACTCAACCGGCGACTGATATGGCTGAAGAGCTGGTCGGCCGACCAGTCCTCGCGAAAAACTGTTGCTGATTTTCCCTATGCTGGCTCTCTCCTTTTTGGCGAGGCGTTGGATACCCTGGTAAAAGGCGTCACGGGGGGCAAGAGCACTATGCTACCCCAGAACCCGAAGAACAAGTCTTTCCGTGGCAAGCGGGGTTCTGCACCTAGATCCAATCAGGGGTCCTTTCGTGCCTTTCGGAACCAATCCAAGGGCAAGCCCTTCAAGGCCCAGGGCAACCAGAAGAAACCCTGGGCGGGTAAGCAGAAGACCGGCAATGCCGGCTCGGCGGGACACTCCGCCTCTGCCTGAAGGGGCGCCCTCACCCATTTCTGGGGTGGGGGGACATTTGCGCGGTTTCCTCCAGCCTTGGCTGCTCCGGATCTCGGACAGGTGGGTCCAGGAAATCGTTCGATCAGGTTACAAGATCGAATTTCTTTCCAGGCCGGCGGACAGATTCTTTTCCTCCAATCTCCCTCTGCTTCCGGGGCGTCTGCAGGACTTGCATTAAGCGGTGCAGGACATGCTTGCTCAGGGGGTGATTGTCCCGGTGCCTCATCGGGACAGGTTTCGGGGGTTTTATTCAAATCTGTTCACTGTGCCCAGGAAGGAGGGCAAAGTGCTTCCTATTCTGGACCTGAAAGTGCTGAACCGCTTCGTGCGTGTTCGGAAGTTTCGAATGGAGTCTCTCCGTTCGGTTGTGGCCTCCTTGAGTCCAGGAGAATTCCTGGCTTCGATAGATCTGAAGGATGCGTACCTGCACATCCCCATTTTCGAGGGTCATCAGCGGTACTTTCGGTTCGCTATCGCAGAGGACCACTACCAGTTTGTGGCGTTACCGTTCGGTCTCGCTTCGGCACCCAGGGTGTTTACCAAGGTGTTGGCACCGGTTCTGGGCCTGCAGCGGGCCCAGGGCATTGCGGTCCTGGGGTACGACCTGGACGATCTGCTTCTGAGATCGCGTGCCAGTCAGGACCTTGTGCGCGATCTGTCCATCACGGTACAGACGCTCCAGGAGTTCGGGTGGACTATCAACGTTCAAAAATCAGCGTTGTCCCCATCGATTCGCCTTCCCTATCTGGGAATGGTTCTGGACTCTGCTCAGGTGGTGTCGGCCTTCGAGGCAATTCCCTTTGCCCAGTTCCACACGCGGGCTCTCCAGACGGAGATCCTGGCCAGGTGGGACAGACTTCCTCAGTCCTTGGATCTGGATGTCTCCTTGAGTCGCCGGACCAGATTGGCTCTTCTGTGGTGGATCCAGTCCCCGTCGGTAGCGGAAGGCAAGTCCTTCCGCCCGTTGGTGTGGACAGTGGTTACTACGGACGCCAGCCTGTCGGGCTGGGGTGGAGTCCTGGGCACCCTGTCTGCCCAGGGCACTTGGTCGGAGGAGGAATCCTCCCTTCCGATAAATGTGCTGGAACTACGAGCGATAAAACTCTGTCTCTTCCAGTGGTCGGACCGTCTCCAGGGTCTGCCTGTTCGCGTACAGACGGGCAATGCTACCACGGTGGCTTTCATCAACCACCAGGGGGGCACCAGGAGTGCTCGAGCAGCCCGAGAGGTGACCGACATCCTGTCTTGGGCCGAGACTCATGTCCCGGCGATTTCGGCAATTCACATTCCGGGTGTGGAGAATTGGCAGGCAGACTGAGCCGCCAGACCCTGGACCAGGGGGAATGGTCCCTACACCTGGAGGTCTTTCAGATGCTGTGTGCGAAGTGGGGATCCCCAGACGTGGATCTGTTCGCATCCCGGCTAAATCAAAAGGTGGGAAGGTTTGTGGCAAGAACGCGCAATCCGTTGGTGGACGTCTCGGATGCGTTGGTGGCCTCTTGGCATCAGTATTGTCTGATGTACGCCTTTCCTCCGATTCAGTTGCTATCCCGGTTCCTTCGCAGATTGATCTCGGAACCGCACATGGTGATTCTGGTGGCGCCGGACTGGCCTCGCCGGTCTTGGTACGCCAACGTTGTTCACCTGGCAGTGGCGCCTCCGTGGCGTCTGCCGCTGCGGGAAGATCTCCTGTCTCAAGGTCCTATCTTCCATCCTGCTTCACAGTCGCTGGCTTTAACGGCCTGGCTGTTGAGACCCAGGTCTTGAAGGACAAGGGTCTATCTCCTGAGGTTATTCCTACCCTGATCAAGGCTAGAAAATCCTCCTCTGGTAAGATTTATTACCGCACCTGGAAAGCCTATTTCTCCTGGTGTGAGTCCAGGGGGTTCTCCCCTCGTTCTTACTCGGTGTCGAGAATCTTGGCTTTCCTCCAGTCTGGAGTGGATCAGCGCCTGGCGCTGGCCACAATAAAGGGCCAGGTGTCTGCACTGGCTGTTCTTTTCCAACGCCCTTTGGCGTCTCGTTCTTTGGTGCGCACCTTCATTCAAGGGTTGCGACACCTGGCTCCTCCCAGGAAGGAGCCTTTACCTCCATGGGACTTGAACTTGGTTCTGTCCGCGTTACAGCGTGCTCCCTTTGAAAACATCAGGGAGATATCGTTGCCTCTGCTGTCTAAGAAGGTTGCCTTTTTAGTGGCGATCACTTCGGCTCGCAGAGTGTCGGAGCTGGCGGCGTTGTCTTGCCGCTCCCCTTACTTGATCATTCACGAGGATAAGGTGGTTTTGCGTCCACCCCCATCCTTCCTTCCCAAGGTGATCTCTGACTTTCACATTAATGAGGACATTGTCCTGCCTTCGCTTTGTACGAAGCCTAAGCATCCGAAGGAGATTGCTTTGCATTCCTTGGATGTTGTCAGGGCGATCAGGGTTTACCTGTCGTCTACGAAATCCTTTAGGAACACGGATTCCCTCTTTGTCCTTCCTGAGGGACCTCGGAAGGGCATGGCTGCGTCCGCAGCGACTATTGCCAAATGGATAAGACAGACCATTGAGTAGGCTTACGCCTTGAAGGAACGGGTTCCGCCCTTCCCTGTTAAGGCGCACTCTACCAGGTCTTTGAGTGCATCTTGGGCCTATTGGCATCGGGCCTCGGTGGCGGCTTGGTCGTCGGTGCACACTTTTTCCAAGTTCTACAAAGTAGACATTCTGGCATCGGCTGATGCTTCTTTTGGCCGCAAAGTTCTCAGTGCGGCAGTGCCATGATGGACCCTTGAATTTTTCTCTGGGTCCCTGGCTGTTGGCATTTGCCTTCCTGGGCTGTTGCTCCTGTTGAGCGTTGTTTTCTGTTGCCCAGTTGGTTCTTACGGTGCATGTAAGATTCCTTTCTCTGATGTGGGTGCTGCGTTGCCTTTTCTGCGGTTGCGTCTCCCACCCCTCATGTCTATACTGCTTTGGGACATCCCAATAGTGATGACTTAGAGGAGGCAGCGACTGTCGGAGGACGTAAGAGAAAACGGAATTCTTGTAAAATCTTACCTGTAAAATTCCTTTCTCTGAGTCCTCCGACAGTCGCCGCCCCCGCCCCTCTTTTGGGGTTCTTATTACCTACTGCTATGCTACCAAACTGAGTTGGGAGTGGTCACTGCAGGGGGGTATTGACCAGATGGGACAGCCCCCATGGGTGTGTATATGCAAATGCCTTTGTTCTTTTGACTAATTCTTTATGCCTAGCTACTCCTGCGGAGCGGAAGTCAATACCCAACAATGATGACATAGAGGAGGCGGCGACTGTCGGAGGACTCAGAGAAAGGAATTTTACAGGTAAGATTTTACAAAAATTCAGTTTTTGGGATATCTGGACGATCTCCTGTTGCGAGCAGACTCTCATTCAGAACTGTTGATCAACATCCGTATTACAGTTCAGAACCTTCAAGAGTTTGGGTGGACGATCAATTTCAAGAAATCTGCTCTGACGCCATTCGTACAGGTCACTTATCCGTACAGGTCACTTAACTCTCGACTCTACTCTGGCGAGGGTTTTTCTCCCCTTGGAAAAGCTTCAGATGTTGCAAAGGTTGTTGATGGAAACCGATCAGTCCTCCTTGCGGGCTTGCATGAGGACCCTGGGCCTGATGGTATGAACCTTTGAAGCAGTCCCGTTTGCTCAGTCTCACTCGAGACTTCTGCAGAAAGAGATTCTGGCAAAATGGAACAGGGATCCTCGGTCATTGGACCAGTACTTTTGTTTGAGCCATCTCACAAAGTCGGCTCTATCCTGGTGGATCCGGTCCCCTGTTCTGTGTCAGGGCAAGTCCTTCCTGCCGCTGTTCTGGACGGTGGTCACCACGGACGCCAGTCTGTCAGGTTGGGGTGGAGGGCTGGGGAAGCTCTGTGCCCAGGGGACTTGGGCGACAGAGGAGTCGTCCTTGCCTTGCCGATCAATATTCTGGAGCTAAGGGCTATTGGGCTTTGCCTGCTCCACTGGATAAGTTGGCTGCGCCAGGGCCACCTTACCGAATGGGCACACTGAGCAGTTGCCCAGGGGCCCACTTGCCCAGCGACACAGCCTCGGCAAAGCATTAGTTCAGATTCCTGTGTGCATTCCACTGCCGAACTTGGCAGGTGGCAAGCGCCTGCCGTCCCTGCGCTGCTGTCAGGCCACTTGGGCCATGGAGGGGGAGCCCACAACTGCAGGAATCCCTGTCTGCCTCCATGGGAACAGGCACACACAGGACAGTCCATTCTGACTCCCGTCCATGTGTCTGTTCACCAGACTCAGTCGCCAAACTTTTTTGCCTTCCCTCCGCACGTCCTCCTGCCGAGGTTTCTTCGCCGGGTGGCAGTGGAAGGCATTACGGTCATTCTGGTGGCACCAGACCGGCCTTGGCAGTCTTGCCACGCATACCTGGTAAAAAATAGTCATGGATCCTCTATGGCGACTTCCTCTGCTGTTTTAAGGACCGATCTTCCATCCTGCTTCACGGTCGCTGGCTTTAATGGCTTGGCTGTTGAAATCAATGTGTTGAGGGATAGGAGTCTCTCTGACTCGGTTATTCCTACCCTTTTAAAGGCCAGGAAGTCGACATCTATGAAGATCTATCATCGTACGTGGAAATTGTACATTCCATGGTGTGAATCACTGCAGCTGCACCCTCACTTGTTTTCTATAGGTTGGGTTTTGGCCTTTCTGCAAAAAGGGGTTGAGTAGCACTTAGTGTTGGGCACTATCAAGGGTCAGGTGTCGGCCTTGGCCATTTACTTCCAACGTCCGTTGGCTCCTAATAGCTTGATTCGCACTTTTATTCAAGGGGTGCATCATCTGCCTCCTCCGAGGAGATCTCCGTTACCTCCGTGGGATCTCAATCTGGTTTTGTCTGTTCTTCAAAAGCCTCCTTTTGAGAATATTAAGGAGATTTCTCTGCTTTCCTTGTCGCAGAAGGTTGCCTTCCTAGTGACTATTACTTCTGCTCGCAGAGTATCTGAGTTGGCGGCTCTGTCCTGTCGTTCGCCTTATTTGGTGGTCCACATGGTTAAAGTGGTCCTCCGACCTAATCTGTCCTTTCTCCCTAAGGTGGTGTCGGATTTTTATCTTAATGAAGACTTTGTGTTGCCTGCCTTAGCATCCCAAGGAAAATTGCCTTGCATTCTTATCTGACAGTTACAGAGTCCTTTAGAAAGTCGGACTCTTTCTTTGTCCTCGCAAAAGTTTGGTTGTGTCTGCTGCGACCATTTCCAGAGGGATCAGGCAGACGGTTGTTCAGGCTTATTCACTCAAGGGTCAGGTTCCTCCTTTCCCTGTGAAGGCTGATTCTACTAGAGCGCTGAGTGCCTGTTGGGCTTTTCGCCATCAGGCCTCTGTTGTACAAGTTTGTAAGGCAGCGACTTGGTCATCTGTGCATACTTTTACAAAATTCTACAAGGTGGATTTGTTGGCATCTTCAGATGCATCTTTTGGCTGCAAGGTATCGCAGGCTGCTGTTTTGTAAGAGAATGTTTTTTGTTTCTCTTAGGTGTCTTTTACCTGGGTGAGCGCCTGTTGTTGGGTTGAGCTTCATGTTACCCAGTTTAGCCTTTGGTGTTTACGTTACTTTCTGGTTGCGCTCCTCCTACCCCTCATGCCTACACTGCTTTGGGACGTCCCATTCAGCTGATGAAGATGAGGGTGCGTCTGTCAATGGACGATAAAGAAAACAAGATTTTTGTAAGATCTTACCGTAAAATTTTTTTCTCTGAAGTCCATTGACAGATGCAGCACCCGCCCCTCTTTTATGAGGATGTTTTTTTCTTCACTGCTTGCAATTAAACTGGTTTGCTGAGTTGAGTGTGTGTGTGGGTTATGCATGTGGGGACAGCCCCGTGGGCGTGTACTTGTAAATTTTTTCCTGCCTAGACTACTCCTGAAGGGGGCAGCATAACCCTTTCAGCTGATGAAGATGAGGCTGCGTCTGTCAATGGACTTCAGAGAAAAAGATTTTACGGTAAGATCTTACAAAAATCTTATTTTTTTATATATTTTAATAAATACTACACTATGAACACTTTTCCTGGTGTCAGTGATCCTTCTGGCTTGATGAGATTGAGCAGTTTCCCTGATGACTTCATCTGTGAGGTTGGAAAATCTACCTCATCCATAGAGTATCTTCATAAGGAAGACCATTGAATCCTGAATGCGCTTTCGCTGTCCTATAACTTAGACAGCAACTGGAGAAAAAATACAAGATATATGGCTCCCTAGCTATCAAGTATTGAAGGTAATGAAGAAGTGTGGGGAATGAGACCCAAATGTAGCAAGTAGTGCCAAAATGGTGTGCCCAGAGCACTAAATTGATAGAACATAAACAAGGTGCAGCGCTAAGGTCTTATGAGCATAGGATGTAATGATGATGTGATAAATAATGCAAAAGAGTATTATAATGAAAAGTGCTAATGCCAAAATGAGATAAATAAATGATGAAGGTGCAGCCACAATTGGTGAATAAATTAGATGTAAAAACAGCACATAAAATCCAAATAAATATATGAAATAGGGATGTTTAACATATCTCTTATCTTACATAGTTACATAGTTAGTGAGATTGAAAAAAGACATCAGTCCATCCAGTTCAACCTATGATGTGTGTGTGTGTGCTTGCTTTTAACCGTACATTGTGTACCCCTGTATGTTGTGGTCTCTAAGGTGCCCATCTAATAGTTTTTTGAAACTATCAATGCTCCCAGCCGATACGACTGCTTGTGGAAGAGAATTCCACATCCTTACCGCTCTTACAGTGAAGAACCACTTACGCATTTTAAGGTTAAACCGCCTTTCCTCTAGTTTTAGTGAATGGCCACGTGTCTTATTGTATCTCCTCTCTGAATAGTTTGTTCCTTATGCTATCTTAAGGCCCCTTTCACACTCGTGCGACTTGTCCCGCGATTTTGGACCGCAAAATCGCATGACAAGTCATTTTCCATTATTTTCAATGAGCCCCATTCATATCTGTGCGTTTTGAAGTCGCACAGACTTCAAAGTAGTTCCTGCACTACTTTGGGCTGATATTAATGCGTTTTGAGGTATATAGCCATAGGCATTGTTTTCAAAATCGCGGTAAAATCGCGTTGCATAAGTGTGAAAGGGGCCTAAAAAAGCAAACAATCCAGTAATAAAATATACAAAGATGCAAAAAGTGCCCGTGATAAGATGTGCACATAAATACAAAAGTGCACCAAGCAAAGTAATAAATATGGAATTAATAGCGTACAGGTGGATAAATAGTTAAACTGTGAACCATGTGATTAATGTGCAACGTTTTCTGCAGTCATCATAAGACAACATTACATGGTTCACAGTTTAACTATCTATCCACCTGTACGCAATTAATTCCATATTTATCACTTAGCTTGGTGCACTTTTGTATTTATGTGCACATCTTATCACGGGCACTTTTTGCATCTTTGCATATTTCATCACTGGATTGTTTGCTTTTTTAAGATCAGAGATACGTTAAACATCCCTATTTAATATATTTATTTGGATTTGGAATATTTGAATGAAATTATATTGGGGAGGATGGTGAAGTGTAGCCACTACCTCACCGCTATTCTACATTGGGTTTTATATGGATGGAAAGGAAGTGCACTTGCCTAACGTGCCTGTGTTTGTTACTAATAGTAGAGGGCAGCTAACAAGGCTCGATTGGTGCACTTGATACACGTCTACACAGCGGAGGATCTACATATGGCCAAGTAACAAAGGAGATCAGTGACCGCTGGCTTCAAGGATCCCACCATCCATCCAGTCTGCAAGTGCCAAAGAGCTTGGAGATTACACACACGCGTTTGTTGGTGTGTCTTGAGGTAAGCGGCCATTGCACATCCATCTGTAGTTGAATGAGAAGATGATTTGTCCTTGCAGTTATAATTTGACCATCAAGGTTTTTTGGAAGACTTTTTGCTACACATAGGATTATTGGTTCAGCACGATTTAATTTGGATATTTATTTGAACTTTCTACACATCGCCATTTATAATTATAATTATATCTTCACTTGCACCATATATGTGCAGATTGGGATATTGTTAGGATTGATTTACACGATTGTTTGAGATATTTTCTTCATTTGTTGATATTAGCACGATTTGTTCTGGACATTCATCTATACCTTTTGTACACTGTTATTTATGATTGTATCTTTTTATGCACCATATATGTAAGGATTTGGATATCGATAGTATCTTCGCACAATCTTTGCAGCATCATTGTTTCACCATTGTTCAGTTTTAGCACCATTTATGTGAAGATTTCTTCAGCACTTTATTTATTTGAATTAGCGCCGATCTTGCTCACTATACACATGTGCTGTTTTTACATCTAATTTATTCACCAATTGTGGCTTCCCCCTTCATCATTTATTTATCCACGTATCTCATTCTGGCATTAGCACATTTCATTATAATGATCTTTTGCATTATTTATCACATTATCATTATCACGTCCTATGCTCATAAGACCTTAGAGCAGCAACTGGTTTTGGTGAGTGTGCACTTCTTCTATTTGAAGGAGGCATCACACAGATGGCGATTCACTGAGATTGTGGAGTAATAACACTGGAACTATTTCATTTACACTTATGGACTTTTATTCACTTCATTGTGATCTATTTTTTTTTAAATTTAAAACTCCGTTTTGTTTATGCACATTTGTATACTTGTTGAAGAGTATCACTATAATTCATACAGCGTTTTTTTCTTTTTTATGTACTTTTCACGTTTGTATATTCACACATATTGCATGCTACTTTTTCCAGACCACTTAAGCGCTGACAGCTGACTTTTTAGAATAGCTAGCTGCTAAATACAAGCTACTGCAACAACACCAGATCACAAAATGCTGGGGATGCAAATGTGATCCAATGATATACACAGAAATACACCATAAATACATGTATCAAAACTGTTACACTGCAGACAAACATAACCAAACATCTTCCATTAAAAAAATAGGTACTGTAACTAAAAAGCAAATACTGAGCCTGATTTATAAAGCAAATGGTGGAAAGAACAGCATAGTTTTACAAATTGCTGAATAGAATTTCAAACAAAAATGCTTTAGGAAAGTCATAGGAAAATTAGTATGAAACTTTTCAGAACATTTGAATGTCCTTTGAAAGATTTAGTTTGCTTTTAACATTTGATTTTTGAATGAATGGACTTTACTGAATGAAAACCACATACACTATTAGAAATTCCATTCTGCTCCTTCGATCTTTCTCACCACTGTAGTCAAAAACGATTGTAAATTTGACCCCACTAATGATTAGAAAAACAAACTTTCTTTGAGCATTATTTTGCTAAGAATTTTTGTTCCAAATTCTACAAATATATGGCCAGCTTAAGGGATGTGGAATGAATACACGGTTTATTTTTTTTTTTCTGTGTAATACTTTATAGCTCTCTAAGGAGCACATGTTTGAAAATGCTTAGCTCTTCTGATGCTAGACTGGCATTCCTTAGTCCAGCTGGTACACTTTAGACCAGCTGGTGACCTTTAAAACCAAGCAGGCGAAATTTCTAAATGAATGACCGGTTGTGAAAGAGAAACAAAGTTCTTCAAAAATCTTTATAATTGATAATAATACTGTGTAGACTAGGATTAAGGACACAAGATTATTGTTTTAAGGGATTTAAGAAAGTACAGACTTATCATACTGTGTAGGTGTGTGTGTGTACGCATACTGAGGCCAATTCACCAAAAAATAAATAAAATGCACACTTGTGGCTATTACCTTAATTATTGCACCAGCACAAAGCATTTAAAGTAAGTCCTACATTTTATTTAAAATAACAAACAGGTTTAAATGTACCTGCTTTGTGGTGGCTTGAGCCTCCCCTTATCTGGTCCCCCACCAGCAGTCCTGCCTCCTCCTTTTCTGGGTGCTCCACGATAGGAAGCTGCTTCCTATCATGGCACACCTGCGTTCTTGATTCTGAGGCATGCTGCCTTGACACAGTGTGGCTCGGCCCCACCCCCTGCTCCTAATTACAGAATTTGACTCACAGCAGGGGTAACCAATGACTTCCGCTGCTCTCAGCAAAGCCTGTGAGAGCAAGGAGAAGAGGAAAGACCCGCTGCATATGTGCACAGCACTGTTTGGGGTGGGGATTCTTTAACCTAAATATTTTTTACTTTAATGCCAGGAATGCATTACGGTAAAAAAAATGTTTAGGCTTTAGAACCACTGTAAAGTGCATCAACACTCGTACCTACAGAGCTTGCGCACATACAGTAAATCTGTAAATGCATATGTAACGGAACCGCAACCCACACTGTGCTTGTGGGCTTCCATCAGTATATGGCTTCCTCCAGTCTTGAACCTAGATATCAAATATTCCAGCCGCACCCCATACAAAGCTAGCCGACAACTTAGCTTGTTCTGGAACATTCCCTCTTATTGATCAACGCACACTGTTTATATACAGCATGGACATCCACCCTCCTGATCAGATTACCACACACAGGTCCGGGGACCTGATTACATTATCATATGCAGATGAAATTGTATACAGAAATATAATTAAACTTAACTAATTATCTAGCCATCTGGACAGAAACAATATGTGAGTTAATTGACAATGGGGCAGACAGGCTTAACAAAATCGACATCACACCTTAATACACAGACAATGGGAAAGAGACCGCCAGTGATAGACTGTCCCTCTCTGACACTGAAGAACATGGAACAGAGGCCAATAGATTAGCTCTTTCAATGAACATGTTCAGAATCAAACATGCCAAGAATAGTCCTCACATATTTCTCGAAATACATGGCTGACAAATATTACTGTCCCACTTGAAGCAATCCAAACCATTTTCTCAGTGTCCATTAAGTATCTGTCACATAGGGCCTAACTCACTATAAGTTCGGACTAGAGCTGCTCACTTCTCCAAAACTAACTCCAACCTTAACTCATTAGCATTTTAATTAGGTGAAGCTGCTGGAGTTAAACCTTCAACTAGGTGCTATAGTGAATTCGGGTTTGGAGTTAACCAAATTCCGTTTGTGTTTTTCATAAATGGAAATTTGTCTATTCTGAATCACTATTACACAGCAATGTCATCTATTATGGTTTATTTTATTTTTTATTTTTTTTTTTTTTTTTTTGTATTTAAATCTTTTTATTATTTTATTTTTTAGGTATAGTTATGTATCCTATGTTTTAACCTTTAGATTTACTAATAGCAGACTACACAGCTGTCTAATTAGCAATCTTCATTCTTTATTCATCTTAAACTTTCAGGCATGTCTGATTGTATTCAGCACTTTGGTGTAGTGGTCTATGCTCATAGACAAAGATTGCTAGGTCATGAGTTCAACCCCCAACCATGCTAACACCCTGTATGTTCACAGTTGTGTGTCATTATTTTTTTGCCACATAGTAATACATTGAAGGATATTGGATCGTATCACCTAGTACCCAGTGTTAGTGGCCACCATCCCGGTAGATCGAGATAAGGAGGATACCCCCAATTGTTTGGAACTGTACATGCCACTAAACACTGAAGGAAGTGTACACCAGAGTATTTAAAAAGATCAAATTTTATTTATACACAAAGAAAAGAAAAAAATATTAAATGTACAATAAATGCATATTCCAAACAGTAGATGACTGGATATACATCAAAATTTAAAATTGCATGCAAGAACAGACCATCCTCAGCACCCGAAGACTCCTAGGTACAGCTGGTGGAGAGAACCAGACAAGACCCTACGCGTTTCGGGTATAATACCCTTCTTCAGGGGTCAACCAGAGTTCAAAACACTAATTGTGCCTATATAAGTACATTTTCTTTTAGTGTTATGTAGGTAAAGGTATGGTCAGAGAAAACATATTTTCGTATAAAGTATCATGATTATAGAGTAATGGTACCTACCAAGAGGTACCAACAGGGTGCCCATGAGCGCCACAATTGGTCCAAGGGGGTCCTTACATATATGTATGGGCCAGTATCAGGTACCTAAGATGAGCAGGTTTAGAGGATAGGAATATTCAGTATCAGAGTATAAGGAGTGGGTGGTGCGCTAAATCCAAATAAGCATAAACAAATGAATACAAACAAAACAAAAGATGATCATAAAGTCCCAAAGTCCAAAGCAATGAAACTCCTTCAATCAAAAACGTGATAACGCAAAACAGCCTCAGAGTGGGCGTGTCCACACATGTACAGCATTTCCATACCTTCCCTTTGCATTCTGACCACGCCCGCTCCGTCACTTCCGGGAACTGCCCCTCCTCCACTCTGTGTGTGTGTCTGAGGCGGAAGCGGGCCAGTTGAAGGTGGGCGAAGAGAGAGAAGCAGAAACCGGTGTCAGAATGGCAGGAGCTGACGGAGACAACTCGCTGTATCCTATCACGGTTCTCATCGATGAGCTGAGGAATGAAGATGTGCAGAGGACGATATAAGCCTTTGATGAACCTTGGGAACCTGCTATATCTGTCTGAAGAGAGAGAAGCAGTTTTACAATACCCAGGATTTCACAGAGCGTGTCTTATATATCGTTCTGGTAAGAGGCTATTTTGGTTTCTGCACCAGTGGTGAAGAGCACAGTTAATATGTATGGTCACATGAAGTGTTCGTTTGGAATATTCTATTTTTCACTTATCTATCATCCGCCGGGTAAGGAGGAAATTCCCCAGGTGGTGGGATCCTAACACCATCATTGAACATCACTTTAATTTCACATCTGTTTTGCGTTATCACATTTTTGATTGAAGGAGTTTCATTGCTTTGGACTTTGGGACTTTATGAACATCTTTTGTTTTGTTTGTATTCATTTGTTTATGCTTATTTGGATTTAGAGCACCACCCACTTTCACATATTTATCATCATTTTCTCTGGTAGCAGCTTTATCACTGATCAGCACACCTTTTCTTTATATATATATATATATATATATATACACACAAATTACACACTAAACAGTATTTACAACACATGGTTAGTACAGACCTCCTGGCGTATATGATATTTACAAATTACCCACAATAGCCATATTTACAATACCATGTACGTATTGAGCATGGAGTTAAGTTACCTTTTCACTTCAGGCATGGTGCCTGCCGTGTGTATTCAAACACTAAAGAGAAAAAGCATGTATACATTCTAATTGTGAGATATAGAGTCTATATTTACCATCCCCAGTAGCTTCATCCTAGTCCGCTTGCAAGAGCGAGATCTCTCTCCTCACCTATACTAATATAGACCCATATCGCCATGCTCAGAGCCATTCTGATTGGTGTAGCAATCTTACCCTTCTCCCTTTGGGCGTATATTATTCAGGATTGGGCAAATTGCCCATCCCTGAACCGACGATCACCTTCATTGCATATCTAAAGACTGAGTCTTTGAATTAGAGGGTGAGATAAAGGAATGACCTGTCATGGACGATTGTCAATTATTTTCTGGCCCCGTAATGTCTGGCTAACAGGAACTTAAGTACAGATTGGTACTATTCTGCATATCAGTTTGTTTTCTAGTGCAAATAGCAGGGCTGGCATTTCAAATGGACTTGTTAATCAAGTTACTATTGCCTGCAGACTGAAGTCACACAACTTCATATAATTGATAATCATATATCAACTCAATGTAAGATTAAAACTCAATATCTTGTACATATATATTTACACCCGTCTATATACAGTCTCTAATGGGGATTTATACATAACTCCTCCTCAGGCCACAGTAATGGAGATTACACATAATTTCATAAGGCAACAGATGCCTGCTTGGGGCCTGCAGAAAGCAAAGGCCCCACATAAAATAATGGTTTAGGTGTAATCTCCTTTTGAGCTTTGGTCATTGCTATCTGAAATAAAACTAGTTGGGAAAAAAAACTCTATAAACTCTCCGTCTCTACAGCCCACATTCCTGGATCTCAGTATCAGCAGTTCATTACTTGTTCTGGATGTAATAACTCCATAATAATAAAAAAAAAATACTAAGAGACCAAACTACAGAAAGGAAAAAAAAATGAGGATCTTCGTTCTCAATAGTCCAATAATAATAGTATGAAAGTCCATAATGCAAATCTGGTCCTGTTGCTCTTGCTTCTGGGACGGCCTTCCATGGGGATTCCAAATGGATAAAGCGTATTCCGCAACAGGCTTTGGACCAGCTTTCCTGGCTTTCTGTGATTATACTTTATTAATGTGGACACAGGTAGGGAAAGAAACGTGTACTTTTAAGACATATGCATTCACATGACTGCTTATCTTGTAATTCTGAGTAGTAAGGACCTTTGTTTAGCCTTCCTATAGATTTACTGCGACATAATAATGAGACCCTCTTTCATGGAAATGTTTAACAATTTGAATAGTTACCCCCTTCAGCCAGGTGCTTCTAGATTTTCATCACCCCCTTTATTCATCCATTGTCATATGCCTGCAGATAACTCTGCCATGCCTTCTGCTGGTTACCACTGTGTGGTGTGTGACCCTTTAAGTCTCCAGGGGGGTTCTGTTGCTACCCGCAACTCACCACTGACTCCGTTTACTGAAACTGTGTTCAGTTATCCAAACCCCGATGGGCTCTTGGCTGGTGCCACAATATTGTGCACGTAGTTTCATCCTTTGCTACCGTATGTAGCTACTGTAGGAGTCATGCCTTTTGCAGGCTGTGAGACAGAGGTCATTCCATTAGCAGGCTCCGAACAGAGTAGGCAGTGTCAACCAAGCAGACAAAATAACATAATGTCAGAATGCGGATAAGTGTGATGTCACCAGTTACTCGTGGCTTCAGGAATAACTAAACTAAATTACTTTAAGTACAATTGTACTATACCATGCCAGCTATTTGCCAATCACTATGAGTCTCACAAGTCCCAGTATATCTATATGATATTCGAGTGATGCTCTTTGAACTTAATCATGGCACCCAAAAAAAATTGACCAATGATTTTAACTTGGAGAGAGAAAAAAAAAAACACTGACCACATGTGATGACTGCCACATATCTGGGCTGTAGAGAGACTATGTGTAACATGTACAAAACAAACAATTGTTGAATGACTGTTGCCAAAACCTGGTGTTATTGTTACTATTGCCATAGTTGGTAATAGCTAAATGACAAGAGGGAGCTTCAATAAATGTATATACAACAATTATTCAATGGTGGAAAGGATACAAAACTGTTGGGAATTGGCCCATACACCAAATGCTCTATGGAAGCTTTAATATTCTATACCAATATTTAAATGTTCTCACTATAATATTCCCCATACTCCCCTCCTTTTTTTTTTTTTATAGCAAAACCAAACTTGGGAATCACCCCAAAAATTAAGGTGATAAAGGAAAGAAAGAGAAATAGTTGACATACAAAATTAGAATAAAGAAAACATTTTAAATAAAATAAATACTAAAAAAATATAAAAAAATAAAAATAAAAAAATATAAAAAAGAAATAAAGATTAAAAAAAAAAATAAATTTTTTTTAAAAAATAAGAAGTACAGATTTGGTGCTGGCTCAACATTACCTTTGCCCTACACCTTTCTCTTTTTAAAGAGGATTGACGCTGTATGTTCAAAACAAAAAAAAATCAAAATGCTAGCAAACTTTGCAGCTATCCAAAAGACACTCCCTGTATGGTAGGGAATTACCATATCAATTGGTCCTCTTTTAACACGACTGTGTAAGTCAGACTTTGACCAAAAAAAGAAACAACAACTGTGTAAGTCAGGCTTTGAACAAAAAAAAAAAAAGAAACAACTATGTAAGTCAGGCTTTGAACAAAAAAAAACGTACAGAGAGAAACTCTGGTTAATGAAAGAGACAACAAAAAAAATATTTTAGAATTTAGGTAGGCCTGACTTTAATTACTCCAAGAAAATAACAAGAGAAGGGCGCACCGACCTTGTGCATTACCACTTAAAAGTTTATTAAAATCAAAGAAGGGTAGCGTACAATATACTCACAAACATAGCATATAAACAAGCATATAGGAAATGGGCACCGCTCGCTTCCAGGACACTTCTCTACTGCTGGATAGCGTGATGGCGTCCTCAAAACCTGATGTGGCTTACGCGTTTCGAGGGAGGACCCTCTTCCTCAGAGCCAAAATCGCCACTGTACTATACCATGCCAGCTATTTGCCAATCACTGAGTCTCACAAGTCCCAGTATATCTATATGATATTCGAGTGATGCTCGTTGAACTTAATCATGGCACCCAAAAAAAATTGACCAATAATTTTAACTTGGAGAGAGAAAAAAAAAACCACTGACCACATGTGATGACTGCCACATATCTGGGCTGTAGAGAGACTATGTGTAACATGTACAAAACAAACAATTGTTGAATGACTGTTGCCAAAACCTGGTGTTATTGTTACTATTGCCATAGTTGGTAATAGCTAAATGACAAGAGGGAGCTTCAATAAATGTATATCGCCACTGGCGATTTTGGCTCTGAGGAAGAGGGTCCTCCCTCGAAACGCGTAAGCCACATCAGGTTTTGAGGACGCCATCACGCTATCCAGCAGTAGAGAAGTGTCCTGGAAGCGAGCGGTGCCCATTTCCTATATGCTTGTTTATATGCTACGTTTGTGAGTATATTGTACGCTACCCTTCTTTGATTTTAATAAACTTTTAAGTGGTAATGCACAAGGTCGGTGCGCCCTTCTCTTGTTGTTTTCTTGTAGTGCCTTTTGGATACCCTTGGTCCTGAGGGGGGCAGCAAGACCACTTTTGTGTCATAAAACCGCCTAGAAGATTCACCTTCCCGCATACCACTTGAGCGCAGGAGAGATATTGTTGTTTTTTGTAATTACTCCAATTCAGAGGCTTCTCCTTAAAGCAAGCATAAAAAAACATGCTATACGGTCCTCTGTGTTATTTTTTTTCCTAAAGTATATTGCCATGTCTGGGACATATCTGCCTTGTCCACCGATGTTTGTTTGTGTATTGTTCCTAAAATACAAGACTAAGAAATTATTAATAACATCTCACTCAACCTCTCTGAGAGGTTCCTAATGTACTAAAATAGTAGTGGATGCTTGGGACAGACTACCAGCAGAGGTAATGAGTCAGTCTTGACAGTACATTCATTAAAAAAACAATGTAAAGACACAACCACCTACCTATACTCTGTTGGTAAAAGGAACAAAAAACAAAACACAAAATATACTGAATCCATAAGATGCCATAAGGTACAAAATAATGTGTTATGTAGTTTCTGAGTATCAGAGTGAATGAAACTTCACTCCGAGCCCCAGGAAAAGACAAAAGAGAAACCAAAAAAAATTCCTACAGTTTCTGCATGTTAAAATGATTGAGATCTCATATCTGTGCACAGGTTATTTTTTTGAAAAATTAGAAACCTTTTGGTACCGGTACTGAGCTCATTACAAAATAAATTATAAGTAAAAGCATGCGCGTTATTGTGATCACAATTCTTATTGATGGTCATTGACCCATGGTATGTTCAGACCCCTGAAAAAAATGTTGGTTTACCCATAGACAGTTCATACATATCCATTACCTCACACAGACACACCCATACATTTAGATTGAATCCAATACGTTATGGATAGGGAAAGCGCATGTATTTATTAATGGATTATTATGGGTTTTCCTGCACCAGGAGACTAAGAGAGTAGAGAAAAGAACCATAAATTAAGAAATAAACATGGAAAAAAAAAACTTAAATGTAATTTAACTATGGCATAAAAGAAAACAGACACAGCTAGTCTGTTGTTTTGCCAAATTTTAACTTTTCTGAAAGAAAGAGAAACATAAAAATAAAACCATGAAACCCGAGTACCTAGTCTAGAATACATTACCTTTGTTAGGTGTGTGTTTTTAGGTATATATACATATCTATATACACACACCTGCTTTATATGTAAGTACTTTTTTTTTTTTTTAATGAGTTCACTGAACCTGTAAAATATAAACTTATAGATAAAAGTCATTACTTTAGCCTTTTTCCATTCTTTGATACACCAAGAAAACAATCCATACCACATTGTTACATTTACATTCGTATTTGGTCACTGACATTCACACCTGGATCAGGTGAAAATAAAAATCTCAGATCATAGACATCTGAATCACACATTAGATCTGGTATTTCCTCCACTGTTTCTACATTGCTTATATTCAAGTTTTGTTCACAGTAAGGAGTCCTAGCAGGTACCATAGATAGGTTGTGCTTCCCTCCTGCATTTTCTGTGGGAATGGAACAAACTGTTTTCTGTTGAACCTTAATAATTTGATCACAAGGTTGTTTTATTTCATTCAGTTCTTTCCTACACTGTCCTATGTTTACATGACACGCTTCACATTTTACCTTGAGAGCATGTTGTCATAATTCCATTGTTTTCTGGTATTTTCCCAATCATGAACATGAGACTTCAGTAGTTCAATCTCATTTTTAAATGTATTAATTTTTGTATATAACTCAAGTTCCTTCAGAACTGATTTCCTGTGCTCTAATCTTAGATCTCTTTCAATGTTATTTACATGCAAATGGGCACATGAAGACACTTGCCTTTGACTACCTGCAGAGCCATGTCTATTGAACTTATCTTTGGAGGCTTTGTAATGGTAACGGTGCCTCTTTCTGTTTAAAAAGGTGGGAGATTCTCCTGTAGGGTGACTTGCTAAACCGGTATTGTAATAGAACTTTGATTTTACAGACTTAGACCTTTTGAATACATTGTAGCACTTGTGCATACAGTCCATGATGTACTGATATGAATCTTTCAGAGGATTAAAAAAAAAAAATCCACATTTAATTTTAAATTTTGGATGGGCATTAGATATTAGGAGGGTTTTATACTCGGGGTCCTCTCTATGTCCATTTCTCCCTTTGCCTACATAGTAGGCTGACCATAGCCTGTTTGCATAAAGAAGTGGATTCTCGTTGTTTTCCTGTTTTGTTCTATACGCTGCTATCAAGCCCAAGTCAAAGGGATGTAATATTTTTTGCAATTCATCTACAGTTTTATTGTAATCTGCTCTTCCCTCTTTAACATGATCTGGTAAGGAAGACCATGTGTCTAAGTTAACTGTTAATAGTAACACTTTCATCTGATCTCTGGAGTTGGCAACCCCCAGCAATTTACATCTTTGCAAGACATTGTCTGCATGAAATGTTATGTGCACTCCTGGCAATAGTTTGCCAATATTATTAGCTACAAGTAGCACATCTTCTAAAGATTGTCTGTCCTCCCTATCTGTATTTAGTTCTATGCTCTCAATTCCTGTTGATCTGCATACCTGCACTTCCTCATATGTAGGAACCATCTTTAATTATTATTATTTTTTTTTAAATAAACTAAATCTTCATGCATAGAGACATTGGAAAACAGCTCTTTTAGGCTCCATTCACACCTGGGCGTTTTTGAGAGTTTTTCAGCTCCAAAAACGCTCAAAAAAAAAAAAAACATTCCAAAACGCCCAACAAGTAAAACCCCATTCATTTAAATGGCCCCTGTTCACATCTGAGCATTTTAACGCCTGAAGCAAAATGCCTGTAGCTGAAAAAAGTACATGAGCTTCTTTTTGGGCTGATTGCCAGCGTTTTTGATAGATGTCAATGCCAGCCTCCAAAAACGCCTGGTAAAAACGCCTGAAAATCACGGTAAAATCGTGGTAAAAAAAACACGCGAAAACGCTACGCTCAAGTGTGATTGCAGCCTTAATCTCATTCTCATGCCTCTGGACTCTTCGAGTACAAATTCTTTACTATATTTAACTTTTGGCTTACTGTATACCCCTAAAGGTATGTGTTCCTCCGTATATTAACAATAGGCTCCCTATTGATTACACGCTTTACAACACCGCTATAAATTATAGCCCATTTCTATATTAAGCATATACATTTTTAGCATCCAAATTAAACCCTTCCTTAGTGTGCCTTTTGTAAATATTGCAACCCCCTGAGATATTGCTGAAAGAGACCACCAAATTTATGTCCAAGTCATGGTCGCCATTTTGTTGCCTTTTGTTCTGTGTACATGTGCATACACATCTAGATCCTGAGAGATCTTTACACAAAAGAGGTAGTTCAATCAGCAATGCACATTTATTGAAAGGGTTACATAATATATATATATATATATATATATATATATATATACAAATGACACACTAAACAGTATTTACAACACATGGTTAGTACAGACCTCCTGGCGTATATATTTACAAAATTACCTTACCCACAATAGCCATATTTACAATACCATGTACGTATTGAGCATGGAGTTAAGCTACCTTTTCACTTCAGGCATGGTGCCTGCCGTGTGTATTCAAACACTTTAGAGAAAAAGCATGTATGCATTCTAAGTGTGAGATATATAGTCTATATTTACCATCCCCAGTAGCATCCTAGTCTGCTTGCAAGAGTGAGATCTCTCTCCTCACCTATACTAATATAGACCCATATCGCCTTGCTCAGAGCCATTCTGATTGGTGTAGCAATCTTACCCTTCTCCTGCCTTTGGGCGTATATTATTCAGGATTGCGCAAATTGCCCCTCCCTGAACCGATGATCATCTTCATTGCATATCTAAAAACTGAGTCTTTGAATTAGAGGGTGAGATAAAGGAATGACCTGTCATGGACGATTGTCAATTATTTTCTGGCCCCGTAATGTCTGGCTAACAGGAACTTAAAGTGGAGTTCCGGGCACAAAAACATTTTTTCAATGAAAATACCCCCAGGACAGTCAGGGCTAGTACATTCCACAATGGCTAGCCTCTGATCTGTCCCGGTTTGCACTTACCTGCAAGAAGAAAGACTCACTTTTAAAATTTCTTCTCCAGCGTTGCCATCTCTGATGTGGGCAGCTGAAGCCAGCGCGATTCTCTTCTGTGTCCTCTTCCGTGTCTTCTTCTCCCAGAATGCGCCTGCACCGGCCCCTCTCGTCACTTCCGGTGCGGCGTCGCATTCCTCCACAGCTTCTGGGCATGCCCAGAAGCTGTTTAGCGGGGAATGCGGCGTCGCACCGGAAGTGACAAGCGGGGCCGGTGCCGTCGCATTGATTCCTGGGAGCGATGACGTTCAGCTCCCAGGAATCATTGCAAACCGGAAGTGACGGCGTGGGCCGTGGCCGATGAGGGAGGAAGTGGAAGAAAGGTGAGTATATCTTTCTACAATAACAAGGTAAGTAAAAAAAAAAAAAAATCCTAACTATCCATTTCTGTTTCAGGTGAGAAAAAGCAAGCGGATGGCCACAAAATCGATTATGTCGATTTTGTGGCCGGAACTCAGCTTTAAGTACAGGATGGTACTATTCTTTATATCAGTTTGTTTTCTAGTGCAAATAGGATGGCTTGCATTTCAAATGGACTTGTTAATCAAGTTACTATTGCCTGCAGACTGAAGTCACACAACTTCATATAATTGATAATCATATATCAACTCAATGTAGGATCAAAACTCAATATCTTGTACATATATATTTACACCCATCTATATACAGTCTCTAATGGGGATTTATACATAACTCCTCCTCAGGCCACAGTAATGGAGATTACACATAAACTCATAAGGCAACAGCACTAATGGGACACAGTTTATATATTATACTTATACTAATTATAGAATTTTTGGCTGCACCTATGTCCGTTTATTAATAAAAGTTTATTATAGTCGGATGTGACTAAGATGAAATCTACAAAGACAGATGTAGTAATACCAATATGACAGGTGCCGTTAACCTGTGTCGGCAATGGATTTCAAGATATCTTTAGTGCCGGTTCACACCTCTGCGATGCGGAAACCATGCAAATCCACTGCGGGTTCCTGCATCGCATCAAACTCGCATGGCAGCCCACACCGCCACATGCGAATCGCCGGGGGCGACAATACAAAGTTAACGGCACCCCCAGATCAGCTTGCATATCGCAGTGCAAACTGACAATTTAAACATGAATCGGATCGCACTGGGGATCCGATTCTGCCACGGACCAAAAAAAAAAAGGGGGTCCTGTGCGAGTTCAGTGCGATTCAGATGCGGACTCAGCCACACAATCTGCATGGCCGAATTTGCATCGCACAGACTCTTGCATGTGTCCTTAGGAGCAATGCGCTCTGAATCACATGCAATGTCTGTCATCGCAGAAGTGTGAACCGGCACCTACTGCATCAATATTATTATGTGCTATGTTGCTGAAAGAAAAAATACCAGCTGCACCTGTATTTAAATGACTATTATGAGCAGATAGTTCAATGCATGTAATAAATTAATAGTTACATAGTTACATAGTTACATAGTAGGTGAGGTTGAATAAAGACAATAGTCCATCCAGTTCAACCTGTGTAGGTGTGTGTGACTGTAATCATCTAACATAGCCCTCAATCTCCTGATTCTTGAGATGTAAGTCTAAGAGTCTTTTGAAAGTCACCATACTACCCACAGAAACCACCTCTTGTGGTAGACAATTCCACAATCTTGTAGCCCTAACAGTAAAGAACCCCCCACGTTGCCTGAGGTTAAAACGCTTCTCCTCTAATCGCATTGTATGTCCTCGAGTCCTCATGCAATTCCTTCGAATGAACAGCTTTTCTTCTAAGCTGAGATCCCCATTAAGATATTTATAAATTGCTATCATGTCCCCTCTCAGACGTCTTTTCTCCAGGGAAAATAAATCGAGCGATTGCAGCCGCTCTTCATAGGTAAGGTCCTCCAACCCCCTAATCAGTTTAGTTGCCCTTCTCTGGACTTTCTCCAGCTCCAACACATCCCTCCTGAGGACTGGCGACCAGAACTGGACAGAATACTCCAGATGCGGTCGGACCAGAGTTTTATAAAGTGGAAGGATTATAGTCTTATCTCTGGAATACATCCCTTTCTTTATGCATGCTAATATTCTGTTGGCTTTGGAAGCTGCCGCTTGGCATTGCATGCTGTTGCCTAATCTATCATCAACTAAGACTCCCAGATCCTTCTCCATTTTTGATTCCCCCAAGGGTTCCCCTCCTAACGTGTATTGTGTTTTTATGTTTTTGGTCCCCAAGTGCAAAACCTTACACTTCTCCACATTAAACCTCATTTGCCATGTCGTTGCCCACTCCGTAATTTTGTCCAGGTCTTTCTGTAGGATATCTGCTTCATGCTGTGCAGTTATTGCCCTGGCCAATTTTGTGTCATCTGCAAAAACTGATAACGAACTACTGATCCCGTCCTCAATGCTGTTTATGAATAAATTGAACAAGGTTGGTCCCAGGACTGAGCCCTGGGGCACCCCGCTTACTACCTCAGACCAGTCTGAGTATGCGCTGTTTATTACTACCCTTTGGACACGGCCTTTTAGCCAATTCCGTATCCAAGAGCAAACCCTGCTGTCGATACCTGCAGACCTTATTTTATAAATTAAGCGCTTGTGGGGAACTGTATCAAACGCCTTAGCGAAATCCAAGTACACCACATCCACTGGTCTCCCCCTATCTAGCTCACAGCTCACTTCCTCGTAGAATGCTAAGAGATTGGTTTGACAAGATCGCCCATTTGTAAACCCGTGCTGGTTACTACTGATGATGTTGTTGTCTTTAGCATACTCTACGATATAGTCCCTTATCATCCCCTCCAAAAGTTTACATATTATTGATGTCAGACTGACAGGCCTATAATTTCCCGGGATATGTCTCTGGCCCTTTTTGAATATCGGAATCACGTTAGCCTTCCTCCAATCCCCTGGTACATCTCCTTTCCTAATACTGTCAGCAAAGATCAGGAACAGTGGTCTAGATATAACCATACTGAGTTCCTTGAGCACTCTCGGATGTACGCCATCCGGGCCTGGTGATTTGTTTGTGTTAAGTTTATCCAGTCTTTCCCTGATTTCCCCCTCTGTTAGCCATAGTGGCAAGTCCTGTGTATTACTACTAACCATACAGTCATGGTCAGTGTACCCTTCCTTTTCCTGCGTAAAGACTGACGAGAAAAAAGAATTCAGCACGGTTGCTTTTTCAGTGTCCTCTGTAACCATCCTCCCATCATCGCTAATTATGTGTGCAATATGCTCTGCCCTAGTTTTTTTGCTGTTGATATATTTAAAGAATTTCTTTGGGTTTTTTTTACTATCCTCCGCTATTTGTCTCTCAAAGTTGATTTTAGCCATCTTGATTTCGTGTTTACACTTCTTATTTTCCTCCTTGTATTGCTGGAAGGCCGATACGGTGCCCTCTGATTTATATTTCTTGAAGGCCAATTTTTTTCCCCTAATAAGTTTTTTTTAACGCTACGGTTTAGCCAGCCAGGTTTGGCTTTGTCTCTTCTAAATTTATTCCCCATAGGAATGCACTGCAAGATGCCTTTGCTTAATATTGTTCTAAAGCATTCCCATTTTTCCTCTGTGGTCAGTGATCCCAGGGTTTGGTCCCAGTTTACCCTTTCCATCAATGAGTACAATTTTGGAAAGTCTGCCCTTCTGAAGTTTAGGGTTCTTATGTTCCCCACTTGCCTTTTTATATTGTTATTTATACTAAATGTGATCATCCTGTGATCGCTAGAGCCCAGGTTGTCCTGGACTCCTACCTCCGAGATTATGTTTGGGTCATTAGTGATCAATAGATCCAGGATAGCATTCTCTCTAGTAGGGGAATCCACCAACTGCGACATGTAGTTATCCTGTAAGGTTTCCGTGAATAGCCGGGCCTTATGCGAGTGTGCAGTCCCCTCTTCCCAGTCAATGTCGGGATAATTGAAGTCCCCCAATATGATGACTGATCCTAGTTTTGCCGCTTTACCTATTAGTGCTAAAAATTCCAGCTCTACCTCCTCCCCTTGGTTAGGTGGCCTATAGCAAACCCCCACAACTACTTTTCCCTTATCTTCTTCCCTATCGAGTTCAACCCACACAGATTCTAAATCCATGCTCATCCCATCCGTAATGTCACTCCTTTCTAGCACCTTTATATTGTTCTTGACATAGAGACATACCCCTCCCCCTCTTTTACCAACCCTGTCCTTCCAGTACACCGAATACCCTTGGATATTGGCCAGCCAGTCATGTGAGGGGTCGAACCAAGTCTCCGTTATTCCCACAAGGTCTATGTCCTCCTCATGTACTAACATGTCCAACTCATCCATCTTATTAGCTAGGCTCCTGGCATTAGCATATACCCCTCTTAGTTTTACGGAAGTTAAAGATTGTGAAAATTCTGTTCGGACATAACATCAAACAGCAAGCACATGGTGTACTGATAACCTGTTTATAGCACCCATGGTCAGTGTAAAAAAATAGATACTGTATGTGGTATTATGTGTACTTATAAAATTGGTCTAATACAATACTTTTGGGTAACACGGTGAGATATAACCACACAATCTGATGCATACACACAGAGTAGTGAAAAGGTAGCCCAGCAATTAAGCTTTATTGTTTTTATTGTGTGTTTCCTATCATATTGTTTTTATTATAATTTTATAGATCCTGTATATATTTGCATACCCAGTACAATACATGCAGTGAGCTCCCTCACTGATTGTCCGATCCGCACACACTCCGTATCAATTGGCAACATCTAAATGAATGAAACCTCTTAGATAATTAGATTAGTAATCAGCACCAGGTATTCATAGCAATATCTACCCTTTATATCAAACGTCTCACAGCCTGACTCCATACATCCCCCTGATGAGGACACGTAGAGCCCTGTGTCGATACGCGTAGGGGAGGGGCCTATACGCTGGAGTCTGTGTGCGGCTGAGAGCAACATTGTAGCTCACTGAGTGGACAGCGATACTCCGTTTGGGATCCATGCCTGCACACCCGGGCTATAGTTTGCAGAACCTTCTACAGTGTGGTGCGCTTCAAGCACCATATAAATGTAAGTGCAATACTTTGTTTTAATAAAGAACATATTTTATCCAACAAGGAAAAGAGATTTTGAGCTATCCCTTGTGTGCCATAATCCTATTGACTAGAAAAAAGGGGGAAAATCATTGATACAACTAATTTGTTCAATGAACGGAGGTATAAAGCGGACTTTATAGGCACATGTCAAGCAGGCAAATTTAATTTGTTTAAAAAACATTTATTTTATTGAACATATATTAAAATGATAATCCAAATGAAAAAGGACAAGACATAACATACACAGTTTGAATATGTTAAAAATTCACATTTTCTATGAATCAAATTTGAGTGTACATATATTTTCGTAGTTACATATGGTAGATAGTATGATACTAGTCTGAAGAGGTCGACGCGTTTCGCCTTAGCTTCTTCTGGACCTCAGACATATATGTGTTTTCTTTTAGTAAAGACAAAAACACGTAATTAGTCCAACATATACATATGTGATCTCTTAACATAGTGTTTCTTTTGGCGTTAATGCTATAAAAACACACCTCTCAAAAATGTAGAAAATTGTGCACTCCGTGGCCGTCCACACCCCAATATAGGAGAATGGGGGGAGGGAGGAGAGAGAGAGATAGGTGGACGGGAAATGAACAGGGAGATGAGATGGTTCCCCCTATACATATAAAACAGAAGGGAAGGTTGTAATCCCTAAAAATAAGTATACATGTCAGTTTTGTTTATATATTAGGCCGTATTGCATCACAATTACCTAAATTTCCAAGAAACAAAGTTTGGCTGGGACAAAGAGTGGTGATATGGCGGCTGGTGTCAGCAGGTAATATCTAATCAAGAGGGATACATATACAGTGGGTACGGAAAGTATTCAGACCCCCTTAAATTTTTCACTCTTTGTTATATTGCAGCCATTTGCTTAAATCATTTAGGTTCATTCTTCTTCCTCATGAATGTACACATAGCACCCGATACTGACAGAAAAACACAGAATTGTTGACATTGTTGCAGATTTATTAAAAAAGAAAAACTGAAATATCACATGGTCCTAAGTATTCAGACCCTTTGCTGTGACACTCATATATTTAACTCAGGTGCTTTCCATTTCTTCTGATCATCCTTGAGATGGTTCTACACCTTCATTTGAGTCCAGCTGTGTTTGATTATACTGATTGGACTTGATTAGGAAAGCCACACACCTGTCTATATAAGACCTTCCAGATCACAATGCATGTCAGAGCAAATGAGAATCATAAGGTCAAAGGAACTGCCTGAAGAGCTCAGAGACAGAATTGTGGCAAGGCACAGATCTGGCCAAGGTTACAAAAAGATTTCTGCTGCACTTAAGGTTCCTAAGAGCACAGTGGCCTCCATAATCCTCAAATGGAAGACGTTTGGGACGACCAGAACCCTTCCTAGAGCTGGCCGTCCGGCCAAACTGAGCTATCGGGGGAGAAGAGCCTTGGTGAGAGAGGTAAAGTAGAACCCAAAGATCACTGTGGCTGAGCTCCAGAGATGCAGTCAGGAGATGGGAGAAAGTTGTAGAAAGTCACCCATCACTGCAGCCCTCCACCAGTCTGGGCTTTATGGCAGAGTGGCCCGACGGAAGCCTCTCCTCAGTGTAAGACACATGAAAGCCCGCATGGAGTTTGCTAAAAAACACCTGAAGGACTCCAAGATGGTGAGAAATAAGATTCTCTGGTCTGATGAGACCAAAATAGAACTTTTTGGCCTTAATTCTAAGCGGTATGTGTGGAGAAAACCAAGCACTGCTCATCACCTGTCCAATACAGTCCCAACAGTGAAGCATGGTGGTGGCAGCATCATGCTGTGGGGGTGTTTTTCAGCTGCAGGGACAGGACGACTGGTTGCAATCGAGGGAAAGATGAATGCGGCCAAGTACAGGGATATCCTTGACAAAAACCTTCTCCAGAGTGCTCTGGACCTCAGACTGGGCCGAAGGTTTACCTTCCAACAAGACAATGACCCTAAGCACACAGCTAAAATAACGAAGGAGTGGCTTCACAACAACTCTGTGACTGTTCTTGAATGACCCAGCCAGAGCCCTGACTTAAACCCAATTGAGCATCTCTGGAGAGACCTAAAAATGGCTGTCCACCAACGTTTACCATCCAACCTGACAGAACTGGAGAGGATCTGCAAGGAGGAATGGCAGAGGATCCCCAAATCCAGGTGTGAAAGACGTGTTGCATCTTTCCCAAAAAGACTCCTGGCTGTATTAGATCAAAAGGGGGCTTCTACTAAATACTGAGCAAAGGGTCTGAATACTTAGGACCATGTGATATTTCAGTTTTTCTTTTTTAATAAATCTGCAACAATGTCCACAATTCTGTGTTTTTCTGTCAGTATGGGGTGCTATGTGTACATTCATGAGGAAGAAGAATGAACTTAAATGATTTTAGCAAATGGCTGCAATATAACAAAGAGTGAAAAATTTAAGGGGGTCTGAATACTTTCCGTACCCACTGTATATGTCATATATATACACACACATATCTCTTTTTATGTCTCAGCCTATTATAGAAGACAAACTTCCTTATTGGCTTTTAAAATGGGGTAGTTCATTTACCTTCTATATTTGAGTGGTTTGATTATTCTTCAGAAAGCCTGATTCCCTTGTGGTGGAAGAAAATATGCCTTATGTACTTAGATGGAAATATTCCACTAAATTCTCCTGGTATGGGCTACAAATGTGACCAAATAATAGATTATGATCAGAAAACGACTTAATGCCTCTCTCTCTAAATGTAGTTATATATCCTTTACTCACGTATTATCGTATATCTGTATAGAAGGCTCTGGTCCCATTGGGTTGCCCCAGTATGCACCGGTAATCACCCTAGGCCCGCAGAGATGAAAAGGAGAAAGATATCTCATCCAAAGGAGAAATGCTGGAAAAGTTACAAAGAGGATATATCTAATATCTGCATAGAGTTGTATATAAGTTAGGGATCATTATCGTTGTCATTGCACTTACTGCGCCATATGTTCTCGCCAGCACGTTCGTTGTCCCGCCATATTCAATGTGTTTGTGTGTGTGCTTTATATCTGCCAATCATCAGGGCAAAATTTAACTCAGGTGCTTGTTCTTTACCGCACACCCGGAAGTGCGTCATTTCCCGCCTTCATCTCTTACCTCCGGCGCCTCGGAAGTGCGTCATCTATTTACATCCGGCCGTGGTGTCCGATGGAACACACACGCGCCGGAAAGGAGCCAAGGAGACCAGCGGAAGTGACGTTCGCTCACCAGCAACCCCGAAGGGGTGGGTCATCGCCGCCCTGTCACTATCCGCAAAGGAGTCCTTTTTAGCTTCTTGTTCAATATATTTGCTACTTCCACTATAGCACATTTTCTACAAAGAAGAGAGGGAGTTTCTGCATTTCGCCAATCACATTATATGAACATTCAACGTTTTTACATTTATCCCAGGAGAATACATCATACCTATTATCCTGCTATAACATTTATAGTATTATGTTCAACGTTATTTCATACCATATAAAATATATATATATCTCTTTTATATTACATTTCCATAAATTCCAAAGTTTTTATGGACGTATTTGGGCATATATTCAGGACTCTTTGGGACAAGGAAGGGACAATGATGGGGTTGCAAAAAAGAGAAGAAAAAGAAATCAGCGAGGGAGAAGGAGGAGGGAGCAAAAGGGAATTGTTCCTTATATGGGCTGTTACATCTTTTCTCCCTATTTATTTGACAGGGACCTCATAGAAATTGGAATCTATTGTTTCAGACATCTCATTGGTTTTTATGGATATTTTTCATGTATGGGTATGTACGTCTGCAACTAATATGTATATGATCGGTTCAAGGAGAGAGCTATCTAGCAATTGAGGACAAATATTCATATTCCTCTTTGCTTTTTTGGTATTTTTTGTTAATTTTTAATTGCTTACTTCTAGAGGAAAGGTTTGAAGCTAAGTGCCTCATTTAGGCCTGGATTTGTAGTAGCCTTAAGCATATAAATCCAGCGTGCTTCACGCTGTAATATGATTTTATCAAATTCTCCCCCTCTCGGGTTTTCCAATATAGGCTCCAAGGCAGCAAATTTAACTACTTTGGTGTTATTTTTATGGTATACACCTAAGTGTCTTCCAATTGGCGTAGATAACAGATTATTTTTCCCATATCCTATATGATCCTTGATACTGCGCCAAAAATTTTGTTTTGTTTTTCCTATGTAGTATGCCCCACAATCACAGAACATGATATACACTATGCCGATTGCTTGGCAATCCACATAGTGTTTAATTGAATGAAGTTGCCCATTGGGTAAGTAAAACGATTGGTTTTCGTAAATCCAAATTTTATCCGTTATTTGCACTATGGATACCTTTCTTTTTATCTATATGAGCCACCTCTGAGGGCCAAGAGCACTGAGGCACCATTACATGAGAGGCATACCAGAACACAAGCATATCACTTACCAGGCTTGATTGTGAGAAAACAAGGTGAGGCACCCACCTGACGGGGGGAGCACAAAGCATTGAGGTGAAATTGTACCTGTTTAATGTGATACTATTACATTTATTTTTTGCACAATTGTTTGTTTTATTTAAATCCACCTTTTTTGGGATACTTTTCAATGTATCAAATATGGAAATGATTAATTTTTAAAGTTCTTTGTGTTATATTTCATTTTCACAATTGTCACAGCAACATAGCTTCTATGAGTATATTTATCACTTAGTCAATTTAATATCTGTTTACCGCACATCCATCATCATAAATAGTGATCGTGGGGGTGTGGCTTGGTCATGATCCAAGATGGCCGCTTAGCTCCGAGCTCCTGCACCTTGAGGCCTGATCTTTTACCAGCGTAGCCTGATTACACCCTAATCTACTCTTTTCAACATAGGGAGTACCTCCAGGAGCAATTCCGCTACCCGCTCACGAACTCCGCGGGAACCGGACACTCGGTTGAGCCGCAATATCCCCGAGCTCTTCCGGACTCAAACCAAGGACACACAGAGGCCTACTCCCTCCCCCACTTAGCAGTCTCACTCACGCTCCCGCTCGCCGAGCAGAACCCCATCCGGCGCCAGAGCCCGATTTCCTACCTCGGATGCTTCTACTCCGCCGGCCTCACTCTCAATCAAAGATCTCCAACTGGTAGCGGCGGACATCAAGGCTGCCCTCTCAGCGGTGGTTGCGGAGCTCCGGAGTGACGTACAAGCCATGTCTCTGCGGGTTGAGGAGGTGGAAGTTACCACAGCCCGCCACAATGCTTCCCTCTGCCATGTCCAGCAAGTGACTGAATCTCATGCCTCTCTGCTACGAGATCTTAACCGGCATGTGGAAGATTTGGATAACAGGGGACGGCGGAAGAACCTGCGGGTTCGTGGATTTCCCGAAAGTGTGGAACATCAGAACCTCCCACAGACCGTCACTTCGATCTGCAATGATCTCTTAGGCAGACCCCCGGACACTCCGGTTGCTATGGACCGCATACATCGGGCTCTGCGACCCAGGGGAAGGGATAACGATCCCCCTAGGGATGTGTGGTCTGTTGCTTAGCCGACTTTCAATTAAAGGAGGATGTCTTACGAAATGCTAGGATTCAACGCCATATTGCCTTACAGGGTGCGGAGATCAAAATGTACCAGGACCTTTCCAATATTACTCTGCAGAGAAGGAGGGAATTGCGCCCCTTATTGGATGAGCTTCACTCCAGGGCTATTGCTTATTGTTGGAAATTCCCTTTTGGACTTTCTGCTACATCCCAAGGCCGCAATGCCCTTCTTCGGGTCCCAGAGGATCTGGAGCATTTTTGTTCCACCTTAGCTATACCCTACGTCGATCTGCCGGACTGGTATAGTGAATTTCCGTATTTTCCCCCATGCACAGGGTCGCCTCAATGGAAGATATTCAACCGGTGGGGAATTACAGCATAAGCAGACGCAGAGCCTACCCATCCTCTCCTCCTCCAGCCAGAGGGGATGGAGCCCCTCGCAATGGCAGCCCCACCGCGTCTCCTGATCACAGGAGAGTGTGCCGTACGCCTTGATCGTGGGGATCCCTACCGGTGAGTACTGTTGCAACCCCACCGTTCCTGGTTCTAGTACTAACTTCTATTACCTTTACCCTGTGTTCTTGCGGACATAGACTGTGTGCAGACTTTCTGGCTACCACCGCCCTCACTTGCCGTTGACATGCCCCTTGTGTTTGTACCATCTAGCTTCTGAGCATTGCCGGTTCCGGCCGGTGGCCTGTTGTGCTGGTGCCTTACCTGGGTAACCTTATGGTTTCATCTGATCTTCCGCTGTCATCGAGCCTACTGAGACTGCCCCCTGCCCGTCTCCCCCCCTGCCCCCCTCCCTCTGCCACTACACCCGGAGGTGTGCTAGCGTGTGCTTCTCCCTGTTGACCCCTCTCTGCTACGGGACGTTTTCACCTGATGAGGATCCGCAGCTCTGGATGATCTTCTATGCCTGCAGTGGATATTCCCTCCCCCCTGGACTGGAACCCCGGCTTGCGGATTACACATCTGGACGCTCTCCGTTTTTCTCCCTCCACGCTCGCTGGATTCCTGCTCCCTGTCCTTGGCTTGCTACTTGTCCCTTACCCTGCACGCCTTGTTTGCCTTGGAACTCAGGAATGTATTATTGCCTTGCTTGTTGTCTGCTAGACTGCCTAATTGCATTTTAAGCTTCCATGATATGGCTTGATGCTGGCTGCTTGCCATTTGCACGGGTGGGGGGGCCGCGGGAGTTTTTCTTTCTTTTTCTTTTTCCTCTTATTTTATGCGGCCGCCTCACCTGGGTATCCACCATCTGTACTTTGTGGGTCCTCCTGATTCCCTCTTTCCATATGCGGGGGTTGCGGGGGGGGGGGGGGTGGAGTGGGGATGGTGGTATTGTATTGTGTAGTGGTGCGGATTATGGGCTTTCATGATGGCCGCGGGGCCCTGTGCTCTGCCTACTTGCCCGGGGGCCACGGTTTCCGTGGCTGTCTGGCGAGACGGCGGGGCGCAGACTGGCCCCGACCCTCCGTGTCTAATTCATAATGTGTATATTGATTCTTGCACCTTGAGCTGCATAGTCCTTTGGTCTAGCTGCTCCCCTTCCCTGCCACTAACAGCGGGAAGGGACACCCTACGGAGCCACTGTTTAATTGTCGGGGGTTGCGTAGAGTCCTCCAAACAATCCCGGTGACTATCCCGAAGCCCTTCTTCCTTGCCTACAAACAACTAACGACTGCGTTCCTTTGGCAGAACAAGCGACCTCGCATTCACTACGATCTCCATTCCCTGCCCAAGCATAAAGGGGGGATTGGACTCCCTGATATCCGCAATTACCACATCGCGTGTCATCTCACAAGGATTGTTGACTGGCATGTCCACAAACCCTTTAAGGATTGGGTTTCCATAGAAGGTGGTTATACCACACTTGACTTATCCACAACTCGGTGGATTAAGGCTTCCCTGATTCCAAATGCACTGTGGCAGCACCCATTGTTTAATATATTTTTATTGAGAAGAAAAATATGCCAGAAGGTACAAAGCATACAATCATAGCAAAACATTAAACAGGTATGAAATGGTTTGAACGGTGGAATAAATCCAAGAATATCATAGTAGAATACAACATGTACCTATCATCATCTGCGTATATAAATCACTCAAAAGACACATTAACCATCATGAATGACATGAAGGAAAAGAAAGAATACAGAGGAAAAGAGGAAGTAAAGAAGATGGGGGGGAAGGGAATGAAGGTAGAGAGGGAGTGGGGGGGGGTGGGCGACCGGCTCGCATGACTATTAACATAGCATATAAAACAAAAAAGAGGATATGTAACAGGTACCTAGTGATGATTATTATGAGACCAACTCAGCATAAGTAGATGAGTACGTAAAGGAAAGCCAGCAGGCCCATATCTTATGAGCTCTGTCAGATTGGTTTCTGTAATCCAATGTCATGTCTTCCATATGATAGATATGGTCAACCAATTGAAGCCATTGCGAAACCGTGGGTATAGTCGTGCTTTTCCAAAATCTGGGAATCAGTGCTTTCGCAGCATTTAAGAGATGAGGAGTAATAGAGTTCCGATATAGGCGTGCTGGCGACCTTGTGCAATGAAACAATGCGGCCCATGGGTTCCTCTAAACTGGGGAGCCCTGGATCTGCTCAATCAGATTCAGGATCGCTGTCCAATATGGCTTGATAGCCTTACACGACCACCATACATGAGCGTGGGTGGCAATTTCCCCACAGCCACGCCAGCATAAGTTTGAGCAATCAGGAAAAATCTTATGAAGTTTTGCTGGAGTGTGGTGCCAGCGAGTCAATAATTTATAGTTGGTTTCACAGATCTTAGAGGCTGTAGATGAAGCTGAGGCAAAATGAAGGATCCGTGAAATTTGGGGGTCCGTAAGCGGGATGTCCAAGTCTTTTTCCCAAAGCCGAACAAACAGAGGGGTGGCAGGAGGATCAATTTAAAGAAAGCATTTATATAACAGTGAGATGAGGCCACGCGGCGGGTCTTCAGATCTAAGTAGTTCCTCAAGCGGGGTGAGGGACGACAAAGAGCGAAGCGGTTGGGGCAATGATTTCACAAAACATTGCAGCTGGGTATATTTCCATCTGTCCATAAAGGAGTGCGAGCCCCGGGGGAGGAGCACCTCCAAAGGTAAGATACCATCTGTGGAAGTGATGTGGTGGAGTCTCAGAGATGGGATTGACAACCAATTCCGCAAGGTGCTTTTGCGTTGGCCTGGGGTAAAATACGAATGGCCAAAGAGAGGCATGAGAGGTACATAAACAAAGGGGATAACAGCATGTCACACACAAAACAACCATAGTGCACAAACTTCTCGCAATGCATTAGCGGTGTGTCAGAGGAGGCAGAATCATGAGAGAAAACAATTGTACAACGGAAACCTTCGTAGGCAGGGAAAAGACTACAGAGGAGAACACATCTACAGTGCGTCCCACTACAGTGGGTCAATCAACTTAAACCACAGATAACATTCAATACAGTGAATAGTAAGGCATTTAGAAGTCAACAAAGTACATGTCAACAGCACCGTATTGGGGGAAAACAAGCGCCCATAGAAGGAGCACATTCGGCTTCACCTGAAGAATAAAGAAACTATAATGAAAGGTAGGAAAGCCGTACAGTATGGTGGCGAGAAGCCAGGGGGAGGGCAGAGAAGGAGGAGAGCGAAGGTGGCTGCAAGAAAGAGACACAGAGAAAAGAGAGAACAAGGGAGGAAGGAAAAGGAGGGAAGTGGGGGGAGGGGAGGAACAGACAGGGAGGGGGTGGGGGGATAACGGGCGCCACACCTGGACCGGTTTCCCAGAGAAGGACCGCAATTCGGCGGAACCTCAAGGGCACATCAGAGCCTTTCCCCTATCAGAGATGAGAAACACATTCCAGTACCCCCAAGTCTTCACATATCTATCTCGCTTATGAAGCGCTGTAAGGGTCAGGTCCTCCATCTTGTTGTCTTCCAGTCTGCGCATACAGTCCCCTATGGAGGGGGACCGTGTAGTCTTCCAATAGAGTGGAATGCATGACCTCGCCGCCGACAGTACATGGGGCACGATCGACTTTTTATATTTCCGCATGGGGATGCTGGAGAGTTGTAGGATGTAGAAAGCCGGGGTGTCAGGTATGGCATGGTCCGTGAGGTCCCGTAGGAGAGAGCCCACTGCCACCCAAAAGTCCCTTAATTTGGGGCAAGACCAGAAGATGTGCAATAAAGTGCCGCATTCCTCCTGGCACCGCCAGCACAGATTAGACATACCCGGGAACATTTTACTCAGTAAAGACGGAACCCTATACCACCGCGTCAGCACCTTATAATTAGATTCCTGCAACTTCGTACAGGTTGGGGTCTTCAGAGCACTGGCGAAAAGATTAGCGCGTTGAGCCGATGAGAGCGTCAGTTGGAGGTCCCGTTCCCATTTGGAGATATACGCAGGCGTGAAGTCTTCCGGAGGAGTAACCAGTATGGCGTAGGTTTGCGATAAAAAGTGTGGGGGAGAGTCCCTTCACCAGAGCATAAAACTTCATATGGTGTAAGTTCCCGGCTGAAAAGGTCAGGCGAAGGCAAAGAGTGCAGGAAATGGCGTAGTTGAGCCGCCTGCCAGAACGTCAGAGTATATGGACCAGAGGAGTCCGTTAGGCAAGCAATTGACGGCCAGCCGTCTGCCCGTAGAAAATGGGTGGCCGCGCCCCGATCCCGAGCCAAAAGAGAAAGGAATTGCTTTTCCACGGTCCCTGGTTGAAAGGCTGGGTTACCCAGCACTGGGAATAAAGGGGAGGTAGGGGAGGACACCGACGGGTTGGAAAGGAGGGAGGCCGTTACCGCTAAAGTAACCCCAATAGTCGGGTGTGATGTCAGGGATTGTGGGCACGAATCTCGGCACCACGGAGCGCTGCCCAGCGGAATCGGTGATTGGGCCCGCTCCAACTGCACCCACAGTTTATTGTCCCCATGACGCCGCCAGTCTAGCAGACGGCTAAGATGAACTGCTTGGTAGTATTTCATCACATCGGGGAGAGCAATGCCTCCGCATCGCTTAGGAAGGGACAGGCAGCACCCATTGATAAGTGCGACACTTCACACTATTCACCAGGCGTGCAAAACGAAAGCGGTCTCGGCGCAACTGGGCGCCGATGACCCCAATGAGACTCAACCCTGATTTCCCTCCGGGTATGCTCCGCACCTACCTCGTCAAACACTGGCCTGACGCTCAACTGCGTATTCATCACGTTAGTGATGGCGTGCAGATCCATCCAGTTTCCTCCATAGCGGAAAAGGCCAAAAGCCCTCCTATTCCGCCTTGGGCCTTCCTTCTCAGCCACTTTGTTACATCTTTTATTTGCAAATTCCCGTGCAAAGACTCTATCCCCATTTGACGACCTCTGTCAGCAAGAGGGTCCTCTTCGCAGACTTATCTCGATTACCCATTCCCTCCTGTTTGAGCACTCGGGATGGACTGTGCGCAAACGGTAAGAAGCTTGGGAAAAGGAGTTGTCCTGCTCGTTCTCGGAAGAGGAGTGGGAACAAATCTTTATTAAGAATCACAAATGTTCACGGAATGTATCAGCTCAAGAAAACGGATACAAAATTGTATCCAGGTGGTACCGTACCCCGACGCTTTTGCACAAATTCTTCCCTTCTGTCCCCTCCACTTGCTGGAGGTGTCTGTCTGATACTGGTTCCCTTCTTCACGTTCTGTGGTCCTGCCCGAAACTGGCTTTATTTTGGCAGGAAGTACATAGAATAACCACACAGGTGACCACATACGCTCTGGAATTCTCGCCTGCTCAACTTCTTCTGCACCATACCCCTGCGTCACATGCTTCCTACACAAAATGACTTGCGATCCACATGATCAATGCGGCCCGACAATGTATCCCGGTGCTATGGAACTCTAAGCAACCCCCGACAATTAAACAGTGGCTCCCCGTAGGGTGTCCGTCATAGCGGAGATGGAAGAACTCGTCCATATTGCTCAAGACACTCCCGCTAAATATAATAAGAAGTGGGCGTGCTGGCTTCATTTTGTTAGCACAACGGAATTCTCTACACTTAACTGTTAAGATGGAAACCGTTCACCTGTACTTCTTGGTCGGTGGATTTCTGTTGATGTTAGTTCTGCCTGTGCTCCTGCTGGCTTGTCTCCGTAAAACAACCCCCCCCCCCCCGTGTTGTGGTGTGTATTAGTTGAGTGTGTTTTTTCTTTCTTTTTATCCCCCCCCTCCCCCCTTCCCCCCCCTCCCTCCCAGTCCCTCTCATACCTTGCCCTCCCTTATTCTGGCTTATGTGCTCTTTGCTGGTTGGCTACGCCAAGTAGCGAGCACCTCTGCACCTTCCCTGAACGCTCACTTAAAGTACTAGGCCTTCTATACCCCCCCTCCCCACCTCCTCCCCTTCCCGGATCCGGTTCGCAGGACCCTGGGCGGGGGAGGACGCTACGTCGGGTCCCCCCATGGAACACTTAGGCCCCTGTGGCCTCAACGACTGTATCCATAAATGCACTACCGGTGTCCATGGACACACTCTGATCTTACTGGGTTACTGGAGGTTTCTGTTTACTATGTTGTTTACTATGCTGGTATTTACCCCAGTGGACCTCATATTGTCAATGCCTGATGGGGAGGTCCTCTCCTCTTATGCTGCTCATAGGCTGACATGTAATGTAACGTACTGTTGTGCATGACGTTCATTTCCTGTAATGCTCCTTATCTTTTCTCAATAAATTGTTTTGAAAAAAAAAAAAAAAGAAATAAATAGTGATCGTATAGACAATTGATTTTACAATAACTTTTTACATAGGATACACAGTTTTGCGCAGCACAAGCTTTATCATTTTACACAAACTGCACTCACGGTTAGGGAGTGAACAGTGCTAGCAGCATCTCTGACTCACATCACCATAGATTGCTCGCAGCCCCTCTCATTTAAGTCGACTGCCCAGCATCCCTGGGATATAGAGGTGAAGACCGCAGTCCCATCCACTACCACAGGAACTCCATCTTTTGTTAGTTGAGGGCAGAGGCCAGCCGCACTCGGCTCTGTTGCCAGCTCTTCTGCTGGGTAAGTGTCATCATTCTGGGGCACCGTCTGCTGCTGGGAAGGGGATTCAGCTGCTCCATCTTTCTTACACTCATCTGGCTGTTGGGACAACCTTTCTCTGGTACCGTCTCCCAGATGCACAGATCCTGGCTGGGGAGGGAAGACCGTTTCCTCTGCTCAGACTGACTGTTGGGGAGGGAGGACAACAACATCCTCTTGCTTCTCACCCTGGGCCTCTGGAACTGCCGCAGGTGTGGGGCAGAGATCTTGGACCCTCTGTCCAGTTGTCAGCACTTCAGCTGGAGAAGTTTCTTGTGCCTCCACAGATGCTTCTGGCAGGAAATCCCATGTCCCTGTCAGTGGTGTAGCAGAATGGTCAGCTGCCTTATCTGTCAGGGAGGCTGAAGTTGGTGTTGGGCAAAGCTCAGTAATGTTAGGCACTGATGCCAGCTGTTCCACAGGGAAGTAAACTGAAAAGTCAGTGGCCTTGCACACATCTTCCTGGGTCACCAATTGTTGCAGGCAGAAGTCAGCAGTGCTATGCCTGGATGCCCGCTCTTCTGCTGTAGGCTCACTGGGATGTTCCCCAAAAATTAGCCCACATGGGTTTACCTGACAGCTAAGAACGTAATATTTGGTGGCTGGAAGTACATTAGGCATTCACAGGATACAGAAGTAAGTGTCGGCCAGTATTGGCCCCAAAAATTAGCCCACATGGGTTTACCTGACAGCTTAGAATGTTGTATTCTGTGGCTGAAGGTACATTAGGCATTCACAGGATACAGAAGTAAGTGTCGGCCAGTATAGGCCCCAAAAATTAGCCCACATGGGTTTACCTGACAGCTAAGAACGTAGTATTTGGTGGCTGGAGGTACATTAGGCATTCACAGAAAAAATAATTGTCGGCCATGAAAGGCCTAAAAATTTGGCATTCCATGGACATGAAATGCCTTTTATGCCGCTGTATTTAGCGAAGACAAGGACCAGGAATTGTTGTGGGTCGATGGCGGTCTGGCGGATATTTGTGGCCTGTCATGCGGAATTTCAATGAAACATGGTCTACTGGTCACATATGTTGAATTCCTCAGAGATCCATGCCTCATTAATTTTTATAAATGTGAGGTACTCTACACTGTCATGAGCTAGGCGAATGCGCTTATTGGTCATGATCCCCCCTGCTGCGCTGAACGTCCTTTCGGACAGGACACTGGATGGGGGGCAAGCCAACAGTTCCATTGCAAATTGTGCAAGCTCTGGCCAGAGGTCAAGCCTGCCCACCCAGTAGTCCAGGGGTTCATCACTCCTCAGAGCGTCCACATCGGCCGTTAACCCGATGTAGTTGGAAATCTGTCGGTCTAGGCGTTCCCTGATGCTGGATCCGGAGTACAGCTGTCGATGGTTTGGCTGAAAGAAGGATCTCATATCTGAAGTGACCAAGACCTCTTCAAACCACCCTCTTCTTGCAGGCACTGTTGGATTGCTACCCGCAACTGTCTCTCTGTGACTGGAAATTCCCTGCCAGCGCACGCAAAAGCAGAATGCAGAATTTCCCACAGCAAGGCCTGGAAGTGCTGCATTCTGACTGCCCTCTGTGATGCTGGTAACATTTCTGCTATTTTTTGTTTGTACCGGGGGTCTAAGTACGTTGCCACCCAGTACTGGTCCTTGGCCTTTATGCTTTTTATACGGGGGTCCCCCTTAAAACTCTGGAGCATGAAGGCCCCCATTCGCGCTAAACTGGAAGTGGTGTAGTGGCCTGCTTCCAGCTCATCATCCAGGATAATGTTGTCCTCGTTCTCCTCCCCCCATCTACGTATAACACCAGGGATCCCAGAAAGGTTTAAAGCATGCTCTTCTTGCTCCTCCTCATCCCCCCCGTCACCATCCTCCTCTGACTCCTCTTCAGACTCCTGTTGTTGACTTGTCTCAGATGGAGCAGCACCCACTGGGAATTCATCCAACATTGCGACTTCCGCATCTTCCTGCTCCTGCTTCTCGACGGCTTGATCAATGACACGATGCAATGCATGCTCCAGAAAGAAGGCGTAAGGTACGATATCACTGATGACGCCCTGGCCGTGACTGACCAGTTTGGTGATCTCATCAAATGGCCGAAGAAGTCTGCATGCGTGCCGCATGAGCAGCCACTGGTGAGGTGAAAAAAACCCAAGCTTCCCAGAACCTGTCCTGCCGCAGAGTTCGTACAGGTAGTCATTAACTGCACGTTTCTGCTGGAGCAGCCTATCAAGCATATGCAACGTTGAGTTCCATCGCGTCGGACAGTCACAAATAAGACGCCTGATGGGCAGTTCGTGTCGCCGCTGAATGTCAGCAAGGTGAGCCATGGCTGTGTAAGATCTTCTGAAATGGCCCGAGATTTTTCTGGCCTGCCGCAAGACGTCCTGGACCCCAGGGTATTTGGAACGAATTGCTGCACGATCAAGTTCAGGACGTGTGCCATGCATGGCACGTGTGTTATTTTGCCCTGTTTAAGTGCGCTCAGCAGATTGGCACCGTTGTTGCACACCACTTTACCAAATGTCAAATTGAGCGGTGTCAGCCACTGATCTGCCTGTGAATGCAAAGCTGAAAGGACTGCAGGACCAGTGTGGCTCTTGGCTTCCAGGCACAACAGACGCAGCACAGCATGGCAAAATCTCACCTGGCATGTGGAATAGGTTCTGGGGATCTTGGGCGGCGCAGCGGAAGAGACGGTAGCAGCGGAAAAGGAGGAGTCAGCCGAGGAGGAAAGTGAGGATGGAGGAGGAGGAGAAGAAGAGGCAGGCTTGCATGCAATCCATGGCGGTACAACCAAATCTACACGGGTGCCATGGGTTACATGCTTGACGGCCGTCAGAAGGTTCACCCAGTGGGCAGTAAAAGTGATATACCTTCCCTACCCGTGTTTGCTAGACCACGTGTCTGTGGTCAGATGTATCTTGGCACCAATACTGTGTGCCAGAGATATATTCACTTGCCGCTGAACATGGCCATACAGCTCTGGAATGCCCTTCTGCGAGAAATATTTCCTGCCTTGGACCTTCCATTGTGGTGTTCCATTAGCCACAAATTTACGAAAGGCCTCCGAGTCCACCAGTTGATATGGCAGTAGTTGGTGGGCTATCAGTTCCGACAAGCCAGCAGTCAAACGTTGGGCAAGAGGGTTATCCGGCGGCATCATTTTTTACCGCTCCAACATTTGGGCCACAGAAGCCTGCCTTTTTCCAGAACAACGTGACGACGGCATGATGGAAGGTGGAGTGGAGGACAATTGTGAGAAGAAGGAGAAGAGGCTGGACGGTGAGAGTCTGGAATGTGGCTTCGTGGGTTACTCCCACTGGGCTCGGTGATGGGAGTTCAGGTGCCTTCTTAAGGCAGTTGTCCCTAGGTGAGTGTTGGGCTTACCGCGACTTATGCGTTGACTGCAAAGGCTGCAGATGGCAACACTGTTGTCAGCAACGGACACATTGAAAAAGCCCACACTGCAGAGCCATGTGCCGGTGTCCTGGGAGTGCCAGATGTGACTGTACATGGTTCATGGCTTGCTCTTGATACATTTGAAGTCTGCTTTGTACCTCTTGTGCAATGCAAGTTCTGCCTGCCTCTCCTCCTTATCTGCCGGTCCGTCTCTCCCTCTGAACTTCCCTCCTCTTCCTCTCTTTTGGCCACCCACGTGACGTCCATAGACACGTCATCATCCACGTCACCCTCCCCACCGCTAACATTCTAGATCTCGGAGTAGGCAGCAAAAGCGGGGACCAACCTCCTTGGGCTGATCTGGGTACTGTCGTCAGACTGCTGAGTGGCGGCTGTTGGCTACCTTCTCTTCCTGATCCGATGCGCATCGCAAATGTCTTGTGATGGATCGGAAAATAATTCCAGTGACTCAAGCGGAGGGTATGTGGTGGTGGTAGTGGTGTTTATGGTGGTGTCTTTGGGGATGCACACAGCAGAGAGTGAAGAGGGTGCAGATAGAGAGGATGAGGAGGGTGCCGAAGAGGAAGGCTGAGTGAGCCACTCAACCATGTCTGGTGCGTCCTTTGACGTAATCGAACGCACCTTCTGAAACTTCACACTATGGCTCCGGCCTACTGCTCCTGCCCTACCCCTACCACCCCTGCGGAAGGGCCTGCCTCTTTCTCTGCCTGTCATTTTTTAAATTATCCTGTGACAAAAGTCTCTAGAGAATCGCAGTATATCTGGAAAAAGGTATATAACACCCCGCTTCAATCTATGGTATTGGGGGGGCCACAGGTTTATCACACCAGTTCTACAAATAAATGGCCAGTAACTGTTGTCACTGTGTGTAGCAGAGTAAACACAGCAAAAGAGGCAATATTGTTGCAGGACACAAATACACTTAGGAAAGTATACTCAGATAACACCCCGCTTTAATCTGTGGTATTGGGGGGGGCCACAGGTTTATTACACCAGTTCTACAAATAATTGGCCAGTAACTGTTGTCACTGTGTGTAGCAGAGTAAACACAGCAAACGAGGCCAAATTTTGCAGGGCTAAAATACACTCTTAGAAAAGTATACTGTTAAATAACACCCCACTTCAATATGTGGTATGGGGGGGGGGCACTGGTCTATCACACCAGTTGTTCAAAAAATTGGCCAGTGAGATTGGCACTGTGTGTTGCAGAGTTAACACAGCAAAAGAGGCAATATTGTTGCAGGACACAAATATACTTGTAAAAGTATACTCAAATAACACCCCACTTCAATATGTGGTATTGGAGGGCCACTGGTCTATCACACCAGTTGTTCAAAAAATTGGCCAGGGAGTTTGGCACTGTGTGTATCAGAGTTAATGCAGCAAAAGAGGCAATATTGTTGCAGGACACAAATACACTTGTAAAAGTATACTCAGATAACACCCCACTTCAATATGTGGTATTGGGGGGCCACTGGTCTATCATACCAGTTATAATACATTAAAAGTGCTTTTGTCACTGTTTGTAATATTGCTGCAGCAACGCTCAGTCACCACACCAGTCACAGTCACAATGCTGCACAGTGCACAATACAAATCCACTATAATATGCTTTCTATATTACACAGTATATTATACCATGAATTACACCCCTATATAGTGCACTGCACACCTATACCAAATAATTAGCAGCCCTTGAAATGACTTTTGTAGACATTAACAGAGCGATTTGTGTCACTGCTGATCTCTGTCCCTGGAGCACACTGGATACCTGTCCCTAAACTGAAAAACTGCACACCTATACCAAATATATAGTAGCCCTTAACGTGACTTTTGTGGACATTAACAGAGGGATTTGTGTCACTGCCGATCTCGATCTGTCCCTGATGAACACTGCATACCTGTCCCTAAACTGAACAGAAACTGTACACCTATACCAATACCAGCCCTTAAAAGGACTTTTTTGGACATTAACAGAGCGATTTGTGTCACTGCCGATCTCGATCTGTCCCTGATGAACACAGCATACCTGTCCCTGAACTAAAAAGAAAGTGTAATAGACCTATATCAAATACCAGCCCTCAAAAGACTTTTGTGGATCTTAACAGAGCTATTTGTGTCTGGCAATCTGTCCCTGATTCGCACAGCCAACCTCTCCCTATGCTGACAAAAAGCAGAATGTGAAATGGCTGCCAGCTCTGGTCTATTTATAAGGTAGGGGGCATGCCCATGTGCTGAAATGTTTCAATTGGCTGTCCCGTTCCACCTGAAGGCTGTGTCATGGGTCAAAGTTCTCCCCAATGTAAACTAATATGGCCGCTGCAAACAATGCCATGTGTTCGCAAAATTGGCGGGTAGCGAACAAGCAAAATTTGCCACGAACCGACCGTTGGGCGAACCGCAAGGCCATCCCATATCAGGATGACTTTTCTGTCAATTACCAACTCTATAGCAGCTCTATAGCACCAAAATGGGGAGGGTGCAGCTCTGTTGGGAGCGAAGATGGCCAAAAAGGGGACTTTTAAACTAGGTGATGGGGGGGGGTCAGAGGAAATGATAGCCGGCAGTGAGCGAAGGTCAGAGGCTGCTACTTGGGGCATTAGCAATAGTATACCCAGAATACTGAAACCTAAGGTGAGTTGGATGGCAGAACCTGATTGCAGCCTCAGAACAACTAGGTAGGAAATAAAATGTGCCCATACAAGTCTAAAAGTAATGCTAGAAGTCTAGCTAAATAAATGGAAAAACTGGAGCTGGTCACCGGTCCCTATGAAGGATGTGCTAGAACTGAAAGAATGGAAGCAAAGCTAATAAGGGGACTGAAGAACCTCAGTTCTGAGAAATGACTGCAAGCATTAAACTTGTTAATTATCTTCCTTTGAAGCCATTTACAATATTAACCCAATTAATGTTTTTGAAGCGCATACACCTTTTGCCGCATGTCATTTTTCTGAATGCCTCATATGTTTCTCTCTATGAAAAAATGTCCTGCTTATCACGGTGCATATGCTTTGTATAAGAATTAGTGTGGCACAATGTCAGGAAAGGTGTAGCTTAGGACATCGCCACCACACATTATGATTTTTACATTGACATTATATTAGAACTGGGGATGCCACCATCCCTTTACTTACATCTTGACCTGTTTTGCAGTGAACCGTTTCTTCAGGAGCTCTTGGGTGTAGAAAAAAATGCTGAATATAGAAATACTACATATATATAGAGGATATTCTAGCTTGGCAGCACAAATGTCTCTGGGCGGGTGTGTAACCATAGAGGGGACTGGAAGAAATGGACTTCACAGGGTTCTGAATATTTACCTAAATGGTAGTATAATAGATGTAGTCATCAATAATAAGGCAGATGGATTAACCATTTGATTCTGATCCCTCAGTTGTATCAGATATTTTGCTGACTCAAGGTGACACAAAAAAACACTTAAAGCGGAGTTCCGGGCACAGATGTCATTTTTTGATGAACATACCCCCGGGACAGTCAGGGCTAGCACATTCCACAATGACTAGCCTCTGATCTGTCCCGGTTCGCACTTACCTTTTAGAAGAAATACTTACTTAGAAAATTTCTTCCACAGCGTTTCCATCTCTCTTGTGGGCAGCTGAAGCCGGCGCGGTCCTCTTCTGCATCTTCTTCCGCGTCTTCTTCTCCCAGAATGCGCCGCACCGGCCCCTCTCGTCACTTCCGGCGCATCGCCGCATTCCTAAACAGCTTCTGGGCATGCCCAGAAGCTGTTTAGCAGGGGAATGCGGCGTCGCCCGGAAGTGACGAGCGGGGCCGGTGCGGCGCATTGATTCCTGGGAGCGATGATGTTTAGCTCCCAGGAATCATCGCAGCGCAGGAAGTGACGGGGTGAGCCGCGGCTCCGAGGGAGGAAGCAGTCAGAGGTGAGTATTTACGATCTTCAATAAAAAGGTGAGTAAACAAAAAAAATAAAAATAACTATCCAATTCCTTTTCAGGTCAGGTCTACCTAGCGGAGGGGCACAAAAAAAAAAATCGTTTTTGTGCCTGGAACTCCGCTTTAAAGCGGAAGTACAGCCTAATACCTTAAATTCTCCCCAACAATCATTAATGTGAGTGAAATCCAGCCTTATCATTCAGCCTGTCCAAATGAAAAAAATTGCAGTTTTCAGTGCTGTCACATAACTTCAATCCCTCTTACTACTGAGCCCAAGAGCAGCAAGTGGGTGTGGTTACTGAAAGCTAGTGACATCACTTCCAGGGAGGGGCACAGTTCCTGTGTAGCCGGTAGGGGGTATAGAGAATGGGAGGAGCTGATCATAGGTTCCCGCCCAGTGTTCATCAGTAAGGATGCATTGTACGTCCTAATTCATAGGAAAATAAAGAAATAAAAAAGAGCCAATAGCTGTGCTGGGCTTTGAATGAAGTCTACCAAAGGAGAAGGAAGCTGGACACGGGGAGGAGGGGGGGAACGGTCAGTGTAGCTGGAAGTGTTCTGGGGTCTCAGCTCACAGTCTACAATGATCATAGTACAGGCAACCACACTAAGTCTACGTTTCCACTAGTGTGGCTAATCAATGGCACTCGTTCCCATATATGCAACTTTGAAAAGGTACCTGCACTACTTTGATGCAAATTTGGTCCAGGGAGTGTAAAGTTGGATCAAAGTCGCACTCTAAATTGGAATCATGGAAATGTAGACTAAAGCTCCATTTCCACTAGTGACTTGTCATGCGACTTTGGACACACAAAGTCTCATGACAAGTCACAGCCTATTAATTTTAATGGCATCTGTTCCCATCTATGTGACCTAGAAAATCAGCGACTTTGAAAAGGTACCTGCACTACTTTGATGCAATTTTTGATGTGATTTTGATCCAGAGAGTGTAAAGTTGGATCAAAGTCGCACTCTAAATTGCAATTATGGAAACGTAGACTAAAGCTCCATTTCCACTAGTGACTTGTCATGCGACTTTGGACACACAGTCTCATGGCAAGTCACAGCCTATTGATTTTAATGGCACCCGCTCCCATCTATGTGACCTAGAAAATCAGCGATTTTGAAAAGGTACTTGCACTACTTTGATGCAATTTTTGATGCGACTTTGATTCAGAGAGTGTAAAGTTGGCTCAAAGTTGCATCAAAGTCGCACTCTAAATCGCAATAGTGAAACATAGACTAAAGCTCCCTTTCCACTAGTGTGACTTGTCATGTGACTTTGGACACATCCAATTGATTTCAATGGCACCTGTTCCCATCTATGTGATTTAAAGATCAGCGACTTTGAAAAGGTACCTGCACTACTTTGATGATATTTTGATCCAGAGAGTGTTAAGTTGGATCAAAGCCACACTTTAAATTGCAATAGTGGAAACGTACATTATAGCTCCATTTCCACTAGTGTGACTTGTCATGCGACTTATGGGATGCCCACTTGACTTTCAAGCGCAGTTCAGGGACAACTTTCCTATATACAAATATGTACACTCTTCATCTTTCTCCAGCACATCGCTTGCATGCAGAACATTCACATCCCAGCTGGAACATTGTTAGGGTAGGATCTGACAAGACACTCCACCACATCCAGAAAAGCCCTGTACAGCCAGGGACAGTGGGCCCCTTTGGTGTGTCGAAAAGTTCCAGTGTCAAGGTCAAGCTATATTCCTCCTGTGGCTACTGATCCCATCACCACCTCGTTAGGCACTGCCATCCCACCTGGCTGCAGTTGACCCTTTCCTTAGCCCTCCTGGCTAATCTTCCACAGTCCTCCCAGACTGACTCTACAACCATACCAGACTGCAGCCTCAGTTCTCTCAGGCTGTCTCTCAGTCCTCCCCGACTGTCTCACTCACCACTCACCCAGCTGCCTTCTCCCTGTAGATCTCTGTGCTGACTTCTCTCCTGCTGTCCTCACAACTGCTCCTGTGCCACTAGACAGGACTTCTCCTTGGGTTGTCAGAGGATCCTTCCTGCACCCAAGCTCCCAAGCCCGAGGTCACCCCCCCAGACTAGGGGGCACCCTCAAGGACCAACGACCGCCTCCTCAGCACTCCATCCCCAGCTTCCACTCAAACTCTCCTGCCTCTGTTGGGTTGAACCTGAGTCTCAGGGACGTGCTGGCCACAGTGCTGTTTCTTCCCAAGAACGGATGCAAATGTGCATGCGCAATCTTGCAAGTGCCCAACGTTATTAATGCGTGTATGTGCACAAATATTCGTGAACATGCGCGCCAATAGACATTGGCGCCAAACACCATATATAAGTGCAGCAGTGGCACTAAGGCTTTGCTGTCTGATCTGCAGCTGTACCTGAGTGCCTGAAACCTGATCCTGCTTCTTCTGTGTTTGACCCGGCTTGCCTTTGACTCCGCTTACATTTCTCCCACCTTGACCTTGGCCTGTATCTGGACCTTCCTATTGTCTATGCCCACCTGCCTGAATCCACATTGCCGATCTCTGCCTATACCCTGGATACTCTCTGCCTTCTGTCTTTGCCTGCTATTGGTCGTCTGTCACCGACCCGGCTTGTCTGACCACGCTACCTGTGTCTCCTTGCTCTGCATGCATCTGCCTGCTGCCACCAGCCTGGAATCTTCCAGTTTTGCCTACCTGCTGTTACCTTCTGGTCAGGGCCGATCCTAGAGTAACAGACGCCTTGGTGCAGAAATATTTATGGCGCACCCCACGTGGGCGTGGTCATCTTACTAACTCCTCCCCTTTTCCTAATGGGACCTGGAGGGGGGGGTCTCTCCAAGGAACACAGAGAGGGCCTCTGTTAGACTGTCTGTTAGAAAGACCCCCCTACCAGGCCCCATTAGAGACTCCAATTAGTTCGTATCATGGGACCTGGAGGAGGGTCTCTCGAACAGACGTCATCTCTGTGTGCATTTTAAAGTCTATGTTAGAAAGACCCCCCACCAGGCCCCATTAGAGACTACAACGGAGTCTAATTGGACCTGGAGGTCGGGTTTATCTTGCAGAGGCCCTCTCTGTGCCTATTGGAGAGTCTCTGATAGAAAGAGTCCCCTCCAGCCCCCATGAGAAACTACATTAGAGTGTCACTGAACAATAGAAAAATAAACAATATTATATTAATTAATAGCACTTTGATGCCCAGGCCCAAAACTAGAAGACTTCACTTACCTTAAATAATGGGTACTGGGGCTGGCTGCTGGTCCTAAATCTTGGCTGCTGGTCCTGATTCCTGGCTCCTCTGTGGTATTCTGGGCTGTGGTGCCAGTCTCTGTGGTATGCTGGGCTCTGTGGTATGCTGGGCTCTGTGGTGCCATTGGTGCTGGCCTCTGTGGTGCCGGCCTCTGTGGTTCTGGGCTCTGTGGCCTCTGTGGTGCTGGGCTCTGTGGTGCCAGGCTCTGTGGCCTCTATGGTGCTTGGCTCTGTGGTTCCCAGGCTCTGTGACCTCTGTGGTCCTGGGCTCTGTGGCCTCTGTGGTGCTGGGCTCTGTGGTGTGGGCTCTGTGGTGGCAGTGCTGGCTCTGTGGTGTGGGCTCTGTGGTGGCAGTGCTGGCTCAGTGGTGGCAGTGCTTGCTCTGTGGTGTGGGCTCTGTGGTGGTAGTGCTGGCTCTGTGGTGTGGGCTCTGTGGTGGCAGTGCTGGCTCTGTGGTGTGGGCTCTGTACATCCACCATTTGGAAGAAGATCCAGGCACCCTTACACCGCAATTTTGCGGGGAAAAAAAAATCTCCATTACCCAAACTATTGTGGGCAAAAAATTGAAACTTCAAAAAATCACTATGCCTCCTACTAAATACCTTGGACTGTCCTCTTTACAAAAAGAGGTAATTTGGGGGGTATTTGTACTGTCCTGATATTTTAGGGCCTCAAGAAATGATAGGTAGTCAGTACATCAGGATTGATCTATTTTCAATGATACGTAGCCTAGCTTGTAGACTCTACAGTATAACTTTCACACAAACCTATTATACACTTATCAGGATGCTTTTTTACCAAAGATGTAGCAGAATACATTCGTTATGAAGAAATTTGATTTTATTGGATTTCTTTTGAAACAGAAAGTAAAATATTGGGTTTCTTTTTTCTTAAATTTTTGCTCTTTTTTTCGCTTATATCGCAAAAAATAAAAAACCCAGTGGTGAATAAATACCTTCAAAATAAAGCTCTATTTGTGTGAATGAAATGATAAAAATGTAATTGGAATACAGTGTAGCATGGCTGAGTAATTGTCATTCAAAATGCGAGAGCACTGGGGGGCGTGGCTAGCGGCCGTTGTGGACGGACGGCTGAACTGAAAGCTCTCACGGGCAGCGGGGAATCGCCGGCGACATAGGGAACACTCACCCTCTACTGCATACGAGCGTTAAGCAAGTCACCCTCCAGACCACCGGGGCCATGTCCCAGAAGAAAAAAGCTGCCCATAAGTCTGGCAAATTGACTGACTTCTTCCCTTAGTCACGGCCGCATCATGGTCAAGATGGCACCGGCGCCTCCTCTCCACCTGGCACAAGATCTCCATAGGAGAGGGACAGACCAGATTCTGCAGGTGCACTAGCAGGCAATAGCCAGGCAGCTACCCCCAATTTCACAAGTCCCATTCTGGGGAGCCATAACAATCTGATCTTCACTGGGAATGAGTACTCCCACCAGCAGTCAGAAAACAGCTTTTCTTGCACTTCCCAAGATGACACCAGAGAACTATCAGATTCTATAACTACATTCCCCACTAGAAATCAACCAATACTAGATACTACATTGAAGGACATGCTTGTCTCCCTCAGGAGCACTCTTCACTCTGATTTAATGCCTTGCATGCAGCAATTTAATACTGAAATTAAAGCAGTGGAGCAGAGAGTGACGCATGTAGAGACAAAAATGGGGGAATTTGCTGCAACTAATAATGACCTGGTGGAGGTTTGTTCTGAACAAGAGTCTGAGCAGCAGAGGGTTAAAGCTAAGCTAGCAGACCTTAAGGATAGGTCTAGACGGAACAATATTAAAATCAGAGGCATTCCTGAGACTGTCCACACAGGGGAGCTAAAACCCTATGCTGAAGCATTGTTTACTTCTATCCTCCCAAATCTAACAGTTACTGACATTATTATAGATCGGATCCACAGACTTCCAAAGCCCTCCTTCATTCCTGACCAAGCACCTAGTGAGTGCACCTTTTCCATGTGAAAGAGCAAATTATGCAACCGGCGCAAATGCTAAAATCTTTACCGGAACCGTATGACAACCTACACCGACCTTTCACAGTATACAATGCAACTGCGCAAAAACCTTAATACGGTCACCAAGACTCTGAGGAATTATAACATCCCATACCAGTGGAAATTCCCCACAATACTTCTCATACACTGGAAGGGTAAACCCTATTCAGTCACCTCTCTAGAGAAAGGCCTACACCTACTCCGAACCTGGGACATCCTCCCTCATCACTCAGTGCAGCATGAAACGCGCTCCGCAAATTCTCAGAGAGAGGAGGACAACGCTTGTACCACAAGTAGCTACCACAAGCATACCTGACAAGTTAAGTGCTTTTCCTTCACGGCACTGTTGGAACTTTTCCTTTTTTGAACCCCACTTCCCTCTACCATTAGAGCGCTATTGATTTTTCCCTTTACCCCCCCGGTTTTTGAGCAGTTTACAGCTGCACTCTGTTCATATAGACCATCCTTTTATTATCTATTTGATCTCTATCTTACTCTTGTTCACTTCTTGTTTGCTTTGTTTCTTTGTCCTTGTCGCAAAACCTCTGGACTCGGTCTGCAACACTACCGAATCTTCGACCGCCGGTTGGGAAGACTTTCAGCAACGGCCATCACATTTCACTGCCTGGACTTCGCTGACTGACTTTCCTAGAAACTCTTCTAACTGTGAGTACATATTTGATACACCGGCTCTCTACACTGCACATCACCAGCCTTGGAATGGGCATTAAGTTCCTGTCCAATCAGCAAGCGTTTTACTTTTTGCCCTAAGAAGCCATCACAGCCATGCTTACTAATGGCATGGCTGTGATTGGCTGAGTGCAGCATGTGACCCAGCCTTTTTATAAGCTGGAGTCACGTACTGCCGCACGTTACTCTGCTGCTGTGAGCTTAGGGAAAGGATGCTGGTGCCGCAATCAGGGACAGAATAGGGCACATATCAGAAGAACCTGTGCTACTTTAATCCACAAGATACAGCAAATAGAGCGGGAGGGAGGGAATCAGCAATCCAACATTTCTGTACCCAGCCACTGCAAGGGAAATCTTTTTTTTGTAATCCATCTGTTACTGAGGTGGTGCTCCGTGGCCATATTAGCCCAGCCAGCCAGGGACATCAGCCTAATCGTATTTTGTAGCTCAGTGAAGGAAAAAAAATTTTTTTTCTGGCTGCTCAAGTCCCCTATATTGCTGCATTTTGGGGTGTTATTGAAAAAAGACGTGTTTTAGGCCGATAAAAACGCGTTTTAGGAAAATAAAAACAGTTGTGCACCGGCGTATAAATAATTAATTTCAATTTACAGCAGTGAAATACAAATTTTCTGTATTTTATTACAAAAATACTTGTTTTTGTTCACCACTTGTACATACAGCGTACCAAATTTTTTTTTACATTTCCGCATAGAAATTGAGAATCAGTGTATTTTGGGCACTAAAAACATTATTCTGGGTCCACAGAGCATTTTTATGACACGGGCACTGCCTTAGCGAACGTAATTGTCGACGACTACTGCCAGGTAAATTGACACCGGAGAGAGACCAATCTTTCAGCTTGGTGGGTGAATGCAATTAATGAGGAGAACATCAAATAAGGGACGTGGGCATGGTCGTGGTGGTGTTGGTGGAGCTCCTGTTGCTGGTAGAGGACGTAACCATTCAGCGCCAACTACCGCTCCAAGTCAAACACCTTCCTCTGGTGCGAGTAGGCGACAGAATCTGCAGCGTTATTTCATAGGCCCAAATGCCGCTCTACAGATGGTGAAGCCAGAACATGTACACGCGATAGTAGATTGGGTGGCTGACAGTGCCTCCAGTTCCTTCACAGTATCTAACACCCAGTCCTCTGCAGAAAGCTCAGAGTTGGCACCTACAGCCCATGCCCATCAGTCTTCCACCTCACCCCCTTGCAAATCAGCCAAGAAGTCAGAGCCCCAAATCACGCAGGAAAGTCTTATGCTTTTTGATTACTCTGTTGCCATGGGAATATCACCACAAAACATCTCTGATGATGACGAAACACAGTTGCCAACTGCTGTAGCTTTCTGCAATGTGCAGACCGACGAGGAGGGGAGGGGTCATGAATGGGTGGAAGATGATGTGGAGGATGATGAAGTCCTAGACCCAGACTGGAGTGAAGGTCGTGCTAGTGAGACGTGCAGTTATGAGGAAGAGGCGATGTTCGCACAGAGGCAACAACACCGCAAAAGAGGGAGCAGGGTGCAAAAGCGAAGCGTCCATTCCAGAGACAGTACACCTGCTACTGTCCACCGCACCCAGGCACCAAGCACACCAAGGCTTGCTCCAAGGAGTTCATTGGTGTGGCAGTTCTTCACACAATGTCCTGATGACAAGAGACGAGTGGTTTGCATGTTGTGCCATCAGAGCCTGAAGCGAGGCATAAACGTTCTTAACCTGAGCACAACCTGCATGACCAGGCATCTACATGCAAAGCATGAACTGCATTGGAGTAAATACATTAAAAACAAGGAACTCTCTCATGCTCCTCCTGCTCCCTCTTCTGCTGCTGCCCCGGCCTCTCCCTCCACCGCTGGCGTCACTGTGGCACCTGGTGACCAGCAAACAGAGGATGTTCCACCAACACCACCACATACGACACCATCACCAAGCATCTCCAACATGTCACATGGCAGCATTCAGCTGTCAATCTCCCAAACATTGGAGAGAAGGAGGAAATACCCACCTACCCACCCTCGAGCCCTGGCCCTGAATGCCAGCATTTCAAAATTACTTGCCTTTGAAATGCTGTCATTCCATCTGGTGGAGACGGACTGTTTCAAACAGCTGATGGCAGTGGCTGTCCCCAGTACGTTGGTTAGGTATTTGATCCCTGTACCTTGATTAGTAGGTGTGGCCTACATCCCAAAGAATAGTTGTGAAACAATTTTGGTGCCTCAGGTCAAAGGAAGCGGGACTTTAAGGGCCAGTCAGGTAATAAACATGTAATAAAAGTATAACAGTTTTTTTAAAGAGAAATGCACAAAATTTATATACACAAAATAATTTCATCATTTGTGCCAATGGGTTATAGACCCATGTGAGAAGGTGAGGAGAAATAAAGAGGTGACAAAGTGAATGGTGACTTGGAACTCTATCTATTTTGCTCAGATGTTTGAGCTTCTGTAGAGAGAGTGTCTCAGGTACTTCCGACGCGTTTCGGCATTATTTGTGGTATATTGCCTTTATCAAGGAAGAGGAGGAGTCACCATGTCTGAAAGATATGGTTGATATATGTCACAGAATTGCATAACATTATTTGATAATTAATATAATAAGGTGAGTATGCACATACATGTGACTGAGTAGTCTGATCCCGAACCTTTGTGTTTTCCGCTCTCCCAAAACTAGTCACACAGGATTTAAAAGGGTTTGCTATCTGAAAGTATGAGGTAATGAGAATTGTTGATGGGTTGAAATTGAACTGGTAAAAAAATGGAAAAGTATTTTTCACAGACTTACGTCGATTATGTTGGCAAGTAAGGGAACCTTGATGGTCTGAAATATGGAGATAACATATTGTATCAGGAGTTGGTTAATTATGCATGAGAAGCTTGATTATGCCAAGAAAAGGTGATAACCAGGGCTCATAACTTACAATAATAATTGTTCCTGTAGGGGAAGTCCAATTTGAGATCCCGGTATTCCAATAAGGGTCAGATGGTCTGTGAGAGAGGGGAATCCCTTCTAAGTACTGCCTGCATAGTGATAATGATGGTCAATTTATACTGAAGATGTTCAATTTTCATTTTAATAATGAAGTGTGTATAAAGTGTGATCACTTACAGTTGTGGATATACACAATTGTGCCAGCAGGGGGAGCTCCGGTAAATAATTCCGGTGGTTCCCTGGTGAATGGAGAAAGTACAAGTGAGTCACCGTAAGGTGAAGGCTTAAATCACTTGAGAAAGGTACATCCGACAATGCATGGTGTAGCATTGTCGGATGGATAACTTACGATCAGTTGTGGGAAATAAGAAGAGTCCGGGGATAGCGCGTCCAGGGCGTCCTTCACGTTCTCTCTGCTGAAGGGAAGTGGCGCCCTATTGAAAATCCCCGGCTATTTATACTCACTTGCGCATTGCGCATTGCGCAGCGGGACGTCATGACGCCGACCCGGATTCCGGCTTCCGGGTTGGCGTTTTGGTGTGATGCGCGCGCAGATGGATTGCGCGCGCATCCGACCAATGATGTGGTGAGCAGAAAGTTGGTCCGTAGCCGCCGGCACAGGGCATTGATAGAGATACCACTCCCCGTGCAGGGGTGATAACGGAGGGTACGATCCCCCGAGTTCTCTATCGTTCCCCAGAGGGTAATCTCTGGGGTTACCAGTGCCGGGTGGGTTTGGGAGAAGCGAAAAATAGTCCGGCTCTGGGATTCACAAACTACAAAGGTCACTTCATGGGCAATATGTAATACTGATGTATATTAAGGAAAAAACAAAAAAAAACAAAAAAAAAACCACATGATTGAGAAAAATAACAATAAATAATGAATAAAGTATATGTAATTTTTACAGCAATATGAATTACTTCAAGAGGGTCGAGGGAAACTCAAGTCTGGGGATATGTTTGGGCAGGGATGGGTGGGTCCCGACAAATGATTAAGCATGTTGGTATAGGTTTTTGGAAAAGGTTGATGGAGGGGAGAAAAAAGGGGAAGGGAAGAGGAGATAATGGTTGGGGATTTTTATGTAAAGGAATTAAATGAGAAATTAATGTTAATCAGTTTTTCCAGAGGCAAAGCCCTCTAGAAATGGGCGATAGCTTTCGCTCTCGTTGAGTCCTGGGGGTTTGGTGGCATTACGTTTTTTTTATCCAGCGCATTTCCATTTGTAGAAGGGACTTGTTCCAGTCCCCTCCTCTGGCTGGTATGTGGATGCGGTCTAATGCTGAAAAAGACACTTTAGGCATCTTGTATTTATGATAATAGGCAACGTGGCGGCCTAATGGAAGGTAGAAGTTGCCAATAGTCATGCTTTGTACATGTTTGTTTACTCTGGATCCGAATTCTTGACGTGTCTTTCCAATATAGAACGCACCGCATTCACAATTCATGATGTAAACCACCCCCATGGTTTTGCAGTTAGCAAAGTGGCGAGGGGTGAATGTTTCGCCGTTGGGGAGAGTGAAGATTGTTGATTTGCGTATAACTGCGCATTGAGCGCAGGAGCCACACGGGAAGGTCCCTTTAGTTTTACATGGATCTTTCTTGGATTTTATTTCGCTATGTACAAGAGATTGGTGTACAGAGCGAGTTTTCTTGTAGGTGATTAGAGGATAATCGGGTACCAGATCTTTGAGTATGGGATCTTCAGTTAAGATGGACCAGTTCCTTTGTAATATATTTCTAATTTTTTTATGTTCATTAGAGAATCGCATGATGATTCTGGTGGATGATGATTCTGTGGTAGTGTCTTTCTTTTTCCCGACTAATCGGGTCAACAAACGGGACAGACAAGAGATCCTATATAAGAAAAAGAAAGACACTACCACAGAATCATCATCCACTTTTTTTTTGGATCATTTTTTTCCATCATTTTTTTTGGATAAAAAAACTTAATGCCACCAAACCCCCAGGACTCAACGAGAGCGAAAGCTATCGCCCATTTCTAGAGGGCTTTGCCTCTGGAAAAACTGATTAACATTAATTTCTCATTTAATTCCTTTACATAAAAATCCCCAACCATTATCTCCTCTTCCCTTCCCCTTTTTTCTCCCCTCCATCAACCTTTTCCAAAAACCTATACCAACATGCTTAATCATTTGTCGGGACCCACCCATCCCTGCCCAAACATATCCCCAGACTTGAGTTTCCCTCGACCCTCTTGAAGTAATTCATATTGCTGTAAAAATTACATATACTTTATTCATTATTTATTGTTATTTTTCTCAATCATGTGTTTTTTTTTGTTTTTTTTTGTTTTTTTTGACCTTTGTAGTTTGTGAATCCCAGAGCCGGACTATTTTTCGCTTCTCCCAAACCCACCCGGCACAGGTAACCCCAGAGATTACCCTCTGGGGAACGATAGAGAACTCGGGGGATCGTACCCTCCGTTATCACCCCCGCACGGGGAGTGGTATCTCTATCAATGCCCTGTGCCGGCGGCTACGGACCAACTTTCTGCTCACCACATCATTGGTCGGATGCGCGCGCAATCCATCTGCGCGCGCATCACACCAAAACGCCAACCCGGAAGCCGGAATCCGGAAGCCGGGTCGGCGTCATGACGTCCCGCTGCGCAATGCGCATGCGCAAGTGAGTATAAATAGCCGGGGATTTTCAATAGGGCGCCACTTCCCTTCAGCAGAGGGAACGTGAAGGACGCCCTGGACGCGCTATCCCCGGACTCTTCTTATTTCCCACAACTAATCGTAAGTTATCCATCCGACAATGCTACACCATGCATTGTCGGATGTACCTTTCTCAAGTGATTTAAGCCTTCACCTTACGGTGACTCACTTGTACTTTCTCCATTCACCAGGGAACCACCGGAATTATTTACCGGAGCTCCCCCTGCTGGCACAATTGTGTATATCCACAACTGTAAGTGATCACACTTTATACACACTTCATTATTAAAATGAAAATTGAACATCTTCAGTATAAATTGACCATCATTATCACTATGCAGGCAGTACTTAGAAGGGATTCCCCTCTCTCACAGACCATCTGACCCTTATTGGAATACCGGGATCTCAAATTGGACTTCCCCTACAGGAACAATTATTATTGTAAGTTATGAGCCCTGGTTATCACCTTTTCTTGGCATAATCAAGCTTCTCATGCATAATTAACCAACTCCTGATACAATATGTTATCTCCATATTTCAGACCATCAAGGTTCCCTTACTTGCCAACATAATCGACGTAAGTCTGTGAAAAATACTTTTCCATTTTTTTACCAGTTCAATTTCAACCCATCAACAATTCTCATTACCTCATACTTTCAGATAGCAAACCCTTTTAAATCCTGTGTGACTAGTTTTGGGAGAGCGGAAAACACAAAGGTTCGGGATCAGACTACTCAGTCACATGTATGTGCATACTCACCTTATTATATTAATTATCAAATAATGTTATGCAATTCTGTGACATATATCAACCATATCTTTCAGACATGGTGACTCCTCCTCTTCCTTGATAAAGGCAATATACCACAAATAATGCCGAAACGCGTCGGAAGTACCTGAGACACTCTCTCTACAGAAGCTCAAACATCTGAGCAAAATAGATAGAGTTCCAAGTCACCATTCACTTTGTCACCTCTTTATTTCTCCTCACCTTCTCACATGGGTCTATAACCCATTGGCACAAATGATGAAATTATTTTGTGTATATAAATTTTGTGCATTTCTCTTTAAATAAACTGTTATACTTTTATTACATGTTTATTACCTGACTGGCCCTTAAAGTCCCGCTTCCTTTGACCTGAGGCACCAAAATTGTTTCACGTCCCCAGTACGTTGTTCCCAGCCGCCACTACTTTTCCAGGCGAGCCGTCGCTTCCCTGCACAACCAAGTGGAGGATAAAATCAAGTGTGCGCTGCGCAACGCCATCTGTGGCAAGGTCCACATAACCACAGATACATGGACCAGTAAGCACGGCCAGGGTCGTTATATCTCCCTAACTGCACACTGGGTAAACGTAGTGGCTGCTGGGACCGAGGGGGATAGCGGTTTGGCGCATGTCCTTCCACCACCGAGAATCGCAGGGCTTTATTCGTTGCCTTCTGTTGCTTCCTCCTCCTACTCTGCATCATCCTCCTCCTCCTCCTCCTACTCCTCTTCTACCACCCCCACATCCGGTCATCGAAAGAACCTCACCCCCAACTTCAGCACAGCCCAGGGTAAACGTCAGCATGCGATTTTAAAACTCGTGTTTGGGTGACAAACCCCACACCGCACAGGAGCTTTGGAGGGGCAAAGAACAGCAGACTGATGACTGGTTGCTGCTGGTGAGCCTCAAGCCCGGCCTGGTGGTGTGCTATATGGGCGAAATCTCGTTGCAGCTCTGGGACTAGCCAGTTTGAAGCACATCCCTTGCCTGGCGCATGTGCTGAATCTGGTGGTGCAGAAGTTTCTTAAAAACTACCCAGACATGTCAGAGCTGCTGCTGAAAGTGCGGTCCGTATGTGCGCGCTTTCGGCATTCTCACCCTGCTGCTGCTCGCCTGTCTGTGCTGCAGCGTAACTTCGGCCTTCCTGCTCACCGCCTCATATGTGACATGCCCACCAGGTGGAACTCCACCTTCCATATGCTGGAGAGACTGTGCGAGCAGCGATAGTGGAGTTCCAGATGCAGTATGCACGGGTCAGTCACTCTGAGGATCAACACCACTTCACCACCAGTGACTGGACCTGCACACGACACCGGTGTACCTTGTTGCGGTCTTTGGAATACTCAACCAACATGGCCAGTGCTGATAACGCCGTTGTTAGCATGACAAAACCCCTTCTATGTCTCCTTGAAAAAAATATTTGGCGATAATGGAAGAGGATGCGGCACAGGAGGAGGAGGAAGAGGGGCCATTTCACAGGGTTTCAGGCAGGTCATACACAAGTGGCTCAGAGGGTGGGTTCCTGGACCAGCAAAGGCCAGGTACACATGTGGATAGCCAGGGCACACTTCTGGAGGACGAGGAGGATGAGGTAGAGGAGGAACCGGTTTCACTTCAGGGTGGCACCCTATGCAGCTCAGGGCCATCACTGGAGCGTGGCTGGGGGGATACAGAGGACACAGATGATACACCACCTACAGAGGACAGCTTATCGTTACCTCTGGGCAGCCTGGCACACATGAGCGACTACATGCTGCAGTGCCTGGGCAACGATAGCAGAGTTGCCCACATTTTAACTATTGCTTACTACTGGGTTGCCACCCTGCTGGATCCCCAGTACAAGGACAACGTGCGCACCTTAATTCCCGCACCGAAGCGTGATAGGAAGATGAGCGACTACAAGCGCATGCTGGTAGAAGCACTCCCGAGGGCATTCCACACTGACACGGGGGGGGGGGGGGGGACAAGTGCAAGAACAAGGTGAAGGCAGAGGAGGAAGAAGAGGTCGCCAACGCAGCTGTGTCACGGCCAGCTCCTCAGACAGCAAGATTAGCATGGCCGAGATGTGGAAACATTTTGTCAGCACGCCACAGCAAACTGCACCACCAGCTTATAGGGAAAGTGTTAGCAGGAGGCAGTATTTCAACAACATGGTGGAACAGTACGTGTGCACATGCCTCCACGTACTGACTGATGGTTCTGCCCCATTCAACTTCTGGGTCTCCAAATTGTCCACATGGCCAGAGCTTGCCCTTTATGCCTTGGAGGTGCTGGCCTGCCCTGTAGCAAGTGTATTGTCTGAACGTGTATTTAGCACGTCAGGGGGCATCATTACAGACAAACTCAGCTGTCTGTCCACAGCCAACGTGGACCAGCTCACGTTCATTAACCACTTTACCACCGGAGGATTTTGCTGTCTTACGTCCAGGCCACCTTTTGCGATTCGGCGCTGTGCGACTTTAACTGACAATTGTGTGGTCGTGCGACGCCGTACCCAAACAAAATTTACGTCCTTTTTTTCCCACAAACAGAGCTTTCTTTTGGTGGTATTTGATCACCTGTGCGCTTTTTACTTTTTGCGCTATAAACAAAAAAAGAGTGTTTATTTTGAAAAAATAACAATATTTTTAACATTTTTTTATATGAAATTCCCCCCCAAAAAAATGTAAAAATCAAATTTTTTAAAAAATTTTTGGCCAATTTGTTTTCTGCTACCTATGTTTGGTAAAAAAAAATCACGATAAGCGTATTTTGATTGGTTTGCGCAAAAGTTATTGCGTTTACTAACTACGGGAAAGATTTCTGTCATTTTTGGTGTTTTTTTTTTAACGCGTAATGGCGGTGATCTGCGATTTTTTTTGCGGGACTGCGACATTGCGGCGGACAGATCGGACCCTTGACTGACATTTTTGACACTTTTGGGGGTACCAGTGACATTACTGCAGTAATCAGTGCTATATATATGCACGGTTACTGTAAAAATGACACTGGCAGTGAAGGGGTTAATTTTATTGGAGAGGGAGGGGTTAATGTATGCCTGGTGCTTACTGACGTGTGGGGGGGGGGAGGTGACTGAGTGACAGAAGGACAGATCGGATGTTCAGCTATGCTGAACACTCCGATCTGTCAGTCCCTGTCACTTAGGAGATCCGCCCGCTCTGTTTACACAAGCGGGCGGATCTCCTCACTCGATTCCCCGACGATCGGGGAAGAGCGGCGGCGATCGCCGCTGCTCCTCCCCTGGCCCGACTCCCGCTGTGACTGAAAACAGAGGAGTCCAGCGATGTAGGTGCAGTAGCAGCACAGTGGCTGGGGGTAAAGTGGTTAAAATGAACCAGGCATGGATCCCACAGGACTTGTCCGTACCTTGTGCAGAATAGATATTTATAACTGCCTCGCCCTCAACCATACATTCTTGTACTCTAGGGCACTTCTTTATTGAATCCTCTTTTTTTAATTGCACCATTATTTTGAGGGCAACCCTAAGTTGAATGAACCTCTCCTCTGTCTGGGTGTCAGGGGCCTACAATTCAGTTAATCGCCTGCTGCTTTGGTGCGTGACATTAACCTCTTTTTGCTGTCAAATGACCTCTCCTCTGTCTGGGTGTCAGGGGCCTAAATTTCAGTTAATCGTCTGCTGCTTTGGTGCGTGACATTAACCTCTTTTTTGCTGTCAAATGACCTCTCCTCTGTCTGGGTGTCAGGGGCCAACATTTCAGTTAATCACCTGCTGCTTTGGTGCATGACATTAACCTCTTTTTGCTGTCAAATGACCTCTCCTCTGTCTGGATGTCAGGGGCCTAAATTTCAGTTAATCGCCTGCTGCTTTGGTGCGTGACATTAACCTCTTTCTGCTGTCAAATGACCTCTCCTCTGTCTGGGTGTCAGGGGCCTAAATTTCAGTTAATCGCCTGCTGCTTTGGCAGGTGACATCAAGCCTGATTTCTCTGTCGCTCATTGACAGACGTAGTCCTCCTTGATTAATATCAACTCGGGTTATACTGCCCTCTACAGGAGTAGGACTAGACAGGAAAGAAAATGTTCTGGCCACACCCTAGGGGCAGTCCCAGAGGGTATATCCTCTCACTTCCTGCTACAGCAAATCAGTTTTTTTTCTGTCTAGTTAGGAGTAAGGACCTAGATTCCTTGCTAGGATCTTCGGTCCTGGCAGGATTTTTTTTTTAGAAATACTTTTTTTAGACAGCTTTTTTTCTCCAGTGTTCCTGTGAGATCTTCAAGCAAGTACACTGAAACTGGGCGACGGGCTGGATGTTGAGATCCAGTTGTCACCCCAGTTCAGCCTACGAGCGCGTGCAGGCCATAGCTCCGCGCTGGGTCGGCCGCGACATAGTCCCACTGGACGGGGACTGACCCTGCGAGTTAAACGTCTCGCCTGGACGCCAATGACCAACAGAGTCACAGCGTCCGTATTGGTCGACAGCCCCCCCACCCCGGTGGAGAGGGGTTCTGTCAGGAGTTGGTGCCCACCTGTTTCCGATATGGTGAGTAGAATGTTCCCCCTCTCCCCCTGTCGGGTTTGTTGGTGGACGCGGGCCCCTCTCTGGGATGGTTGGACACTCAGTTTCTGGGTCTCCCCTCTATCCTATAACAGGTCACAGATCCCCCAATTTGAGTGTGATTTTTGTGAATAGAAACCAGGAGGCTTGGTTTGGGAGCTGACTATCTAAAGTCACTATATGACTGTAAGGGTGACGGAAGTCAGTGGCAGACTACTAAAAGGCATTACTATTGAGGTATAGAGGTATCCTACCTGTCTAGTGTGTACACAGGCCGATGCCTATGCCTGAGTTACTGCAGCCACAGATCGCCATCCCTCCAGAAAGCCGGTCACTTCCACAGGCCGCACAGCCTCCCGCAGGCCGAGGACACCTCCCGCAGGCCGAGGCACTTCCGCAGGCCGCACAGGCCGAATGCACACATCCCGCAGGCCGCTGCTAACTTGCAAGCCGACGCTATCCTACACAGGCCGCCGCCATTTTCCTGCAGATCGCACGAGGCCGCCATATTGGCGTAGCCTCGTGTCTCCAGCATGGGGGCGGCCATGTTTGAGGTGACCAAACACCTTGTGGAGTAAGGCGTGTAAAGGGGCGGAGCCGCCTCCTTGGCCCAGGGAAATCAAGCCAAAGACTCCCTGTCTGTAACAGACAGTGCTAGAAGCAGGTTGATAAGAAACTTCTGTGCATCAGGTGAGCCTTGGGGTCTCTCTCTCTCTCTTTCTGAGGGGTCCAAGCAGGTAGACTGAGGGGCGCTACTGCGCTGGGGGACTAAGTTTAAAAAAAAAAAAAAGATGTTTTTTTCTCGCAATTAATTTTTTTGTGTTTGCTGGCAAGTGTCTTGTTACATGAACCCTGCCACACATGTATCCCCACCTGATCCCCTCAGGGTGGCCGTAGGACCCTCCAGTACCCCACTTGTGATGATGCATTATCAGCAGTTTTGGAGTCTTTGGTATCCCGGGTGGAGGTAGCCTGTCAGGGACGGGGGTCAAGAAGAGCGACCCCCGCCTACCCCTATGTCATCTGATACCTCAGATACGGATTCTGAGCTGGTCATTGCAGTCCCTTTTCTGGGGTTGTTGTCTCAGGTACGGTCTCCTCAGACAGTAAGGGGGACGCTTCTGCCTCCGCCATAGCACAAGAAGCGTTGGTGGAAGCACTAGTTGTATCTGTCCGGGAAACCTTAAATCTTGAGGTTACACCGGCAGAGGTAGCTGAGACTCATATTCCTTTTTTGGTACTAGCAAGCCTACCAAAATGGTGAAGGGTTTCCCTTGCCCAAATAGGGTCGTCCGTAAATGAGCCCTGCTATTTCCAAACGCATGGCTAGGCGCTATCATTTTGAGGTATCCCTCATTACAAAGATGGACGGTACCACCAATAGTGGACTCACCGATTTCCAGACTAAATAAAGCCACTGTTATCCCGTTGGATTGACAGAATGGGCCCCACCCATCTCTAAGGTGGGGGGACGTCTTCACCGGTTTCCGGATCCAGGGCTTTCCAGAATCCCGGATAAAGGGGTTCGCAAGGTCATATGGTCGGGATACAAGATCGAGTTTCGATCACTTCCACCGGTGCGATTCTTCCCTTCCAATAGTCAACATCCCCGGGTCGCTTAAAAGCTTTGCGGGGGACAGCTTGATACAACAAGCAGTGGTAGTTCCCATTCCTTGGAGGAGTTCTAGTCAAACTTGTTCACAATGCCCAGGAAAAAGGGCTAGGTGCGTCCAATTCTGGTCTTGGAAGAGATGGAGTCCATCCATACAGTGGTGGCCTCCCTGCATCAGGGGGATTTCCTGGCGTCCATAGACATTTAGGATGCCTATCCTTATATCCCCATCTTCGCAGGACATCAGCGTTTTCGTTGCTTTTCCCAAAGATCATCCCTGGTTCCCACCAGGAGACTGAACTATCTGGGCCTAATTTTGGATACATCCTTGGCAAGAGTGTTTCTCCATGCGGAGAAACTCCAGAAGATTCAGTCAACGATTCGGATGTTGCTGTCCGTCAACTGGCTGGGATTGATGGTCGCCTCCTTAGAGGCAGTACCGTTTGCCCAGTCTCATACCCGAATTCTCCAAAGAGGAGATTCTTCTCATATGGAATCGGAATCCCGATTCCCTGGACAATCGGATCCGATTGAGTGAGCGGACCAGGGAGGCTCTGGTCTGGTGGCTTCGGTCTCCGATGCTCAGCCAGGGGAAGTCATTGCTTCTGATAAATTCCAGGTTACCGATAAATGTGTTGGAACTGAGAGCTCCAGGGCAGCCCGGTTCGGATCCAATCGGACTATGCCACGGTCATGACTTAGGTCAATCACCAAGGGGCACCAAGAGTGCCCTGGTGGCCATAGAAGTGGCCAACATTCTTATTGGGGGAACAGTTGTTCCAGTTCTCTCCGCGATATTTATCACGGGGGTGGTCAGGCAGATTATTTCAGCCGTCAGATTCTGGATCAAGAGGAATAGTCTCTTCATCCAGAGGTATTTCACAATCTGTCCCTTCATTGGGGCACCCCGGATATGGATCTGTTGGTAGGTTGGCTCAACAGGGCTCGCACCCGCGATCCTCTAGCGGATGCAGCAGACGCGCTGAACGGCAGTATCAGCTACTATATGTCTTCCCCCCTCTCAAATTGCTGCTGAGATTTCTCCGCAGGATAGAGGTGGAGGGAACTCCAGTTATCCTGGAAATTCCGAGCTGGCCTCGTCAAGCCGGGCACGCCGACTTGGACAGGCAAGTCGCGGACGCTCCTTGGAGACTTCCTCTCAGGGAGGATCTGCGGTCTCTTCCATCGTGCTTTACAGTCGCTGGTTTAAATGGCTTTTAATGGCCTGGCTATTGAGACCCAGGTACTGAAGGGACAGAGGGTTGTCAGCTTCAGTTATTCCTACTCTAATTAAAGCAAGGAAAGCGACTTCCAGCAAAGTCTATTATCGCACATGGAAGACTTATATCGCGTGGTGTGAATCTTTGGAATTTCCCCCACGTACCTATTCGGTGACCCGAATCTTGGCTTTTCTGCAAAAGGGGGTTGAGCAGAAACTATCCTTGAGCACTATCAAGGGTCAGGTTTCAGCATTAGCAATCTTCTTTCAGAAGCCTTGGGCTACTCATTCCTTGGTGTCCAGGGGGTGCGGCACTTGGCTCCGCCAGTGCGCGCGCCCTTACCGCCCTGGGATCTTAATTTGGTGTTTGTCGGTTCTTCAGAAACCTCCCTTTGAAAATATCAGGGAGATTCCCTTGCTTACATTATCCCAGAAGGTGGCCTTCTTGGTGGCTATCACTTCTGCACGCAGGGTGTCAGAACTGGCTGCATTATCATGCCATTCCCCATATCTAGTGGTTCATAGGGATAAGGTAGTTCTTCATCCGAAGCCATCCTTTCTTCCTATGGTGGTTTCAGATTTTCATCTGAATGAAGATATTGTGCTACCTTCCTTGTGTCCTAAGCCCAATCATCCTCAGGAATATGCGTTGCATTCCTTGGATGTGGTTCGGCAATCAGGGTATACCTGAAGACTACGGAATCGTTCCGTAAGACGGATTCACTTTTTGTGATCACGGATGGCCCCAGAAAGGGGTTGCCTGCATCTGCCGCGACTATCTCCAAATGGATTAGACAGACAGTGGTACAGGCTTATTCTATTAAGGGTTGGAATCCTCCGTTCCCTGTTAAGGCGCACTCCACTCGAGCGCTCAGTACTTCCTGGGCCTACCGCCATCAGGCGTCAGTGGTCCAGGTGTGCAAGGCGGCTACCTGGTCGTCGGTTCATACCTTTACAAAATTTTATAAAGTTGATGTGATGGCATCGGCGGATGCCTCATTTGGCCGCAAGGTTTTGCAGGCCGCAATTTGAGGAGACCGGTGGTCTACCTTGAGGGTTTTTTCCGTTGGAATTTCAGTTGAGTCTCATCGTGTGATTGATGAGCCTTTAAAACTTCTAGTTGGCACCGGTTGGGCCTTCTAGATTGGATTTTGATTTACATTTTCCCACCCCTCATTTGTGGCACTGCTTTGGGACGTCCCGAGTTGATATTAATCAAGGAGGACTACGTCTGTCAATGAGCGACAGAGAAAAATGGATTTTTGTAAAATCTTACCGTAAAATCCTTTTCTCTTAAGCTCATTGACAGACGTAGTACCCGCCCCTCTGTTTTTGAGTTGGGTTGGGTTAAATTCTCTAAACACTGCTTTGTGACATAACTGATTTGCTGTAGCAGGAAGTGAGAGGATATACCCTCTGGGACTGCCCCTAGGGTGTGGCCAGAACGTTTTCTTTCCTGTCTAGTCCTACTCCTGTAGAGGGCAGTATAACCCGAGTTGATATTAATCAAGGAGGACTACGTCTGTCAATGAGCTTAAGAGAAAAGGATTTTACGGTAAGATTTTACAAAAATCCATTTTTTTCTGCTATGGGACCTCTCTCCTCTGTCTGGCTGCTGGGGCCTAACTAACTGAAAGTGGCCTTTTCCATTGCTGGGTGACATGAAGCCTGATTTTCTGCTATTGGACCTCTCTCCTCTGTCTGAGTGTTTACATAAATGATAACGACCTGTTCCATTGCAGGTTGACCTGAGGCCTGTGTTGCTGTTATGGGACCGCTCTCCTCTTTGCGGGTGCCATGGTCCTGAATTAGTGAATGAGGCCTGTGGCATTGCTGGGTTAAATCAATACTGTCTTGGCGTGATTTTAACTCTCCTCTTTGTGGGTTCCGTGGGCCTGAATGTTTGAATGAGGCCTGTGGCCCTGCAGGCAGACATAAATCCTTCTTGGCTGTGATGTGAACTTCAACTCCCATGTATGGTTGCCATGGCCCTGAGTCTGTGAATGAGGCCTGTGGCACTGCAGGCAGACATGAATACTTTTTAGGTGTGATGAGAACTTCAACTCCCATAGCATTCCCACCTGACCCCACCCCAACCTCCTATTCCACCTCCTCCTCCAAGTTCCCAATTGATATTGGTTAATTTTTATCTATTTTATTTTATTTTATTTAAGTCATTTCCCTATCCACATTTGTTTGCAGGGGATTTACCTACACGTTGATGCCTTTTGCAGCCCTCTAGCCCTTTCCAGGTCTATTTTACAGCCTTTTTAGTGCCCAAAAGTTTGGGTCCCCATTGACTTCAATGGGGTTCGGGTTCGGGGTCAAGTTCGGGTTGAGTTCGGAACCCGAACATTTTCGTGAAGTTTGGGCCGAACTTCCCGAACCCGAACATCCAGGTGTCCGCTCAACTTTAATTGTCGGTATCTAGTCCATCTTCCTTGTGGAATGCCCATAAGGCAGTTATAAGGGGTGTTTTTATAAAACTTGGGGCACTAGATAGAAGGAGGAGGGGGCAGCAGCTAGATTCCATGATAGCCGAAATTTCTTTCCTAGAGGCCCTAAAAAAACGGAACCCTTCCCCCCTGAATCTTGTCAAACAATCTGAGTTGCGCCAGGAACTCGGGGAATTTCAACTACATGACTTTTAAGGATCCTCTCAGAGATTAAAAATGCGTTAGTTACATAGTTACATAGTAGGTGAGGCTGAATAAAGACAACAGTCCATCCAGTTCAACCCGCGTAGGCGTGTGTGACTGTAATCATCTGGTTAGTATTCATTTGGTAACAAGGCTGGTAAAATATTGTCTAGAAAGCTTCAAGGGCAGCGGGTTAAGTCCAGAATCCCTAATTTATGTAACCCTATCTCACAGAAGCTGATATCTGATCCCCTTGATATAGCAAATGCCTTTAGCTCCTATTATGAGCAACTATAAAACTTACAAGAGGACGGATGCACTCCCACCACCACCACGCTCGACATAGAGGATTTCCTCCAGAGCATCAACCTACCCACATTAACGGAGGACTAGCTAAAATTACTTAATGCCATTTACGACCTCTGAAATTGCTAAAACTATAGCCACTCTCCACGTTAACAAATCCCCGGGACCAGACGGGCTCACTGGGGAATACTATTGAATGTTTAGCACCATACTATGCCCCCACTTGGAGAGGGTGGTTGGAGCTGCTGCGGTCTCCTCCTGTTTTCCTCCAGAGATGTTGAAGGCACTAATAGTTACGTTGCTGAAGCCAGGGAAGGCACCTGACAAGTCCCAAAATTTTCGCCCAATATCAATATTAAATAATGACGTCAAACTTTATGCCAAACTTATTGCCCTTTCGGTTGAATGACATTATGCCAACACTAATCCACACTGATCAATCAGGTTTTACAAAGGGGAGACAGTCCTCTGATGTCACACAAAGATTTATTGATATCATCCACTTGGCGGAAAGTTCAAAAACGCCTTCTCTGCTCCTGGCCTTGGATGCAGAGAAGGTGTTTGATAGGGTACATTGGGGATATCTTAACAAAGCCCTCTTGAGGTTTGGGCTCTGAGGCCACATTTTATTGGCAATCTTGGCACTGTATACATCCCCTTCAGCTAGGGTTTACTCTTTGGGGATGCTGTCTAAACCCTTTTCTATCACAAATGGTACAGGGGTGCCCGTTGTCCCCCCTGATATTCAACCTCGTAATTGAACCACTGGCTTCCTACATTAGACAGCATCCCGAAATTCATGGGTTTTCGGTTGGCAATAGAACCCATTCGATTAGCCTCTTTGCAGATTATATTATTCTTATGCTCACTCAGGTGCCTGAATCCCTGGCAACGGTTACTAAAGTCCTCAGTCTCTTCAACTCTGTATCTTATTATAAGGTGAATGATTCTAAATCATATATTCTGGACTTGGGTCTAGATCATGAGACTAGGCAGTTTTCTCCAGGCAGCTTACACCTGGAAAGATGATGGGATCCCATATTTGGGGATTACACTAACTAACATATTTGTGAAACTGGTATCAGCTAACTACTCCTCCTGGGTAGACATACTTCACAACCAACTAGTAAGGCTTGCAAAACATACATTTTCTTGGTCAGGATGCCTGGCAGCGTTTAAAATGCAAATATTACCTTTGCTCTTATACACCTTTAGGACAGTACCCATTCCAGTCCCACAGTCCTTCTTTAAAGCCATACAATGCTTGGTTAATAACTTCCTGTGGCGAGGGAGGAGGCCAGATGCGCTTTCTCCAAACTAGTCAAAACAAGGAGGGCGGGAGGATTAGGCATGACAGACGTTAAGGATTATTACTTAGCCGCAATTCTGGCTCAATGTAAGTCCTGGTTTACACCCTCCTCTAGGCCCTTGTGGTGCGACCTGGAACAATCGATGCTCCCACATGGCACACTACAAATGCTTCTACTTGCCAGCGGCCACTCCCAACAGACACCGAAACAATCCCTTTTACTATTCGAGCTACCATAACAGCATGGAAATCTTTTACATTCTCGAACAGGGGGAATGAATACATGACGGATCTTCCTACTCCGTTGGCGTCATTACCACACTTGATCCCAGACCTTTCTGTATCCCGCTGGACTAAGAGGGGTGTTGCGTGGCTCTCCGACCTATATAGAGAGGGCGTCCTTAAATAATTCTCAGATTTATGCCTAGAATACACAATTTCTCAATCGGAATACTACACTTACCTTCGCATAACGTCCTTTCTCCGCAAATCCCATGATATTAGCTGCAGAGTACCTCACAGGGTAGCCCAGTTCCTTGAACCGAACTCGAATTCTAAAAGGGGCATTTCTTTATTCTATACGGCAATCAACGACAAAGCAGAATTTATTAAATCCCCCCCAAATTTTTGGCAAGGGAAAGGGACCTAGATATACAGATTTCTACCGCACAATGGCAAACAGCACTATCTACGGTATACGCAGCGACCAAATGTGTAGGCCTTTGGGAATTATCACATAGAATTATGCTACTTTGGTACTTAACACCTTATTGTGTCTCTAAATTTCATCCCAATACTTCACCTAAATGTTGGAGAGGGTGTGAGCAGATTGGTACTCTTTATCATGTACTCTGGGAATGCAGTAAGCTATTTAAGCTCTGGCATGGATTTTTCTCCATGCTTTCACAACTCACGGGCATTAACCTGCATCCTTCATCTGGTCTGGGCATATTAAATGTCGGTATAGAATCTATCCCACTACCACTTCGACAAGTGGTGACCCATGTACTCCTCGCCACTAGGGATGATCGAACTTTTGAAAAGTTCGGTTCTGCCAGAACATCCGAACTACCCGAAAGTTCGGCCCGGATTTCAGAACCCCATTGAAATCAATGGACCCGAACTTTGGTAATCAAAAAACACAATTTTAAAGCCCTAAAACCCAATAAATGCCCCTAAAAAGTGCCTAGGGTTCTGGGTCATGCATCAGGGACTATTAATCACACAAAAAAAAGTTCTTAAAAATTGTCATTTTTGATAAAAAAGCCGATTATTGAAAAAATTAAAAAAAAAAGAGATTTTTTGATTTTTACTTTGGATTTCGTATCTGGGGGGTCTAAAAAGTGTACCTGTGAAGTTTCAGCTCTGTAGCATGTCCAGAACCAGAAAAAAAGAGATCATTTGTATTTTGTCACTTTCAGAGCACTAATATGGCTCCGCTCCCGTCAGCATTTTTTTTTGCTGCAGGCGTTGATAGTGCTTTTTTGAGGACATGTTTGGAGTCAGGCATGACATCTGAACACGTCTATAGGGGTATATATATATATATACATACACCCATGTCTGTATATATACACCTGCACATATATAGGTGTTAAAGGAGCAGAACACTATACTTTTGCTAATGAAATAATTAGCAAATATGGCTAGGCTCCCAACACACCTATATATGTGTAAGTGTAATATACATATCAGTGTGTGTGTATATATCTATATATATATATATATATATATATATATATACACCCCTATACAGAAGTTCAGATGTTTTGCCTGCCTCCAAAGAACCCAAAAAAATGCCTGCAAGAACAAACCTGGGCATTTTTTTTGGCGCTGGCATTTTTTGGGGGTTCTTTGGAGGCAGGCAAAACATCTGAACTTCTGTATAGGGGTATATAAAAACACACACACTGATATGTATATTACACTTACACATATATAGGTGTGTTGGGAGCCTAGCCATATTTGCAAATTATTTCATTAGCAAAAGTATAGTGTTCTGCTCCTTTCACACACATATATATGTGTATGGGTATATATACATATAAGTGTGTGTTTTTATATACCCCTATACAGAAGTTCAGATGTTTTGCCTGCCTCCAAAGAACCCCAAAAAAATGCCCAAAAAAATGCCAGCGCCAAAAAAAAAAAATGCCCAGGTTTGTTCTTGCAGGCATTTTTTGGGCATTTTTTGGGTTGTTTGGAGGCAGGCAAAACATCTGAACTTCTGTATAGGGGTATATATATATATATATACACACACACTGATATGTATATTAAACTTACACATATATAGGTGAGTTGGGAGCCTAGCCATATTTGCTAATTATTTAATTAGCGAAAGTATAGTGTTCTGCTCCTTTAACACCTATATATGTGCAGGTGTATATATACAGACATGGGTGTATGTATATATATATATACCCCTATAGACATGTTCAGATGTCATGCCTGACTCCAAACATGTCCTCAAAAAAACACTGGCAACCCCTGCAGCATAAAGAATGCTGACGGAAGCGAAGCCATATTCCTGTTCCGAAGTGACACAGAGAAATGATCTTTTCTCTATAGCGGTCACCCTGCTATGGAAGGGTTTTGTCACCCTTCCATAGCAGTCACAGTCAGTTAACCCTACACTACACTACGGTCCCCTTACACTTAACAATTTCCCTACAGAAACTGAATAAATTAAAGCTAACTAATAGTGAAAAATAGCACCTAACTACACTAGATATCCCTTTCCTCACACTAAAAATTGATAAATGACGCTTTGTAACACATTGTAACAGAACAGCATTCCACTCTCTTTCATGTCCCGTATAAGAATGCTAGGAATTTGGCGGGGGCTATCTTATATACTGGGGGGCGTATTCACTAATGATTGGACTATGGACCCCCTAGTCACTCCAATCACATTCCTAGCATTCTCCTGCCCCTCAATTGGCTTTTACTGATGGTTCTGGTCCAATCACGGGCTTTTAAAGCCCATTTCCTGAACCATTGCATTTTGGTCGGTTCTGGTTGCCGAATTCCGAACTTTTTGGGGAAAAAGTTCTAAATTCGGCCGAACCTCGAACAGCCAATGTTCGGGTCGAACCGATGGTCGACCCGAACCGTTCAATCATCCCTACTCACCACTAGACTATGCATAGTAAGGCTTTGGAGGGTAGATAGGTCACCTACTATAGAATATGTAATAAACACTAACCATATCCATTACACTGATGAGATTAGTTTTGCGCATTCACAGGGCAAGTTTGAGACCCCCTAAACTCCCATGGTTACCATGGACAAATTGGTACTCCAAATACAGATCTGACCACCGGGTCACATGATTTCTCCAGTGGTTGCTATTGATGACATGTATTGTTCTTTTTTTTTTTGTTATGCCTATGTTAAATCTGTCAGAACTATCGGGGGCTAAAAAGGAATCATATAAGGCCCATACATATTATTTTAGCAGCCATTTTGTCATGAGGTGAATGTAAGTATATTGTCTTTTGGGTAAGATTTCTTACAGACAATTGTAAAGTCTCAGCAAAGACTGTTTTCTAGCCATAAATTAGTAGGCCCCTTGACATCTCACCAAGATAAGATCCAGCCATGCTGGAGCCAAATTAGGTGCTAATGAGGGTGATATCCTTCTTGTTTGTCTGTATTTTAACAATGAACAAAACATCAGTATATTTTTTAGGGTTCATTAAAAATATGCTTGAGGAAACATTATTATTATTTGTAGAAATTGTATTAGCAACAATATTATTATGTCATTGCATTATGTGAGGCATTTACATAGGCCTACTGAATTAAATAAATTATAGGAACGTTTTTTTAAATATATTTACTTTTATAATATTTCACCGATATTCATTATATATTGAGGGGAAGTACTCCTTGAATTATATGTGTAGTATTGAATATAGTAGGTGTGAGATTTTAATATATATAATGTTGGGTAGATATGTATACCATTTTCTTTTCTTATGTGTAATGAACTAAATTGTGTCTTGTGTGAACCAAATTACTTCACTTTTAAGGTATTTGAGGAAGGTTTGTTCTCAGACACTATGGTCTCAGACTTTATCCAAGCAAACATATATCTTAAAGGGGGCTTTTATTTTTGACAGGGAAGTGACATTAAGGTACCTCCATGAGATTTAGATTTCTTTCCAAGGCTTAGGTCAGAAGGTTATCCTTAAGAAAATACCGTATATACTCGAGTATAAGCCGACCCGAGTATAAGCCGAGGCCCCTACTTTTACCACAAAAAGATGGGAAAAATCATTGACTCGAGTATAAGCCTAGGGTGAGAATGCAGGGCGGCGGGCATGGTACAGGAGAATGCAGGGTGACTGGCATGGTGCAGGAGAATGCAGGGCACTGGCATGGTGCAGGAGAATGCAGGGCGGCGGGCATGGTACAGGAGAATGCAGGGTGACTGGCATGGTGCAGGAGAATGCAGGGTACTGGCATGGTGCAGGAGAATGCAGGGCGGCGGGCATGGTGCAGGAGAATGCAGGGCGGCGGTCATGGTACAGGAGAATGCAGGGTGACTGGCATGGTGCAGGAAAATGCAGGGTACTGGCATGGTGCAGGAGAATGCAGGGTACTGGCATGGTACAGGAGAATGCAGGGTACTGGCATGGTACAGGAGAATGCAGGGTACTGGCATGGTACAGGAGAATGCAGGGTACTGGCATGGTGCAGGAGAATGCAGGGTACTGGCATGGTGCAGGAGAATGCAGGGTACTGGCATGGTACAAGAGGATTCGGGGTTGTGGGCATACTACAGGAGATGCAGTGCTGTGGGCATGGTACAGGTGGACCATGCCCGCAGCACTGCATCCCTTGTAGTATGCCCGCAGCCCTGCATAATGGCAGATAGTGAAGCGTTTTCACTTACCTGTTCCAGAGGCGCCTTCATTTTAAAAATGGCGCCGCCCGGCGCTGACACGCCATTGCGCACGCCCCGCCGCCACTCGTATACTTTCGGCTATTCCCGGCCTCTTCCGAGCGGCTGGGAATAGCCGAAATTACACGAGCGCCAGCGGCGCGTGCGCGGTGACATGTATGCGACGGGCGGCGCCATTTTTAAAGCTTAAGCCCGTCGGAGCGGACAGGGAATTTTTTTTTTTTTCCTTGACTCGAGTATAAGCCGAGGGGGACGTTTTCAGCACAAAAAAATGTGCTGAAAAACTCGGCTTATACTCGAGTATATACGGTAGTTGGATTAAATTCAATCTCCCAAACTTTTACACAGGCAAAGAGTGCCCCCTCTTTGGGTGATGGTCAGATGAGGTATTTATTATTTCCTGGCTCTGCGTCATGCCATCATACTACGGGTCAACTCCGCCCCTCTGACCCCCATAGGACATCCCTGAAATAGCATAAAAGGCAGGCAGTACCTGGTGGAGGTGTTCTTTTTTTCGTCCTCGCTCCGGACACCTTGAAAAAATATGTTATCCTTCCTTGTGGCCTTCCCAGGTTCAGCCTCTCTCCTGGGTAAGAAGACTCCCTCTTATGGGCTGTAAATCTCCCTCGATGGTGGGTTCCCCTTGGTGCTGGGGGTAAGTTACATTGCAGTATAAATTGCTGCATTTAATACTGATACCATTACTTGACAGCTAAAACTGCCACAGATGTCGTATTCCAGTGGAGGTTATTTCCTCACTGTGGTTACAGTATGAATGATGAAACTGGCTGGTGATTTTTTTTTTTGCTGTATTTTTCTCCCCTTAAACATGCTTGCTGGCTCTTGTAGTTCGCTAGAGATGGTGGTTTTGCATGCTCCAGTGTGGGGGGAGGGGGCCAGCCCAGGCTTCCTCTGATCACTATGGAGTTGTTGGTTAATCAGTGGAGGCAGTCTGCAGGTGCAGCTGGCTTCTTTTTCCTCTCTGGCCAATACACTGTGTAACTGGGTCTCTGCTGCTCTCACTGTGAGTACATGCACATCCTGGTCTACTTTGCCTGTGTTGAAGCTTGGGGTATTTTTGTCTAAAGCTGCCGCCAGCCTCAAAGCACTGAAGATTTTTTTGGGAAGGAATGTGTTTTTGTTTTTCTTTATCTTTTTTTGGAAAAAAAAGAAGAGAGCACTGTATGTGGCCAGGACGGAATAAATTTTTGTCAGTTGGTCACTCTGAATGGACCTGATCGAGTGTGGAGCCACAGTGTAATGGGGATGAATGTGAACTAAGCACCCTGCAACCTGATTTTTATTCCTCAGGAGTTCACATACTGAAATATTGACACGGCTGTGAATGCCGTCACTTGGCGAATGCTTCACATCATCTTATCACTAATTTGGAGGATATGTCAGCAATACCTTAAGGAGGTAGTCCAAGGATCTTCCTCTCATTATGTTTAGCACAATGAGGTGCTGGGAGGATACGTTGCCAGGAAGGAGAATGTGTCTATGCCTTAATGGGGTAGTCAGAGGTTCTCCTGTCCACTATTTGTAGCCACAAAGTTACTGTGAACACTGGATGCAATTACCATTCCCAAGTGTTGGCATACAGCTTGGCGCTGCTTTACAATACTGTTGCTACCTGCTGCAGAGACAAAAACAAGGTTACTTCTGTTTGTAGGCGACAGGCAATAGCATAAGCTGACACTTTATGTGCAGCCTGTGGCTATCCTATTAGTCTTTATTGCTTAGAGCAGATGAGGTTCTCCATGTGGAGGAGAAAGGGCTCTGGTTGGGAAGCTTGTGTAAAGTTTTCTCAGTTTCAGGTAAAGGCTTGTTTGCCTTGCTCTTGGAAATGGCCCAGGACTACAGCATCAGAGTTGCCTTAGTGGAGATAGCCTATGGCGACACCACACCACACCACCCTGTATGTGCTCGATCTCAGAAGCTAAGCAGGTTTAGACCTGGTTAGTGGATGAATGGGGGACCACATGGGAACACTGGGTTCTGTACAGCAGCGCATATACCTCTTAACCAGCAGAGGGCAGTAATACTGATAATTGTGCACTTAGCTTCTCTAGGTTTCTGAGTCAAGCTGCCCAAGTGCTGTGGGGGACAGTTCACCACTCTAGGTCCATGGGGGCCCTACATGTTCTGCATTCTCAGGCTTTGCAAAGTCTAACAGCCATAGGCATGCCTCCTCAAAGCAGAGGCAACAGGGGGTTTGTGGTTTCGGAAGCCTTGGCGCCCCGGATGTTTTGGGGCTGCATTTCCCATGATGCTCATGCAATCTGAAGTGTAGTTGGGCATTGTGGGAGGTGTGGTTCTGGGGTGCCGAGGTTCGCCATCACTGCTCTAGAGCTATGGTCAGGTGCAGGTTTTAAAAAAAAAGCAGTGTACAATGTTTGCATTACCTCCCATACCCTGGAAGACATTCTTTTTAAATGTTTGAGGATCAATGATAGCTAATGTTCTCATCCCTGCAGCAGTTTCCTGCTTCCTTACCATAGCTCCCATGCTCCACCAATCTGTCAACAGTTTCTAGGAGTGATTTGTGGCTCAGGGCATTCTTTCAAGATGGATGCAGAGGTGGAGCATGAATAGTCATTCCCTCTCTTGGGTCGCAAATATTAGATGGCCTTTGGATTTATCTTAGTACTAAGCACGTGCAGGTATTCTGAAGGGTCCTGTCTTTATGACAGAATCCTGGAAAACCATTATTCTGGTGGTAAGGAAAGGAGGCTGGTGCCCTTTTCTGGACTTAGCAAACGCTAGTCTACATATTCCTATAGTCTGGGTTTGCCAGCACTTCTCAGGTTTTCTAATAGACGATGACTTGGCCTAGGTCATGGTATGTTTTTTTGGTTGGCATTCTCCCCAGAATCCTCTTGGGGGTACTATCAATCTTTATGGCATTTATTTCCTCAAGTGATGTCTTGCTGATAGCGAAGTAGGGGTGCTGCAGCTAAGTAACGTTTTAGCCTGCAGGACCCTCTACATCTTGGAGTATCTTGTCAATTTTTAGTAGATTGAAATTCAGTCTACTTAAGTCCTGGATTGCTGTTCATTGCAAGCGAAGGTCATGTCCATCCTTCTGGGTTCGGGTATGGTTTTGGTCACGGCACCCACCCCAGAACCCGTCTGGAGGTACTATCTATCCTTCAGACATTCGTTTCCTCAGTGATATCCTGCTTAGAGTGACGTAGGAGCACTGCTGCTAGTTAACGCCTTAGCCTGCAGGACTCTTGAAAGCTTTCATCTTGTCAAGTTTTAGTAGAATTGAATTCAGTCTACTTGCTCCTAGATCGCTGTTCAGTGCTAGTTAAGGTCATGCCCATCTTTCTGGGGCCTGGGATCCTGAGCATTATCTGGACTATAACCTGGTGTTGGCTCACTCCGGGGATTTTCTCATAGACCACTGGGATCGAGTCTTGCAGACCCTATCAGAATTTGGTTGGATGGTGAATGTGCAGAAGAGCCAACTTGTTATGTACCAATTCCTAACCTACCTGGGTAGGGGTTTCAGTACAGTCCAATACAAGATTTTCCTGTGAAGAGAGGAGATCGATCGAGTCTGTGCGGAGACCGAGGGAATTAGGTCCTCAAAGGAAATCACGGTTCATCTGGGGATGAGTTTTTTTAGGTCTCCTGATGGCCTGTATCCCAGCAGTGCCTTGGGCACAGTGGCACAGGAGAAGGTTTCAGTTCTGCCTTCTAAGCCAGTGGCGCCACAGTTCTCTCAGCCAGAGGCTCCAGGTTCCTCGCTTAGGTTCCAACAACCTTCTGTGGTGGACCAAGAGGAGCAACCTCTCCCTGGGCGGGCCCGTCAGCCCTGGAGACTGGATCACGATTACTTTGGATGCCAGTCTCCAGAGTTGGGGGGTGCATTGCCTACAACTGAAAGTGCAGGGAGTGTGGGACCAGAGTTTGCCATGTTCCTCGAATCCCCTAGAACTAACAGCGGCCAGGGAGGCGCTGAAGACGTTTCAGCCGTAATCTAAGGCAGAAGAGTCAGACTTCTCATGGACAATACGACGGCAGTATCGTACATTGTGAAACAAGGGGGGGACAAGAAGTCTGCAACTTCTCCAGGTAACTGCGGAGGTCTTCTCCTTGGCTGAAGCCCACTTGCTGGACTGTTCAGCATCCTGCCTCCCGGGCCCTCAGAATACCCTAGCAGACCAGTTGAGCAGAAACTTCGCCAACTACACAGGATGGATGTTAAATCCAAAATATTTGTCGAATTTTCACACAATGGGGAGTTCCCGAGATAGACTTAATGGCAACACATTTTAACTGTCAAGTTTTTTTCCCCACTTATTTTGCAGGTCTAACTATTTCCACCAATTTACTCTGATCCTTAAATCATTGGTGAAGATCATGGAGGAGGGAGTACCCGCTATTGTGATAGCTCCATTCTGGCCGAGGAGGCCATGGTTTCCCCTTCTCATCTGCAATGGCCAGACTCACCCCAAATCGGCCCATCTGGCCTTGACTGCATGGCGTTTGAAAGGAGCAAGCTCCAGAACCTGAATCTCTCTGACTCAGTAATATCCACCATTCTGTCATCCAGGAAAAAATCTACTAAGGCCACTTATTATAGAGTGTGGCAGGGGTTCGAGGCTTTCTCAGTCCAACAGGGATTTTCTTTCCGTTTCCCCTCAGTGGCGAATATATCGGATTTTCTGCAGTACGACCTCAAATTTAGGACTAAGCTTCAACATGCTTAAAGTACAAATTTCAGCACTTTGGGCCCTTACCAATACCTCATTGTCTCTAGTAGTTGGATTCCTCTGTGCAGCAATCAAGATATACCCACCTATTCATCCTTTTCTTTCCAAAATGGGATTTACTGTTAGTATTGGGTTGCTAAAAAGACCCTTTTTTTTTTCCCAGATTCGGACAGTCCTTTATGGTACCTGACATTAAAGACGGTTTTCTTGACAGTTTTGGTCTCAGCCAGATGAGTCTCAGACACTGCGGCCTTCTCCTTTCTGCACCTTCCTTCAGGACAGCGTAGTGTTACGACCTTCTCCGAAGTCCCTTCCTAAAGTCTCGTCGGAATTTCATTTTAATTGGGAATCGGTTCTCCTGGCCTTTTCACCTTCTCAATCAGCCTTGGAGGAGCCTAGATGGTATGATCTGGATATGAAGTCTCTCCCACAGACATAGCTGCCCAGAACGGTCTCGCTCTAAGAAAACAGATGCTCTTTTTTGTATTCCCAAAGGGTCCCAGGATGGGTATGCCGGCCCCTCCAAGAGTCCTCTCGACAGGGATAGTTAAAGCAATCCAAACAGCTTACTCCCTGGAAGGCCTCCTCAGGAGATCCGAACACATTCCACAAGAGCAGTGTCATCCTCCTGGGCAGCTTGGTCCAAAGTATCGGCAGACGTGGTCTGTAAGGCAGCAGGTTGGAGATCTCCTAATACCTGCATAAAACACTATAAGCTGGATGTGATGTCATCCCAGTATGCTCAGATGGGAGCTTCAGCATTGTCTTCTGCTTTATCAAGATATTAAAATTTGTTTCTTGCAGCAGTACCTGGTGTTTGTAATTTATTCTTCCCACCCTGTGTTTTGGCTAGTTAAGTCCCGTAGTATGATGGCATGACGCAGAGCCAGGAAAATGGAAAATTGTTACCAATACTTACCGTAATTTTCCTTTCCTGGCTCTGCGTCATGCCAGCACAAACCCTCCCTGGTCCCTCACGAGCTCATACAGAACACCTCCACCAGGTACTGCCTGACTTTTATGCTTTTTTAGGGATGTCCTATGGGGGTCAGAGGGGCGGAGTTGACCCGTAGTATGATGGCATGACGCAGAGCCAGGAAAGGAAAATTACGGTAATTATTGGTAACAATTTTCCATTATATACCCCTATCTGATGTGTTTTCACGTGGAAAAAAAATCATTGCCCATATAGGGTGAGTAAGAGACGGGGGGATTGGAAGAAAATCAGGAGAGACTGGAACAGACCATGAAGGGAGTAGGTGCTCTGATGAGGTAAACAAGCCACCTGTCATTCTCCCCGGTGTAGAAACACTGATCATACAGTTCTACAATGTAGGACCGTTGATCAGTGTCCCCACAGCTCAAGCCACAGCCAATCACAGTAAAAATCACGCCCCTAGGGACACACACAGCCCCTCCCTCTCAAATAAAGTTAACCCCTTCACTACCAGTGTATTTTTACAGTAACAGTGCATATGTATAGCACTGATTACTGTAGAAATGTCACTGGTAACCCCAAAAGTGTCAAAAATGTCAGTCAAGGGTCCGATCTGTCCGCCGCAATGTCGCAGTACCGCAAAAAAAATCGCAGATCACCGCCATTACGTGTTAAAAAAAACAACAAAAATCTTTCCCTTTGTTAGTAAACGCGATAACTTTTGCGCAAACCAATAAAAATATGCTTTTTGCGATTTTTTTTTTTTACCAAACATATGTAGCATAAAACAAATTGGCTGAAAATGTTAAAAAATTTTGATTTTTACTTTTTTTTGGGGGGGAGTTTCATATAAAAAATGTGAAAAATATTGTTATTTTTGCAAAATTTACGCTCTTTTTTTGTTTATAGCGCATGATCAAAAAATCGCACAGGTGATCAAATACCACCAAAAGAAAGCTCTGTTTGTGGGGAAAAAAGGACGTCAAATTTGTTTAGGTATAGCGTCGCACCACCGCGCAATTGTCCGTTAAAGTCACGCAGTGCCGAATCGCAAAATACCCCCTGGTCGTTTAGCAGCCAAATCCTCCGGGGCTTAAGTGGTTAAAAGGGAACTGGATCAAAAACATCATGAATTGTTTGAATGTGATAGAGAAAGGTGTGTTTTAAAAACAGAATGTGAGAGATTGCAGTATACTAATACATTTCAACAGGAGTTATATGGTTAGGCCTATCTAAAGTCTTTGCAGAAAAGTCTTCTGTATGGGAGGGGGAAACTGTCACTGAATGTGTGAGCCGAATATCTGTTGAACCTAATATTTTTAAACGGCCTATAAAAAAAAAAGATGTCAGATATGGAAAGTAATTCCAGTGTCCTATCAGAGGAAGAAGAATTTAATTCTAAGGAACGTTCTCTTCCTAAAGTAAGTCCAATCTCACCTCATAAACAATCTCATAGGAGTGAAAGGAGAACCCCTCAACCTGTATTTGACAGCACAAAGGTGATACAATTTTTAAAAGAAACTGTGGGTCTGTTTACTAAGAAAGAGTCGCCTTCTATAATTAATCATATAGAAGCTTATGAGGAGGCAATGATGACCCTAATTTTTATATATGCCAAGCAGAAAATCAAATTCATTTCATTGGGGTTTGAGTCAAAATACAGGTTTTTCTTTAATTCCCTACAAGATATGGGCAACAATACCTGGACTGAAGTTGTTTCATAAATAAAGACAGAATTTGGTCCCTATCAGTCTGCTGCAAGGAGAGCCATGTTTACTTTGAAGTGTAGGCCAAATCAAAGCCCTAGCGAGTTTTTGTCAGTTCTCAAAAATGCCTAAAGCCTAGCTGAGGAAGATCCCCAGTTTGAGAGCCATGAATTCATCCAACTGTTTTATGATGCATTGCCAAATAAAATAAAAATGATTCTTGCCCGGGATTACCATCCCAGAAAAAGTCTGGATTGGCTACTGACAGAAAGTACAACCCTTTTTGCTTTTTATTAAAATAGCGAGGAGACTCAGGATAAGAGGTTTTAAAAACCAAATAATGAAATAGCTTGAGTTCATAATAAAAGAGATGAGGGACATTTTGAAGCGGAAGTGGTTAAGAACCCCAGTCCTCCCAAATTGAATAAGGCTAAACCAAATCCAGATGATAAAAAGGTTCCGTTAGTTGATGGTGAGCGCATGCCTCTGTTTAGGAGATACCCAAGAGGTAAATAAAGGAATTATCAGTATGGCCCTGAAGAGGTTGAAAATGATTCTGAATCAGAAGGTTTTGGTAAGTCTCACGCTTCTAATTCCAAATCCCACCACAAGGGTTCACTGGAAAAATAAAGGTAACTTACATGAGCGAATGGATCAGATGCAGAGTCAATATGTCAGAACAGATGGAAAAAATATCCCAGCTCTTCATTGCAAAACCCACAAATCCTTTTTTAGGAGAAGCCACTCCTGCGCAAAGCTCTCCCCAATAACCAATGGGGGGGGGGGGGGGCTAAGGTATCTAATCATGGAAAGGCCTGTACTGTACCAATACTTAAAAATGAGATTATTAACACTAGTGTGTGTATGCCTGAAGAGAATTTAACCCTTCCAATGCCAAATGGCAAGGAGGAGGGGGCGACCTGTTTGTGATCTTATCTTGCAGCCCAGAAAGACTTCAGCAGTTGTTTTCGGCCCTGTGTGCATATGTTACAGTGAGATACACCCATTGAATACTGTTGTATTGCGCATTGCATTAAAAAAAAACATTTAGGGGCAAAAAAATTTCTTTGCGGCCCTGTCCGCATATGTTACAGTGACATACACCCATTGCATACTGTTGTATTGCGCTTTGCAATAAAAAAACCCATTTAGGGGAAAAAAAATGTTGATTGTGTCCCTGCCCGCATATGTTACAGTGGTGCTGTTCCGCAGAGCGACTCATGCATGCGTGCTGCAGCTGAAACTCCAGTATGGCCTGCTGCTGCTTGCACAGTCTGGCCAGCATGTGCAAGGTGGAGTTCCACCTTGTGGGCACGTCACATATGAGGCAGTGAGCGGGAAGGCCGAAGTTGCGCTGCAGCCAGCGCTTACAGGCGAGCAGCAGCAGGATGAGAACGCCGAAAGTGCGCACAGACGGCCCGCACTTTCTGCAGCAGCTCTGACATATTGGGGTAATTTCTAAGGAACCTCTGCACCACCAAATTCAGCACATGCACCATGCAAGGGATGTGTGTCAAACCGGCTAGGCCCAGAGCTGCTACGAGATTTCGCCCATTATCGCACACCACCAGGCCGGGCTTGAGGCACACTGGCACCAACCACTCATTGGTCTGCTGTTGAATGCCCCTCCACAACTCCTGCGCGGTGTGTGTTTTTTCCCCCCAAACAGGCAAATTTTAAAACTGCCAGCTGTCGTTTACCCCTGGCTGTGCTGAAGTTGGCGGTGAAGGTGTTACGCTGACTGGATGAGGAGGCGGTAGAGGATGAGGAAGCAGAGTAGGAGGAGTAGGAACACGAGGCAAACTGAAGCGCACTGCAATCCTCGGTGGTGGAAGGACATGCGCCAAACTGCTATCTGTCTATGGCCCAGCCGCCACTGCATTTACCCAGTGTGCTGTTGGGGAGATATAACGTCCCTGACCGTGCTTACTGGTCCACGTATCCGTAGTTAGGTGGACCTTGCCACAGATGTCGTTGCGCAGTGATTTTGTCACCCACTTGGTTTTCTGCAGGGAAGGGATGGCTTGCCTGTAAAAGTAGTGGTGGCTGGGCACGACGTACTGTGGGACAGCCACCGCCATAAGGCTTTTAAAACTCTTCGTCTCCACCAGATGAAATGACAGCATTTCAAAGGCCAGGAATTTTGACATGCTGGCATTCAGGGCCAGGGATCGCGGGTTGGTGGGGGGGGGGGGGGTACTTTCTCTTCCGCTTCAGTGTTTGGGAGATAGAAAGCTGAACGCTTCCACGGGACATTGTGGAGATGGTTGTTGGTGACCCAGGTGGTGGTGTTGCTGGCAGATCCTTTGTTTGTGGGGTGGCAGGTGCCGGTCTCACTACAGAGGTGAATGAAGAGGCCAGGACTGCAGCAGCAGAAGAGGAAGCAAGAGGAGCCAGAGACCTTTCTTGGTTTTTGAGGTGTCTACTCCACTGCAGCTCGTGCTCTGCACTTAGATGCCTGGTCATGCAGGTTGTGCTCAGGTTGAGAAGGTTTATGCCTCGCTTCAGGCTCTGATTGCACAGCCTGCAAACCACTCATGTCCTGTCATCATCACATTGTCTGAAGAACTGCCATGCTAGTGAACTTCTTTGAGCTGGCTTTGGTGTGCTCGGTCCCTTGCTGCGTTGGGCAGTAGCAGGCGTAGTGTCTAGGGCACGGCCGCTCCGCTTTTGCACCCTGCTCCCTCTTCTGCTGTGCTGGTGGCTCTGTGCGACCACCGCCTCTTCCTCCAAACTACTTAGGTCACCTGCATGACGTTCATTCCATGTGGGGTCGAGGACCTCATCGACCTCCACATCATCTTCCACGCAGTCTTCACCCCTGCAACCCTTGTCGGTCTCCACAATTCGGAATTCCGCAGCAGTTGGCACCTGTGCTTCGTCATCATCCGAGACCTGCTGCGATGGTCCTCCCATGTACTCATCTTGAGACATAAGTGGTTGGGCATCGGTGCACTCAATCTCTTCCACTTCTGGGGCAGGGCTAGGTGGATAGCCCTGGGAAACCATGCTAACAGAGTCATCAAAAAAAGAGACTGCTGCATGACTTGGGGCTCAGACTGCTTGGCTGATTTGCAAGGGGGTGAGGTGAAAGATTGATGGACATCGGCTGCAGGTGCCAACTCTGACCTTTCAGCAGAAGACTGGGTGGGAGACAATGTGAAGTAACTGGAGGCACTGTCGGCAACCCAATCTACTATCGCCTGTACTTGTTCTGGCCTCAACGTTTGTAGAGGCGCATTAGGCCCTGCCAAATACTGCTGTAAGGTTCTGTCGCATACTCGCAGCTGAGAAAGGTGTTTCACTTGTGCGTGTAGCTGGCATAGATCGACCACATCCTCTCCTTGACACAGGAACTCCACTAGCAGCACCACGACCTAGCACTAACATGGTGGAGCAGTATGTGTGCACACGCCTAGACGTACTGAATGATGGGTCTGCCCCCTTCAACTTCTGGGTCTCCAAATAGGGCACATGGCCTGAGCTTGCCCTTTACGCCTTGGAGGTGCTGGCATGCCCTGCAGCCAGTGTATTATCTGAACGTGTATTTAGCACGGCTGGGTGCGTTATCACAGACAAGCGCAGCCGCCTGTCCAGAGCCAATGTGGACAAGCTCACGTTCATTAAAATGAACCAGGCATGGATCCCACAGGACTTGTCCGTACCTTGTGCAGAATAGACATGCATACCAGCCTTACCCAGCCATTGTTGTATTTTTGATCTTTCTCACTCTTTTGGGGTGTACCCTAATTTAAAAAGAAATACAATTAAAAACGAAAACCAGTGTTGGCTACCTCATCCTCCTCCACCGCCGCTTCCACCTACACCGCCACCTCAACCTCCTACTCCATATGGGCCTTGTCCTCCTCCTCCTCCACCGCCGCCGCCGATTCCACCTACACTGCCATATCCTCCGCCACCTCAACCTCCTACTCCATATGGGCCCCGTCCTCCTAGATCAAGATGATTATTTTTTATTTTTCTGTTTTTTATGTTATTTTAAGTTATTTCCCTATCCACATTTGTTTGCAAATAGCGTGTTTTTAGCGTGTTATTAGAGTGTTTTAGCATGTTATTTTTTGCTCAGCATGTTTTTAAAATGTAATTTTTTAAATTAAAGTTTTGGCATGTTATTTTTTGCTAAGCATGTTATTTTTTGCTTAGCGTGTTTTATAGCGTGTTTTAGCATGTTATTTTTTCGTAGCGTGTTGTTAGCGTGTTATTTTTGGCTTAGCGTGTTTTTAAAATGTAATTTTCTTGATTAGCATGATTTTTTTTGCTAAGTGTGTTTTTTGCATGTTATTTTCTGCTTAGCGTGTATTTAGCATGTTCTTTTTTGTTTAGCATGTAATTTTTTGCTTAGCGTGTTTTTTGCTTAGAGTGTTTTTAGCGTGTTATTGGCGTGTTTTAGCATGTTATTTTTTGCTTAGCGTGTTTTTAAAATGTAATTTTCTTGATTAGCATGATTGTCACTTGTCATGCTCTTAAGATGATTTTGCTGCCATTTGCAGCCCTCTAGCCCTTTCCGTGTTTGTTTTAGAGCCATTTTAGTGCTCAAAAGTTCGGGTCTCCATTGACTTCAATGGGGTTCGGGATCTGGACAAAGTTCGGGTTAAGTCCTGTTCACGAACCCAGACTTTTTTTTCAAGTTCGGTCGACCCCGCCGAACCCTAACATCCAGGTGTTCGCTCAACTCTATATACCACAAATAATGGCTTTATTGGACACAAGTATAGGATTTATCTTCTGAGAAATACAAACTGAAATGTTTCAGCTAACCTTATACAGGTCCCTCTCAAAAAATTTGCATATTGTGATAAAGTTCATTATTTTCTGTAATGTACTGATAAACATTAGACTTTCATATATTTTAGTTTCATTACACACAACTGAAGTAGTGCAAGCCTTTTATTGTTTTAATATTGATGATTTTGGCATACAGCTCATGAAAACCCAAAATTCCTATCTCAAAAAATTAGCATATCATGAAAAGGTTCTCTAAACGAGCTATTAACCTAATCATCTGAATCAACTAATTAACTATAAACACCTGCAAAAGATTCCTGAGGCTTTTAAAAACTCCCAGCCTGGTTCATTACTCAAAACCGCAATCATGGGTAAGACTGCCGACCTGACCGCTGTCCAGAAGACCATCATTGACACCCTCAAGCAAGAGGGTTAGACACAGAAAGAAATTTCTGAACGAATAGGCTGTTCCCAGAGTGCTGTATCAAGGCACCTCAGTGGGAAGTCTGTGGGAAGGAAAAAGTGTGGCAGAAAACGCTGCACAACGAGAAGAGGTGACCGGACCCTGAGGAAGAGTGGGGAGAGGGAAATGCCAAAATGCCTGAAGTCCAGTGTCAAGTACCCACAGTCAGTGATGGCACCCCATGTCAGCTGCTGGTGTTGGTCCACTGTGTTTTATCAAGGGCAGGGTCAATGCAGCTAGCTATCAGGAGATTTTGGAGCACTTCATGCTTCCATCTGCTGAAAAGCTTTATGGAGATGAAGATTTCATTTTTCAGCACTACCTGGCACCTGCTCACAGTGCCAAAACCACTGGTAAATGGTTTACTGACCATGGTATTACTGTGCTCAATTGGCCTGCCAACTCTCCTGACCTGAACCCCATAGATAATCTGTGGGATGTTGTGAAGAGAAAGTTGAGAGACGCAAGACCCAACACTCTGGATGAGCTAAAGGCCACTATCGAAGCATCCTGGGCCTCCATAACACCTCATCAGTGCCACAGGCTGATTGCCTCCATGCCACACCGCATTGAAGCAGTAATTTCTGCAAAAGGATTTCCGACCAAGTATTGAGTGCATAACTGAACATAATTTTTTGAAGGTTGACTTTTTTTGTATTAAAAACACTTTTCTTTTATTGGTCGGATGAAATATGCTAATTTTTTGAGATAGGAATTTTGGGTTTTCATGAGCTGTATGCCAAAATCATCAATATTAAAACAATAAAAGGCTTGCACTACTTCAGTTGTTTGTAATGAATCTAAAATATATGAAAGTCTAATGTTTATCAGTACATTACAGAAAATAATGAACTTTATCACAATATGCTAATTTTTTGAGAGGGACCTGTAAATGTTTCAGGCACCAATTTAAAGGTCAAAGGAGAAGCTTGGTTGAACCTCAAATTGGGAAATAAAATAATTTGCCATTCCACACTGATGGTTGATTTGCTCTATGATCGTTTGATTATTGGCATAGATCTCCTTAAGAGATTGCATCCCTTTGTGGATTTTATCAATAAGGTTATTTGGTCCCAAAGTTAACTATGAACATTCCCAGTCATATCACAGTAAGCGTAACTGCCATGTAATTGAGGAAAGACCGGACTCTAGTGAGATCCATTTTAGGAATTCCCAAGTTCCAGATATTTAATTCTTACAAGCAACACCCACCTCAACTGTAGGTGGACAGGAGGATAACACCATATGTGTGTCCCCTGAAAGAGTTAAAAATGTTTGCTTGGAAAGTGATGTTCTGACCATTCACCTTCATCCAGAAAATCCTGACCCTACTGGGTTCAGTGATCATGCCCAATTCTTAGCAGGAATTGAAAAGGTGAATGATGATATGTTCTTTCCCCTACAGGCTAATGACCTGGGAAGAACTAAAAGTGGCCAATCCTAAAGTAATTAGGTATCCAAACCCTCAAGATAACTGGGTCCATGAATTGGATGATCTCTGAGGACATAACAGGAAGTGACGAAATGCGTAAGATGGAACACATAGCGTAATTACGTCACGTCAGGTGGAACGCAAGCCAGAAGCTCCGCTCGCTACTCTGCAGAGAGACTTGCAGCTCACTAGCTGACCGCTGACAGACGGTTTTTAGCACCTGTATTATTTTACCTGCTTTTAACCCACTTTGTGCGTAATAAACATTTAATCTTACTACACCATCTGGAGCTTTTTTCTTCTCCTATATACCCTTGGTTTGCTTGCCCCGGTGAGAGGAGGAACCCTGTACCAGCCCACTGGAAATCTAAAGGGGAACCCATCCCAGCCCAGGGGGCAATTAAGCGTGAATGGTCCTAATGCCGTAAGGCATATAGGACCCTTTGGATCTGGTAAGTCATTTAATTTACCCACACCATGGTGAAACAAACTGATGTTACAGAAATTATGGCTATCCGCTTTTGAGCACCTGCACTTTTGAAGCTATTGGATAAACACAATCACTCAAGGACTTCATTATTTGAACTGTTTGGGCATAACAGTCACTTACTTTGGACTTGATACATTCATATTTGATCATTTACTACATGCTTATTATTATTTTATATTGATTAATTTGGATTATCTTTATTTGTAAAAGTCACTGATATTTTTCACTTGTCATATTATTTGTATTTTTATAATTTGTCAATTTAGTGAACCATTACTGGATTTCACCACTAGCATTATATTCAGCAAGCACTGTAGCTGGCCTTATTATTAAGGCTACATTTTTCATTTTGAAATAATAAGGTATGTCAAGGAGAGAGGCAAGTGCACAGTTGGTGCACAGTTCTTATAATAATGCTATCCTTGGTATCCTTAAACCGAATGGTCAATGGTGTTTATGTGCTGATCTCAGGCAGCTCAATAAACGTGTGTATTTGTCCGGCTGGCCTGCGCCATATAGCGACCAATACTTGGCACAAATGCAAGGCGCCAAGATTCTCACCATTTACATTTGGCAAGGAACAGTTTACATGGAATTGTATGCCTTTTGGTTATATAAATGCAGGTCATGAATTTGCAGTGTTCTTATATAAGGCTATGCCTGATGCCACAGAAAGGGGAAATTTAATATATGTGGATGATATCTTGTGAAAAGCACCTCATTTGAACAGCATATCCAAGAGATTAGACATGTGCTTAATCAGTTGAGAGAGGCAGGTGTTAAATTTCATTACAAAAAGCCCAGAAATCAGCAAACCATTGTTGACATTGCCAAAGAAGAATGTACCATGGACATGGGGGGGAAGACCAGGAACAATCTATGGTTGAACTTAAAAGAAAACTCATCCAAGCCCCATGTCTCGTATATCCAGAGGGGGGTAAACCCTTTTATCTTGAAACCGGTTTTACAAACCTCAGTATCAGTGCTGTATTAAGTTAAAAACAAAACAAATTGAACAAGGTCATCGCATATGCCAGCAAGTCCCTGTCACCTGTTGAGGTAAAATTTAATGACTGTGAAAAAACATTATTGGCCACAGTCTGGGCCCATCAAAACTTTAGAAGTTACATTCAGGGTGAGAAAATCATCATTGAAACGGCACACCAACCACTACAATATTTACAAAGTGACAAAATCAGAGACGGCAATTTGTCCAACATTCTGAATAACTGCGCGGACATTATCTTTACAAGGTTGGCCATTAGAAGTCCAGTATAAGCAAAATAAAAAGAGTCCAGTAGCTCAAGGATTTGCCGAACTTGATGATTGTGCGGCTCATTCTCATAAAGAGGAGCTGTTAGAGGATTTCTTGGAGGAACAAATCTCTTCCCCTTACAAAGCATATAATGAGGATTACTGTCCTTTACTTCCATGTGTATATATATTGATGTTTGTGCTTATCACACCACCGAAGGGGATGGGAGAAAACTGGTAGCAGGTATTGGAATCACTTGGACAAGTGAATTCCCAAATGTTTCAGTAGGATACAGCCTTGGTGTTAAGAGCAACCAAGTGGCCGAATTAGCAGCTGTATACAAAACTGTTCAAATTGCTATAGAGCATAATATCACCGAATATGTTATAGTCACTGACTCAAATTATGTACGTAACATTTTTGTTGAATACCTGCCTACTTGGAAAATAAATTACATGTTACCTTCTAATAACAAACCTGTAAACATGCCAAGTTGTTTTGTGCCATTGATGCATTAGTCAAAAGTAATGGTTTAACCATTTATTGGAAGAAAACTAAAGGTCATTCTAAAACCCAGAACCTGGATGAAGAAGGTAATGATCTAGCCGATCAACTTGCCAAACAATGTGCCATCAATGGAACAAATGTAGACCTAGATCATCTACTAGAACTGATACACATTGAAGCTGTCACTAGACAACGAGCCAAAACGTAAACTACAAATAATGTGGCACAATGGAGTCAAGAATCCACAAGTGAGGATCTAATTAAAAGTCAAAAGGAAGATCCTATACTTGGGATCTTTTATAAGCACATTGAAGATCCTAGTAACAACCCCATATCGGAGGAGCATTATACCCAAAAGGAAGATCTCCGATTACTTGTGAGAACCAAATCTCAGTTTAAAATTCAGGATGGTTTACTAATGAGGACATCTAAGAATGGTCTTCAACAGTGGGTAGTTCCCACTATATTTAGAGGCCTAATGTTACAACATGCTCATGACGCACCCACAGCAGGTCACCGTGGTGAGAAGATTACCTATGAATTACTAGGTGATTTATGCCTACTGGCCTCATATGTTGAAAGATGTCCAAACCTACTGTCAGGGTTGTCTGGTCTGTGCTCAGTTTCAACCTCAAGGTCCTACACATTGTGCCCCACTTCAGAGAAAGGGTTTCTCATTACCATGATCCGATATACAGATTGACTTTATAGGTCCCGTTACAAAGTCATCCAGGGGAAACAAATATATGTTAACAGTCACTTGTGTTTTTACCAAAAGGGTCAAGTGTTTACCAGCTCATAATAACACTGCCAAAACATGTGCCACTTTGCTTATTAACCATATATTTTCCAGATTTGGTCTAACATTAAGGATCGAGTTGGATTAGGGCCAGCACTTTACAAGTGAGGTAATGTCTAAGCTGTGGAATATCTTGGGGGGGTCAAACGGAAATTGCACATTGCATATCGTCCAGCATATAGTGGAGCAGTGGAGCGCTATAACCAGTCAATTGTCAACATCCTTAAGAAATTCATCAAAGAATCAGGTAAAGACTGGGACATAAAGTTGCCTTTAGTGCTCATGGCTATTCAAGCCACACCAAGTGCTGCTACCAAGATGTCACCCTTTGAACTGATGACAGGTAGGAAAATGGTCCTTCCACAACATCTGTTGTATCGCACATCAGATCATAACCTGATCAATGCAGTATGTAGAAAACTTGCATCAACATCTTCAGCATGCTTTTGCTTTTGCACAGAAGAATCTCGAGAAAGCAGCCGTAAGTAACAAAACTTATTACGATCTCAAAATCACCAAAAAGGAGTACGAGACAGGTGATGAGGTAAGTGAAGTAGTCAGCGCTGCCTCTCTCTTTGCAATAAATAAATATTTGTGCTGGATCATATGAAAGTGCTAAGTGCTATTAAATAGTTGTGCAAAATAATCAATAATATGTATCCACATATGGTAAATCTCATCAAGTGCTAGTGCTGTTATGCGATCTGATCAATATCTAATCAATAAAAAATAAAAAAAAACAATAATAAACAATCAATATATACCTTAATGGATGAAATTCACTGTGCATAAAAGTCCTTAAATAAAAAAGGTGCCTGTGCTCCCCTTAGGTGACCCCACTCACCCACTCATAATGAATGTAGTCAGCTTGGAATAATCTCCTTGGGGTTGGTGATAAACTGGATGTCAACAGGGATGCTGGATGTCTCACTCTCAGATAATTGAATGTGGTCAGCCTGGAATAATCTCCTTGGGATTGGTAATAAACCAGATGGCAACAGGGATGCTGGATGCCTCACTCTCTTCAAATCCTCATAAAAAATAAGAATGCAGGAGGCCCGCCATAGTGAAGTATGTCAAACAGTTTTAATAAAAGCAGAACGGATTACACTTACAAAAAGTACAGGAAGTGGATCGCAGTTTTCTCTAGGGAGTGCTGCGGTTGCAGCATGCGTACCACTGACCGGAAGTACCCGGAACCAGACTTGTATAAAGTACTCAAAATTTCTACTTGAGTAAAAGTACAAGTGCTCGATCAAAAAGTGACTTAAGTAGAAGTGGAAGTGCTCGCAGAAAAAGTTACTTAAGTAGAAGTACTAAAGTATTCAACATTTTTTTTACTTAAGTATTGCAAGTGGTTTTTTCAAAAAATGTGCTACTTAAGTACTAAAAGTAAAAAGTACCAGTAGTTTTGAAAAAAAAATTCTACTCAAGTACTGAAAGTAGAAGTACAAGTACTGTGTTATGTAGTTATTAAAAAAAGAAGTCAAAAGTTTGAACATCATATTGTTTTTTATTATTTCAAATGATTTATTCAAATGATTAACCTAAAGGACAATCACAATTCCTTAGGCTGTAACTTTTTGTAAACAAAAAACAGATAAAGTATGTCCCTCCCTTCCCCTTTTAAAGCATCCACCTTTTAAAGCCAGGGGTGGTCTCCTTCCTGAGCTTCCTCACTCTCACAGCCAGGCAGATCACTTGAAGTTGAAGGGCCAGGGGTGGAAGGTGGTGTTTTTGGTTCGTCCATCTTTTCAGCTGATCAAAAGGCAGAACAGGAGCATGCGCAGTCTTCTTAATCGCGGTTTTATTTGATTTGCTCAAATGATGATGATGTGCCAGGCCAGCTTCATCAAACCTACAACGCTTAAAGTGAAAAATGCATCAAAAACTACTAACAAAGTGGCTGTGCTAAAAATGCTAATAAAGTGCCTGCAATTATATATATTCTTCTTGTATTCAAAATCATCGCCCACAGTATCAAAAATAAAGTGACATGTCTGTGCTAAATGCAGTGCAAATTATTCCCACAATGTAAATGTAATTCATATAAAATATATATGACAATACCACAATAAAATAAGTTGTGATTGTGAATAAGTTAGGTGCAAGTTTAAGTGTGTAAACTAAACTTTATAAGGAAAAGTCCATAACTGAATTCCAGTGTGCAATCTAAGAAGTGCTTGTCACTTGCTGTCAGATGCTTCCACCTTTCTTCTGTGATCTGCTCAAGTAAAGTGGTGGACTGGATAGCCTCTCTCTCTGCCTCTCACCTTAGTAGCACTGGCACTGCACTGGTTCAAAAAGCTGTCTACATTATTTTCATTATAAGAACTTGTCAGAACATGCTTCCACCACCTGTCCTTCACACTAGTAGTGCTCATTTGCTTTGCTCAAGTCAAGCGCCACTGCCAGTGGCCACTGCAGTGCAGGCACAGCCGCACAGGCAGAGGCAGGCCGCAGGAAGCACAGGCACCACCACAACAAAACACTTATGGTCCATGGACCATGGATGGTCGGATAATCATCATAGCCGTCAGTCTCACTCTTCTTGGTTCAAAAAAGCCACCCATGACCCGTGTGTATATAATATATTAATATTTTATATTGATTATTTGATTATCAAATGGCACATTTGCCATTGGAAGGATTAGGCCCTCTCCACGGTCCACCTCACTCACCTCATAGAGAAGAAGATGAGATAACGAAGAAAATGCTCCGAGTCCCGCCGCCCGTATCATAACTCCTCTCAGTAAGGGCCCTAAGGGGTGGAGTCTGAGTGACACACAACACGTCTAGAGGCAGAGACCTCGAGTGGGAAGACGGCAGCACGGCTCCTCCAGTGCGGTCTTAACTTGATGATCATGACAGTGATTCCGCGGGCCGCGGCTCGAGCGAGGCTGTGAGATTGATTGAATTGAGTTGTGCTGCCTTCTGCTACACGCTACCTACTACTAAATTGTGAGTCAGTATATTTTATTTCATTTTTATATATAAAAGCGGTATTGTTGAGCACTACTAGCCACTAGATCTCCTGGCTGTCACTTTGTCACATGTTGGGGAATCACAGGGGCTCGGTTCCAGAAGTGGCGGGTGTCCCCGTCATCCTGCCAGGGCCGCCAAGAAGTTCATCAACTAATCTTAAGTTATTAATATCTTATGAGGAGAGGACCAATGAGATTGAGAATTGAAATAATTAAATATATATGGCTTTTTGAACCAGTGCAGTCAGTGCCACAGTGCCACCCAGACGCTATCCACCAGTGCCACCACCATTAAGTGTGTTGGTCGGTCACTCAAGCACTGAAGGAGGTGGAAGCATCTGACAAGTGAAGTGACACTTTAGATTTGCACACTGGAATTCATTTATGGACTTTTCGTTATAGATAGGTTTACACACTTCAACTTGTTGCACGCACCTGACCTAACTTATTTCATAACTTATTTTATTGTGATTTATTGTCATATTTTATATGAATAGAATTTACTGTTACATTGTGGGAATAATTATTTTCACTGCATTTAGGCTTTAGCACATTCATGTCACTTTATTTTTGATACTGTGTGGAGTGTGGGCAGGGCACTGGGGGCAACGATGATATATCGATTGCACAGGCACTTTATTCGCACAGCCAAGTTGTGTTTGTTAGTAGTTTCTTGATGCACTTTAAGCGCTGTAGCACAATTTATTTGTTTGTTTCATATTTTCTTTTTATTGGAAAGATTTTGTATAGCAGCTTTTATTATACACAGCCTTTATTTTTGTATGCGCTGATTTACAAATGACATTATACACATTTTTTTGAGCTTTATGCAACCTGCCATCTACTGTTCTGGCAGTGGTAATTTTTTTAAAAGTAACGAGTAACTATGCAGCACAAAAAAAAAATACTTGAGTAGAAGTATCGAAATCATCAAAAAAATGTAGTGAAGTAAAAGTAGAAGTAGGAGAAAAAAATTCTACTCTAGGAAAGTACAGATACCGCATTTCGGTACTTAAGTACAGTACTTAAGTAGTTCTACTTTGTTACTACACATCTCTGCCCGGAACTGAGGTCACACCTCGGATGCTCTCTGCCTCGCTAGACGCTGCGTTTCGACTTCCTATTGGGCGTTATCAATAGCTGGCTATGAGAGCATGTATGCGGTTTATATATCTAAACCACTCCTCCTCTAATTATCCAATTAACCTTGTTCCTTGGCGATCTGGAAGTACTTCCATGAATGCCTCTAATGGTAAAAATAAGTATTGGTGCCTAATTCTTTAATACTTCTGGAATATGCCAATACTGATAAATAATAAGTTAATCCTAAATTAAAATTGTTATTTCCATTAAATAAACATAGTACTTTTCTTGTTACTGCCATACAATATCAGCCCCTAGTGGGCCGAATTGATATTACAATGATCTAATGTAACATGCACCAATATCCAAAAACTATACATCTTGGCAAAAATATAACCCGTAATGTACAGGAAATTCTAGGTATATATACGTATATTATTTGTTTTAAGAATTAATTTATCGATTAAAAAAATAAAAAAAAAAGTAATAAAAAAAAAATAAAAAAACAAAATGAAAAATAAAAATTAAAAAATCTAAATTAAAAATTCAACCTTTTGATGAGGTGATGAGGTGTATCTGTACAATGTTGCTCGAGATCGAGTAAAGGAAAAGAAGTTTCTAACTTCATGGAAAGGTCCTTACACCATCATTGACAAGATCTCATCTGTGGCTTACAAAATAAAAATTGTCAAGAATTATGGTTTTGTAGAAAAATGGGTTCATTTCAATCAATTACGTGCTTGTCATCCTAGGTCTCAACTGAGAGTACTGGAAGGTGAAGCTGAAGAAGAAATTTAATATGTATATCCAGAGGATGTGTATATAATGATTTGGCATTGTGATATTTTCTCTCAATTGACAGATCTTTACATGTAAAGTTTCTTCATGGTTATATTGATCTTGCAAAATATCAATTGATAATATATATTTATACTGTATGTTTTATCTAATAGGAGAAAATTGACCTTCCATACCAGGTCGTTGATTGGTACAGACGATGATGAATACCAAAAACGCAGTAATCGGATGGGTCGTCTTAATCCTTGTTGCCCAGTTCAGGACAGAACCTATTATTGAGTCGGGTCCTTCATCAGGAATCATGTTGCAAGACACCCCTGGATTCTTATTAACAGAAAGGAAGATTTTGTTTCAAAAGATCTTTGTGAGTTTGGATCCAAAGATATCCATTGAGAGGAATTACAATACATCCTATTTTTAGCTGGAATAGATGCGAGAATGGTATATTGCACATGTAAGCCAAGCTCAGTCTAGGGTGTGTGACATTCTAAAACATGCAAGGAAACCATTCATTATCCAACCAACATCCAAGAATGAATGTCCAAAGAGATTCCCTGGATTCCTAATTGCTAGCATTGTTTTCACTACACTTGGAATGGTGTGGCTATTGTGAAGGATGCCCTTCTATGTCTGTCCACATGTTTCCTCTCCCTGCTTAAAAGACTATATTGAGGATTCGTTTATATGTTTGTGACAAACTCCCCTCTTCTGAGTTGCCATGAGTACTTGGAGAGGACTACTTGTCAGCCTCTGTCCTTGGGAGATGAGTGGATCACTTCTCAATTGTGTCCAGGACAAAAGACTGTGTAGAACTGGTTTTGGGCAGACAAGCCATGTGTACAGCCAGGCCAAAGAGACTGGTACTATCTTTGGAACCCCTGGTCCGATTCGTGCCATTTTTTAATAGGTTGTTCCCCTGAATGGATTGATTGTGAATATGTATTTGTATAAATATTGGATGTATAGTTTTAAAGTTACAGCATGTGGGTAAAACTGCATTTTTCCTGCCTGTGATAATTATGTTAACCATTGTTTACCATAATTACATTCCAGACAGAAGGGAGGATTTTATGTGGATTGTAACCTTTGTGTTATTGGTTAATGTGTATTTGTTGTGGGTGTCTCCCTTGCATGGGGGCAGGGGATAAAAGAAATTGTAGTTTTAAATGCCTGTGGTTGCTTCGAGTAAAGGCGTTCCAGCATTCAGCTTTGGCTCATGTGTGGAATTATTCAGCGATTTCTTATTTGGCGAATTGGGGATTCTTCAACTATTGGGGATTAAGGAATTACAAGGCAGTGAGATACAGTGATACCGTCACAGCTACCACCACCTTGGCCGTCAATTCTGTCTCCATAAAGACTTTACAAGCTTAAGTAGGAGATTTGAGGGACAATAATGAGTATCTATACCAGGAAATTGAAATTCAAAATACTAATAATGGGGAAATGATTGGATGTAGTTAACAATATTATAGTCACTACAAACTTACATTCGGAACTGATTTCACATTCTACCGAATTACATAAAAGTCATGAACAATTCAAATATGAACTTTTATTTTTGAAAGATCCTATACTGTTCCATACATTACTGTTTTTAGATGACGTTCAAAGTGGTATGAATGACTTACTTCATTGTCGCGTCCCATTATATTTTGTTTCTCAAGATATAATAAAGGAAATGTTGTTGGAATTAGGTGAAGAGGAGATTGAAGTGTTTCTTGCTAATTTATCCTTTGAAATGGGAAGCGCTTTACCTTTGTACATTGATCCAGAGAGAATAGAAATTCGTTTTTTATTGTCAATACCATATATGGATGATAGGAACATCTTTCAGATGAAATACATTCATAATGTTGGAACTTACCAGGATGATCGTTATGTTAACAGACTCCGGAGATAATTACATATCAGTTATCGGACCCTGGGGTGTTCGCTATACCAATATTAAGTGAATGTGTAAAATTTATAGACAATAATTTCCAATTTGAAGGAAAACCTTTTATATATGATGCATCGCAGGCATTGTGTGGATGGGATTATTTAAAATATGGATCAGAAAAATGCTGAGTGACTATCAGTAAAACTTATGACAATTCAAGTGCCCAGGCTACCTTGGTAGGAAACAAATGGTTAGTGAGCACTACTGAAAAGGAAGCAAATGTTTATTATAAAGAACTAATTCAAAATAAGAGAATAGTGTTACCCACTCCCATAATTATTGTTCAAGTTCCTAAGGATACCAAAGTAGTTATTGGAGTTATTGGAGGGAAGCCCAGACTGGGGCTGTAGCAGGGAAACAATTATATGGACTTCCAGGGCCTCAGAGCAAGGCCTAAGCTGAAGAACAGTTTGCAGCTATGAAAAAAAATTGAGAACAAGTGGCAGTCCCCTGAAAAATGATCTGACAGGTGGATCCTAGATCCAAAGTCAAGTGGAGGTACTCTCTTTCTGTGAAAGATGCATGGATTTATCTTGGTGTGTCAGTTTGCACAGCTCTTCAATGAATAAAAGGGCCTGTAATATTGTAATGCTCGATCCACTACCAGAAGTCAGAAAATGTATGTGTGCTTGTGCTGCTGTATACTTAAATACAATTATACAGTGGAACCTTGGTTTATGAGTACCTTTGTTTACGAGCGTTTTGAAAGACGAGCAACATTTTTTAAAAAAAAACTGTCTTGATATACGAGCACTGTCTTGATATAGGAGCAGTTTTATACACTAAAAGCATGCCATCCCCTCTGTTAATGCACTTTGTTACATACCATTATGTGTCCCAGTGCTTGTACTGTATATAAACATGCCAATTTATATTGTTTCAGAGTGTCCCGGCACTTACTGTATATGTCTCCTCGTTTCTCTGCCTCTCTCTCACCTCGTCTCTCTGCTCTACCCGGCGGGAAGGGCCGATCACTCCTTCTGACGTCATCTGAGGAGGAGGGGAGGAGAGAAGCAGAGGGCTGCAGTGAACAGCCAGACAAGCTCTAATACAGTATAATCGGCAACTGTTATGTACAGCACGGACACAGGGACACATAATGTTTAACAGAGGAGATGGCATACTTATACTGTACAGTAATGTACTTTATATATAATAACAGCATATCTTTATATTACTATAAATGCTTGTGGAACAAATCATCTGAGTTTCAATGCTTTCCTATGGGAAAACTTGCTTTGATATACGAGTGTTTTGGATTACAAGCAAGCTGCTGGAACCAATTATACTCGCAAACCAAGGTTTCACTGTATTCCTTTCTGTTATCACTACAGTGATACAGTATACACAATGAATGCATGTGGCGGTGTCAGACCATTTTTATCTATTATGTTTGATATTTAGGGATCTACTGCTCTTTACTACCTGTGTTTGTAAGTGGCTGTGCTATTTAATGTCACAGTGTTATTTGTGTCTGTGTGGCTCGGTTAGAAACCCCAGAGGGATATAGTAAATAAAAAGAGAGGGTCTGAGACCACCTGTCCTACTAGAAAGGAACAGCTACTAATCCAGGCCACAAGCAGGGATTATTAGGCAAGTGTTTTTTATGTTTATAGTTTACTATTGTTGCTATTAGCTTGGGTGTATACTGTATATATTAAAAGACTAGTGACAGAGGTATACCTATCTCCTTTTTGCTATCTCACATACATTATAACAGATAGTTCAACCTGTGACACAGTGTGCATGTGTAGTGGTCACCATGCTGTATGTTGGTAAGTGAACCTGTTTATTGCAATAGTATGTATATGCAGCTCCTGTTATTCTAGTTAACCCTGTCCCTTCGGGTCTGGAATCTTATAGCTGCTATTTAGCTCAGGGCTCAGTCTCTAGCATAGGTTAAAGCTAAATTTGGCATTTGACAGCCCACAGGTAGTTAGAGGTTCGGTTGAATGGAAGATTAAACATCGGGTCTTTCGGGAGCAAGACAGATGCCACATCACAATCCTCCTCAGGGGCTCCTGCAACTGGACTTTGTTGCAAAATACTTCTAGAGGTATTTTTATTAATAACTATTGTAAAGTTTGGGGATTCTAGCTCCACCGGATTGAGTGCACAACCGTTTAAAATATAAACAAAAAGGCTTTATTTTTTCAAAACTCAAACAAGGCTTCCAGCAGCACACAAATCAAACTCAAAATAAAGTCCGCTTATCTTCAGCACAATGGAACAAAGTAAGAAAAAAGGCACATACAGTTTTTGTAGACGGGTCTTCACCCCAAGGTTTGTAACAGTCCTTAATAGACCTCTCAGCAGCTTTCGCAGACTCCAGCTGATTTACAGCTCTCCCAGACCAACTCCTCCTCTTCACACACCTATTGCTGCTTCCTGTCTCTTAAGGTCTGCTTCTCATAGGTCTTAACCCTGTGTGCGCTCTTTCCCACCCGAATATCACTACAGAGCCCCCCAAATTCCGGGTCCCAAATATCTCTCTATTCAATACAGAGAGAACTGCGAGTCAGTCCTCCTGATTTTAGCTATTCCCAGGAATTTATCACTCGTCTTGGGTGACCCCCTGAACATTTCCCAACTTCCCTTAAAGAGACCACAACCCAAATACAGGAGATATATAGCAACTGTCCAGGACCCAACCTTGGCGTCCTGTACATATCCCCCCCCCCCCCCGCGCCTCAAAGCTGAGGTGTTGGAGGCACCACTCGACAGCATACAGTGGACTCAGGAGAGGGCATCGGCATTGTCTCCCGGGTCTGTGTTCTACCACAAAATTAAATTCCTGGAGAGAAAGGAACCACCTTGTCACCCTGGCATTGGTGTACTTGTTCTGTCTTATCTAGGTCAATGGGGCATGGTCTGACACCAGGCGAAACCTCCTACCTAGGAGAAATTAACGTAGGGAGTCCAAAGCCCACTTGATGGCAAGACACTCCCTACCACCGCGTAGTTTCTCTCTGCTGTCGTCAGCTTATTACTCAGAAAAAACAAGGGGTGCTCTTCCCCATTGACCTCTTGAGAGAGGACCGCTCCTAATCCTTCACTTGAAGCATCTGTCTGCACTACAAAATCCTTGGAAAAATCTGGAGCTCCGAGCACCGGATACTGGCATAATGCTGCCTTAAGCTTCTGAAAAGCTTCTTCGGCATTGGCACTCCACTTTATCATCACTGACTTTCTACCTTTTGGTCAAGTCAGTCAATGGTGCAGCAATGGTGGCAAAGTTGGGGACAAACCTCCAGTAGTAGCCAACTATGCCCAAAAATTCTCTGACCTGCTTTTTGGTTAGGGGACGGGGTCAGTCCTGTATGGCTTCTACCTTACTCATTTGGGGTTTAACCAGCCCTCTACCCACAATGTACCCTAGGTACTTGGCTTCCTCCATCCCAATTGCACACTTCTCCGGATTGATGGTGAACCCTGCTCTTCTCAAAGAGTCTACGACTGCCTGAACCCGGGGAAGATGGTACTCCCAATCAGTGCTGAAGCATATCGTTGATGTGGACGTAAAGTTTTATCCATGGCCCGTTGGAATGTGGCAGGGGCCGAGTGTAGACCAAATGGCATCCTTTTGTACTGGAAGTGGCCTTCCGGGGTGGAGAAGGCTGTTTTCTCCCTAGCCTCCTTGGTTAGGGGAATCTGCCAGTACCCTTTTGTGAGGTCAAGCGTGGTGATATACCTGGCTAGACCCAACCTCTCAATTAGCTCGTCTACCCGGGGCATGGGATATGTATCGAACTTGGAGACTTCATTAAGCTTTCTGAAGTCATTGCAGAAGCGAAGACACTGCCACCCTATGAGCTTCTGGGATACGATACGGCTTTAACCTAATTTTTTCATTGGGCTCGGTTACAATGTCATGCTCGATGACATTGGTGAGACCAAGAAACCCTGAAAACATGTCCCTATTTCTTTGCAGAAATTCTTTTGCCTGTTGGGTTTGGGGCCTAGACAGGGTAGCAGCAACCTGCACCAGGTCAATCCCTACAGGGTCCCCTGACTGGACACCTATCACTGCGGAAACCTGTTCTCTGTCTCTCCAGGGTTTCAACAAATTTATGTGGTAGTTCTAGTATGGCTTTCTTTTCCCAGGCTGGTGTACCTTGTAGTTCACTTCCCCCCCCCTTTTTCCACTATCTCAAACAGACCTTGCCACTTGGCCAAGAACTTGCTCTCCACTGTTGGAGAGGCCACCCGGTCTCCTATTTAAAATTGTCTGACTTTAGCCGACCGGTTGTACACCCTTCTTTGGGCATCCTGAGCCTTCTGCAGATGCTCCCTCACCAACGGCATTACCTTAGCCACTCTCTCTCGCATTTGGGAGATATGCTCTACCATGGTTTTGTGTGGGGAAGACTCACTTTCCCATGTTTCCTTTACTAGATCTAGCAACCCCCGGGGCCTTCGCCCATACACTAACTCAAACGGTGAGAAACCCGTTGATGCTTGTGGAATCTCCCAGATGGCAAACAACAGGGCAGGGAGTAACATATCCCAATCCTTCCCGTCTTTCTGGACCACTTCTTTTAAAATGGACTTTAAAGTTTTAGTAAACCTCTCGACTAGGCCATCGGTCTGCGGGTGATAGACGGACGTCCGCAACTGCTTAATCTGGAACAGTTTGCACAAGTCCACCATCACTTTTGACATAAAAGGGGTATTTCTTTGGGGAACCCACATCGTGAAAACATTTGAAATAGTTGCCTGGCAATGGCCTTAGAGGAAGTTTTCCTTAAAGGGACTGCTTCTGGATATCTAGTTGCATAGTCTAGGATGACTAGTATATATTGATACGCCCTTGCTGACTTCACCAGGGGTCCTACGAGATCCATCGCAATTCGCTCAAATGGTACCTCAATAATTGGCAAGGGTACCAGGGGGTTTCTGTAATGGGACACCGGGGCAGTTAATTGGCAAGTCGGACAAGACGCACAATACCTTTTAACCTTGGCCTTTACCCCTGGCCAGTAAAACCGGTCAGTTACCCTGGCCTCGGTTTTTTCCGCCCCCAGGTGTCCTTCCAGTGCATCCTTGTGGGCTAGATCGAGGAGCATCTACCTATAAGGCTGGGGAACCAGCAACTGCTTTACAGTTTCCCCTCGGCTTTCAGCCACTCGATAAACCAAGTTCCCTTTCAATGCAAAATGAGGAGACCTCTGGTCTGCACCTGGTATTTGTGGGACCCCATTATTAACAGAAACCGTCTCTCTAGCATTGACTAAGGTAGGACCCTGCAATTGAGCAGTGCCAAGCGCACCCCTGGATACTTCCAGGTCTGGATGTACTGGCCTTGTGGAGGTTTCTCCTTCACTCTCCTCAACCTGGGACTGCGACAGGGAGAGTTCCTCATTCTCTCCTAGCATAACCTGTAATGGGGAGACTCCCCCCCCCCCCCCAGAGGTCAACTCAGTTTTGAGACCTGAAACAGAAACAATATCGTCCACATTAACATTTTCTGCAATGTCATTATTAGTGACAGGTATCTCCCCATTAGGGGGGTGTGTTGTGGGGATTTCAGGCCCGGACCACTCAGACTCAGTCCCTTCGAGGCCGAGTGTCCCCAGTCCTCTTGGCTGTCCAGGCAGTTCACACTGTACCTGGATCAAAAAACAGTGGACAGTCCCGCGGCGCCCCACTATGACATCATGTATCAAATTTCTTACCACCCCAACTTATTGTGTCACGGAGGTACCGCCATGGGCAACAGTCACTGGCACCAGGGGGTACTCCCTGGTGTCCCCATGGATACATACTACCCGTAGAGTCTTACTTACTCGGCCGAGTCTTCCGATCAACTGCGGGGCACGTTAAAATTGCAATTGAAAAGCAAGATGGGATAAATGAGGGTGTGTGAAAAACAGCCGATCCCTAGTTTGAAATACTTACCCACCAGTCTGCTAACAAACCAAAATAAACCTGTCTAACAAATAAGTTAAAAGCAGGAGTTTAGTTAACACATATTTGCAAATGCATGCGGAAGCTGCAAGGCAAGCGACAAGGCATCCTGCGTTACTTGCAGAACCTAACACTAAATAACACTGCTCAACCTAAGTGTATAAGTGTCTTCACAAAGGGAAGTACATGCTTGCTAATAGATGGATTGGAAACAGATGGGATTGGAGACCGCCCAATCCTCCCCCACCTGCTCCAATCCACGACTGGCAACGAAAAACGCATGGCTGCACAGAAAGCCATGGGGTGCAAACTAAATGTGATCAGCTGGGAGACACACCCCCCCATCCCTTTAGTAAAGATGCCATAGGCAAATTGGGACTTTGAGTGAGACACCCGCCTGTAAAGCAAGCGTCTCCATCCCTAGTAAGATACAAGAAATGGGGAATTTGGGACTTTATATGAGAACTGGCGAGCACTGCACAGTGTCTCCATCCCTGTGAATAGTCAATTGAAAAGCAAGATGGGATATATATAAAGTCCCAAATTGCCCATTTCTTGTATCTTACTAGGGACGGAGACGTTTGCTTTACAGGCGGGTGTCTCACTCAAAGTCCCAATTTGCCTATGGCATCTTTACTAAAGGGATGGGGGTGTGTGTCTCCCAGCTGATCACATTTAGTTTGCACCCCATGGCTTTTCTGTGCAGCCATGCGTTTTTCGTTGCCAGTCGTGGATTGGAGCAGGTGGGGGAGGATTGGGCTGTCTCCAATCCCATCTGTTTCCAATCCATCTATTAGCAAGCATGTACTTCCCTTTGTGAAGACACTTATACACTTAGGTTGAGCAGTGTTATTTAGTGTTAGGTTCTGCAAGTAACGCAGGATGCCTTGTCGCTGGCCTTGCAGCTTCCGCATGCATTTGCAAATATGTGTTAACTAAACTCCTGCTTTTAACTTATTTGTTAGACAGGTTTATTTTGGTTTGTTAGCAGACTGGTGGGTAAGTATTTCAAACTAGGGATCGGCTGTTTTTCACACACCCTCATTTATCCCATCTTGCTTTTCAATTGACTATTCACAGGGATGGAGACACTGTGCAGTGCTCGCCAGTTCTCATATAAAGTCCCAAATTGCCCATTTCTTGTACGTTAAAATTGCATGCAATGACAGATCATATACCAGTCAACACTGAAGACGCGCAGGTACACATGGTGGAGTGAACCGGAAAAAGACCCTACGCGTTTCGGGTATCAAAACCCTTCTTCAGGGGTCAACCAGAGTTCCAAACTCTAAATGTGCCTGAAAAAATTGAAAATCTTAGTAGGACATGAGAAAATATATATACCACAACCTATGTTAAGGGTATTCTAATAGTGAGGAACCTACCCTTGAAGTCTTCATGGGAGAGTGGAATGATCTGTCGTTTAAAAAATGGTAAAAATTACCGATAAAAAAGGAATGCCCAGTTCCAATAATCCCGTCAAGAGCAAATTAGAGAGGAAGTAGAGTAGCGGCCCTGGAGGACTGCCGGGGCACCACGATCAAATGTTGCTCAGCAAGGACCACTCCAAGGAAGACCTCACTGGTGTTGTGTGGATAAGTGTTATAAACCTAATTAGGTAGAAGGGCAACATAAAAAAAACAATTGTATATAGACAATGATTGTAGGCACAAAGAGTGCACTTCAGATAAGAAAAACATATTACCTGTGGAGGGTGAGAGGATATGATGACAGAAGGTCATATGAAGTGAATTAAGAGTATCAAGCCAGTAACTGGAGTATCACAACGTGTAAGTATCTAGAAAAATGAGGAAGGATTCTTTGAAAGGAATCTTTCAATGCTTATCATGTAAAGAATATAGTGAAGTGAGAAATGAAGAGCGGTGAATGACGTGAATAAAACCACCAAAAATGAATGTGTATTGGAGGTTGAGAACAACCAAAGAAAAGAAGTTGAAAAGTACAAGGCCAACCGAGGAAATATGGAAAGGAGTTAGTGCAAAGCCATATAGGCAATAAGGTTGGAGTGCAGATAGAAGTGCATAAAGATGAGTGTGAGAATATCACTGCATGCTGTATGAGTTTGCCACATATTATAATTAAAACACCTTTCAATATGTCTGCTATGTTAAATATAGTATTTGCTCAATATGAGAGTCCATATTGGTTCATTGGTGGTTTATCTGTTATCCTGCCCCTGCGGTGCCTATTATGTTGGCAAAACGAAATTGCCGTTTCACAAGCGCATATATAGATATGTGAATAGCATGCGTAAATGCAACCCCGATCTACCTCTTGGTAGACATGTCCGCGACAAACACGCGGGACATTTCCCCATACCCAAGTTTCTGGCTCTGGACAGGGTTCACCCCAATCCCCGCGGAAGGGATTGGAATAAAACTCTGTTACAGAGAGAGACATGTTGGATATTGGATCTCAACGCTACTACATTGCCAGGGTTGAATGATATGGTGAGCTTCAAGCCATTCCTAAAGGGGTTCTCCTCGGGAGGATGGGAACAATAGCCTATACACTTCTCTATGACCAGATGTAATAACATTCTTATAGTGTAGTATTACAAAAGCAATAATCATACCCCCTAATTGGAACAGACAGGGGCTATATTTCTATACATAGCCTTTTGACCTATGGTTTGCATATCAGGCCAGTCACAATTTATGCGATCTATAGAGATTCATTACACGTTCAATATAACGGATAGTACCAATATGATAACTGTAGAGATTGCATATCGTGACTTGTATAACCCACATGATGATTGGCAAGATCGTCATGGGACCAAGTGTATGCATGTCATGATATGCTTAAACTACAGGTTAAACTGTAAAGATTATTAAAGAATTCAATGATTTGTTATGTATCCCACTATCCTTTATAATGCAAGAGCTACTTTATAAACCTAGTCTGGTAAAGATTGTTTGGTGTTAGTCACATTTGTGATATTAACTTGTAATAGCATGATGTAAGGAACTCAACTGTCATGATGCACTGTATATATACATCTTTGTTATATTGTATATACATATGGTTACAACAATGAAGACTCTCGGCTTATTGGTGGACCCCCCCTAGGGTCATATTTATGGACCCAATCCAGGGCCTCACTATCCCAGTTTTCCGGGCTACCCTGTGATCTCCTTTTCTCCTTTTCCCTTCTCTTTTTCTTTCCTACTGCTCTTCTCTTCTTTTTTCTTTTTTTCTCTCATCTTCTCCATTGTTTGCTACGCTGTGCGGCTCCGAGGTTCCCCCGGCGCGGGTAGAGGGCGCTGTAGTGTTCAGCGCTTCCTCTTGCACCGGCTCCCTTTCGGGATAGCTGGTTTCCCGCGTCGGTGTTCCGTGAAAAAACCACACCCGTGAGAAAACCATACCCTCGTCACTTCCGGTGTTACTACGGAGGGTATGGATTTCTCACGGTCCTTACACTTGCCGCTGTTACATTAAAACAGATCCTCTGCAACATCAGTCATCTCCGCTCCTTCCCCTGTCACTTCCCTCATGTCGCCTAATAAAAATAAAAGCGGATCACGGAGCCGAGATCGGCGTCATTTTCATCTCATACACCCGCCGCCGCTTTTATATTTATTAGGGGAGATCAGGGAAGTCACAGCGATAGAAGAGGAGATGTTTAATGTTGCAGCCGAACTGTTTTAATTACACCGTCGCAAGTATGACATTTCACACAGTGCCGTGAGTTTTTCCTACCCTCTGAGCATGCGCACTTGTGTTCTTCTTTGCTGTTCTGTTACGTCTCCGGGGCTCTGAGCATGCGCACTGCTGCGCTGCTCAGCTGTTTGACACAGGAAGTGACGAGGGTATGGTTTCTTCACGGGGTATGGTTTTTTAAAGTTACACCGGCGCCCGTGGAGCGCAGATCCGGCCTCTCCTTCCTAGATGGGCGGGGTCTGCGCTCCTACGGCAGATGATCACATTGGCTCAGATCGGGACAGGCTCTGTGAGGCGAGGCCGATGCGCATGCGCCGGCGTCCTACGGATGCCTTATCTTCAGGCAGCCCCTGCATACGATTGCAGAGGCTGCCTGGTTCCAGCACAACAAGACAGGTAATTAAGATGTAATACTCTTGGGCAACTTGTAGGGTCCTTATCTCCTTTATCCTTCACCTCACATACTATGTCCTGGCTAATCCGTTCAGGCATGGGCTATGGCATGTACTTTTCTCTATCGCTCATTGACAGACGTAGTCCTCGGTGATGCAGCACCTTCGGGTTTATGTTGCCTCCACAGGAGTAGGACTAGACAGGAAATAAAATGCTCTGGCCACACCTTAGGGGCAGTCCCAGAGGGTATATCCTCTCTCTCTCTGCCTCAGCAAATCAGTTTTTTTCTGTCTAGTCAGGAGTAAGGACCTAGATGCCTTGCTAGGATCTTCGGTCCTGGCAGGATTTTTTTATTAGAAAAGATTTTTTAGACAGCTTTTTTTCTCCAGTGTTCCTGTGAGATCTTCAAGCAAGAAAGCTGAACTGGGCGACGGGCGGGATGTTGAGATCCAGTGGTCACCCCAGTTCAGCCTACGAGCGCGTGCAGGCCATAGCTCCGCGCTGGGTCGGCCGCGACATTGTCCCACTGCAGGGACTGACCCTGCGAGTTAAACGTCTCGCTGAAACGCCAAGGACCATGAGTCACGGCGTCCGTATTGGTCGACAGCCCTCCAACTTCGGTGGAGAGGGGTACTGTCAGGAATGGTGCCCGCCTGGTTCCGGTATGGTGAGTAGTATGTTCCCCTTTTCCCCCTGACGGGTCTTGTGGTGAACGCGGGCCCCTCTCTGTAATGGTAAGGATGGGTTCCCCTCTATCCTATAACATGTCACAGATCCCCCTAATTGAGTGTGATTTTTGTGTACAAAAAGCCAGCAGGCTTGGTTTGGGAGCTGACAATCTAATTACAAAGTATGTTTAAATGATTGTAATATGTGGCAGCACTGGAAGCTTACTGTGTTACAAGAAGTATCCTACCTGTCAGAAGTCACAGGATAGGGATGCGGCTTGCCAGGTCATTCCTCCAGCTGAAGCAGGTCTCCCGACGGCCATGCGGTTCCGCCAGGGTTCGGTACCGCCGGTCAAGCTGATCTCCATGAGAGAAAGGTTTTGCGATGCCTAGTTACTGCAGGACGCCGCTATGCTGTGCAAACCGCCGTAGATCGCACGAGGCTGCCATTTTGGCGTAGCCTCGTGTCTGCAGCATGGGGGCGGCCATGTTTGAGGTGACTCCAACACCTCGTGGAGCTAGGGGAGGCGCCGGAAGGCGTGCAGAGGGGCGGAGCCGCCTCCTTTCTTCCTGGGCAGCCAGCCAAAAGACTTCCTGTTTGTGGACACAGCGCTGTAACCTGTTGCAAGTGAACTCTGAGCATCAAGTGGTGAGCCTGGGGGTCTATCTCTCTCTCTCTCTCGCTCGATAGGGATCCCTAGCAGGTAACACTGAGGGGCTTTTGTGGCGCTGGGGGTCTGGAAAAAAAAAAAAAAAAAAAAAGTTTTTTATTTAAGTTGGATTGAAGTTTCCGGGTAGTTACTGGAATAATCATGGACCCTGCCACACAAGTACCCCCACCTGTTTCCCTCGAGGGGGCCTCGGGACCCGCCGGTGCACAGAGCATGGATGCATTTACAGCAGTTTTGGAGTCTATGGTGGCTCGGGTGGAGGCGGCCTGTCAGGGACCTACCCCTATAATATCTGACACCTCTGACTCAGATTCAGAGATGGTCACTGCAGCTGCAGGTCCCTCTGCAAGGACTGTTATCTCAGGTAAAGCTCCCTCAGACAGTGAGGAGGACGTGCATTCTTCCGCCATAATTCAGGAAGAAGCATTGGTGGGCGCACTAGTTGTGGCGGTGCGGGAAACCTTAAGACTTGAGGTTTTACCGGCAGAGGCAACTGAAACAGAGATTCCCTTTGGTACTAACAAGCCCATCAAAACGGTGAAGGTTTTTCCTGTACCCAAGTGTTTTGGTAATAAAATTAAAGGAGAATGGGAGCATTCTAAACGTACCTTTACTATTTCCAAGCGTATTGCTAGACGCTATCCGTTTGAGGAATCCCTCATTAAGAAATGGACGGTACCACCAGTGGTGGATCCACCTATTTCCAGGCTGAATAAAGCCACGGTTATCCCAGTGGAGGACACTTCGTCCTTTAAGGATCCGGTGGATCGGAAGATGGAAGCAGAGTCCCGCACTATCTTCTCTCTGATAGGGTCAGCATTTAGACCAGTAATTGTTATTGGTCTAGTTTCCCAGACACTTACGGAATGGGCGAGATTGGTACGCCAAGACCTTAGGGGAAAAGATATTCCCCAGGAAACATCTGATTTGATGGAACAGATTATACAACGGCTACAGTTTATCTGTGACGCAGCCTTGGACACTACTCCCCTATTAGGGCATGCATCTATGTCAGCGGTAATCCTCAGACGTGTGCTGTGGTTAAAATGCTGGTCAGCTGACCTAGGTTCCAAAAAGACCTTGACGAATCTCCCTTTTCAGGGGAATCGCCTATTTGGGGCCACCCTAGATGAAATCATTAAAGATGCCACTGGGGGCAAGAGCACTTTCTTGCCACAAAGCTAAGGGACCTCGCAACAAGCGAGGACCTTTCTTTACCGCCCATAAAGGGTTCGCACGCCCGGCTGGAACAAGCGGGAAAGGCAAGACTCCTCCAGGAGGGTTCAAGAAAGGCTGGTCGGACAAACAGAGGACCGACTCAGCCAAACCCGAAGCAAAGGATTACACAGCCTGAAGGTGCGCCCCCACCCGGTTTGAGGGTGGGGGGACATTTTCACCGGTATTCAGGACATTAGATCGAACATCGACTACTACTACCGGTGCGATTCTTCCCTTCCAACATTTAAGTGCTACAGGGAGCGGTAGTCACCGTTCCCTGAACAGATCTTTTACTTTACCTTTTCCTAAGATTAGTCTCAATTCCCCACAGGAATCGGATCTGGTTGACCAGACAGACCAAGAAGCCTCTAGCCGGGTGACTTCGGTCCCTGAGATTCAACCAGGAGAGATCACCGTTCCTGATAGGAATCAGGTGTCGGATAAATGTGTGGGAACAGAGAACGACCAGACTTTCTCGGATGGTCGGGGCCAGATAGCTCTAGGGACGCCCGTGGGAACTGCGTCTCAGGGAGTGTCTGCGGTCTCGAGGACCAATCTACCATTGTGCTTTACAGTCGCTGGTTTTAATGGCCTGGCCATTGAGACCCAAGTACTGAAGGACAGAGGGTTGTCAGCTTCAGTCATTCCTACCCTTATTAAAGCAAGGAAAGCGACTTCCAGCAGAGTCTATTATCACACATGGAAGACTTATATCGCCTGGTGCGAATCTTTAGGATTTCCTCCACGTACCTATTCGGTGACTCGAATATTGGCCTTTCTGCAGAAAGGGGATGAGCAGAAGCTAGCCTTGAGCACCATCAAGGGTCAAGTTTCAGCATTAGCAATCTTCTTTCAGAAACCTTTAGCTACCAAGTCCTTGGTGCGGAATTTCATCCAGGGGGTGCGGCACCTGGCTCCACCAGTCCGCGCGCCCTTACCGCCCTGGGATCTTAATTTGGTTTTGTCGGTTCTACAGAAACCTCCTTTTGAAAACATCAGGGAGATTCCCTTGCTTACATTATCCCAGAAGGTGGCCTTCTTGGTGGCTATCTCTTCTGCACGCAGGGTGTCAGAACTGGCTGCTTTATCATGCCAGTCCCCATACTTAGTGATTCATAGGGATAAGGTAGTGCTTCATCCTAAGCCATCCTTTCTTCCAAAGGTGGTTTCAGATTTTCATCTGAATGAAGATATTGTACTACCTTCCTTGTGTCCTCAGCCCAATCATCATCGGGAACATGCGTTGCATTCCATGGATGTGGTTCGGGCAATCAGGGTATACCTGAAAGCTACGGAATCGTTCCGTAAGACGGATTCACTTTTTGTGATCACGGATGGCCCCAGAAAGGGGTTGCCTGCATCTGCCGCGACTATTGCCAAATGGATTAGACAGACGATGGTACAGGCTTATTCTATTAAGGGTCAGAGTCCTCCGTTCCCTGTTAGGGCGCACTCCACTCGAGCGCTCAGTACTTCCTGGGCCTTTCGCCATCAGGCGTCAGTGGTCCAGGTATGTAAGGCGGCCACCTGGTCGTCGGTACATACCTTTACAAAATTTTATAAAATTGATGTGATGGCATCGGCGGATGCCTCATTTGGCCGCAAGGTTTTGCAGGCCGCTATTTGAGGAGACCGGTGGTCTACCTCGAGGGTTTTTTTCTGTTTGAAAATTTTTTTTTGTTGAGTCTCATCATTAAGGATGAGCATTGTAAACTTCTAGTTGGCACCGGTTGGGCCTTCTAGATTGGATTTGATTTCCATTTTCCCACCCCTCATTTGTGATACTGCTCGGGGACTTCCCGAAGGTGCTGTATCACCGAGGACTACGTCTGTCAATGAGCGATAGAGAAAATGGATTTTTTGTAAAATCTTACCGTAAAATCCTTTTCTCTTAGCTCATTGACAGACGTAGTACCCGCCCCTCTGTTTTTTTGAGTTGGGTTGGGTTAAATTCTCTAAAGACTGCTTTATGACATAACTGATTTGCTGAGGCAGAGAGAGAGAGGATATACCCTCTGGGACTGCCCCTAAGGTGTGGCCAGAGCATTTTATTTCCTGTCTAGTCCTACTCCTGTGGAGGCAACATAAACCCGAAGGTGCTGTATCACCGAGGACTACGTCTGTCAATGAGCTAAGAGAAAAGGATTTTACGGTAAGATTTTTCAAAAATCCATTTTTAGTACTCTTGGACAACTTGCAGGGTCCTTATCACTTTCATCCTTCACCTCACATACTATGTCCTGGCAAGTCTGTTCAGGCATGGACTATGGCATGTCACTCTTTTACTTTTCTGCCCTTTTTTCCCATGGTTCTTCTGCTTATCATTTATACCCACTCGCTCACAACCTGACTCTTTCTCTTGTCACTGCTCTCTTAAATCCTACGATGTATATTGTGCGATAAGACCAATACTGGCTATATATGTGATCTATACTTTTATCCTATATGCTGTATGAATGATATAAAATGCACACATGTATATATGTACCATGGCTATATAAATGAACCAATATGGACTCTCGTATTGAGCAAATACTATATTTAACATAGCAGACATATCGAAAGGTGTTTTAATTATAATATGTGGCAAACTCATACAGCATGCAGTGATATTCTCACACTCACCGTTATGCACTTCTATCTGCACTCCAACCTTATTGCCTATATGGCTTTGCACTAACTCCCTTCCATATTTCCTCGGTTGGCCTTGTACTTTTCTACTTCTTTTCTTTGGTTGTTCTCAACCTCCAACACACATTCATTTTTGGTGGTTTTATTCACGTCATTCACCGCTCTTCATTTCTCACTTCACTATATTCTTTACATGATAAGCATTGAGAGATTCCTTTCAAAGAACCCTTCCTCATTTTTCTAGATACTTACACGTTGTGATACTCCAGTTACTGACTTGATACTCTTAATTCACTTCATATGACCTTCTGTCATCATATCCTCTCAACCTCCACAGGTAATATGTTTTTCTTATCCAACTGAAGTGCACTCTTTGTGCCTACAATCATTGTCTATATACAATTGTTTTTTTTATGTTGCCCTTCTACCTAATTAGGTTTATAACACTTATCCACACAACACCAGTGAGGTCTTCCTTGGAGTGGTCCTTGCTGAGCAACATTTGATCATCTTGGTGCCCCGCCGGTCCTCCAGGGCCGCTACTCTACTTCCTCTCTAATTTGCTCTTGACGGGATTATTGGAACTGGGCATTCCTTTTTTATCGGTAATTTTTACAGTTTTTTAAACTACAGATTATTCCACTCTCCCATGAAGACTTCAAGGGTAGGTTCCTCACTATTAGAATACCCTTAACACAGGTTGTGGTATATATATTTTCTCATGTCCTACTAAGATTTTCAATTTTTTCAGGCACATTTAGTGTTTGGAACTCTGGTTGATCCCTGAAGAAGGGTTTTGATACCTGAAACGCGTAGGGTCTTTTTCCGGTTCACTCCACCATGTGTACCTGAGCGTCTTCAGTGTTGACTGGTATATGATCTGTCATTGCATGCAATTTTAACGTGCCCCCTTGTTTTCACGTTATTGTTATACTTAGTTTGTATGTATTTTTATGTTTTTTGTATAATAAAGTTGACTATTTTTACCTTGACATACAGTGTCTAGTGGCATTCATAGTCCCACACTATTGGCGATTTCTTTGTATACATTTGCACATAAAAAGAGCTTCTTCGAACAGTCCCGCACCCCATAGGCTCATCCTGAAGTGGGCATTGTGCCCGGGTGTGCCCCCAGGACCGACATCGCCAGCACTGTATGTCTCCCATCCTTGGGACAGGAACCACTCTTCGTGGTTCTGCTGAAGATGATACCGGTTTGTGGGTGACAACGTCTGGCGGAGCTTCTCTCCTAGGTGCTGTGGCTGGCCTGGTTGCTCTAGGTGTGGATTCCCGATGCTGGGCAGGTCCGAGCAGGTCCGAGCAGGTCTTCCACCTCAGTGTATCTTTCGTCCAACTCTACCAGCTGGTCAGCGGTTGCAGGGTCACCATGGCTTACCCAGCGCTGTAGGTCATCTGGTAGGGACCGCAGGTACCATTCCATCACCAACTGTTACACCATTTGCGGGCCTGTCAGCTTCTCTGGTTGCAGACATTTTTTGACCAACTGTACCAGTTTGTGCATTTGGGACCTGGGTGGCCTGTTAGGTTTGTACCTCCAGCGGTGCACCCTCTGAGCACGGACAGCTGTGGTCACCCCCAGGCGGGCCAAGATCTCTGCCTTCAGATGCTCATAGTCGCTGATGTGCTCAGTTGGAAGGTCAAAGTAGGCTTTTTGCGGGGTCAGATTTTAGTTATTTTTGCCAGAGAATAACTGATGAAGCACCGCATCCCTTAATTTATAAATGGGAAAAAATTGGAATAATGGGACTTTTTAGGTGCACAATAGAGCTATAGCTAAACATAATAATGGAGAAAAATTATTTTCTTTCCATAAAAATTATTTTCGTTTTATTGATTACAAAATACACATAATTTTAAAACCATAAAAGAAAAAGAAAGGACAAAGAAACACTTGGTAGTGTCAGCTCAACATGTTTCGCCATAAAGATATGGCTTCCTCAGGAGACTTATAGACCTCTTTACAAGTGAGTTTCTGCATTTAATAAAGAAAAATAAATTACAAAATTAAGATACACAAATAATTACATTAATTGAATTTACATTTTTTATATATTTAAATATTAATTACAAAATTATTGAGGCATACCTCAGATATGATGGACTGCACCTTCCATGAAGTAGAGGACTGTACCGAATCCTCCAAAGGAGGAGAGACCAAGGAGACCCAAAACCCTGGTATAACCAATCATAGAGGGGGGAAAAAAAGCCAGAATCGAAGATGGAAAACCAAATTTATATTAAAATAGAATTTTATAATTCAAAAATGACCATGTTTGAACAATTAGTCGTTAAAGCTTTCATCAATATCCGTTATTATAGATCTTTTTATATATATATATATATATATATATATATTGTACCTTATTTTTAAGAGCTTTTTGGGGAAAGATCAGAATATGTTATCGCCTCATGCGCAAGAATGGTCATTTTTGAATTATAAAATTCTATTTTAATATAAATTAGGTTTTCCATCTTCGATTCTGACTTTTTTCCCCCCTCTATGATTGGTTATACCAGGGTTTTGGGTCTCCTTTGTCTCGCCTCCTTTGGAGGGATCTGTACAGTCCTCTACTTCATGGAAGGTGCAGTCCATCACATCTGAGGTACGCCTCAATAATTTTGTAATTAATAAATAAATATATAAAACATGTAAATTAAGTGAATGTAATTATTTGAGTATCTTCCTTTTATTAATTTATTTTTCTTTATTAAATGCAGAAACTCACTTGTAAAGATGTCTCTAAGTCTCCTGAGGAAGCCATATCCTTATGGCGAAACATGTTGAGCTGACACTACCAAGTATTTCTTTGTCCTTTCTTTTTCTTTTATGGTTTTAAAATTATGTGTATTTTGTAATCAATAAAATGAAAATAATTTTTATGGAAAGAAAATTATATTTCTCCATTATTATGTTTAGATATAGCTCTATTGTGCAAAAGTCTCATTATTCCCATTTTTTCCTATTTATAAATTAAGGGATGTGGTGCTTCATCAGTTATTCTCTGGCAAAAAGAACTAAAATTTGACTGCTTATATAGGGGTTTATTCCCCATGGCTGCTCTTTTTTTGCTGGAGAAAAATCTTTTTTTCTATTTAAGATATTGTTTATTTACTGTTGTTGTCTTCTCAAACATACAATTGTATTTGTCTTCACATTTGATGTCGATTAATGTAATTTTTCATTTTTTGATAAGTGTTTATAATGGCAGGTTACTGTGGACAGGCATTTGCGGGAATGATGAATCAATTCCATTATGCCCAAAGTGCCTCTATGGGGGGGATAACTTTGGATCACTTTTTTCTCAGATTGCGCAGGCTATTGGAGAGAAAATCCAAAATATTCTGGAATAAAGTATATAAGTATTTCTCTAAATACATAGAAGGAAAAATGGCCCCTTGGGGGCTACGTATTCAAATTTTCCCTCGAACCAAAAAAGTTGATGCTGAATTAAAAACTGAATGGGAGAATAATCTTCAGTCCTGTTCATTCAAAATGATGGACCTACTTTGCCAACAATATTCAAAAGATCTTGAAATTGTTGACAAAGAAATCAAAAAATTATATGCAGATAATTCATCCTTATTATCTGAACCCTCTTTTTCCCACAGAGAATCAACAATGAAGAAACAACTGGAATCTTTTGTGGGTGATCTCTTAAAAACTAAGGAAAATAAATTCTCCCGAGATTAATCAGCTTATGAGCAAAATTAAGCTTATTACTGGTCTCGAGAGAGAAATACAAGACGCACCAGGAATCCTTTTAAAGGCACTATTCACTCTTCACTTTCCAATGTTGATCCCAATGGTTCTGATGTCACTTCTTTATCTTCCACTTCTTCCTCACAGGTTAATTTAATGCACCGTTCCAAAGATAAAGATACACACAAATGCAAAAATGAGGGAGAAGGACCTCAGAATACCTTTTCTAAACGCACTCCGGGACTTTCCACTGAACATCACTCCTCTCGTTCTACAAACATTTGTCCCACTCTTTCCCAATCTACACACAACTCTGGTGATCTCATTTCCAATGGTGCTTCTTTCTCTCCCCTGCCCAATGCAAATATCTCAAAGGTAAGCCAGATTAATAATGCTAACAGTGATATACGTACAGCTCCTATTTTCCAACCTTTAAAGGGACCACAAAGTTAGCAACTATCCACAAATCCAGCGGATACTGACCAAGAAGTCTTGCAGGTCATAAATGTATCCTCCCTGCCTCTTACTCCAGACCAACTACAGGTATTGGCCCTTGGCCTTACTTTTTGTCCAACTCAAAATGTAAATAAGTTTGATTTAATCAAGGATGTCCATTTATTCGCACAAAAACTTATGTTTAAAGTCATGTATGACAAAAGCAGCAATTCCTCCAATGAATCTCCCCCTCCTATTGAAAGGCGGGAATTTTCTTTTGAAGAAATGAAAGCCCTCAGTGACCTAATGGAATTATGGGAGGAGGGTGGTTCCTCTGGATGGCCTTTCCTAGAGGAAGATTTGCCCACTTTATTTCCAGACAATGATTATGCTGGGGTATCGGTTTTTCCACCTCCACAGATGTATAAGCCGAAATCCCAGGCCTTCCCATTATTGCAGGCCAATCCAAACATTTGGGCGTTTACATTTAGTCAAAGAATTTCAACGCACTAAATGGAAAGAACAATCTGTATCTAATCTTAGCAACACTCAGAGATTGGCCATAGAATCATTGCAAAAGAATTCAGATATTATAATAAAACCAGCCGATAAAGGCGGAAATGTGGTTGTGATGGATGCCACAAAATATGAACAAATGGTTCTGAATATTTTGAATAACCGTGATTGGTACCGAAGAGTTTCAGAAACCTATTTGGACAGAACAACTGCAAGATTCAAACAGCTTATCTCTGATGCTTACGCTAAGGCAATTATAGATAAAAAAACTCTTGATTTTCTAGATGTAAAATTTCCCAAGACACCAACGATGTATGCCCTACCTAAGGTTCACAAAAATAGATTTCAGCCCCCAGGTCGACCAATAGTGTCAGGAAATGGCAGTTTAACTGAACACGCATGTTCTTTGGTTGACAATTATCTAAGGCCTCATGTCACCTCGCTGCCCTCTCACATTCAGGAAACGTGATCTAATCAGAGCATTAGATGGCATTTTTGTTCCAACTGATGCATGGCTTGTGGGAATAGATGTAGAAACCCTCTATAACTCAATTCCACACTTTTGTGGAATTAGGGTTGTAGAGGAATTCATCTCCCAAAGAGGTAATTCAGCGACCAAATATAACAAATTTGTCATCGCACTATTAAATTTAATTTTGACCAATAACATTTTTTTGTTTAAGGGCTCCCACTACCTCCAGGTACAGGGAGTAGCGATGGGGACCAAGTGTGCCCCAACCTACGCTAACCTGTACCTGGGGGGTGGGAGTGAAATCTTCTCTCCAGAGATGATCTTTCGAATCATCTATCAGGGATACTTATCTGGAGAAGATTTATAGATGACATTTTCTTGATTTGGACTAAGCCCCTGACCCTTCTTCTGGAATTTCTAGATACCCTTAATGAAAACAGTTTTAATTTAAAGTTTACCACCTCTTATAGTCAAACAAGTTTTTTTTGGATATTAAAATTTACAAGAATGGCACCCTTGGTTCCACTTTATTCTGCAAACAAACTGCGGGAAATACCATTTTAAATGCGGGGAGCTCTCATCCTGGACCCCTCATTTCAAATATTCCCTACAGTCAATACCTTCGCATCAAGCGAAATTGTACAAAATCGGAGGATTTTGAAATTGAAGCAAAAGGCCTAAAACAACGCCTACTAGCGAGGGGCTACACTAAATCTTGTTTAAAACGCTCATATCACAAAGCTAAAAATCGGGATAGAAACTATCTAATTTATAAAAATACTAAGAGAGCTGATACCAACAATATCCGACTAATTACAAAATATTCTGGTCAACATGCTCAGGTGCGCTCCATTCTGAATACATTTTGGTATCTTCTCCAAGCAGATGAAAAAGTAGCAAAGCATATAAAGGACCACCCTGAAATTACTTTAAAAAAATCTGACTCTTTAAAAGATAGACTGGTTCATAGCCACTATGCCTTAACTCAAAATTAACAAAAGTGGAAACTAAATGGAACTTATTAAAAAATAAAAAGGAAATGATCTGAAGCATCACAGCAACCATCTCCATCCCTAATATTGTGTACAAAAAGGGGGCATGGGGATAACGGGACTTTAAATGAGGTAGGTTGCTGTTACAAATCTCCAAATGGAAATAAAGTCGTTTCAATATATTCATTTATTTTTTTGCTGCACGGTAAAAATAGATCCTGCAGAAATAGTCCGTAAATAAAATAAATAAAATCTACATATTCATAGTACAAATACAGACAATCCAGGTATGGACATATAAAAGATAATAAAGGAATTGTATTGCTAGGCATATAACCATAATAAATAGATATATAATAGCAGATAAAAATATCATACAACGGCTTATATATATATCATCAAATACATAGCAGGGATACATCCAGTGGCTCAAGGGCTCTTTCATAGGTAATATATAATCCATATCCTGATAAATCTTCATATTTAATGGCTCTACGCATTTCGTGGGATTAACATCCACTCTTCAGGAGCTTGGTGTACATTTTCTGTAAATAAGGACTAGTTTGAATTCAACAAATCACATAAGGATAAGGAAACACACCAATAAAGTCCCTCAAAAGTTTTCAAAAATCTGAGATTCTGATACTTACATATTAAAAACACAAAAAGTCGCAGAAAAAAATTGCATCCTCTCCCGTCGCTGGGTGCACTGTGTGGGTATACGCCTGATCCGGGGCTGAGGCGGGTAAACGCCAGATGGTCCAAAAAGTGGGGGGGAGGGAGGAGAGAGGAAGACAAAAATCCCACAGAAGAAATGGAGGAACCAGTGATTTCATCACATCAGTGACCAAGTAATCTAGTCAGGGGAATAAAATTTAAATATGTATGTGTTCATATTTCTTCAAGTCTCATTCAGATATTGAGGTTATATGTGATAAAAGCAGGTGAGAGGACAAAAGAAAGTAAGTGGAAAATACCTGTGCCAAGTGCAGCATAAATGAAAACCAGCAGAAGCAAAGGGGAAAAAAAAAAAAAAAAAAAACCAACAGGTGCAGAGCATAATTAAAGTAAAAGTGCTTATTCTTGCAGAAGATGCAAATTCTGCAAATATATGTTTAATGTGGCAGAGTTGAGCCTACCCATTGGAAGTACTTTCAGGCCCAAATTTTATGCATATTGTGAAACAGTGGGGGTGGTCTATTACATGCAATGTGACTGTCAAGCCTTCTATTATAGGCAAAACAAAAAGACCTTTTTTTTCATTGTATCAGAGATCACGTAAAATTAGTCCTAAACAAGAAATTTGAAAGCCCCATCAGCCGCCATATGGGACTTTATCACAATTTTCATGGCAATAAAATGAAATTTTTCGATCTTGAGCACATTCCCTTGAATGAGAGCGGTGGTAGTGTAGATAAGGCCCTACTGCAAAGAGAAACAAAGTGGATTTTAAATTTATCTGCCACACGTTATCCTGGCATTAACGATGCAATTGGCTTTAAACCTTTCTTGTGAACATATTTTTCTCTTCTCCTTTTTATATATATATTGAGATTCAGCTTTTCATTTTCATTTTTGATGTGAGATAGTAATTCTAGACCAGTGTTTCTCAACCTTTTTTCAGTCTAGGCACCCTTTAAAATTATGGACAGTCTCGAGGCACCCCATTCTAAAAGGTAACAAAATATTCTAATAGCTTTACACAGTGCAGCAACATCCACGTGTAGAACACCCAATGTTAGAGGTGATTTATTCTTCCATAGCAAAGACACGTTTGCACACTGGTACTGACTAGCATTCCAATGTTTTTCTTCTCCCTCATTTTCTCTCAATCAATCAGCTAATGTCACCCCAGTGCCAGAGGAAAAGTCAAGCAAGGATTTTGTGTAACTAAAAGGCAGGCTTCATCCACCTGCTGGCTTGTATACAATTTGTGATCAATTTTTAGGCATTTTGCCATGGCACCCCTAAAGAAACCTCAAGGCACCCCAGAGTGCCTGGGCACCCTGGTTAAAAAAGGCTGTTCTAGACAACAAATGTGTATTGACATGTTATTAAAATTTTTGTAAGACTGTACCTCTTAGAATTGAGGACTGTTGCTTTCCTTCCCCTTTTCTTTTTTTTTTGGGGGGGGGGGGGGGAGATATTTGGCGCCCATTAGCCCATTTGGACAATCATAGGAGCACCTGCGGCTTTATCATCCCTGACCTTCCCCTGGTCATGGTTTGATTGAGCTGCTATTTCGTTCATTTGATTAATCCCCTTGATATCCACTTAATTGTGAGGAAATGGAAAACAATAAATATCATTTGATTGGGCCTTCACACCGGAGGGGAGGCATCAAGTGGACGGACACCCTGCTCTCACTCCGGAAACGACGTAAGACGCCGCCGGAGTGGAGGGGGGTATATAAAGCCAGCCGTAATACCGTCAGTCTTTTTGACTGAGCCGGGCAATAAGGAAACAACATATGCAGGTATTAATTGTATTTTTGACCAAAACCCTTGGAGATGATTATAAGTGAAAAATGGAAGAAAGCCTTTAGCCTCAATTTTCCTTTATTGTTTAAATAATGAATTAATAGGCCCTGTGCAAGCATTTCCTTGTTTAAACTAATGGACATTTTTTCCTTTTCCCCCAGTGAAGGATCGGTGGGAATTTTGTCATTCGCGAATATTTTCTCCAATGAAACATGCATCGTCCATATACTCTTTGCGATTCGGCACTGCATGAATTCAACGGACAATTGCGTGGTCGTGCCACGCTGTACCCAAATGAACTTGACATCCATTTTTTCCCACAAATAGAGCTTTCTTTTGGTGGTATTTGATCACCTGTGCGATTTTTATTTTTTGCGCTATAAACAAAAAAAAAACGTCAATTTTGAAAAAATAACAATATTTTTCACATTTTTTTTTTATATGAAATCCCCCCCCCCCAAAAAAATGTAAAAATTTAATTTTTTAACATTTTAGGCCAATTTGTTTTCTGCTACATATTTTTGGTAAAAAAAAAAATCACAATAAGCATATTTTGATTGGTTTGCGCAAAAGTTATTGCGTTTACTAACTAAGGGAAAGATTTATGTAATTTTTATTGGTTTTTTTTTTAACTAGTAATGGCGGTGATCTGCTATTTTTTTTTTTTTGCGGGACTGCGACATTGCAGCGGACAGATCGGACCCCTGATTAACATTTTTGACACTTTTGGGGGTACCAGTGACATTACTACAGTAATCAGTGCTATACATGTGCACTGTTACTGTAAAAATGACACTGGCAGGGAAGGGGTTAACTTTATTAGTGATCAAGGGGTTAAGTGTGTCCCTAGGGGTGTGATTCTAACTGTAAAGGGGCGTGGCTTGTGATGTAACCACAGAGACATACGATCCTACATAGCAGGATCGTATGATCTCTGTTCTTACATCAGGGAGAATGACAGAAGGCTTTGTTTACATCAGCCGCCTGCCTTTCTCCCTCTCAAGTGAGAGATCACGCGTGGCTGGCGGACATCGGAGCCGCCGGTCACTCGCGCAGGGATGCCCGTGAACAAGCAGGGGCGTGAGCGCGCCTCCGGCGACGCGCTCGGCCCCTGCAGGCTCCTGGGCGAGTGACTTAGTACTACGTCGCTTTGCCCTGGAGGAGCTGACTGCTGCAGTAAATATACTGTGGGCGGTCGGCAAGCGGTTAATATATATATATATATATATATATATATATATATTTTATGGTACTATGAGAAGTTTTCCTTAAAATTCAGCATGTCATTTATCATTTTGCTTAAACTGTCTGTATTTATTTATAGATACTTGGCAGTTTTGTCCACACACTTATATATTGATCAATATCAATGCATTCCGGAATTATCTTTATCTGTTTGCGTTGACGACAGTGTGGAAATTGAATTAATTATATATTCCAGCAAAAGGGTGAATAATAATATTTTATTTGAATTTTAATATAATTTTTGTTCTAACATCAGACAAATTCTAATACTTATTTTTGTTTTGAACGCAATCTATGTATTTTATCGGGCGTTCTTGCGCCTGAGGCGATAACATATTCTGATCTTTCCCCAAAAAGCTCTTAAAAATAAGGTACTATATATATATATATATATATATATATATATAAAAGATCTATAATAACGGGTATTGATGAAAGCTTCAATGACTAATTGTTCAAACGTGGTCATTTTTGAATTATAAAATTCTATTTTAATATAATAAATTTAAAAAGTAAGTTCCGTGCTATGGGTATCTAACGGATATATCACAGGTGTTAAGGCTGCAGCCTACCCTAAGCTACAATCAAATGACTGTATAAGAAAGAGGTTAAAAATATGGGTAATTGGCACTGCCTATATGAAATAATAACGTATGAATCACAATGTGATATATGTGGATATATATGAAAGTGTCTGTGCAGGTGACAGTCTATACAAATTATATGAATAAATAAGCCCACATATAAAAGCAGGGATAAAATAATAATAAAATCAACATATACAAAAAAGGGGTATTAAATCCCAGTGATAAAAAGTGCAATCCAGTGATATATATAAAACTGTTAAATAAATAATATAAACGATATAAAGTGCCAAGTGACAGATAGTGCTATATCATGTGCAATAGGTTAATTGTACTGGGAAAATCGCAACAAATGCAATATTGTGCAAAACAAAAAGTGGTATATAGTAGCTAGCAAAATATATTGCATAAATAATATATGATGGCTAGCTTAAATATATATATATATATATATATATATATAATCCAAATGGCCAATGATAAATCTGTGAAAAAAGTGCAAAAGATGCCAATATTGTGCAAAGAAGCAATAAATAATTTAGTGACTAATTAAAAATTAAAAAGTCCTAATGGCCAATTTTGGTGATAAGAAATAGTCCAAATAACAAAGGAAGATCCAGAAGAAATTGGTGAAATGGATAAAAAGGATCAGTGGATGAATAAAAACAGGTTTCAGGTGACCCCGTGGTGGGCAACTGGCAAGGTGCAGGGGGATCCCACTAGTAAATAACCTACTAACCAGAAGTACCCACGCCTGGATTCTTTCCTAGGTGTACATAATATAAATGGGTACTAATATTTATAGGTAAAGTTGATCCAGGGAATATCCGATTGCCTCTCGGTAGATCAGGAAGGAATTTTTTTCTCCTGCTGTAGCAAATTGGATCATGCTTTGCTGGGGGTTTTTTGCCTTCCTGTGGATCAACTGCAGGTTTAGGATTGTGTATATGGGATTGTATGGTTGGGTTTTCTTTACTGTTTTTTGTTTTTTTATTGGTTGAGCCAGATGGACTTGTTTCTTTTTTTTCCAACCTGACTATGTAACTATATGTCACAGTACATGTTGGCATTCATGGGGAACTTTAGCTCCCCAGTGCCAGCAGCACTCATGAAGCCCCAGACCATGACACTCCCACCAACATGCTTGACTGTAGGCACCTGGTTGCCGCCACACACGATTGACACCACCTGAACCACATAAGGTTATCTTGGTCTCATGAGACCACAGGGCATGGTTCCAGTAATCCATGTCCTTTGTCTGCTTGTCTTCAGCAAATGGTTTGGGGGCTTACTTGTGCATTATCTTTAGAAGAGGCTTCCTTCTGGGATGACAGACCAATTTAATGCAGTGCAGCAGTTTTCCCAAAGACAGCCTCTGGATATGACACTGAGCACGTACACTCAACCTCTTTGGTCGACCATGACAAAGCCTGTTCTGAGTGAAACCTGTCCTGTTAAATCGCCATATGGTCTTGGCCATCATGCTGCAGCTCAGTTTCAGGGTCTTGGCAATCTTCTTATAGCCTAGGCCATCTTTATGTAGAGCAACAAGTCTTTTTTCAGATCCTCAGAGAGTTATTTGCCATGAGGTGCCATGTTGAACTTCCAGTGACCAGTATGGGAGAGTGAGAGCGATACCATCAAACGTAACGTACCTGCTCCCAATTCACACCTGAGACCTTGGGCTTAATCCACTATATTGCCATTGGCAGCATTTACGTAATCTACTGTTTTTTAATGCCGCGGCGAATGGGAGAAGGTCAGATTGGAATTCACTATAACAGCATTTCAATTTCGTATTCATTAAGGTCAAATATATAAATTTATCAATTTATAAATATCTCAATGGTGATCTCGGCATAGAAAAGCAGCTATTCAGTCGAAAGGATTGCATGAGGACTCGAGGGCATACAATGTGATTAGAGGAGAAGCGTTTTAACCTCAGGCAATGTAGGGGGTTCTTTACTGTTAGGGCTACAAGATTGTGGAATTCTCTACCACAAGAGGTGGTTTCTACGGGAGGTATGGTGGCTTTCAAAAAACTCTTAGACGTACATCTCAAGGATCAGAACATTCAGGGCTATGTGAGATGATTACGGCCACACACACCTACACAGGTTGAACTGGATGGACTATTGTCTTTATTCAACCTCACCTACTATGTAACTATGTAAATAACGTCCGTGAAAGTGTCAAAAAACAGTCGAGTTAAAAGTATGACTATTCTGTTCAAAATCATGTTTAGAGTTTGAAAAAATAGCACAAATGGTTCAGAAAGATGAGGTATATCATTTGTGCTATTTTTTGGGAGGCAGCACATGTGCGCATGCTCACCGCCAGAACAGACCTGAAAAAGTAACGATTTTCAAATCACAATTCAGCGATATGGTGAATTCCATTGCCCGTGATCGCTAAATTTGTGCACTCGGCCGTCAAAACCAGACGATAAGAGGCGATCAGTACAGTACAGAAATGAATGTTTTAAATGCAGACATTTCATTTTCCTATAAATTGCTGAATTCTTAAACACAATTATCTTTGCTATATTTTTTGGGGAACCCTGCTCCAGCATTTGTATTGTAAACAATGGTAAAAATTACTTAAGAGTTTAAATTATGTATTCATTTTTGGGGGGCAAGAAATATTATTCTTGCTCGCTATATAGCAAGCAAGAATAATATTCCCCCCCCCCCACTCAAAAAAAAAATATTATTTATAGCAGATATATTATGTTTTCATAAAGAGTTCTTGGGTTCAACTGAGCATGCTCAAACACTTTGCCATTGCGGCGACTTTTTAGTTCAACTGAGCATGCTCCAACACTTATCTGTTTGATGTTTTAAATGAAATGCTGCATAATGCACTACGTCTACCAACATCATTAATCCAATTCAAAATGTCATGACCACCAAGTGGCTAAGTGGTTAGCACTTCTGCCTTGCAGCACTGGTGTTGTGGGTTCGAATCCCCTACCTACCTACAAGTTTCTCTGTGGTACTACTTTGATTTTCACAATATTCTGATAGGTTTCATAGAATGGAAAACCAAGAAATGTAATTCTAAAGAAAACACCTTTTGCACCCAATCTCCAACTGTGTGCAGGCAATATGTGTGAGTGCCTGGCCCAAATCTGTTTATTGTGTCTACAGTGCACAAATACATATATGCTTTTGTCTGTTTTCCTTTTCTTACAAACACTTTCATTCATTAGTCAACTGGTGTGAGCACTTCAGCCAGGAATAGACACAATTAATTACACTGCTGGGTGTTTCCTTTACTGGGTGGGTGTAGGATAACCTATGTTATATAAAGACATGCTCTAGATTGGATTGCTTTGCCTGTGAAGAGGCCACCATGTGCTTGTGTCTGAATTGGCTTTTTATTTTGGGGGGAGGGGAGTGTGCTTGCTAGCATGCCTAAGGACCCATACCCCCAGTAAGGCTGTTTTTGGATGAATACTTTTGCCTTTTGCCTCTCCAAAGGTTTTTTTTAGTTTTTCCAAAGTATGTGTTTCCTGTCAGTCTCCATGGCAGCCTACGTGTGGGTTAACCCCGCCTCCACTCCAAGGGTATAGGACCCCCCTCCCATAAATTTCAGCTCTCAGGTACAGCAGGTGTTCCTTTTTTGTCTTCCTCCAAGGACCTACAATTCTGATACCCATGCTGAATTCAAATCCGAAAGTCACCTCGGTTTTTCACCAGAACCAGGAGATCGTCCTGCCTACTTTTCGGTCCTCTGATGAGTCCAATCCTCATCCGTTGGATGTAGGAGAGTCCTTAAAAGTTTATCTTCAAGCAACTGCACCATTCAGGCAGTCTGACAACCTCTTTGTCCTGTTCTAGGGGAAGAACAGAGGTAAACCTGCTTCATCCAGAACTATTGCATCATGGATAGTGGCAGCTATCCAACAGGCCTATAGAGCTGAAGGTCTGGCTCCTCCAGAGGTGGTGACGGCACACTCTACAAGGAGTATCTCTACTTCCTGGGCGGCCTCGCGGCACGTGGCTCCATATGTGATCTGCAGAGCGGCTTCATGGTCTTCGGTCAATACTTTTATGACCCACTATTGTGTGGAGCCTGCTTCTCTGTCCTCAGTTAATTTTGGTTTGACTGTTTTGTCTGCAAATAGCATGAATTAAAGTTTCTTTGCTAAAGCATTCCCACCCGTGTGGCGTGAGCTAGTTATTTCCCACACGTAGGCTGCCATGGAGACTGACAGGAAAACGGAAAATTCCTATCAAATACTTACCGTAATTTTCCTTTCCTGATAGTCTCCATGGCAGCCGGAGTTCCCACCCTCTCGTCTTGGATTCGGCTAAGATATGGAACACCTGCTCTTCCTGAGAGCTGAAATTTATGGGAGGGGGGTCCTATACCCTTGGAGTGGAGGCGGGGTTAACCCACATGTAGGCTGCCATGGAGACTATCAGGAAAGGAAAATTACGGTAAGTATTTGATAGGAATTTTCCATTTTTTCTCAAATCTGAACATGTGTTTTTATTTTCATGCCTCTGTGGAGCTGCATCTTCTAGTGATTCATAGCGGTTTAAATGGAAAGGCAGGTTTATGCAAACACTAACCATAAATGTATGTATTTTTTATTTTTTTACATTGTTCCTTTGCTTTATTATTCATTATTTTTCTGGTTGTTTTGAAAATGTTAATGCTAAGGTGTGTACAACTTCTTGGGCCTGACCCTTGTAGATTGTAAGTGCAGCGTCCCACTCAGGACATGTGGGAACTGCAAATGTATTACTACTTTGTCATTGCTATATTTTGCATGTGCATTGCTATACCTGTGGTATCCCTGTTCATAGGCTGGTCAAGTGTGCTTCATACTTCCCACCACAAGATGGGGATAGCACCACTCTGGGATATCTATCCCAGCTCAGGTTTATCTGTGGTCAGTCGTGCAGTTCAGGAAGTCAGTGTGTGGAGAGAGAAGCACCATTTAGAAGGTGAGAGAAGGTCAGTCCTAAGAAGGGACAAATTGGAACTGCTAAAATCAAAGGGTAAAAGCCACCAAACGGCAGCAACTGACCTTTGAGAATAAAGGTGAAGGATTTCTTAGCCACCGGCAACCTCACCAATTTTTACTGGATTCAAAAGGTACCAGAAGCCAAATCACTTACCAGTAAGCATTATACTGAATCACAGCCTGAGTCAAGACCTACCAAAACCTATTAACAGTGGATCAGCAGAATTCCTCTATTTACCCAGAGACTGTATTCTATCTGGATGTTTATGCTGCAATCAAAACCAGTCACAGTAAAAGTTGTGAGTTGTATCCTACCACTGTCTACCTCATTCTTCACTATTGCTATTACAACTGGTACAACTGGTTGTACCACCATTAACGGTATTGGCGTCACGACAAATACCATCAAGGGATCCAGCCACCACAAGCACTCTAAACACCCCTGTCATCACGGGCACCTCAACCACCATCTTGGCTGGCGTTTCCCTATTATAGAGTGTGCCCCGGAGGATTTCGTGCTGTCTTCCTCTTCACTGTGCGACCGGCCCAGGGAGGCTTTCTGCTAACCGTGAGTAAACCGATGAACTGTATTATTGCTGTCTCTCATCGGCCCACCGTGCACCTCACGTGTCGCCCCTGCGGTTCTGGCTCGTCGCATAAAAATTTGGCGTCACGAACAGGATATTAACCCCTGTGCCTTATCTAAAGGACTGTCGCATCAGAATAAGCCCCTTTGCTTTATTGAGAGACTGTTTACTTATTGCACACTGTGTGGGGCCACAGAACTGTTTAAACTGTTTCAAAGTCGCATGGAAGTGTTATCCCAGTTATCAGCATAAAAATCGCAGCATCCAAAGTGAGAAAATCAGACATTTGTGTGTCAACAAAACTGCTTGCTGTATATGAATTGACTGTTTCTAATCATTAAAATGGCTGCCGGAGACCTTCTTGTTCAAAAATTTCTGCGCCATCACTGTGGATAAGTTAGTGACACCCCCTGAAGAGCGGGAAATTTTGGTGTCACCCATTTATGCAAAATTGTCCGGCCAGCCTGCTTTACCTTTGCTGCGTCAATCCTGGGAGGAGAGTGTGACAAGCGCACGCCCCAGAAGTCACGAGACTTCGCATGCGAGCAAAAGAAGAGAAAATAATCGCATTGCTTGCCGTCCGAGCTGTAATCGCAACCTGTCAGCTGCCTCTACTAACTATAAGGAACACTAATAGCCGGAACTCTGCCAGAGACCCAAAATCAACATTGCTGCAGCATTGTATTCAGCCGGAATTAAATTCTTAAAGGGCCATACACCTGCAAGACAGCGGTTGCCCATAGCAACACCGCACAAAAAGTGTCTAAAAACGCATTTGACTTACCTAACTAGAATTCACCTGCTGTTACCATGTCTGTGCATGAAGATGACGTGCAGCCTGACCTCAGGTGACCCCCTGCAGCAGCCACAGTCGGTCCCAGCGCAATACCAACCGCTGCAGCACCAAGCTTAATGCCTTTAACCATGCCTTATTATTTTGGGGCCCCCTGGTTCCCACGATATTCTGGAGAAATTCATACTTTAAGGGACTTTAAAGAAAAATTCTTGCTGTGTTCAGATTGTACCCTGTATCCTCAGAGCAACAGATGGAGATTCTTCTTGCGCAATTGGAAGGAGCTGCACTCATAGAAGTGAAATCTTGGCCGAGCTCAGAGAGAAAGACCATGGAACAGATTTTTGAACGTCTCTACACCACCTTTGAACCCAGAACCGTGTCAGAGGTCAAGATGAGGTTCTTCAGCAAGAAACAGCAATCTGGTGAGTCACTCAGAGACTTTGCATTATCTTTGCAGGAAGCCCTTAGAGCTGTTATCCAAGTAGACCCCCGTGAGGCAGAGAATCAGGACAAAACCCTGAAAGAACAATTTATTGAAGGCATCAATACAGACAATCTAAAGAGCCAACTAAGAATGTTAGCCGCCCAATATCCAAGAGCTACCTTCTTAGATTGTAAAGAATTAGCCATCAGCATACTGGGAAAAAGCCCACCAACAGAACCTGTTAGATCTGTTGAAGTGCCTGGATCACAGCTGGTTACCCCTGTAAAGTCCTTACCTATAGTCAGTCAGGCAACCCAAGCTCCAGTTCCTGACGCAGTTGCTGCCTTGACTGAGCAAGTCCATTTCCTGACTAAAAGTCTGGAGAAAGTCCACCAAAAGTTGGAACAATGGGAGAAACCATTAATGCTAGAGGATGAAAAACCTGTGTCCAGAAGACTCTTCCCCTCTAATTATAGAGAGACTTATTCCAGAAATTCTGGTGGACGCCCCCCTGACCGCATTAGTACCCCTAAGCGGCCAATCTGCACATACTGTCACAAACCAGGCCATGCAGAAGCAACCTGCTGGCAGTTAAATGGGAAACCCCCAAGGCCAAGGACCACCCCTCGGGAGGTAAACCAATAGGTCCAGAAGATCCCCACTGGATGCCAAGATACGTTGGATCCCGTCCAGAAGTGACACTTCAAATAAATGGAGTTCCTTTTGTTGCCCTAGTTGACACCGGATCCCAAGTCACCACTATCCAACAAGCAGCCTTTGAAAAATACTGGGATCAAAATCAGCTTACCCAGCCTCCAGAATCCTGGCTGAGTCTCATAGCCAGTAACGGCAAACCCATACCAGTCCATGGTTATTGGGAACCTACCATTCAAGTAGGAGGAACTACACTACCTCGACAAGGCCTTATTGTGGTTCGAGTCAGAGACAATAACCCTAACCCTCCAATAGTCCTAGGAATGAATGTCCTCAGGAACTGTTATGTTGAGATGCTAGAAGCCTTGCACCAGTTAGTGCCTACTGCCTCACCTGATTCTAAGAAGACGATCCAACAAACCATCCGTGTACTAAATGCGCAACAGAGATTCACCAACGAAAAAGGAGAAATTTGCTGTGCCCGCATCCGGGATAAGCAACCTGTGATCCTCAAACCCAACACCGAAACTCTCTTGTGGTGCCGAGCTGTAGTCGGAATTCAAGGTCAAGACTACCAAGCCCTGGTAGAGCCTGTTGTTTTGGAAGACTATCCTCTTAGTTAGAGCTGCAAGGAGCCTAGTAACCGTCTCTAAAGGTAAAGTGCCTATACGACTCCTAAACTTGAGTGATAGCAGTGTAACACTAACAAAACACCGTCCTATTGCACAGCTAATCCAAGTCACTTTTCAAGATGTCATCAGTGTGGCTACAGCTACCACAGAGCAAATTACCAAGAGACAGAACCCACAGGACCAAAATGTAAACACATCCTGGTGGAAAGAACTTCATGTGGGAGATGCTTCCACACCAGCAAACCAAATTGAGGGAGTACTAAAAATTGTGAAGGAGCTTCACCGTGCCTTCAGTAAGCATTCTACAGACTATGGAGAAGTGGATATCATCAAGCACTCCATCCCTACAGGTTCACACCCACCGATCAAGGAAAGATATCGGCCTATACCACCAACTATGTACCAATCCGTAAAGCAAATGATCCAAGGGATGAAGGACTCCAATATCATTAAAGACAGCCATAGTCCATGGGCTGCACCTCTAGTCCTTGTCCGTAAAAAGGATGGTAACATCAGATTCTGTGTGGATTACAGAAAAATTAACCAAATCACCCACAAGGATGCTTACCCTTTACCATGCATAGAGGAATCTTTGACAGCTTTAGGATTTTCAGCCTACTTCTCTACCCTTGATTTAACCAGTGGATACTGGCAAGTACCTATGGCACCTGAAGATCGTGCGAAGACTGCATTTACCACCCCTATGGGCCTATTTGAGTTCAACTGCATGCCTTTCGGACTTTGCAATGCGCCCGGAACTTTTCAAAGATTAATTGAGCGTTGTTTAGGACACAAAAATTTTGAAACCGTCCTGTTGTACATAGACGATGTCATCCTCTACTCCAAATCTTATGAAGATCACTTGAAACATTTGGCCGAAGTTTTTCAAGTCCTCATTAAACATGGACTCAAAGTCAAACCATCTAAGTGCTATCTACTGAAGTCAGAAGTCAAATACTTAGGGCATATTGTAAGCTCTGAAGGTGTTAAACCGGATCCAGAAAAGATAGCCGCAGTCCGAAATTGGCCTACTCCTACTACAGTGAAAGAAGTGAGGAGTTTTCTCAGTTTCGCAGGATACTACAGGCGCTTTATTCCTCATTTTGCCCAAATTGCGGGGCCAATATTAGAACTTCTGAGAGGACATCCTAAGAGGTACCAAAAGTCTCCATTACCAGTTGAATGGAACACAGAAAGAGAAATTGCCTTCCAGCTCCTGAAGAAGAAGTTGACAGAACCACCAATCCTAGGCTATCCAGATTACCAGCAGCCATTTCATCTTTACACAGATGCTAGTAAGAAAGGTCTGGGAGCTGTCCTGTCGCAAGTACAAGAAGGAAAAGAAAGAGTTATTTCCTACGCTAGTAGATCTCTTAGAGGTACTGAAAGAAATGACCAATACTATAGTTCCTTCAAATTGGAATTCCTCGCACTCGTGTGGGCTGTTACAAAAAAATGTAAAGATTACCTTGCCGCAACACCATTTGTGGCCTTCACAGATAACAACCCGCTAGCACATCTTAGAAAGATGGGCCTCACGCCTAGCTAACTACGATTTCACCATAAAATACAGAACAGGAAAAGCAAATGAAAATGCGAATGCATTATCCCGTCTGCCTACCCAAGAAGACCCTACTACACAGGAAGATGTTTGGGAAGAGGTAGAAATGCCAGCTTTTTATAAAAATTTTGCCCAACAAGACATTATCACCATCAAAGGAAGAAAAGTCCTTAACCTTCAACAACAAGTGGATCCAAGATCCCAAGTGGACAAAGAAAAGTGGATAAAGCTGCAAAATGAAAGCAGAGTGTTAGGAGAACTGCAGGATTTCTTCACCAGCGGAAGAACACCTGAAAGAATTCGCATAAGAAATGCTGATCCAGAATTGTCAAAACTATGGAGGCACAGAAAACATCTCTTCCTACAGAAGGGCCTACTATTAAGAAGAACTTTAGACCCAATTACCTGGGATCGTCTATACCAAATCTTAATACCACGCCGAGATGCAAGAATCATTCTTGAAATGTATCATGATCAATCAGGACACTTTGGCGTGCAGAAGACAGAAGCCACCATCCGTAGAAGATTCTACTGGATCGGGATGAGAGGAGACATTGAACAGTGGTGTCGAGAATGTTCCACCTGTGCTGTTGGAAGAAATGAAAAACATGACCAAAAAGCACCCTTACATCCCATTGTAAGCCAAACACCGCTAGAAATAGTTGCAATTGACCATGTGAAGCTGGAACCAAGTCGCTCAGGTTACACATACGCCATGACCATTATTGATCATTATACCAAATTTGTTGTAGCCGTACCTGTCAAGGACTTGACCGCTAAAACAACTGCAGATGCCTTCTGGAAACATTTCCTATTGCCATATGGATGCCCAGAAAGAATCCTTACAGATCAGGGATCTGCCTTTGAGTCGCAACTCTTTAAAGAACTGTGTACACTTCACAATTGTCAGAAAATCAGGACCACAGCCTACCACCCCCAAGGGAATGGACTCTGGGAGAAAATGAACCAAACTTTAATTGAGATGTTAAGAGCAGTACCACCTGCTACAAGAAGTGATTGGCCTACTCTATTGCCTCAATTGATGTACACCTACAATAACACCATTCACTGTTATACTGGGTATACACCTTACTATCTCATGTTTGGCCGACAAGGTAAACTACCTGCTGACCATACTTTGGGCGTACAAGTGCCTGATGCAATCAACCCTCTACCAAAGACTGATTGGGTGAGTGAACACCAAAGACGTCTAATTGATGCACAAGAAATTGTTCAACATCGCATGGAACATGCTCATGAAAAGCAACAAAAAGATTATAACCAATCTGCCAAAGCAGAACCTCTCAAAATTGGTGACCATGTGTGGTTAAAAAACGACCATCGCACCAGCAAGTTAGATAGCAAATGGGAGAGAGAACCTTACACCATTACAGCTATTCTCAATCCAGAGACTCATACTTATGAGATCACCAAAGAAAACAAATCACGTGTAGTACATCGCAATCGCCTTAAGTTATGTCTCAAGGAAAGTACTCAAGAAGAAACTCTTCAAGAAGAAGCTGTCCAAGAGGAAACACAATCCATAGAACCAGAGCCTACAAAATCATCTGATTCAGAGAATCCACTACAGTCTTTTGGAAAAGCATTATTAGACTCTGATCCTTTACAATGGTTCCTTACACCATGGCTCAATATCTTAATGCCTGCCAAGACCAATACAACCGCACTTCAACCAGAGGAGCTATCTCAAGAAGTGTCTACTACAGCTCAAGAGATACCAAGTTCCCTTGAAACAAGGCCTGTAGAAACTCAGCCACTACGAAGATCCGACAGGACTACAAGAGGACAACCACCTGTCCGTTTTAAGGATTTCCTGCACCAGCAGCCGAGAAGACAACTACCAGCCCTGCCATCTCATCGTTGAGTGCATCCTTACATTGTCTGAAGTTCCAGAGTGAGAAGAAGATTTACTTGTGATATCATGTTTATTTCCTTTAAAGGACTTTTTAAAAGGACTACTTACCTACTGTTTTGCAACGTTCAAGCCTGCACCCGGAGATAGACTTTCACGTACCTGAGCCTCCGTGATATTCTTCTGTTGACATTTTCCTGTGCCCAGGGAACGGACTCATACCCTGTGAGCCTCCTGAGATGTTATTTTTGTTTTCTTTTTCTTTTTCCATCTCATCGTGGACTATTCTGGTTTTGCCATACATCACCAGTCTTCAGAGGAAAAACTACACCCCTTTTTGTCACCTTTTTGACACATTTCGTTGTTGCCTCAGATATGTTTGCCTAACCCATTTTACTTTCAGATACAAGAAGTACAAGAATGGGGTTATGTTGTTATTTCCTATGCATGCATGCTTTTCCCTTTCTCTTATATCTTACAGGAAGACACAACATCGAGTCAAAAATGTGTCGAGGTCGACACACGTTTTAGCATTGGGGGTATGCAGCGTCCCACTCAGGACATGTGGGAACTGCAAATGTATTACTACTTTGTCATTGCTATATTTTGCATGTGCATTGCTATACCTGTGGTATCCCTGTTCATAGGCTGGTCAAGTGTGCTTCATACTTCCCACCACAAGATGGGGATAGCACCACTCTGGGATATCTATCCCAGCTCAGGTTTATCTGTGGTCAGTCGTGCAGTTCAGGAAGTCAGTGTGTGGAGAGAGAAGCACCATGTAGAAGGTGAGAGAAGGTCAGTCCTAAGAAGGGACAAATTGGAACTGCTAAAATCAAAGGGTAAAAGGCACCAAACGGCAGCAACTGACCTTTGAGAATAAAGGTGAAGGATTTCTTAGCCACCGGCAACCTCACCAATTTTCACTGGATTCAAAAGGTACCAGAAGCCAAATCACTTACCAGTAAGCATTATACTGAATCACAGCCTGAGTCAAGACCTACCAAAACCTATTAACAGTGGATCAGCAGAATTTCTCTATTTACCCAGAGACTGGATTCTATCTGGATTTTTATGCTGCAATCAAAACCAGTCACAGTAAAAGTTGTGAGTTGTATCCTACCACTGTCTACCTCATTCTTCACTATTGCTATTACAACTGGTTGTACCACCATTAACGGTATTGGCGTCACGACAAATACCATCAAGGGATCCAGCCACCACAAGCACTATAAACACCCCTGTCATCACGGGCACCTCAACCACCATCTTGGCTGGCGTTTCCCTATTATAGAGTGTGCCCCAGAGGATTTCGTGCTGTCTTCCTCTTCACTGTGCGACCGGCCCAGGGAGGCTTTCTGCTAACCGTGAGTAAACCGATGAACTGTATTATTGCTGTCTCTCATCGGCCCACCGTGCACCTCACGTGTCGCCCCTGCGGTTCTGGCTCGTCGCATAAGCTCTATATCCATTGTGGGAGATTAGCTCACAGGGATCACCTTTTCCAGGAAAATAAGGTCAGCACGCAGGTAATTTCTTAAAAGTCTGGTGGGTTGCCAGCTTTATTCAGCAGAGGTTTGCAAATATGAAAAAACAACAAAACAGTAAAATAAATCCTTGCCGTCCGGCGCTAAACTATACAGGAATTTTCCTCACTATACAGTGTTGGGCTGGTCCCCATCACCCACAAAACATATGGTAAAGCAAACCTTTTCTGTTTACAGTCCAAAAAGAGCTCCTCTCTCAGATTCCCTTCTGAGTCTCAGGCCAGAGCATCTCTGTGATTTCTTCCTGTCCATTTAAAGTCCAGCTGAGCATGGACTTAGGTGACCCACAATCTCCGGACCGGAACCTAGCCTGTCACAGAGGCTGGAAAAACCCAGGCCGGATTCCGGTTCAGTCTCTCATTACAGAACGTAAGCGAGGTGAAATATAGCGATTATCTACTACCTCACCTCGCATACCGTCACATATCCTCCCCCTCTGCTCAAGCGCCGGCGATTGAGCAATTGACCCCAGCATACAGTGCATGCGGGAGAGGGCATCCGCATTGTTTTGGAGCTTGCCCGGCCTATGCTCTACTGTAAATTTGAATGGCTGTAGAGCCAGGAACCATCTTGTCACGCGGCCATTTTTCTCCCTGTTGTCACACATCCACTTTAGGGGAGCATGGTCAGTGACCAACTTAAACGACCTTCCCAACAATTAATACTTCAGGGAGTCCAAAGCCCACTTAATAGCAAGACATTCCTTCTCGACAATAGCATAGTTTTTTTCATGCTTGTTCAGTTTTTGGCTCAGGTATACAACCGGGTGCTCCTCACCACCTCTGTTCTGGGATAGTACCGCACCTAGGCCCACCTCGGAGGCATCAGTCTGTACCACAAACTCCTTTGTGAAGTCCGGAGTCACCAGCACCAGCAGTACACAAAGGGCCTGCTTTAACCTCTGAAACGCCTCCTCCACTTCAGGATTCCATTTGACCATGACCGACCCTCTACCCTTCGTAAGGTCTGTCAGAGGGGCGGGAATGGTGGCAAAGTTAGGTATAAACCGCCGATAATACCCCGTAATGCCTAGGAAGGCCTGAACTTGTTTCTTGTTTACCGGTTGGGGCCACTTTTGAATTGCCTCAATCTTATTGGTCTGAGGCTTGACCAGTCCCCGACCAATAACATACCCAAGGTATTTGGCCTCCTTCAGGCCTATGGCACACTTTTTTGGGTTGGCCGTGAGACCTGCTTCCCTAAGGGAATCTACCACTGCTTGTACTGGGGGCAGGTGCGAGTCCCAATCTGGGCTGTGGATGACCACATCGTCCAAAAAAGCAGCTGCGTACGAGCGATGTGGTCTCAAAGTTTTGTCCATCATTCGCTGGAAGGATGCAGGGGCCCCATGCGGACCGAAAGGCATCTGCTTGTATTGAAACGAGCCCTCAGGAGTGGAAAAGGCAGTCTTCTCCCTGGCTGATTCAGTTATGGGTATTTGCCAATAGCCTTTCGTTAGATCTAGGGTTGTTATTTAGCGGGCCTGTCCCAACCTGTCCACGAGTTCGTCGACCTGAGGCATCGGGTATGCATCGAACTTGGATACACTGTTGAGTTTCCTAAAATTGTTACAAAACCCCGATAGTGCCATCAGGTTTTGGGATCAATACTATGGGGCTCGACCACTCACTGTGGAACTCTTCTATCACATCCAACTCTAACATATTTTTTATTTCCTTTGCGGCTGCCTCTCGCCTGGCCTCTGGGATTCTATTTGGCTTTAAATTTACACGAACCCCTGGTTCCGTCACTATATCATGCTGGATCACTTTGGTCAGTCCAGGTAAGGGAGAGAAAAAGTCTCTATTATTGTACACAAACCCCCTAACGTCATTTAGTTGTGCCACAGACAGGGAATCTGTTATGGGGACGTCAGGTGTCACGACACCCGGTCTGCTGGGGCCGGAGATACGGCTAATAAAGTCTCTCTGTCCTTCCAGGGCTTTAAGAGATTCACATGATAAATTTGTTGTTGTTTCCTTTTACCTGGTTGGTAGACTTTATAGTTTACCTCTCCTACCCTTTCAATAACTTCAAAGGGACCCTGCCACTTGGCTAGGAACTTACTTTCAACCGTGGGAACCAGTACCAACACTCTGTCCCTGGGGCTGAAAGTACGGACTTTGGCACCCCGATTATAGACCCTCCTCTGGGCCTCCTGGGCTCGCTCCATATGTTCTCGCACCAGGGGCAGGACAGCAGCGATTCTATCCTGCATCAAGGAGATATGCTCTATGATGCTTCTATATGGGGTGACCTCACCTTCCCATGTTTCTTTGGCGAGATCCAGATATTAGAGCAGAAAATCCCAATTTCTCCCATCTTTGTCAACCACCTTTTTTAGCATACTTTTCAAGGTTTTATTAAATCTTTTGACCAAACCATCTGTTTGGGGGTGGTAGACAGAGGTACGAAGATGGGAGATCTTATATAATCTACACAGTTCCTTGGTAACCCTTGACATAAACGGGGTGCCCTGATCGGTTAAGAGCTTTTTTGGGATTCCCACTCGACTAAACACCTGGACTAACTCCTTGGCGCTAGCCTTAGCGGAAGTGTTACGCAAGGGTATGGCCTCAGGATAGCGTGTCGCATAGTCAAGGATTACCAGAATATGTTGGTGACCCCGGGCGGACTTCACTACCGGCCCCACCAGGTCCATGCCAATCCTCTGAAAAGGAACCTCGATGATTGGTAGAGGGACCAGGGAACTGTGAAAATGGGGCGATGGTGCCGACATTTGGCACTCAGGGCATGATTCACAGTACCCCCTGACATCTGCATGCAACCCGGGCCAGAAAAATCTCGGGGTGATTCTCTCCCTGGTCTTTTCAATACCGAGATGTCCCCCCATTACATGACCATGGGCCAGGTCTAAGACCAACCTGCAGAAGGGTTTGGGAACCAGCAACTGTTCAACCTCATCCTCTCCACGTTTTATCACCTAATACAGTAAATTGTTTTTAATGGCCATGTAGGGAAAAGACACCCCCCAGTGAGGATCTACTGGTTCCCCATCTACCATCTTAGCTTTTTCTCTGGCTCTAAGGAGGGTGACATCTCGTAGTTGCTCGGTACAGAAATCCTCTCTCCTGACCTCTTAGTCGGGTACCACATTCTGGCTACTCTCATGGTCTCGGCCAGAAATGTCCTCCTGTTCGTTACCCTCCGGCTGGGAGCTAGCTTCCAGGTCCTCCGGCTCCCCAGCCATGACAGGGAAAGGAAAAGGATCTCCAGCTCCCTCGATTCCCCCAACAACCTCCAAAAATGGGGGAAATCCCTCCCCACTAAAGCTTCATGAAGTAGAGAAGGCACCACCCCCACTGAATGGGTCACACTGCCCCAAGGGGTATCAACCTCAACCACTGCTGTCTGGTAGTCCTGAGTGTCCCCATGGATGCAAATGATCCCGATAGTACTGGGGTGTAGTTTTGTGGGATTTACACAATCACTTCTGACTAGGGTCACCACACTTCCAGAGTCTAGCAGGGCTGTGAGCGGCTTTCCATCCACTGCAATAACACACATTTGTTTTTCAATGCGACTCTGACATGATGTAGTATATGCAACCTGTGCAAACAGAGATAAGCATCTTTTCCTATAAGCAAAATCGCATTGCATAGGTTCATCATTTATAGGACAGTTTGCAGCAATATGCCCAAATGCATGGCAGCGGAAACACTGTATGTGCTCTACCCCAAGTCCTCTTAGTGGTCTCAAAGACCTTCCTGGCTTCTTTGGCCAGTCTCCAGGCCTAGGACCCACAGTCTCATTAGCTGTAACAACAGTCTTATCTAGCACTGTACCTCTCCACTAGGTCCACCAATTGGGCTGCAGTTTTGGGGTCCCCCTGTCCGACCCACTTCGTCAGAGCAGCAGGAAGCACACGCAGGTATTGGTCCATTACCACACGCTCCACGATCTGGGCGCCCGTCAACCTGACGGCAAAGAACTTTGTATGCTGTGGCTGGAGGTACATTAGGCATTCACAGTATACAGAAGTAAGTGTTGGCCATTACAGGCCCCAAAAATTAGCCCACAGGCATTCACCTGACAGCAAAGGACTTTGTATTCTGTGGCTGGAGGTACATTAGGCATTCACAGGATACAGAAGTAAGTGTCGGCCATTACAGGCCCTAAAAATTTGCTCACAGGTGTACACCTGACAGCAAAGAACTTTGCATTCTGTGGCTGGAGGTACAAAAGGCATGTACAGGATACAGAAGTAAGTGTCGACAAGTACAGGCCCCAAAAATTAGCCAAAAGGCGTTCACCTGACAGCAAAGAACTTTGTATTCTGTGGCTGGAGGTTACTGTGTACAGAGATACAGAGACAGACTGTATATTGACACAAATCGCTAGCTAATAGGTCCACAAAAGTCTTTTGTCAGTGTAGGGAGAGGTTTTTGTGTGGAGCAGGGACAGACTGTAGCAATTAGGCATTCAACAGACATAAAAGGCCTTTTATGCCGCTGTATTTACCTAAGACAGGGACCATGAATTGTTATGGGTGGTGGTGGATATTTGTGGCCTGTCATGAGGAATTTGAATCAAACATGGTCTACTGGTCACATCTGTTGAATTCCTCCGAGATCCATGCCTCATTAATTTTTAGAAATGTGAGGTAGTCATAGTCAACAGTTATAGTCGTGAGCTAGGTGAGTGCGCTTATCGGTCACGATCCCCCTGCTGCGCTGAACGTCCTTTCAGACAGGACACTGGACAAGGGGCAAGCCAACAGTTCCATTGCAAATTCTGAAAGCTCTGGCCAGAGGTCAAGCCTGCCCACCCAGTAGTCCAGGGGTTCATCACTTCTCAGAGTGTCCACATCGGCCCTTAAATCGATGTAGTCGGACATCTGTCGGTCTAGGCGTTCCCTGATGCTGGATCAGGAGGACAGCTGTGGATGGGTTGGCTGAAAGAATGATCTCATATCAGAAGTGCCCAACACATTTTCAAACCACCCTCTTCTTGCAGGCGCTGTTGGATTGGTACCCGCAACTTTCTCTGTGAGTGGAAATTCCTCTGCCAGCGAACGCAAAAGCAGAAAGCAGCATTTCTCGAAGCAAGGCCTGGAAGTGCTGCATTCTGACAGCCCTCTGTAATGGTGGTAACATTTCCGCCATTTTTTGTTTGTACCGGGGGGTCTAAGTACGTTGCCCCCCAATACTGGTCATTTTGTCACAGGGTCATTTAAAAAATGACAGGCAGAGGAAGAGGCGGGCCCTTCCGTAGGGGTGGTAGGGGTAGGGCAGGAGCACCAGGCTGGAGCCAAAGTGGGAAGTTGCAGAAGGTGCGTTCGATTATGTCAAAGGATGCACCAGACTTGGTTGAGTGGCTCACTCAGCCTTCCTCTTCTGCACCCTCCTCATCCTCTCTATCTGCTCCCTCTTCACTCTCTGCTGTGTGCACCCCCAAAGACACCACCACCAACACCACCACCATATACCCTCCGCTTGAGTCACAGGAATTATTTTCCGATCCATCACAAGACATTTGCGATGCGCAGCCATTCTTGGCATCGGATCAGGAAGCGGAGGTAGCAACAGCCGCCACTCAGCAGTCTAACGACAGTACCCAGATCAGCCCAAGGAGGTTTGTCCCCGCTGTTGCTGCCTACTCCGAGATCTCAAATGTTACTGGTGGGGAAGGTGACACCACAATGGAAGGTCCCAGGAAGGAAATATTTCTCGCAGAAGGGCATCCCAGAGCTATATGTTCAGCGGCAAGTGAATGTATCTCTGACACACAGTGTCGGTGCCAAGATACATCTGACAACAGACACGTGGTCTAGCAAACACAGGCAGGGAAGGTATATAACTTTAATTTAAAGGTTTTTATTGAATTATTTCAAGAACATACAAAAGAAAAGAAAGTGCTATACAACATTAATACAGCAGTTCAAAAGACCACAATGTGGCCGTATTGGCAATATAAACATCTTAGAATTGACATACGTTTCATCTGTTTACCCAGAAGCATCTACAGTAAAGTAGGGATGCAGGTAACACAGTTTCATCACAAACCCGAATCAAATTAAATCATAAACACAGTAATGCGATATACAACAACAAACCGTAATACTTGACCACCAAATTATCATACGGAGGCTAGTGTCTCCCGTCTCCCATTGCCCATGCTGGGTAGAGTAAACATGCAGGCTCACCCCGTAGCCTCCGCCCCCGAGCACCCCCAAGGGGATCATAACTGTGCCCGGGGGCAGAGACCATGAGGAGGAGCCGCTCCATTCCTACATAGGTTATTGCTTAGCAATCATCTCAAGAGAGTAAGGTGAGCTAGGTAGAGGATAAGTGTATCGTCCTGCGCTTAGACCAGGTTATCCAAGGTTGCCATTGCAGATTCGTATCTCGTGCTGATTTGTGTTTAAGGGAGAGAGTACGCTCAAACATGTAGTGCGTGTTTACAAGATCAATAACCTCCTCAACGGTCGGGGGAAGTTCTCGTTTCCAAGCTCGGGTAATGACAAGTCTCGCTGCTAATAAGACATGAAGTGTGGTATGCCTCAGGTTTCCTGGGACTTCTTCTATCCCAAGTGATAATAGTGCTAAACTCGGATTACTTAAGACAGGCCTCTGTGCTACCTCCGAGATGACCGTAAACACACCACTCTAATAAGGGAGTAGTTTTGGACATTGCCACAGTGTGTGGAAAAGAGTTCCCTCTTCCCCACACAACCTCCAGCAGGTATTATCATACTTACTGTCAAATCTGTGTAGTCTCGAGGGGGTCAGGTACCACTTGAGAGAAATTTTTAAGGATAGCTCCCATAAACTGGAGCAGCTAGTAACTTTATGTACCGATTGGAGTGCCCGGGTCCATTGACGATCTGAGTAGCTTATCCCCAAGTCCCTTTCCTATTGAATAAGAGGGGTAGTTTTGGCGAATAGCGTTTTATGCTGAAGGTGGTTATAGAAGAGGGTGATTCCCTTTTGCTTAGTGGGTCCAGAAGCAGAGAGATATTTCCAGACTGAGATAGCAATGAATTTCGGCCATGGTGGGATTGAGCGCAGGAAATGGACTAATCTCAGATAAGTGAAGAAAAACGTTTGGGGAAGGTGGAATTTAGTTTGTAGGTCAGCGAAGGACAATAGCTCGGTGCCCTGATACATTTCGTCTATATATTCAATGCCTTTCCTTCGCCAATCCACAAAATATGCACAGTCCATAAGGGAATGCAGTGCTGTAATGGGGATCCGAAGAGGAGATTGTGCAGTGGCTAAGGATTGTTGCGCTAATAGAGTCCTCCAGTCCGTAGCCGCTGCTTTCATAAAAGGTGGGAAGTGTGAAGGTGTCTTGGCTCCTAAGGTAGTAGCCATAAGCCAGGCCTGTAGATCCTTTCTGATGCAATAGGAGGCCTCGACCGAACCCCAGAGGGTCGTGGGGACCAGCCGAAACCAATCCTGCAATTGGGTGAGAATAGACGCGGTGTAGTAATCTTGAATATCCACATAACCCGCTCCCCCCACTGATCTATGTTTTATGAGTGTAGAGTGCGCACATCTAGGCTTTTTACCTTGCCAGATAAATTTAGAAAGCATTGATTGGAGGGATTTAAAAAAGTATTTCGGTATGGGAATGGGGAGTGTACGGAATAAGTAGAGCAATTGGGGAAGATACATCATTTTAAAGGCCGCCAACCTCCCCAGCCAGGAGAACCCAGAGGACTCTAACTGCTTGAGGTTATCTTGCAGAGTGGAGCGGGCTGGGATAAAATTGTGCTTAAATAACGTTTTGGTGGAAGCTGTTAGATGAACTCCGAGGTAAGAAATGCATTTGTCTTCCCATACATAAGGAAATTGCTGTTGGAGGAGATTACTCGTGATAGGATCTATCCCTATGCCCAGGATATGAGATTTAGATTCGTTAACTTTATAGAATGAAACATCACCAAACCATTTAAGAGTCCTCTGAATTTCCGGCAGGGAGGCGGAGGGATTAGTTACCATAAGGATAACGTCGTCCGCGAATAGGCTGATTTTGTGGTGTTGGTCCGCTATACGGATCCCTGATATTTTGGGGTTAGAACGAATATGTTCAGCAAGCGTTTCCATAATCATGTTAAAGATCAGTGGGGAGAGAGGGCATCCCTGTCTAGTACCGTTAGTAATGCTAAATGGGACAGATATAGCTTCTGTAGTGCGTACTATTGCCGAAGGGGCGGAGTACAATGCCATAATGGCATTATGTATGAACCCGTGGATACCGAACTTATGCAGGACAGCTGAAAGGAATCCCCAATGGACCCTGTCAAACGCCTTCTCTGCATCCAAGGAGAGGAGCAGAGAAGGCGTTCCAGAGATGTCCGCTTGGTGGATAACATTAACAACGCGTCTCGTGGCGTCTGACGCCTGGCGGCCTTTGGTAAAGCCAGATTGGTCCTTATGGACAATGGAGGGGAGAAGGTCCACCAACCTAGTAGCTATCAATTTGCCATATATTTTCACGTCCATATTCAAAAGGGAAATAGGCCTAAAATTCTGTGGTTGATTGGGCTCCTTGCCAGGTTTGGGAAGAGTCACAACCATAGCTTTTAACATTTCTCCAGGGAAGGAAGAGGAAGAAGCTGCACTATTAAACACCCATCGTATTAGAGGAATTAAGGAAGACTGAAATGTTTTATAATATTCGGCCGAATAACCGTCAGGGCCAGGAGATTTCATGTTGGGTAGAGCCGATATGGCTACAGCAATTTCTTGATCTGAAAAGGGACGATTGAGGGACTCCAGATCACTAGAGGTAATGGATGGCAGTTTAATGTGGTCAAGGAAGGAAGCAATGTCCTGTGGTGAGGGTTGGTGTGTCATTGGGTCATCTCTGAGATTGTATAGTGATGCATAGTATGAGCTGAAAGCGTTAGCTATGAGATTAGGCTTAAGCAATTTAGTCTTAGAATCGGGATAATGCATGTAGGGGATTTTGGACTTAAGTCTCTGCCCTTTAATACGCAGGGCCATTGCTTTGGTGGCTCTATTGTTAGTGGAGTAAGCAGTGGCTTTCCACTTTTTAAGAGAAGTGCTAAATTTTTCCAGCAGGAAGGCTCTAAGTTCCTGCCGTAGGGCAAAGATCTGTGACTGCAGGGTAGGAGAAGGTGTTTGTTTATGTTGCGAGTCCAGGGAAGAGAGCTTGCGGGTAATCTCGTCAATTTGCTGTGTCGTCCTCTTCCTGTCCCTGGCTCCTAATTGCATGAACACCCCTCTCAGGACCGCTTTGTGAGCATTCCACACAACCAGCGGATCAGAATCAGGTTGTAAATTGTCAGAGATATAATTGTCAAGATGTAGTTGGATTTCTTCAACATATGCCGGGTTAGAAAGTAGGTGATTGTGCAACCTCCACACAAAGGTGGAGTATGCCGGTGGACCATGGGAAATTGTAATACTTAGTGGAGAATGATCCGACCAGGTGGCCGTGTGGAGCTCAGCAGCCGAAACACGTTCTAATAAATGCTTATCAGAGATACACAGATCTATGCGCGAGTAGGTGCCGTGACGCGGGGAGAGGAAGGAGTAGTCCCTCTCCGACGCATGACAGCACCTCCACACATCATAGAGATCATTGGACCAGAGAAATTTAGACAAAGAAGAATTATGTCGTTTAGACACTGCAGAAGAGTCTAATGCGCTGTCCGGAGCTAGGTTGAAGTCTCCACAGATGAGGAGGTTGCCAAATTGAAGTGCTTTAGCCTTACCTATTACAGAACGTATGAAAGGCATTTGGTGGCTGTTTGGTGCATACAAATTTACGATAGTATACTGTCTATTGTCAATAGAGCATCTGAGTATGATGTAGCGCCCCTTGGGGTCCAGGACAGAATCATGGTGCTGGAACGCCAGGGAGTGTTTGATGGCCAGAAGAACTCCCTTACGCTTCTTTTTCCCGGATGCTATATAGATAATAGGAAAGTTCTTATGGCTACATTGTGGAGTAGCTGAGCTAGCAAAGTGCGTTTCTTGTACACAGATGATATCTCCCTTAAGTGAGCAGGCTGTGGACCACAGAGAGGCCCGTTTGGCGGGGTGGTTCAAGCCCCTGGCATTGATGGACACAATGGAAAACGACATCGCTTATGGATCGTGGAAGGCAGAACCAGTGCCAGGAAATGTAGGTACACAGAACAGTAGGCAGTTACAGGTACTTTACCAGTATGAGTAAGGCTGGACGGGAACTTTATCGGTACTGTAGGAAGACGTGCAGGACCAGAGGAGACGGTGAGCTCGCAGCCGGAGTGGGAACGGTGGTCACTCGTAGATCAACACACTAGGTATGAAGAGTCAGTCGCTGAAATACTGCGGTGATTCAAAACGTCCAATTCAGCAAAATTCGCTTCTGGTGGTAGAAATAAAAGAGTTACAACAAGAGAAAACGTGCACAACTGTGCACCGGCACTGAAACTGAGTACAGTACTTTGCGGTTGTGAACAAGAAGCGCCAAAACTCAGCAAGTGTAACCCTGTGTCAGGCTTGCTGAAAACAAAACGGGGGTTTTCCACGGAGGTGGAAGAACAGAACGTGAGGTAAAAGTAGGTAATCACACATTTGTAGCCCGGCCGGACTAAGTGAAGCTATAGAGGGGTAGCTCTGAACTCACATTTAAAACCTGAAGTTTGGGGACCCCTGTTGCGGTCTGGATCTAGGCGGAGGGGGTAGCCTTGGCCCCCTCATGGGACCCTTTAGGGAGCTCTGGAATGATACCCCAAGAGTGAAGTAGCTTCATTCCTCCTTCGATGGTGGAAATAGTGTGGGGAATGCCGTTATGCGTAACCATAAGCGTGGCAGGATGACGCCATTTGTAGACGATTTTATGGTTGAAGAGAGCCTTGGTCAGGGTCTTCAGTTGCTTTCGCTGCTGAAGAGTATGTTGAGACAGATCTGCATACAGCTGAATAGCTTCATACGGAGCTGGCAATGTGCCCATTTTCCTAGACACTTGAAGAATCTGTTCCTTAGCCGGATAAAAATGTATAGGCAAAAGTACATCCCTAGGAACAGAGTCTTCCAGGTGGCGAGGCCTAGGGAGCCTGTGGATCCGATCAATAGTCAACTCTATAGGTGTCAGCCCTGGGATCATAGCGGAGAACATAGTAGTTGCATACTGTTGCAGATCAGCAGGTTGCACAGACTCAGGGATGCCTCTAATTTTAATATTGTTACGGCGAGAGCGATCCTCAAGATCCGCCAATTTATGCTTAATCCAGTCAGTATCATCTCTCTGTTCATTGTAAGCATCAATGAGATCGTTTACAGTGTCAGTGCATTCCTCCATTTTGTCTTCTATGTGTGTCACCCTCCTGCCCATCTGCAACATCTCACTGGAAAACTTCTGCATAATGGTAGTCAAGTTTGCCATCAAAGATGATTGAAATGTCATCAACATGTTTTTCATAGTGGTGTCTAGCACCGGTTGCCCCGTAGTAGGGAATGCAGCTATTGAAGATTGCAGCGCCGCCATGGCACACATGTTTGGAAGCGGTGTACTCACTGCGGGGTCAGACATATCCTCCGGTTCCATTCTCATGCGGGTCTTAGCGGGGCTGCCCGTGACCGGGGTCGCTGGAGAGGACGAAGCAGTCGTTCGGTCATCCGGGATCAGCGGCAGCGCGTCAGGCAGATCTGTGTAGGCCGCGGCATCTCCCCCCTCAGCAGGCACGGCGGCGCCATCTTGGGATTTCCCGGGCCTCGCTGGCGGCCTAGAGAAGAAGGCCGTAAGTTTAGTAGGTCCCCTCTCGTCTTTTCGTTTGCGAGATGACATCTTCCTAAGGGGTCAGGAGTGCCAGTAGAGTGTTTTTGGAAAGTCGATGTCTGTTTGCTGCCCCGATGCTGGTGGATTGTCTGGCCGGTTACAGGGAGCTCTCAGCTCAAGCAGCCATTCAGCTCGCGCGCAAGCCACGCCCCCCAAGGTATATAACTTTTACTGCCCACTGGGTGAATCTTCTAAAGCCATCAAGCAAGTAACCCGTGGCACCCGTGTAGATTTGGTTTTACTGCAATGGATTGCATGCAGGCCTGCCTCCTCCTACTCCATCCTCCCTCTCCTCCTCGGCTGACTCCTCCTTTTCCGCTGCTACCGTCTCTTCCGCTGCGCCTCCCAAGATCCCCAGAACCTATTCGACATGCCAGGTGAGACGTTGCCATGCTGTGCTGCGTCTGTTGTGCCTGGAAGCCAAAAGCCACACTGGTCCTGCACTCCTTTCAGCTTTGCATTCACAGGCAGATCAGTGGCTAACACCACTCAATTTGACAGTTGGTAAAGTGGTGTGCGATACCGGTGCCAATCTGCTGAGCGTGCTGAAACAGGGCAAAATTACACACGTGCCATGCATGGCACACGTCCTGAACTTGGTCATGCAGCGATTCGTTGTCAAATACCCTGGCGTACAGGACGTCTTGCGGCAAGCCAGGAAAATCTCGGCCCATTTCAGAAGATGTTACACAGCCATGGCTCACCTTGCTGACATTCAACGGCGACACAACCTGCCCATCAGACATCTTATTTGTGACTGCCCGACGTGATGGGACTCAACCTTGTATATATGCTTGATAGGCTGCTCCAGCAGAAACGTGCAGTTAACGACTACCTGTACGAACTCTGCGGCAGGACAGGTTCTGGGGAGCTTGGGTTTTTTCACCGCGCCAGTGGCTGCTCATGCGCGACGCATGCAGACTTCTGCGGCCATTTGATGAGATCACCAAACTGGTCAGTCGCAGCCAGGGCGCCATCAGTGACATCGTAGATTACGCCTTCTTTCTGGAGCATGCATTGTGTCATGTCATTGATCAAGCCGTCGAGGAGCAGGAGCAGGAAGATGAGGAAGTCGCAATGCTGGATGAATATAGAAAGCATATTATAGTGGATTTGTATTGTGCAGCATTGTGACTGGTGATTGGTTCTGCAGCGATACTACAAAGAGTGACAAACGCAATTAGAAAAAAGTATTATAACTGGTGTGATAGACCAGTGTCCCCCCAAAGCGACAGATTGAAGCGAGGTGTTATATAACAATATACTTTCATAATAGTGTATTTGGGTACTGCAGAAATTTTGCCTCTGCATCATCAACGTCACCTTCCCCACCACTAACATTAGAGATGTCGGAGTAGGCAGCAACAGCGGGGACCAACCTCCTTGGGCTGATCTGGATACTGTCGTCAGACTGCCGAGTGGTGGCTGTTGCTCCCTCCTCTTCCTGATCCGATGCCAAGAATGGCTGCGCATCGTAAATGTCTTTTGATGGATCAGAAAATAATTCCTGTAACTCAAGCGGAGGGTATATGTTGGTGGTGTCTTTGTCTGTGACAAAAGTCTCTAGAGAAGACAGAATATACAGTTGTATTCAAAATTATTCAACCCCCACTAAAATTGATTGTTTTGGCCAGTTTGACATTGATTTTGATCATACAGTCATCCTGCTTACAATTAAATCAAAGAGGCACGTGTAGGTCAGACAAATATAACATAACATTTATAATGAAATAACCACAAATGTCTTTTCTGTGCTCACATCATTATCAGTTTTATTCAACCCCCAAGTGACATTCAATCTTAGTACTTAGTACAACATCCTTTTACAGTTATAACAGCTTTTAAACGGAAAGCATAGCTTGACACAAGTGTCTTGCAGCGATCTACGGGTATCTGCGCCCATTCGTCATGGGCAAAAGCCTCCAGTTCAGTCACTTTCTTAGGCTTGTGCACTGCAACTGCTTTCTTTAAGTCCCACCAGAGGTTCTCAATCGGATTTAAGTCTGGTGACTGTGATGGCCACTCCAAAATGTTCCAGCCTTTAATCTGCAACCATGCTCTAGTGGACTTGGAGGTATGCTTGGGATCATTGTCCTGTTGAAAGGTCCAACGTCTCCCAAGCCTCAGGTTTGTGACGGACTGCATCACATTGTCATCCAATATCTCCTGGTACTGAAGAGAATTCATGGTACCTTGCACACGCTGAAGCTTCCCTGTACCTGCAGAAGCAAAACAGCCCCAAAGCATGATTGACCCCTCGCCATGCTTCACAGTAGGCAAGGTGTTCTTTTCTTCATAGGCCTTGTTCTTCCTCCTCCAAACATAGCGTTGATCCATGGGCCCAAAGAGTTCTAATTTTGTTTCATCAGTCCACAGAACACTATCCCAAAACTTCTGTGGTTTGTCCACATGACTTTTGGCATACTGCAGTCGACTCTTCTTATTCTTTGGAGACAGCAAGGGGGTGCGCCTGGCAGTTCTGGCATGGAGGCCTTCATTACGCAGTGTGCGCCATATTGTCTGAGCAGAAACTTCAGTACCCACATCTGACAAATCTTTTCTCAGTTCCTCAGCAGTCACAGGGGACTTTTCTCCACTCTACGCTTCAGGTAGCGCACAGCAGTCGAAGTTCGCATCTTCTTTCTGCCACGACCAGGTAGCGTTTCAACAGTGCCCTTTGCCTTGAATTTGCGAATGATGCTTCCTATGGTGTCTCTTGGTATGTTTAACATCTTTGCAATCTTCTTATAGCCATTGCCCTTCCTGTGAAGAGTAATCACCTCTTCTCTTGTCTTCCTGGACCATTCTCTTGACTTTACCATGTTTGTAACTACACCAGTAAATGTCTAGAAGGAGCTTAGTATCACAGTCATTTTAAGGGGTTGAATAATTGTGTCAATGAAGAATTCACAAATGAAACATTTACTACTGTATTACAAAACCAATTGATGTCATTTTAGTTGCATATGGTTCTTTAACTACTTGCCATCCGCGCTACAGCCTATATACGGCTGCAGTGCGGACTTGAATTTTCGGGAGGCCGTTTTTAAACGGCCTCCCAGTGACACGCCCCCCGCGCGCTCCCGCGAGCGCGCATCGGGGAGAATCTGTGTCGGCCGTGTCCCTTGGACACAGCCGATCACAGATCGTGGTGAATGGCCAATCACAGCGGCCATTCACCACGTGATCAAGCCGTCCAATGAGAGATGATCTCATATGTAAACATATGAGATCATCTCTCATCGCCGGCGCTCCTTCCTCACACAGAGCCTGCAGTGTGAGGAAGGAGGGGGAGCCTCACAGCGCCGGGGACACACAGCAATGTAATCAGGGCACTGATCACCAGTGCCCTGATTACTAAAGGTAAAAAAAATACACAAATTGCCCCCCCATCAGTGCCCACAGTGCCCGCCATCAGTGCCCCCCATCAATGCCCACAATCAGTGCCCATAGTGCTGCCAGTCAGTGCCCATCAGTGCCTGCTCATCTAGGCACTGATGAGCACTGACTGGCAGCACTATGGGCACTGAGTGTGGGCACTGATGGTGCTGCCCATCAGTGCTCATCAGTGCCACCCGTCAGTGTCCATCAGTGCCATCCGCCAGTGCCCATCAGTGCCGCCTATCAGTGCCCATCAGTGCCGCTTCTCAGTGCCCAGCAGTGGCACCTCTCAGTGCCACCTCTCAGTGCCCAGCAGTGCCGCCTATCAGTGCTCATCAGTGCCGCCTATCAGTGCTCATCAGTGCGGCATATTAGTACCTCCTCATCAGTGCCCATAAGTGCCACCTCATCAGTGCCCATAAGTGCCACCTCATCAGTGCCCATCAGTGCAGCCTATCAGTGCCCATCAGTGCCGCCTCATCAGCGCACATCAGTGAAGGAGAAAAATTTATTTTCAAAATTTACTCGCAGAAAATAAGAAAAACTTTTTTTTTTTTTCAAAATTTTCTGTCTTTATTCTTTTTTTTTGTAAAAAATAAACCCAGAGGTGATTAAATACCACCAAAGAAAGCTCTATTTGTGTGAAAAAAATGATAAAAATTTCATATGGGTACAGTGTAGCATGACCACCAATTGCCAGTCAAAGTGTGGCAGCACTGAAAGCTGAAAATTGGCCTGGATGGGAAGGGTGTTTAAGTGCACAGTAGGCAAGTGGTTAACAAGTCCTTGTAGGATTTCATTCTGAATACAATTACAAATGTACACTAAATTCCCTAAAACCCTTTACAGCATTGGGGGTTGAATAATTTTGAATACAACTGTAGGCCAAACAATAGTACACCTATACTAGTCCTTAAAAGGACTTTTGTGGACCTATTACCTAGCGATTTGTGTCACTGGCAGTCTATCCCTGCTCCACACAGCAAACCTCTCCCTACACTCACAAAAGGCAGAATGTAAAATGGCAGCCGGATCAGGTCTATTTATAAGGTAAGGGGTATGTCCATGTGCTGAAATTTCTCAATTGGCTGTCCTGTACCACCTGATGGATGTGTCATGGCTCAATGTTCTTCACAATGTAAAAGAATATGGCGGCCACGAACATCGCCATATGTTCGCATGATTGGCGAACGAGCAAAGTTCGCCGCGAACCGACCGCTTGACGAACCGCAAGGCCATCTCTATCCATGTATCCATGTACCCAATATCCATGAAGCAAACGTTTATCTTTGCACTGTAATTTGAATAAAGAATCCTTGATGGAGGTAATTTCACATGACTGCTACAGTGATTCATGATGTCTATACATGTTCAATAAAGCCTATTAGTTTCTACACAGCTCATGTTTTTGTTATTTGGCTATTGTAATTGTGTATTTTGGATGTGTATTGTGTATTCACTACGCTGCGTTCTTACGAACAAGCGATCGACACAACACAGGCGACCGGAAACGTCCCTATTCTTGTGTGGACACGTTCCCGGAAGTCATACTGCTGCTCGCACGATACAGACAACAATGGCTCCCTCCTTGTACTCCGCAGAACAGCTCATGGTCATTTGCAGGGTAAGTCAGGGAGGGGTCTTGTTGTCCCTTAGGCATGGGGGGATATGTCAGTTAGCTGGTGGGGGGAGGTAGAATGTACTTTAGTGCACCGCACCACACATGCACTTCCTGCCTAGCACACATGTCAGTTCCCAATGCACTTAGTAGTTAGCACACACGTCAGTTCCTAATTCTAGCTACATTACACTTGCTGCATATGAACAACCAGGTATATATATATATATATATATATATATATATATATATACATATATAAATATATATGCATATGTGTGTGTATATGTATGTGTGTGTGTATGTACATATATTTATATATATATATATATATATATATATATATATATATATCAATTAAAAAAAAAAATATATATATATCTATCTCAATACAAAAAAAAAATATATATGTATATTTCTCAATAAAAATATACATATATATCAATTAAAAAAAAATATATATATGTATTGTAGCAGAGCGTCCCAGAGAGAGACAGGAAAAGTCCTGTTCGGGGTTTATACATCACCCAGGCATCTCTCGTATACCTTTAGGGATCTCTGATCCATGATCCAGTTTGGATCTTGGTCCTCTTCCCCAGGCCAATTTAAACTCACCTGAGACAGACAGCAGTGCTCTCTCTCAGCCTGGGAAATTAGACAACATTTGTCTAGGAGAGCAGAAGGCTGGTAACACTGTCAGATTGTGTATGTGGAAGCTGACAAGCGATAGGCTTGTTAGTGAGGGCCTGCTTTGTATATAGTAAGTGCCGGGACACGGCTAGGCTTTTGTTTTGCTATTATTTCTCCTGGTTGTTTTTCCTTAAAGCACTGTACAGCACCTGTACATAGATTTGTATATAGCACTAATAAACACCGCACTGTTTGTCACTACCTCACTGGATTTTAATATCTGTGCCTGAAAGACTGCTTATACCAGGGAGCTTTGCACCTGCTTCCTGTTCCCCAGCGTACAATATATATATATATACACACACATACACACTGCGAGTTCCTGTTCACTACTTGTAATTGGGACTTTGTAGATCATAAGATAGCCAATCTTGCTGAGCACATGTCCATAAGCCCTACCTCCCAGAAGAGCCAATCCTAAGGTGGTCACCTCATCCCTTAAAAACATAGCAATTACACTCGTTTGGAGGCAACTGTATTGCAGATCCATCATCGAGGGAGTTTCATTAACACAAGCATTTGCCATAGAACCTGTGTCATTAATATGTGGATGTTTTTAAAGGGATGTGGTGACAACCATAGCAAACCACTTACCGCCCGCCCGCCGTCATATGACGGCGGGACGGTGCGGCTATTATCCTGGGCGGACGTCATATGACGTGACCCAGGAAATGCACGGCAGGCGCGCGACCCCGGGACACCCCCCGTCACCGGCAGGGGGGAAACAGCCACTGGGCGTGGCTGTTTCCCACGTGATCGGCTGTGTTCCAATGACACAGCCGATCACAATGGAGGCGGCCGGGAGATGACCGCGCATGCGCGATCGGGAGCGCGCAGCGCGGTCATGTCAGTGGCACTGTGTTCCGTAGGAACACAGCTGTCACCGGCAGTAGTAAACAGTCACTGACAGTGACTGTTTACTATGTGATCGGCTGTGAATCCATTCACAGCCGATCAGAAAATGTAAACAAAGAGCAGTAACTCACTGTTACTAGCTCTTCTCCCCTCATACAGTTTCCAGTATGAGGGGAGAAGAACTAGAAATAGTGAGTTACTGCTCTGTGTACCTGTAAAAGTAAAAATCACACCAATAAAGGTCCCCCCACACAGTCCTCAGCCCCCCCCCCCAATGTCACCTGTCACCCAACAGTCACCTCATCAGTGCCCAGAAATTGACACCCATAACGTTCACATGTGAGCGCAGCGATCGCGGGCAGAATCACCGTGATTCTGCCCGCAATCCGAAAATCATTGCAAATTGCGGGACGCCTGTGCGTTGCCCGTTTTTTGCAATAGCACCCCAAACGCTGTGCAATGTTGCCACCATTTCCGCCTGCCGAATCGCGGTAACATCGCGCAAAAAACGCATGACGCCCAAAAAAGGTACAAGAGCTTCTTTGGGGCGTCATGCGTTGTTTGCGTGATGTTACCGCGATTCGGCAGGCGGAAATCGCAGCAACATCGCACAGCGTTTGGGGTGCTATTGCAAATCACGGGCAATGCACAGGCGTCCCGCAATTTGCAATGATTTCTGGATCACGGGCAGAATCGCAGTGATTCTGCCCGCGATCGCTACGTTCACATGTGAACGTAGCCTAAAATTCACCGGTCACCAGAAACTGCCATCAATACCGCCGCGCACCATCGCCTGTCACCTGTCACCCATCAGTGACCATCGCCCGTCACCTGTCACCCCATCAATCACCGTCACCTGTCACCCCATCAGTCATCGTCACCTGTCACCCCATCAGTCATCGTCATCTGTCACCCTATCAATCATCGTCACTTGACACCCCATCAGTGATCGTCACTTGTCACCCCATCAATCATCGTCACATGTCACCCTGTCAGTGATTGTCACCTGTCACCCCATCAATCATCGTCACTTGTCACCTCATCAATCATCGTCACCTGTCACCTCATCAGTCATCGTCACCTGTCACCCCATCAGTCATCGTCACCTGTCACCCCATCAGTCATTGTCACCTGTCACCCCATCAGTCATCGTCACCTGTCACCCCATCAGTCATCGTCACCTGTTTGCCATATACAGTGGGTACGGAAAGTATTCAGACCCCCTTAAATTTTTCACTCTTTGTTATATTGCAGCCATTAGCTAAAATCATTTAAGTTCATTCTTCTTCCTCATGAATGTACACATAGCACCCCATACTGACAGAAAAACACAGAATTGTTGACATTGTTGCAGATTTATTAAAAAAGAAAAACTGAAATATCACATGGTCCTAAGTATTCAGACCCTTTGCTCAGTATTTAGTAGAAGCCCCCTTTTGATCTAATACAGCCAGGAGTCTTTTTGGGAAAGATGCAACAAGTCTTTCACATCTGGATTTGGGGATCCTCTGCCATTCCTCCTTGCAGATCCTCTCCAGTTCTGTCAGGTTGGATGGTAAACGTTGGTGGACAGCCATTTTTAGGTCTCTCCAGAGATGCTCAATTGGGTTTAAGTCAGGGCTCTGGCTGGGCCATTCAAGAACAGTCACGGAGTTGTTGTGAAGCCACTCCTTCGTTATTTTAGCTGTGTGCTTAGGGTCATTGTCTTGTTGGAAGGTAAACCTTCGGCCCAGTCTGAGGTTCAGAGCACTCTGGAGAAGGTTTTTGTCCAGGATATCCCTGTACTTGGCCGCATTCATCTTTCCCTCGATTGCAACCAGTCGTCCTGTCCCTGCAGCTGAAAAACACCCCCACAGCATGATGCTGCCACCACCATGCTTCACTGTTGGGACTGTATTGGACAGGTGATGAGCAGTGCCTGGTTTTCTCCACACATACCGCTTAGAATTAAGGCCAAAAAGTTCTATTTTGGTCTCATCAGACCAGAGAATCTTATTTCTCACCATCTTGGAGTCCTTCAGGTGTTTTTTAGCAAACTCCATGCGGGCTTTCATGTGTCTTACACTGAGGAGAGGCTTACGTCGGGCCACTCTGCCATAAAGCCCCGACTGGTGGAAGGCTGCAGTGATGGTTGACTTTCTACAACTTTCTCCCATCTCCTGACTGCATCTCTGGAGCTCAGCCACTGTGGTCTTTGGGTTCTTCTTTACCTCTCTCACCAAGGCTCTTCTCCCCCGATAGCTCAGTTTGGCCGGACGGCCAGCTCTAGGAAGGGTTCTGGTCGTCCCAAACGTCTTCCATTTGAGGATTATGGAGGCCACTGTGCTCTTAGGAACCTTAAGTGCAGCAGAAATCTTTTTGTAACCTTGGCCAGATCTGTGCCTTGCCACAATTCTGTCTCTGAGCTCTTCAGGCAGTTCCTTTGACCTCATGATTCTCATTTGCTCTGACATGCATTGTGATCTGGAAGGTCTTATATAGACAGGTGTGTGGCTTTCCTAATCAAGTCCAATCAGTATAATCAAACACAGCTGGACTCAAATGAAGGTGTAGAACCATCTCAAGGATGATCAGAAGAAATGGAAAGCACCTGGTTTAAATATATGAGTGTCACAGCAAAGGGTCTGAATACTTAGGACCATGTGATATTTCAGTTTTTCTTTTTTAATAAATCTGCAACAATGTCAACAATTCTGTGTTTTTCTGTCAGTATGGGGTGCTATGTGTACATTCATGAGGAAGAAGAATGAACTTAAATGATTTTAGCAAATGGCTGCAATATAACAAAGAGTGAAAAATTTAAGGGGGTCTGAATACTTTCCGTACCCACTGTACATGCAATCACTTACTGACCGCCTAACGACTATATGCGTCGGCCATTAAAAGCTAAATACTGGGGTTATGGCAGCAGATAGCCCCCATAACCCCAGTATTTTTTGAAACGGCGGGCGGTCGGCTTTCAGATAAGGGTGGTCCCAGTGGCGGATTCGCCGCGGAATTACCCTTACGGTGCAGGGGAAGAGGTGCCCCCCCCCTCCTGCCGCGTCCCAGATGTTTTCCCAGCTTACCGGACCCGCTGGCAGCGGGGAAAACTATCCGGTCCCGGATCCTCAGAGACAGGAAGTCGAGTGAGGGCAAGATGGCCCTCACTCAACTCTATGGTCTTGGAGGACCGGAGCTACGTCAAAAGACGTTGCCTAGCAACCGGTTTAAAGGGCCGCTTTTTTTTTTTTCTTTTTTTTTTTTTTCCTCTTTCAACAATTTTTTTTTTCTTTTCTTTTTTAGTGTAGTTGTGAGGTGTGAGGTCTTTTTGACTCCAGATCTCACAATAAAGAGGACCTGTCATGCCTATTTCTATTACAAGGGATGTTTACATTCCTTGTAATAGGAATAAAAATGATCAAAACATTTTTTTTTTTTTAAACTGTGTAAAAATAAAAAAATAATAAATAAAATAAATAGAAAAAAAAAAAAAAATTAAAGCGCCCTGTCCCCGTTAGCTCGCGCGCAGAAGCAAACGCATACGCAAGTCCCGCCCACATATGTAAACGGTGTTCAAACCATATATGTGAGGTATCGCCGCGATCGTTAGAGCGAGAGCAATAATTTGAGCCCTAGACCTCCTCTGTAATTCTAAGCTAGTAACCTGCAGAAATTTTTAAAATGTTGCCTATGGGGATTTTTAAGTACCAATGTTTGGCGCCATTCTGTGAGCATGCGCAATTTTGAAGCATGACATGTTGGGTATCTAATTACTCGGCATAACACTATCTTTCATATTATGGAAAAAAATTGGGCTAAATTTACTGTTTTCTTATTTTTTAGTTCAAAAAAGTGAATTTTTTTCAAAAAAATCGCATCTGGAAGACTGCTGCGCAAATATGGTGTGATAAAAAATATTGCAACAATCTCCATTTTATTCTCTAGGGTCTCTGCTAAAAACAAATATATAATGTTTGGGGGTTCCAAGTAATTTTCTAGCAAAAAAAATGATTTTAGCTTGTAAACACCAAGTGTCAAAAATAGGCCCAGTCTTAAAGTGGATAAATGGACAACTTTGTGTAAAGCGCTACTTGGATGTTAGGCCTATGTGTGTGGCCAGGCTGTGAAAAAGTGTTACACATGTGGTATCGCCATACTCAGGAGGAATAGCAGAATGTATTTTGGGGTGCAATTTTTGCTATGTACATGCTATGTGTTAGAAATATTGCATAAATGGACAGCTTTGTGTAAAAAAAAATGTGTTTTCGTTTTCTTTCCACATTTTCCAAAAACTTGTGGAAAAAAATGACATATTCAAAAGACTCATTATGCCTCAAAAATTATACGTTGGGCTGTTTGCTTTCCAAAATGGGGTCATTTTATGGGGGTTTCCATTGTCCTGGTGCTCCAGGGCCTTCAAAAGTGCGATAGGTTGTCAGGAAATGATATGTGTAATTTGTGCTCCTAGAATGCCGGACGGGGCTACTTGAATGTTAGGCCTCTGTATGTGGCCAGGCTGTGAAAAAGTCTCACACGTGGTATCGCCATACTCAGGAGGAGTAGTAGAATGTGTTTTGGGGTGTAGTTGCAAGTATACATGTGCTGTGTGAGAGAAATAACCTGTTAATATGGCAATTTGTAAAAAAAAAAAATCTTCATTTTGCAAAGCATTGTGGGAAAAAATTACAACTTCAAAAAACTCACCATGCCCCTTATTAAATACCTTGGAATGTCTATTTTCCAAAAAGGGGTCATTTGGGGGGTATTTGTACTTTCCTGACTTTTTAGTGTCTCAAGAAATGAGATAGGCCTTCAGTACATCAGGTGTGAGCAAGTGTGATCAATTTTCAATGATTCGCACCATAGCTTGTGGACTCTATAACTTTCACAAAGACCAAATAATATACACTTACTTAGGTTATTTTTACCAAAGATAAGTAGCAGTATAAATGTTGGCCAAAATTTGTGAAGAAAAATGACTAATTTGCAAAATTTTATGACAGAAACAAAGAAAAATGCGTTTTTTCACGATATTTTCAGTCTTTTTTTATTTATAGCACAAAAAATAAAAAACCCAGTATTGATCAAATACCATCAAAAGAAAGCTCTATTTGTGTGAAAAAAAGGACACAATTTTTGTATGGGTACAGTGTTGCATGACTGAGTAATTCTCAGTCAAAGTGTGAGAGCGCTGAAAGCTGAAAATCGGTCTGGGCAGGAAGGGGGTGAAAGTGTACTGTAGGCAAGTGGTTAATTAAAGTGACATTGGTATCCTATGCCAAGGAGTTAAGGATGTGTTACGTGAAAACAGAAAAGCCAACATTTGCATTTAAGAGAGTGTCTGGGTGTTTGCCTTAGTCTGCTTAGAAAATGCTACTGTATCTTTACCATCCGTCACCCAAAATCGCATAGGTAAAGAAAGATTTTTCATGACACTAGCAAAAAAAAAAAAAAAAAACATTTCTCAAACCCCCTACCCCCCACCAATGAAGATGGTGGCCTTTGGTGCTTGTATAGCTTTTAAGGGAAACCCCATGCCAAAAGGTAGCATAAAACAATGTCATGGGTGCCCCCCCAAATCCAGAGCACCTTGTCTATATGTTGATGGGGACATGGGCCTCTTCCCTAGAACCCAGGCCAGTGGTTATGTCAGCTCTGTGCTCAGGAGACATTGTGATCTCTGAATGCCTTCTTTAACAAGTGTGCTCCCAGATCATAGCCCCTCCCTCCTGTGAATGAGTATGGGTAGTGTTAAGCAACAGCTAACTAAAAGACTTATTACACATAGGGGTTGGGTGGGTGGGGGTCACGATAGGGGTGACACTTTTTAAAGGGGGCTTTATGATCCATGAAAGCCCACAGCCCCCCCCCAAACACTCCCCAGGGTTATGTAGAAAAGCCTCGACATGCCGACAAGATACTTTTAGGTGGGTGTTTAGGGCCCCCTTTCCCCAATGCAACCCCCATGTTGAGGTCCTCATAGGGCATGGAGATATATGTGTACGTAGATGTATGTGTATCACCAGCAACGGTAATCATTGGTCACAAATCTCTAAAGGTTTTTTATGTATGTTTTGAGCTTTGATAACACATTTTTTAGTTCTTTTAGTAAAACATACTGTAAATTGCTGTTTCCACAGACCCTCCTCCTCCGCTGCTATAATTGATCTTTAAAAAACTTTGCCAAGCAGATCATCATATGGGACCTCTGAATGAAGCTGTGGAGGAGATTCCGCCACCACACGTCTGTGCAGGACCTTCAGCACTCTTGGAACGACATAAAGAGGTGCAATCCAAGATCGCTGAAGAAGGAAGGGGCGAGAATCTCTGGTAAGTCAATATGTGGAATAAATATGCCAAAAGATGTGGATGTGTGTGTGTTCACAGCCTTTTGAACTCCCTTTAGAATTTGTCATTAAATTATATCCTCTTTGTCTTCTTGTTCTAGACACAGCTGATGGGGACCAAGCAGTGGTCTGGTTGGTGAAGAAGGGGAGGAGGAGGACTGGGACCCTGCAATATGTGGCCCCAGGGAGTGAGCCATTGGAGCGGCTCCAATTTATTGATGGTAAGCAGAAGCATGTTAATTTTTTAGATGTTAATTTGAAATCACGTTGGGAGTATTGTGGAGCCTAAATAATGTTTTTGTATTTTTGTTTTTAAATTTGGCTCCTTTGGTTCCAAACACTTCTGTCTGAATAGTTTGGGAGCAACATGGTAACAGTCAACTACTCTTGAGGGGAGGTGTACCAGCAATGCTTTGAACTACTCTGAATTGTATGTTTCTGTAAAAAGTGGTGTGATTTGCCCAGGTAGCATTTACTTGCTGGGCACAAAACACAGCTCACTGGTAAATGTTTAAAATCTGTTCTGAATATATAGTTACATAGTTTGTGAGGTTGAAAAAAGACATCAGTCCATCCAGTTCATTCTATGATGTGTGTGTGTGATTGTTGTTAACCGTACATTGTATACCCCTGTATGTTGTGGTCTTTAAGGTGCCCATCTAATAGTTTTTTGAAACTATCGATGCTCCCTGCTGATACGACTGCTTGTGGAAGAGAATTCCACATCCTTATTGCTCTGACAGTGAAGAACCCCTTACGTATTTTAAGGTTAAACCGTTTTTCCTCTAGTTTTAGTGAGTGGCCCCATGTCTTATTGTATTCCCTTTCTCTGAAAAGTTTGTGCCTTATGCTAGGGTCATCACCAGTACAGTATTTATACATTGATATCATATCCCCCCTAAAGCGTCTCTTCTCCATAGAGAATAAGTTCAGTTCTTGTAGTCTTTCCTCATAGTTGATATCCTCCATTCCCCTAATTATTTTAGTTGCCCTTCTCTGTACTCTCTACAGTTCCAGCACATCCTTTCTTAGGACCGGTGCCCAGAACTGGACAGCATACTCCAGATGTGGCCGGACCAGAGTCTTGTAGAGTGGGAGAATAATCTCTTTATTTCTGGAGTGAATCCCCTTTTTTATACATGCCAGTATTTTTTGTTGGCTTTGCTTGCAGCAGCTTGGCATTGCATGCCACTGCCAAACTTGTTGTCCACTAGTACCCCCAGGTCCTTTCAGATCAGCTTTGTGGAGCTAGGACTAATGTGACTTCATAGTGAACACATGATATTCAGGCTGCTTCATGTGACCTGAAAGTGGGAGCCACTACATTCTTTAGTGTGGGAGTCGGCTATGGGGCGGCGCACCATAGTGAATGGACAGCGACCTCCTGTTTCTGAACATGCCCAATGAATCTCATTGATGTTATTGCTCCTGTATGTACTGAATTGTAGGGGCATTGAGTGTATTGCTACCATGTGGATAAGTAGCTGGATATTTGTGTCCTAAAATTGTGTCTAACTTGTGCTGTTCTTTTTTTTTTTAGAGTCGAGTGATGACAACGAGCAGCAGGAGGCTCATCCCCCTCAGGCCCACTGTAAGTACTATGACTGTGAATGTGTTTTGTGTCTGTATTAAAACTTGGAGAACTGCATTTTTTAGTGTATTTTTTTTTCTTTTGTGATTTATGTAGCTAAAGCAATAGGTGAGGAGGGCGAGGAGGTGGGGGAGGAGGCAGCAGAGGAGGAGGAGGAGACAGCTGAAGAGAGGGGTGAGGAGGACACCTGCCCTGAAGGTGAATGTAAGTACCCTCCATGTGTATTGTGTCTTCTCTGGGTCCCTGTTTTCGCTGGAAGGGCTGCAATGTTTGTTTTTCTTGGTTTTTGTTTATGTAGCAGCAGACATCTATGATGTTGGGGAGGACAGGGGAAGAGGGGAGGCTGCCTCCCTAGCCCACTGTAACAACCTTCAATGGGATGGCCTACTTTCTGCGTCCCTTTTCAAAATTGCTGTTATTAAATTATTGTATTTTTCTCAGGTCGCCTTTCAGGACAGCACCTGGAGAGAGCGCAGCTCCACCCAATCCACAGGAAACACTGCAAATAAAAACTCCTCCTCTTCCACCATGCCTCAGTCATTTGTGTTTCCTCCACCATGGTGGAAGCATTGCAGGAGCTATGTGGAAGGGCTGCACTCTCTCCAGGGGGAGAGAAGGAATTGTTGCCCATTGTTTGGTGTTTCAGATGGAGACCATCCCAGCTCCCCTCCCTGGAGTGTCAAAGGGGTATACTCCGGAGCCTCTCACCTCGTTCGCTCAGGGAGCTGAAACCCATCGGAGGATCCGGTCCGGGCGTCAGAGGTCCGCGCTTCGGCAGGTCGGCAGGCGGGGAGTCGCTTCAGACTTTCAAATCTCCTGCACTTTCGGACTCTGATCCCGGGGACGCGCCACGTCACTTCCGGTGGACGGGACTTCCGGTGGGGGCGTGGCGGCGATAGCTCCGGCCGCACTACACGCAGGGGTCAGAGGCAGGTCGCAAGGTCGGCGCTTCCGCTTCCGGTCCACAGAGGAGGACGCGGGAAGCGGTGTTTAAATCGGAGAGATCTGCCAGCAAGCTGCGCTTTCAAAACAAGATGGAAGAAAGGACTGCAGCCACGGTGGAAGCAGGCACCGCCAGCGCCGGCCAAGCTCAGGTAGGAGAGGTGCAGTGGTGCCTCTTTTTCTGTACCATGTGAGCTTTTTATTGGGGTTTCTTCTTTCCCTCCTTTGGAGCCTGCCCTGTAGACTGAGTAACTGTTCCCAGTCTGACAGGATATGTATGCATCTGGGAGTCTTTTCTTCTGATCCTTTTTGGTGTGGGTCACTGTTTCTCCCTTGCAAAAAATCACTAGGTGGTGGTTTTTTAATAGTGTTTATTGGGGTTTCATGGTGGCTTTTTCTTTACTAGGTTAAAGCCACAGTGAAGACAAGAGCCCCAGCATCAAGGAAATGCCCTTCATGCAAAAATCCACTCGGAGATTCCTGGGTGAAGCCACTTTGTAAATCCTGTATTGCTGATCTGGTGAAGGAAGAGTCTAGTCAGCAGAATAGTGACTTCATCTCTTCATTCAAGGAACTCACAGAAACCCTGTCCTCAGTTTGTTCCCTGTTATCCAGGACGCCTTCAGTTATTTCAGATTCCCAACAAACGGGTGGAACATCTTCCCAGCCATCTACTTCTAAATCTGCAGTGTCTAGTGACTCAGAAGATGAAGGGGAAAGTGCTCTCTGTTCCCTCAGGGATTCAGAGGAGGAAGAAAAGGAAGAGGTGGCTAGATCTTCCAGATACAAATTATCCTTGGAAGAAGTTGATGATTTGCTGGGGGCGATTTACACAACGTTAGAAATCGCAGAAGAAAAAGTGCAAGTTTCAATACATGACAAGATGCACCAGGGCCTAGAACAGACAAAAAGCAGGGTTTTTCCTGTTCATAAAGTCCTTACGGAATCTATTGAGAAAGAGCGGAAGGACCCAGAGAGGGCCCCTTTCTTCTCTAAGTCCCTAAAAAGGAGATTTCCGTTTGAAGAGGATACGGCACATCTGTGGAACAAAAAGCCCAGAGTGAATGCGGCTTTTTCTCAGGTGTCTCGCCGCACGGATTTGGCGTTCGAAGACATGGGTGTTCTGAAAGACGCCATGGATAAAAGGGCAGATTCTCTCCTTAAAAAGGCTTGGGATTCCTCTACGTCCAGCCTTAAGCCGGCCATGGCCTCCACTTTGGTAGCCAGAAACCCTGAATGCTGGCTCGAACAACTCAAAGGGCACGTGGAGGCTGGAACAGCAAGGAAAGATCTCCTGGAGTCTTTTCCGCTGCTCCTAAAGGCAGTAAAATATATGGTCGATGCTTCTGCTGAATCTATTAAGATGTCCGCCAGGTCAGCAGCCCTTGTCAACTCTGCCAGGAGGGTGGTCTGGTTGAAAACCTGGTCAGGTGATTCAGCTTCTAAGGTGAAACTCTGTGGTTTACCTTTTACCGGTGACTTGCTTTTCGGGCCAGAATTGGAAGCAATTCTTGACAGAACGGCGGATAAAAAGAAATCGCCTCCTAAAAAGAGATTTCGTTCTGTTCAACAAGCCAACAGAGGTCATGAACAAGATCAGAGATCAAGATGGGCCTCCCAAAAAGGCAAAGGGAAAGGTGGAGTCCTCTTCAGACCACCTGACTAGGCGAATAAAAGCAAGTGACAGCAGTCTTCCAGTGGGAGGAAGACTGTTATGGTTCCTCCCACGATGGGAAGAGGTATCCGCAAGCCCCTTTGTAAGGAATATAGTGGCTCAAGGATACAAACTGGAATTTTCGGAGACTCCCCCAAGCAGATTCTCTGTTACTCCCCTTCCAAGGGATCCGGAAGAGGCTTCCTCAATGATGTCTCTTTTACAAGAGCTGATTCAACAGGAAGTTATTATCCAAGTCCCCAAGGGGCAACAAGGCCGTGGGTTTTATTCTCAGATTTTTCTAGTAAAAAAGCCCTCAGGCAAGTACCGGATGATCCTAAATCTAAAGAATCTGAACAGATCAATTCGGTACAAGCACTTCAGGATGGACACCATCTATTCAGTGACCAAACTGTTGTCCCCAAACTGTTTCATGGCATCCTTGGATCTGAGGGACGCTTACCTGCACATCCCAATAAATCAGGAGTGCCAGAAATTCCTAAGGCTGGCGGTCAATATGGGGGAATCGGTCTGGCATCTGCAGTTCAGGGCCCTCCCCTTTGGCCTCATCTTCTCCAAGGGTGTTTACCAAAGTGATGGTGGATGCTCTAGAGCCGTTAAGGCTGAGGGGTATTTCCATTGTCCCTTATCTGGACGATCTGCTAATTTTTGCAGAATCCAAGAGCCAGGCGTTGGTACACCTCCAGGAGACTAAGGACCACCTAGAGAGTCTGGGGTGGCTCATGAATTTGGAGAAATCCAGTTTGATTCCATCTCAGCAGATAAAATTTCTGTGATACAGAATAGATTCGGTCCTCCAGAAGGTATTTCTACTGCAAGAGAAGATCGTGAAAACTCAGAACGCAGTTGCCCGGTTGCAAACCAATCATCAAGTTACTGTCAGGTCGGCCATTGCAGCTCTGGGCTTGCTCACAGCCGCTATCCCTGCAGTACAGTGGGCAAGGCTGCATTCCCGTCTTCTCCAGAGAGACATCCTCCAGAGTTGGTCTTATCCGGAATATCTGGAGAAATCCATCAGAATCACCACGAAAGCAAAAAGATCTCTGTGGTGGTGGAGAAATTCCAGAAATCTGGAAGAAGGTCTGCAATGGACTTTCCAGACGAGCAAACGTCTGACCACAGATGCCAGTGTGTGGGGCTGGGGAGCCCACTTGGAAGGTCAGACAATGCAAGGAACATGGTCCAAAGCAGAGTCCAGGAAATCATCCAACTGGCGGGAGTTGAAAGCCATCCTTCTGGGTCTCTGGTCCTTTCACCCGACAGTCAAGGTCCATCATGTGCAGGTTCTGTCGGACAACATGACAGCGGTGGCCTATGTGTCAAAGCAAGGAGGCACAAGAAGCAGGCAGCTATCAGACCTGGCAATCCAGTTACTCTCCTGGGAGGAGAAAAATCTAGCCTCTCTGACAGCGGTACATCTAAAGGGATCACAAAACCTTCTAGCAGATTTGCTGAGCAGGAGAAAGGTGTTGGAATCAGAATGGAGTCTGAACCAAGAGGTATTTACGCAGATTGTGGAAGTTTGGGGTCTTCCCCAGATAGATCTGTTTGCTTGTCAACAGAACACCAAAGTCCAAAGATTCTTCTCCCTACACAGGGAGGATCAGGACTGGGCCTTGGATGCTCTAGCTCATCCATGGGACTTCCCTTTGTCTTATGCGTTCCCTCCATTCCAGCTGATTCCGTTGGTTCTCAAAAAGTTCAGGGAAGAAAAGACCAACTTAATTCTAATTACACCTTTTTGGCCAAAAAGACCTTGGTTCGCCCTCCTGCTGAATCTTGCCTCAGAACCTCCCTGGAGACTCCCGTCCAGGAGAGATCTTTTGACACAGGGGAACCTGGTTTATCCGGAATTGGACCGCCTACAACTGACAGCGTGGTTACTGAGGAAGACCTCTTAAGAGCCAGAGGCCTGTCGGAAAAAGTTATCTCTACCCTTCTCTCCAGTAGGAAGAAGGTGACCAGGGATATTTACATGAAAGTCTGGAGAAAATATAACTTCTGGTGTTCCAGCAAGAATTTGGAATTAAAGAATTTAGTTTCAGTGCTAGAGTTCCTCCATGAAGGAATGGAGAAGGGACTAGCAGCGAGCACTCTAAAAACGCAAGTAGCGGCACTTTCAGTTTTTTTCGAAAAAGACTTTGTCCCAAGAGACTCTAATCATTAGATTCTTCAAGGCATTAGCCCGCAACAGGCCAATAGCCCTTAAAGTATTTCCCAAATGGGATTTGACCATTGTGTTACAAGGTTTGACTAAGTTTCCTTTTGAACCTTTAAAAGAGGCTTCTCTGAAGAATTTGGTTTTGAAGACAACCTTTTTGATAGCAATAACCTCAGCCAGAAGGATCAGTGAGATCCAGGTCCTTTCAGTTTCAGACCCTTTTTTGACAATTTTTGCAGATCGAGTAGTCCTGAGAACGGACCTAGCCTTTCTTCCAAAGATTGCTTCATCTTTTCATAGATCACAAGAAATTGTCTTACCAACCTTCTCCTCAACTCCTAGTAATAGTCGGGAAGAATCCTTTTATACCTTGGACGTGAGGAGATGCTTACTTCAGTTCCTCCTGGTAACTAAAGAATTCAGAAAGACAAATGCATTATTTGTCATCTTCTCAGGGTCCCGTATAGGAGAAAAAGCATCAAAGAGCACTTTAGACAAATGGCTCAGATGGGCAATTGAACAGGCTTATGTAGCTCAAGGAGAAGAACCTCCAGAAGGCATTTTGGCGCATTCTACAAGGTCTGTGGCAACCTCATGGGCTGAAAGGGCCGGTGGTTCGCCTGAACAGATCTGCAAGGCAGCTACCTGGTCCAGCTTTTCAACCTTTATTAGACACTACAGGTTGGACTTGTTGTCAGTTCAGGATCAAGCCTTCGGCAGAAAGGTTCTGCAGGCAGTGGTCCCACCCTAAGTGTAAGTTACTCGCTTATCCTCTCCAGGGGCTGTCCTGAAAACCTTAGTTACTTACCGGTGACGGTATTTCTAAGAGCCTTTCAGGACAGCAGCAGCTACCCCCCCTTGGTTTTGTTTATAATATAATTTTGTAAATGTTTAACCTGTGGTAGTTGTTTATGTTCTGTTTTCCAGCATGTCGGAGGCTACTCTATGACTGAGGCATGGTGGAAGAGGAGGAGTTTTTATTTGCAGTGTTTCCTGTGGATTGGGTGGAGCTGCGCTCTCTCCAGGTGCTGTCCTGAAAGGCTCTTAGAAATACCGTCACCGGTAAGTAACTAAGGTTTTTCTTTGTGTTTCTAGTATCTGCCACGTATGGGGAGGAGAAGGAGGCCCATGGAGGAGAGGAGGCAGGCTCCCCTCAGGCACACTGTAAGTATATTCAATGGGATTCTCACATGTAATGTGTGTGCTAGGGGGATGTGTATATGTGCAAATGTAAGTTTGTGGAAGATCCAGTGTATTTTAGCTAAATGTGACAGGAAGGTTGAAATTGAGTTTGACATGGAGGATTGTGAAGGTCAAGAATAGAGAATACCCCATGAGGGCCAATGTAAGGCTGGCCATCCTGAATTTTTTAGGATCTTCTAACAATGACCACTAATTGCAAGTTTATTTTGGGCAACACAGTCAGTGTGGAGAGGGTAGTGGAAGGTGGTAGTTGGGAGCATTACTGGACATTTTAGTCTTTAGTCGGTTTCCTGAGGTCACACTTCTAATTTTTGGTTGGTTTTCCTGAAGTGTACTTGGCATATTTTGTAACTCTATGTTATTTTTGGTCATGTTAACCTCATCTTGTCCTGGTGATTACAACATTCAAAATGGGGGTGGCTTGGCTTCAACATTGTGTGTGTTCTTCTTAAGTTTCGAAATGCTTAACCCCTGGAATCTAACAAATTTGAGTTCACATTTTTTATGTTTTTTTTTTTTTTTTTTAAGGTTCTAACGACCAAAGGCCATCCACTTCAGGGGCCCATGGCCAAGTTGTTGAAGGTAAGTAATCTGTGCTTTTGCTAGAATGTCCAAAATTTATTAGGATAGAAAGTCTAAATGTGTATTGGGCAGAGCATACTTAAAGTGGTTGTAAAGGCAGCAGGTTTTTTCTCTTAATGCCTTATATGCATTAGGATTAAAAGTCTGTTGTGTGCATCAGCCCATCTTACCTGAGCCCATACTTACCTGAGCCCATCTCACTCCAGCAATGTTGCAGGAGACACTTGGCTGGTTCAGACTCTCCCTCCTCCTTGGCTGAGATGGTAGAATGGCAGTATTGCCTCCTGCTGCTGTCAGTCCAAATCATTGAGACAATCAGGAGAGAGAGAGGGGGCAGGGACGGGTCTCAGCTCAATGCCTGAATGGACACAGGGAGCTTGGCTTCATCTCAGTTGCCTCCATAGTAAGCTGCTTGCTGTGGGGGCACTCAACAGGAGGGAGGTGCCCAGAGGGGTGGAGAAGGACCTTATGAAGAGGAGGATCAGGACTGCTCTGTGCAAAACCACTAAACAGTGGGCAGTGGGTAAGTCCAACCTGATTGTTTTTTCGAAGCATCAAAAAAGGAGATGTTCAAAACACTTTGATGTTGTTGGTGCCTCAGCCACACCTTTTCAGAGAACCACTTTCAGCACAGAAGCATGGAGTACATATCGTTAAGCCTACATGCTTCTCCCTGAAGCAGGAAGCTTGCAGTGCAGAAATCAGCTTCAGCACTGAAAAGGTGCAAAAAGAACCCTTTCAGGGGAGGGTGGGTAAGGAGAGCATGAGAAACATAGGTGGGAGAGAAGATGATGGGAGAGAGATAAAGGTGTAAAAGAGTAGGGGGGGTTTAATGGGTGAATATTTAGAGAAAGAGAAAAGAGGGGTAGGGTGGATATGGTGGGGATAAAGATGAGAGGAGCGGGGGTTTGATGTTTTCCATGACTGCCTAACCTCCATTTTGTTTTGGGAATTTCATTGCTAAGCTTCTTTTTCTTCTTTTTTCTCTCTCTCTCTTCACACAGTTTCTACAGACATAACTGGAGCTGCTCAGCAGCAGGACCAACCTCATCCATGTGCCCACCTCCGGAAACAAAGTGTGAGTCTCTACAATATGATATATCAATAGCGAGAGGGAGAGAGAACTCAACCTACATTTAGTTTGGTATAGAGAGAGATATGTGCACATGTATCCTGGGTAGCAGTTGAACACGACACATACCATTGTTACAAATGTTTGTTTGTCTTAACCTATTGAGGTCGACATGGCAAGCCTTTTACATTGCTTTTGTGGAACAGGTAATAAAATCAAAAGTCATCTTGTTGAACCTTTAGAACACTTTGCCCAGCAAGATTTTTGTCTAGTCTGGAGCATCTAGGATTTACCTGTTAACCCAAACAAAGTGCTTCCTCCACTGTGATCTCTACCATCTTCAGGCTTCCATGCTAAAAGATGAAAGACCACACCTCAGCTTCCTAGGAGCTGGGCCTCCTCACTTCCACCACATCTGATTAATCAAACCATCAAGGCAATAGGAAACACTGATCCTGTGTGGATCGAATTGGACAGCATTACCAACATAGATATACCCATGGAGGATGAAGTTAAAAATGTCTTCTTGTTGGCAAATGAATTCACCTTACTCCTGCCCCAAACATTTTTGGGGATTAAGCATTTGAGTGTAACTATGTAGACCAGCAATCTATCATGTTTGAGCAAGAATGTAGAGAAAATAGGGCAAATATGCTCAAGTGTCTAGTTTTTGATGTATTGGTTTTGTTAATCCTTTGTTTCAGCATTTTGCCTCCAGGTAATTATCTTGTCTCTTTTTCTCCCCAGGGGTCCAGGGCATTACATTGCCCATGGCAATTTCTGCGCTGAGGAGGGCCAGGGAACGGATCCAATTGTTTGAGTGGCTGGCAGGGGTTGATCCTGCTGCTGACCAGCCCTTTATTCTCGACTGTTTTCAGAGATAATTTTTCAAATTTCTTGTATTTTTTAATAAACTATTTTTGTAAAGAAAGAAACTAGTTTGTGTGTCCCCCCCCCCCCCCTAGAAAATGCAAACCAAATCCAACACACAACCAATTCCATCCCCCACCACTCTGAATCAGTTGTGTTCTCCCTGAGAAAGTAATTTGAGAAGAATTAGAAGGGACGCCTTTTAGGATTTCATTACGTGAAGATTGTGTTTAGCAAGTCGAAATGTAACCACATGTTTGCAGTAAGAGAAGCACCTGTGTAGAAAGGCCTACACTAACAAGCCAGGGACATTTCTTGCCCAGCATCCCCCCCACCAAAAAAATAAAAAATATATAACCAAATCCAAATCTAAGTTAAAATATATTTATTACAAACAATAGCCAGATTATTACAAACAGTAATGTCAAACACAAATATTAAAAAACTACCATAAAAAAAATCAAACGTGGAAGGGGGGGTCAGCTGCTAAACTTGCAGCATCTGCTGCAAGTGCAGCTGTGGCTGTAGCTGGGGCACATGGCAAAGTAGGTATTTAAACCAGGATCACGGCACGAGCACGATGATCTCTGCATTGAAAGGGGGCACGCTGGTCTCTGTGCATTGAAAGGGGGCACGCTGGTCACTGTGCATTGAAAGGGGGCACGCCAGGTGGACTGAAACCGAGACTCACGCGGCCAGGTGGGAGGAGCCTGCCAATGGCGCCAGTTCAGTGTACGCACTGAAGCCTCGTGGTAAGCCATCCGGAGAGAGATGCTGAGATCTCTCATTCCTCCAGCCTCATGAGCGGCTAACCCAGCCTACCCGGGAACCCCTCACTCGATCGTCTCAAACCCCTCCAGCCCGGAAAAAAACGTCCATAGAGCTAGACGCCGGATAACCGCTACTGACCAGGAGTGCTGGGGATTGTGTGCTGAAGCCAAAGCCGAAGCCGAGCAGAGCCGAGCCCCGGAGACAGAGGGGGGCGGAGGCTCAGCCGGCTACGAGAGTCAAGAGCCCGGAGCACATAAGCTGCCTGGGAAGTGAGATGTCTGGAGCGGCCAGAACACCTAGTCCTGTATGAGGCAATAACGGAGCGTCATATAGGAGATGTAAGGTCTGGACTTGAGATTCTTACCAGCAACAAAAAACGCAAGGAAGTGGTGAGAGGGTGTAAACCCTCCCCCCTTTTTTTTTTTTTTGTGTCTTATCTCTTTTTTAAGTCCCCCTTTATTTGACTGGGATTTCATAAGCTCTTGCAAATTTGAGCACTCTGTTGGGGTCCCTATGTCTAGTATTGCTTGATAGACTGTGTTTTGGCAATAATCTGTAGCAGCAGACTCGGGGTTGAATTGTCCTTGTGTGAACTATGTGACCAGATCCTACAGGGGAAAGGACTGTGTGTGGAATTGTAATACTCTGAGGACTAAGGCTTCACTATTTTAGTGGACATACTGTTATCCAACCGGAGGGAACTCATTTGTGGGCAATTACCTGATTTAATTTAAAAGGAGTTTCTGGGAGTCCAGCCGCACATGCTTTTTCTATTTTCCTTACTTGTTGCTGCTTGTTTTCTGCTTTTTCCTTCCCTCTAAAAAGGGGGTGAGACTGAAGTATCCCTTTGTTATCCTCCATCTGGACCCCTAGTGCCTAAAGTGTTTAAATTTTTTGTTTGACCTACCCTGGGAGAGGGGGGGGGGGGAGATAGAAGTAAAAATAAACAATTTTAGAAAGTCTTGGGGGAAATCATATGAACCTCCCCCCACAAGAGGCGCTAGTCTGAGTTATTCTTGGAAATTGAACTAACTGGGGCAGGACTCAATTTAAAAATAAACCCACCTGAATAAATTAGTCAGAGTAACAAAATAAAAAGGAACCCCAGTATAAAATGAAGACTAAACAGACAAAAGAGGGGACAGGAAAATCTGCAAAGGTTACAGCCAGCCCAGGCTCCATTAAAATGTATATGACCCCGGAAGGGAAAGGTCAAAACCCGGCACTGGAAAAACAACCAGCTGTAAGACCAAAACAAAATACTGAGGGAAGCAAAAAGACTAAAGGACAAAAATCTGCAGGAGCAAGTGGAGAGGAGAGTCCGGATGTATCCATAGAGAGTACACAAGCACTGGGAGACAGTGAAATAAGAAAAGAGGAGGATCCCAGAGTAAAGGACCCTCCACCTTCAAAATCGGAGATGGTGGAAATGTTTACAAATCTGGAAAGATCAATCAAAACTGAAATGGCCAACCTCTATGGAGATCTAGGACATATCCTGATTAGAGTAGAGGAAACAGAGACGAGGATTGATACGCATGGGAAAAATTTGAAAAAGCTAAAAGACCAAATGAAGAAAATAAAACTAGAACAGAGAAATATGTTATATGAATTAGAGGCCTACCAGAGAAGAGTAAAGATGAAAACATAGAAGGAATGTTGGAGAGTGTATTCAACCCGCTCCTGGGTAAAGCAATCACTGAAAAAATAGAATTCGAAAGAGCTCACAGAATACGAAAACCAGCAAATATACCGAAAGAGAAAACAAGAGATGTGATAGCAAGATTCAATAAGTACGAGGTTAGAGCCCAAATTTGGGAAAAAATGAGAGAGAGACCCACACTGAGATTCGAGGGAGCAGAACTACAGGTGTTTCCAGACCTTGCTCAGGAAACTATAAATATAAAACGCATCTTAAAATCGGTAGTGGAAGTCTTAAAGAAACAAAATATACAATACTTCTGGAGCCAGCCCCCGGATCTAGGGGTATGGAAAGATGGGAGGACTATACTGTTAAAATTCCCAGAAGACGTCCAGGTATTCTGTGATACTCTAAATATTCCCGTAATGAAAATACCTGGGTGGACAAACCAGGAGAATTCGGAGAACTCGGAGGAGGAAACAGACGAAGAGGACCAGGAACAGGGGAAGAATAAGAAAAACCTGAATCTAAAGAAAACAAAAAACTGAGGACTGGGGGGAGGGGGGAGGAAGTATCGAGTATCGAGTGTTGGGGGGGGGGTTAACGGGGAGGGAGGAAAAAAAATGAGAGTAAAATTATAGAGTGATTGAAAAGGATGGTTCCATGTAGGCATTAGTGGGTACCAACCATTCCTGGGAAGATGGAGGGGACAGGCGAGCAAAGGCAGAGCTCAACCACAGGGAAATGTCGATTGAAATGGGGAGGAGGAAAATCGACCTAGCTAAAGGAAGATAGCTAGGTTCCCAATATGCCGTGGGATGGGGTTGGGGGGGAGGGAAAAAAGGGGAAAAACAATAGAAAAAAATTATCCCACTCATATAAAAAGCAAAAACCCATATCTGTTAGTGAGGAGCTAAACCTCCGGGGACACCAGCCTAATAACTCTAGGAGTGATAAAGGGAAAAAGATAATGAGTAAAATTAAAATAAGGGAAAATAGGAAAACCAAGACAAAGAGATGGAAGAAGTAAACTTTGTCTTATAATGTACGAGGAATGAATTCACCTGTTAAGAGACAAAGAATTATGGGAGAAATTAAATATCTGAATGCAGATGTAATATTCCTACAGGAGACCCATATTACGAATGCTTCCAATATTAGGTTATACTCACGAAACCATCCTACATGGTATTATGCTGACTCACTTAAGAAAAAATCTAGTGGAGTAGCAATTGGACTCGCTAGAGTGGTGAGATTTGTCTTAGAGGATAGGCTGGTAGACCCGGAGGGAAGATTCCTTTTTTTGAAGGGAAAGCTAAATGAGGAGGAAGTTACATTAGTAAACTTATATAGCCCTAATGAAGGACAGGTGGCCTTCCTGGGGAAAATTTTGGGGAAATTAATAAACTTCAAAAAAGGAGGGGTGATTCTGGCGGGGGACCTCAACCTGAGCCTCGATCCAAAAATGGATAATACATCGTGGTACCAAAGGTTCTCGAACCATCAGGTTAAAGAGATTAAAAAAAAGTTATATCAAAATCAATTGGCGGATATATGGAGAATTCTCCACCCAAAAGTAAGGGACTATACCTGTTGTTCAAATATACACGGGACATACTCAAGAATTGATTATTTCCTGGTAGAACATAGATGGATCGAAAAAGTATCAGAGGCGAAGGTTGGGATTAGGACCTGGTCAGATCACTCCCCCATTACATTAAAAATGAAACTGGGTAAAGAACAACCTAAAATGATTACATGGAAAATGAATGAAGAACTAATTAAGGACAAAAAATGGGGAAAGGAAATCGAGAAAGAATTGGAATTTTATTTCCAAAATAATTAAATAGAGGAGACATCTAAAAATATCATATGGGAAGCACAAAAAGCCTACATGCGGGGTATTCTAATCTCAAAAGGAGCACAAAGGAAGAGAGAAAGAACTAAAAATAAAGATAGACTGATGAGAGAGGTATATGATCTGGAACAAAAACATAAAAAAACAAATAAGGAAGAACTCACCCCCCTATTAGAGAGGAAAAAAGAGGAATTAAAAGATCTACTAGAACAGGAAATTAGACAAGATTTCAATAGGGTGGCAAGAGAGAAATATGTGGAAGGTAATGCAATTGGGAAAAAACCTGTCAAGAATTCATAAAAAAAAAAAAAAAAAAAAGCAATGAATAACATAGATAAGATTAAAAATAAAAGTGGGGAACTGGTCCATTCAACTACCGAAATAGCAAGGGAATTTCAAAAATACTATGGCAGCTTATCCGCGGTAAGAGGTGAGGATAAACAAGATAATGGTTCTGATAGAGGACAGAAGATCAAAGCATATTTAGAAAACGCAAAAATGAAAAAAATAGAAAAGGAAAAATTAACATTACTTGAGGCTCCAATTACAGAACAGGAGATATTAAGAGCTATAAAAGAAACTACTGCAGGTAAAAGCCCAGGACCGGATGGGTTCACCATTAGTTATTATAAACAATACAAGGAGCTCCTTGTCCCAAGGCTAGAGGGGTATATGAATGGACTAGGTACCCAATTTAATATGAGTAAAGAAGCCCTTTTGGCATCTATCACAATCATCTTAAAAGAAGAAAAAGACCCAATGCTGTGTTCTAGTTACAGACCGATCTCGCTTTTAAACGCAGATACCAAATTATTTACAAAAATACTAGCAACAAGAATGAAAGGGTTGATGAATGAGTGGATCCATAATGACCAGGTGGGTTTTATACCTGAAAGGCAAGGCAGAGTCAATGGTATTAGAACGATCCTCTTGATGAAACAAATGCTTAAAAACAAGACCCCCAAGTGTAATACTGTCAATAGATGCTGAGAAAGCATTTGACAGGGTCAATTGGGAGTTTATGATAAGAACACTAGAGGAACTGGGTTTAGGACCAAGAATGATGGCATGGATTAAGACATTGTATAGCCAACCCTCAGCAAAAATAAAAATAAATGGGACATTGTCCGATGCATTTGAAATGTACAATGGAACGAGACAGGGATGTCCCCTGTCCCCAATACTGTTTGTCATCTCTTTAGAACCACTACTTGTAACAATAAGAGGATGTACTGACGTCAGGGATAGAAGTTGGGGAGGTAGAGCATAAGGTCGCGGCTTTTGCCGATGACTTGCTGCTCTACGTCTCCAACCCTAGAATTTCCTTGCCAAACATAATTAAAATTCTGAAGCAATATGGAGAACTCTCAAACTTAAAAATCAACCAAACAAAATCAGAGATATTAAGTATCAAAATGAGTATACACGAGAGGAATAGGCTAAAAAGTGAATTCCCCTTTGTATGGAGAAGAGAAGAATAAAAATACCTAGGAATTAAACTAACACCATCCCCAGAAAAGTTATATAAGGCAAACTTCCTACCCCTATTGAATGAAATAAGAACAGAAATAAATAGATTAATATCAAGAGCTATATCATGGATGGGAAGAATTAATATCATAAAAAAGGCAATCCTACCAAAAATATCATATAAATTTCAAATGATACCAATGCAGATCCCACAGGCCTTCTTTAAAACATTAAAAGCACTGATAACTAAGTTCATATGGAAAAATAAAAAAACAAGGATAAAGTACACAACATTAAGTAAAAGTAAGAGAGAGGGGGGACTAGCACTACCGGATTTTAAAAAATACTATCAGGCATCAGTTCTTACATGGGTGTTGTAATGGGGGAAAAAAGAGAGCGAAAAAAATTGGGTTAAAATTGAAAACACACTGAGTGACACATATTTAGGCAAAATTATCTGGATTCCACCCAAATATAGAAAATTGAATAGTAATACGCACATCATTACACGACAGGCACTAAAAATTTGGGATATAATGCACACTCGAGAAAAATGGAAATATAACTCACCACTAATACCACTGCAGGATACAACATTTTTTGCACCTGGGGAGGGAAGGGAATATGGAAAATGTATGGGAGAGGGGGATGTAAGATTAAAGGATATAATGGAACAGGGAAAAATTACCACGTTTGCGGATTTAAAAAGAGGGTAAACTGGAAATTTTACCGAATGGAGGCACTGTCAGCTGAGACACTTTGTTAACTCACTACCTCAGCCGATAAGAGAGATGAATTAATTACTACCATATGAACAAATATGCATATCGGAGAAAATAAGAAATAGTACCTCAAACATCTATAAAATTCTTAATGAAGGAGAGAAGCCGACAATGCCTCCATTCGTTGAAAAATGGGAAAAGGAATTGGGTGCCCGTAGTGAGGGATTCCAATGGGAAAAAAGTTTAAAACTAGTACACAACTCCGCGATAGATATGAGTACGGCAGAAATGAATTACAAACTTATCTCCAGAAGGTATAATACCCCAGATAAAGTGGAGAGCTCAAAATATTGTTGGAGGGGATGTCAGGTAACGGGTACAATATTACACATCTGGTGGGAATGCCCAAAAATTAAAAAATACTGGAAGGAAGTATAATCCTTAATTAAAAAAATTACCAATATAGATATTAATGAAGACCCCTGGGTATGTTTATTCCATGGGACAAAAATGTTGATAAAACAATACAAAAAATCATTGATTCCCCATTTGTTAAATTCAGCAAAATGTTTAATTCCCCTAGATTGGAAAAAAAAGGAACCCCCATCATATTGGTTTCTACGAGTGGAGAAAACGAGAAAGTTGGAATCTCTAAGAGCGTGGGGAGAAGAGCAATATGAGAATAGGATAGAGATATGGCAAAATTTTAAAGAAACAAGGGATTGCTTACTGACTTAAGAAAGGGGGGGGGGGGTAATAGGGGAAAAGGAGGGGGGAGGGAAGAATAGGGGGGCCGTTATTGGATAAAAATGTTTTTCTGAAAAATTAAACGGATTGTATTAAAATTTTTATATGTTGAAAAAACTTTAATAAAGAAATATAAAAAAAAAAGAAAGGGGGCACGCTGGTCACTGTGCATTGAAAGGGGGCACGCTGGTCTCTCTGCATTGAAAGGGGGCATGCTGGTCTCTGTGCATTGAAAGGGGGGCACGCTGGTCTCTGTGCATTGAAAGGGGGGCACGCTGGTCACTGTGCATTGAAAGGGGGGCATGCTGGTCTCTCTGCGTTGAAAGGGGGCACGCTGGTCACTGTGCATTGAAAGGGGGTCACGCTGGTCACTGTGCATTGAAAGGGGGGCACGCTGGTCTCTCTGCATTGAAAGGGGGCACGCTGGTCACTGTGCTTTGAAAGGGGGCACGCTGGTCACTGTGCATTGAAAGGGGGCACGCTGGTCACTGTGCATTGAAAGGGGGCACGCTGGTCATTCTGCATTGAAAGTCGGAACTGGTTACTAAAATTTTTGAATCCCACCACTGTTAACAGCATATTTCAAAAATCAATAGAAGGACCTCAAAACACACACCCACACACACACATACAGTCAGGTCCATAAATATTGGGACCTCGACACAATTCTAATCTGTTTGGCTCTATACACCACCACAATGGATTTGAAATGAAATAAACAAGATTTGCTTTAACTGCAGACTTTCAGCTTTAATGAGAGGGTATTTACATCCAAATCAGGTGAACGGTGTAGGAATTACAACAGTTTGTATATGTGCCTCCCACTTTTTAAGGGACCAAAAGTAATGGGACAGATTAACAATCATAAATCAAATTTTCACTTTTTAATACTTAGTTGCAAATCCTTTGCAGTCAATTACAGCCTGAAGTCTGGAATGCATAGACATCACCATATGCTGGGTTTCATCCCTGGTGATGCTCTGCCAGGCCTCTACTGCAACTGTCTTCAGTTCCTGCTTGTTCTTGGGGCATTTTCCCTTCAGTTTTGTCTTCAGCAAGTGAAATGCATGCTCAATCGGATTCAGGTCAGGTGATTGACTTGGCCATTGCATAACATTCCACATCTTTCCCTTAAAAAACTCTTTGGTTGCTTTCGCAGTATGCTTCGGGTCATTGTCCATCTGCACTGTGAAGCACCGTCCAATGAGTTCTGAAGCATTTGGCTGAATATGAACAGATAATATTGCCCAAAACACTTCAGAATTCATCCGGCAGCTTTTGTCAGCAGTCACATCATTAATACAAGAGAACCAGTTCTATTGGCAGCCATACATGCCCACGCCATGACACTACCACCACCATGCTTCACTGATGAGGTGGTATGCTTTGGATCATGAGCAGTTCCTTTCCTTCTCCATACTCTTCTCTTCCCATCACTCTGGTACACGTTGAACTTGGTCTCATCTGTCCATAGGATGTTGTTTCAGAACTGTGAAGGCTTTTTTAGATGATGTTTGGCAAACTCTAATCTGGCCTTCCTGTTTTTGAGGCTCACCAATGGTTTACATCTTGTGGTGAACCCTCTGTATTCACTCTGGTGAAGTCTTCTCTTCATTGTTGACTTTGACACACACACACCTACCTCCTGGAGAGTGTTCTTGATCTGGCCAACTGTTGTGAAGGGTGTTTTCTTCACCAGGGAAAGAATTCTTTGGTCATCCACCACAGTTGTTTTCCATGGTCATCCGGGTCTTTTGGTGTTGCTGAGCTCACCGGTGCGTTCTTTCTTTTTAAGGATGTTCCAAACAGTTGATTTGGTCACACCTAATGTTTTTGCTATCTCTCTGATGGTTTTTTTTTTTTTTTTCAGCCTTATGATGGCTTGCTTCACTGATAGTGACAGCTCTTTGGATCTCATATTGAGAGTTGACAGCAACAGATTCCAAATGCAAATAGCACACTTGAAATTAACTCTGGACCTTTTATCTGCTCCTTGTAAATGGGATAATGAGGGAAGAACACACACCGGGCCATGGAACAGCTGAGCAGCCAATTTTCCCATTACTTTTGGTCCCTTAAAAAGTGGGAGGCACATAAACAAACTGTTTTAATTCCTACACCGTTCACCTGATTTGGATGTAAATACACTCAAATTACAGCTGGAAGTCTGCAGTTAAAGCACATCTTGTTTGTTTCATTTCAAATCCATTCTGGTGGTGTATAGAGCCAAAAAGATTAGAATTGTGTTGATGTCCCAATATTTATGGACCTGACTGTATATATGGATAGATGTATAATTGGCTTACCAGTAGACAATCCCCAAATAGACAAGCTCTCAGTAGACAAACTCTCAGATCACATACACCACACAACGCAACCAGCAAATTGAGCATTGATGGGGTATTGGAGGAGAGTATAGATTCTGTGGATGTATTTTGATTCATGAATGATGTAACTAATGAATATTGTGAGTATGATTGTGACTATGATTGTGCTGATCACAATAGCTTAATGGTTAGCTTTCCTAACTGTAACCTCTCTCACCATGGGTTCAAGTCCCAAAGATGGCATCACCTTCTTTAGTTTGAAAGTGAAGGATCTAGTTAAAAAGGTGAAGCAGCAATTAACACCACCACCCCATGAATTTCAGGGGAGCAGAATACCATCAATCTGTACAATTGCAAAAATCATACAATATTGAAGACGTTAGGGCATTGTGTTGAGATGGATTTCATGTAAGTGGCTGGTTGCACAATTGCATAGGATCACCTGCTATTGCAAACATAACTGCTTGCTCCATAGTGTAGTGGTTATGAGTCCGAAATATGTACCCTGCAACCATGAGTTCAAATCCCCAGTAAGATCACATACTGAAATTTGGAAACAGCTGTGAATGCTGTCATTTGGCGAACGCTTGAACGCCCCCACTTCACAAGCATGTCCAATCATCTCAGCTGCATGTACTTATCACTAATTTTCCACCATTTAACAATCTGTAGACATAAAAAACACACACCTGCCCCCCTCCCCCAACACAACTGAGGTGATGATGGTCGGACTAAAACCTATGACAGATCAGTCAGTGAGTGCAATTCATGACTGTCAGTTCAAATGAAACTGCCAATTGTAAAAGCCGCGATCTCCAATAACGCCGCTCTAATCGGAAATTCACTATAGACTTTAATGATAACAAATTCGCCCGGGCGTTATAGTCATTTATTTAACGTGGCGAGAAAAAATAGAACTGGAGCAGTGCAATTCTTTCAGCTTAGTGAATTACTCCCCTTGTAACACTAACAAGTCACATGACACTGGGGAGGAAAAATGGCTAACTGGGCCCAATTTTGACATTTTCACTTAGGGGTGTAAACTTTTGTTGCCAGCGGTTTAGACATTAATGGCTGTATGTTGAGGTATTTTGAGGGGACAGCAAATTTACATTGTTATACAAGCTGTACACTCACTACTTTACATTGTAGCAAAGTGTAGTTTATTTAGTGTTGTCACATGAAAGCCATAATAAAATATTTACAAAAATGTGAGGGGTGTACTCACTTTTGTGAGATACTGTCCTAAAGGAAACTCCTAGAGAGATGATGAACAAAGAAGATTGGATTATTATTCCTGAGAGAAACGATGGGAAAGCCAAAGTGAAATTATCTACAGTTGTGACTGTGAAAAATTGTTTTCCCCATCCTGTCATAATTGGTCCTTTTCAAGTTGTAGCTAACTGCTACTCTGTGCTGAGTGTTAACCCCTATGTTGAAGTGTGCAGAGTTCAAGTCCGAAATACAGATTCTACCCTCAGATTGGATTTTAGTGACCCGAAGTTGCCAGAGCTCTGGAACAAGCAACTGACACAGCAATTGTCAAATATGCCGAAATTGATGTAGGCTGTGCTAAGGGTGGTCAACACACTTTTAGACTACCTGATGCTACTTTCTATCGAGAGACCCTTGAGGATAGCACCAAAAGATGTGGATGAGCTAAGACAGATGCATCAGCAGATAAAAAACCAGAGGATCATTGTGGATAGTAAGAGTCCCTATGCCACCCCCATTTTGGTACTAAGAAAAAAACGTGAATCCATTTGCTTGCATGTAAATTACAGAACTCTAAATCAGAGCACAGGGACCCGATCAGTATACACTGTCCAGAATTGAAGAATCTCTAAAGGCTTGAAATGAAAATTGTTGGATCATTATGCTAGACCTGCAATCCAGGTACTACCAAGATTTAGTGGCACCTGAAGATCAACTTGTATATGTTCTTTGGACTTCTATCAATTTACTTAAATGCCACAAGGCAAAAGAGGTGCACTAAATTCCAAAGGTTCATGGAAGAAGTTTAGGGTGATCTAGTACCCAGGGAATGTGTTGTGTACCTCAGGTACAATATTGTGTTTGGAGCTTCACTAGAAGAGCATAAAGAACCACTCATGTGAGTATTGCAGGGACTAAAAGAAGAGGGACTGAAATTGTCAGCAGATATGTACATGTTCTGCAAATCATCAGTCACATACTGTATATGCGTCACATTGTCTCTGCTGAAAGAGAGCCCATTGATCCAGCCAAAGCTGAACGTTCTTTCCTTGTATTTTGTTAATACTACCTCAATTTTGTAGAAGGGTTTTCGAAAGTGGCCAAAGCTCTATATGACCTGTTCAAGACTGATGTGTGCAGTCAAAGTAATCAAGAGGTCTTCCAAAAGTCCTTTTGGGGGCAATTGGACTTCTACATGTGAAGGGGCTTTGTTTCAATTGAAGAAAAAGCTAACAGAAACACCAGTCATAGCATATGCTGATGCCCAGAAGCTGTATGTGCTCCATGTGGATGCTAGCTTTGAAAGATTAGATGGAGTGTTGCACCTACAGTATGATTATAAGAGTATTCACCTGGGCTTCTTCAGACAAACTCCTAGTAAGCGCAAATATGCAGACCACAAGTTATAGTTCCTGGCACCTAAATGGTTCATCATTGATAGGTTACATAATTATCAGTATGGAACTACATTTGAAGAAAAAAGGATGATAATAAACTTATGTCTTAGCCACAGCCAAACTGGATGTCACAGGACTTTGCTGGTTGGTTGTCTTATTCAACTATCAATGCACCCTGAAGTACAAATCTGGCCCAAAGAAAATTTGGAGCTAATGCTCTATTTATACATCCAAGATAGGCTTCTGTTACTAAAAACAGGGGATGGCAAGATATCGCTGGTCCAGAGCTCTGTGTGCTTTGGCTACGATAGATGAAGATCAAGTGTTTTTTTTTTCGGAATTGTGGCTGATAGACTCTATAGGAAGCATACCAGTAGTTGTGCCAGACATGTTCGCCTACCCTGTAGCACTGGTGTCCTTTTAGAACTGCTCCATATCTCAACAGTGGATGATCAGGAGTCAAAAGGCTGACCCCCTAATTAGACCTCTGTATAGGGTCATGAGTGCCAAAGACCAAGAATTTCTGAAAGCCTTACCTATTGAGGGTGATGATCAATTCCTAGGAGATTGGAAAAAGTTTAGGATAGACAAATGAATGCTCTGTCGTGTGGTGTTATATTATGACCACCCTACGATACAACAATACTGTTGCTGAAAGTCTGCAAGATCACCATGGCCACCTGGGACCTGAGAAAACATATGGCTAGTTCAAGACCATTTCTGTTGGCCTAAGATGACAGATACCCTGACATGTCGATGTATGCATTGACTCAGATGTTTACAAAGGAAAGCCCTGCCAATTTGAGCTGTGTCAGCGGGTCTGTGGTAGTGAGCCTTTGTAGATCCCCAGCTCAGGATTCCCCAGGGCGCGGAGTCTAAGTCCCAGCCTGCTTCTTCATAAGGGTCCCTGATGTTGGGGATGGACTTGCAGCAAGCTGGAACCAGGTCAGGGCCCCCAGGTAGGCCCAGCTGAAGATGAGGAGACCCCTGCCCTGTGCAGAGTATGCAGCAGACCAACGAATATCCAAGAGACAAGCCGAGGTTAGGGCAGGCAGCAAACAAACACAGACAAAAAAATGAAGCCGGGGCTGGTACACAGAGCAAGTCTTATATAGACAATCCAACTAGGTGGCAGGCCAGGAAGTGATAAAGGGACAGGAAATAAAAGCCCACAGAAAAGCAGATGACGCCCATAGGTGATCACAGCCAAACCACACAAGTAAAAAGAAGCAAGTTTGAAGCACTGCAGCAAGGAGGTAAGAGTATACAAGCAAAAACTACAGGCTAGCTTGTGACAAGCTGCTCCAATAGGGCACCTATTGGGGGCCCTATGGACTTAGTCTTTATAAATTTTCTCTGCCTTCACAGTGATTCAAGAGGAATTAAAAATGTACTGGTGGTGACTGAGCACTTTACTCAATATGCCCAAGCTTTTCCTTGGGATCACAGGGCAGTTAATTAAATAGTTACTTCTACTCTTGAGAGTGAACCTCCAATTGGGGGCTGGAGTGCGGGGTTGCGTTTGTCTGCGGGCTGGCTCCAACAGGATCAGGTCACCTCCCACCTTGTGTATATACAAAGGATCCTGGCGCTGTGGTGCCGTTAAACAGAAGGCAGGGATGGGACAATCAGGTTGGACAATGCCCAAAAAAGGTCCAACATTGGTTGCATGTCCATGTCCGGGCTGCAGCCTACCCAAACCCAGATCCCAACTGAGAGAAAAAGTAACAACAAAAACGGGTATAATGGCGCTCCCGGACACAAGGGCACCAGGACAAAATAGATGCTGCTTGGAATCTTAAAACATTAAACCTTGTTTATTAAAATAAGTTGAAAATGTGCTCCTTGACAGAAAAACCAGTGGTATGCCAAGGGTGCAGTAGACAACAGTCAGATGTAAAACCGGTGAAAATACCTCAAATCAAGGAGGACCCAGGAGCGGGGGAGCGACGTCTAGCCACCTGCAAAGCCTGGATGGTGTAGCGCTTGTCGGTGGAATTGTCAGCCTCGACCAACCCGGGAAACCTCTCCGCTGATGTGCCTCCGGACCGGATGGTGCCTGGGATGTGGAGGGGAGGGGGGGGGAGTGAAGTACTCAACCGCCAGTTGTATAGCCAGTTGTATAGCCAGTCGTATAGCACAGCCGTCGGTGCGCTGCCTCTGCACCCCTCCGGCGGCCGTAGAGCTACATCTGTGCAGCAGCCCCCGGTGTGCATGTCTCCGCCAGGCGCCCGGTGACGTCATCATCCGGCGCCTAGGTCAGTCGGGTCCGAGGAGTAGCGGCCGCCGCCACCTCGGGGGTGTACCATCCGGTACCGAAGCTGTCTGTGGGGGTTGAGTACTTCACCCCCCCCCCTCCCCTCCACATCCCAGGCACCATCCGGTCCGGAGGCACATCAGCGGAGAGGTTTCCCGGGTTGGTCGAGGCTGACAATTCCACCGACAAGCGCTACACCATCCAGGCTTTGCAGGTGGCTAGACGTCGCTCCCCCGCTCCTGGGTCCTCCTTGATCTGAGGTATTTTCACCGGTTTTACATCTGACTGTTGTCTGCTGCACCCTTGGCATACCACTGGTTTTTCCGTCAAGGAGCACATTTTTAACTTATTTTAATAAACAAGGTTTAATGTTTTAAGATTCCGAGCAGCATCTATTTTGTCCTGGTGCCCTTGTGTCTGGGAGCGCCATTATACCCTTTTTGTTGTTACCTCCCACCTTGTGCAGTCGATCCAATCGTATTGGGAGGAGAATGTTGACTCTGCGGAGCATCAGGTGGTTTGGGAGGCCTTCAAGGTGGTGACAAGGGGAGAGTGATCCTGGCTATTAAATCAGCCAGAAGGGATCATAACAGCGAGATTAAGTCACTGCAGGAGGAGGAGCGGTTGCAGGCGAGGTAACATGTGGCTTCGCCATCTGAATCCTTCTACTCTTCCTTGCTGGAGGCGAGACGTCTTCTCTCCTTGCACCTGTCTGATCTTGCCCACACTGAAGTCAAAAACACGAGGGAATCCATGTTTGCGCAGGGGGACAAGAATGGTAAATTTCTGGCACTGATGGTGGCTGACCAGAGGGCCCCAGTTAACATCCCTCTCATCAGGCGCCCTGGGGGAGATATAGTGACTGATCCCCGTGACATACTGGAGACATTTCGCAACTATTTTGAGGCTTTGTACGCCTCGGTGTCGGACGCAGAGCCCTCGGGAATAGACAGGCTTTTAGGGGGTGTCACCCTTCCAACCCTGACGGATGAGGATAGTGCCCTTTTGGATGAACCGATCACCCCTCTAGAGGTGGAAAAGGCCATTGCGGCTTTTCCACCACACAAAGCACCTGGTCCAGATGGCTTTCCAGCCGACTTTTACAAACAATTTTCGGAGCAGTTCTTTATTACAGCATTGTTTAGAGAAAGAGGAACTCCCCCCTTCCATGTTGGATGCCTATATGTTTCTACTGCCGAAACCTGGTAAGGACCCCCCGGACTGCTCTTCCAACCGCCCCATTGCACTCTTAAATATGGACCTTAAACTTTTAACTAATGTCCTCTCTACTAGGCTGGCTGGGGTCATTCATTCTTTGATTGACCCAGACCAGACCGGTTTCATGCCCAGCAAGTCAGTTGATACCAACATTAGGAGGTTGTTTACTCATATTCAACTCCCGGGGGGGGGGGGGGGGGGACTCTCGGCAGAGGCTAGTGGTCTCCATAGATATTGAGAAGGCCTTCGATTCGGTCGATTGGGCCTTTATGCTTAAAGTTTTGGAACTCATGGGTTTTGGGCCTAACTTTAGGACTTGGATCCAACTCCTGTATAAGCTACCTAGGACTGCCATCAGGTTGGGTTATTTGACCTCCTAATTTTTTGCAGTGGGGCGAGGGACAAGACAGGGATGCCCCCTTTCCCCTTTTCTTTTTGCCCTCACTCTTGAGCCCATAGCCATAGCATTGCGCAGTTCCCCAGCTGTAGGGTCGATCAGGGTGGGTTCCATTAAAGAATGTCTTGCGCTTTATACAGACGATATGCTATTGTTTCTTGAGGACCCTGGTCCCTCCCTGTGGACAGCTGTCAGAGAAACCTTCAGCTGCAGACTGGTCATCACATGACAAGCACCACATGACTTCCACATGACTTCCTGGCTGCCTATAAAAGCTGAGCAAGTGCTCAGAGGAATTGCTGGTTTGTCTTTCAGCTTCCTGTACCTGAGTTCCTGTTTCCTGTGTGATCGTTTACCTGCTGTGACCCAGATTGACCCTGACCTACTCTGCTCTTCTCCTGGACCCGACCTTGGCTTGTTTTACAGACTTTGCTTTTGCTTACCTGTGTTTGACCCTCTGCCTGCGACCTGGATTTACCTTCAGTCTCCTGTGCCTTGACCTTCTGCTTGTGACCTAGTCTTGTCTCCTATCTCCAGTGCCTTGACCCTCAGCCTGTGACCTGGATTGTCTGCTTACCTGTGTTTGACCCTCAGCCTGCTCCGGACTTCTACTGCTGGATCCTGATCAGTCTCTACTCCAGCTCTACAGGACCTCCACGCAAGCTCTACCCTGCCTGCTGGTAGCTTGTGCCTCTTTGTGCCATCCACCCTCTGTATCACCTCCAGAGGGGCGGAGTGCGCTTAGTCGCAACAGCGAACCGCTCTCGGCATCTCGGCCTCGGTGAGTACCTCTATTCTTATAACAGCCCTGTCTATCCTGGATGATTTTGGTAAGTGCTCAGGTCTCCGGGTCAACTGGAGGAAGTCCTCGATCTTGTCTTTGGATGAGGATGCCTGACTTGCTGCAGCTGGGGACCTTCCGCTCTGCTGGGTAGATACCTTCACTTACCAACATGTGCTGGCTTGGAAAAGGCTCCCGCTTTCTTTGATGGGTCGTATTAGTATCCTCAAACTGAAATTCCTTCCAGTGGTGTTGTACTTCCTCTGTAACTCCCCATTGTGGGTGCCCAAATCGTTCTTTAAGAAATGAGATAGCATCATTAGTTCCTTCCTTTGGAGCCTTGGGGCAGTGGTGGCCTGGCGCTCCCTGACTGGCGCAAGTATTACCTGGCAGGCCAGGTGGTGTTTGCGCTGCGCTGGCTGAGGGCGGATGAGGGGGATTCGGCCATGATCCTGGAGGCGGCTCACCTGGGTTCCTTTGAGACTCTAAAGTTGGCGCTGTACAGGGGCCTGGGCTCGGATCTCCCCCCTGATGCTCTCCATGAAGGCTACCATTAAAGAATGGGTCCAGTCCACAAAACTGACGTACCCCAGTTACTTAGGGACCTCACCTTCTACCCCTCTGTGGATGAACCCTACTCTTTCTCACTTTTTTCGCTTACCGGATCCAATGCTGTGGGCTTTGAGGGGTGTAAAAACCTTGGGGGACATTACAGTGGAGGGGGCTCTCCTTTCTTTTGATAGTCTATGGGATAGGCACGACTTGCCAAATACTTACCTTTTTCGTTATTTCCAATTGCGCCATGCCTTTCAGAGCCAATTTGCCAACTCACATATTGATCCAGTTCCTTCTAATTTAGAATGTATGTTGAAATGTGATACCATGCTCAACACCCTCTCAAAGGGCTACAAGGATATGTTTAGGCTGACACCCCCAAGTATAGTCAGATGCAGGGAAAAGTGGACAGCTGAGGTGACTGACCTTCAGGGTGATGACTGGGAGGAGTTGTGGACTGAACCCTTTAAATATTTAGTGGCTGCTCGGGACAAACTCATACAATTTAAATTCCTTCATAGGATTTACTACACCCCAGCCCGTCTAGCCAAAATGTATCCGACCTCGTCGGCTGAGTGTTGGCGTTGCTCCGCCTCCCCAGCAGATGCGACACATGTTTTCTGGGATTGTAGTCAGATCCAGCAGTTCTGGTCTGAGGTGACTTCCTGTCTTGCGGAGGTGTTGCTGACTCCTATTCAACTGACCCCAAGGGTGTGTCTCTTGGGTTTGGTGGAGGAGGTGGTGCCCTCTGTGTCACACAGAACTTTGCTGGTCATTCTCCTCTTTTAGGAAGAAGACAATCCTACTACATTTGAAGAAGGTGACTCCCCCTTCGCTCTTGTTCTGGAAAGGTTTAGTGAATTGTCACGGAACCATGAACCAGACGTACAACAACAGATAAGTGAAAATAAGAAGGCTTTATTGAAAATCAAGCTGTAAAGCAAAAGTCCAAACGGATGGCGAAACCGAGGCAGAGTCCTTGTGAAGCCAGAGGTCAGGAACCAGGAGGATAGTCAGACGAAGCCATGAGCAGGAACCAGCAGGGTAGTCAGACGAAGCCAGGATCAGGAACCAGCAGGGTAGTCAGACGAAGCCAGGATCAGGAACCAGCAGGGTAGTCAGACGAAGCCAGGATCAGGAACCAGAAGCAGCAGCAGTCTTAGAAGCATGTGAACACAGGATGACCAAGCAAGGAACTGAAGCCACAGACCTCCTATATATATGAGCTAGGCATCCAGCTCCTCCCAGTGGGAAGGAGGAGCCGCAGGGTGGGAGGCTACAAGAAACCCAGAAACCAAGATGGCCGCCAGCACATGTCAAACGAAGGAGAACAGCAAGAAGGTAAGACCATGACAGTACCTCCCCCTCAAGGGCCCCTCCTCCGCGAAGTAAAGAACGGTTTCTGAGGGAAGCGTGCGTGGAAGGCTCGGAGCAAGGCAGGAGCATGGACATCTGCGGAGGGAACCCAGGAACGCTCCTCTGGACCATAACCACGCCAATGAACCAAAAACTGCACCCGACCGCGGACCAGGCGTGAGTCCAGGATATTGCTCACCTCATACTCCTCACGATTGCCCACTTGGACCGGACGGGGCCGAGGAACCGAGGAAGTGAAACGATTACACACCAGTGGCTTCAACAGGGAGACATGAAACACGTTGGAGATCCGCATGCTAGGAGGAAGCGCAAGGGCATAGGCTACCGGGTTTACCCTGCGAAGCACTCGGAAGGGACCAACAAAGCGAGGCGCCAGCTTGGGAGTGGGCACTCGAAGGTTGAGGTTGCGGGTGGACAACCATACACGGTCTCCGGCCTGGTAGGAAGGAGCAGGGGCTCGTCTGCGATCAGCCTGGAGTCTCTGGCGCTGCGCAGAGACCTCAAGGGACTTCTGGATCTGTACCCAAGAAGCACGTAGGACAGAAAGATGATCCTCCACAGCCGGAATATCCTGGGGAGAGAATAACTCCGGTAACACGGCAGGTTGGAACCCATAATTGGCCATGAAGGGAGACGTCCCAGAGGAAGAGTTCACCGCCGTGTTCCTGGCAAACTCAGCCCAAGGCAGGAGGTCAACCCAATTGTCTTGGTGATCGGAGACATAGCAACGAAGGAATTGTTCCAAGGCCTGATTGGATCGTTCTGCGGCCCCATTGGACTGAGGGTGGTAGGCCGAGGAGAAGGAGAGATGAATCCCCAACTGGGAGCAAAAGGCGCGCCAGAACCTGGACACAAACTGACTCCCCCGATCCGACACAATCTCCTTGGGCAAACCGTGCAACCGGAAGACCTCCCTGGCAAAAATCGTGGCCAACTCCTGTGCAGAGGGTAACTTCTTGAGAGGAACACAGTGGCACATTTTGGAAAATCGATCCACAATCATGAGAATGACCGTATGGCCTCGGGATGCAGGGAGGTCCACAATGAAATCCATCCCCAGGTGTGACCATGGGCGCTCCCCGGTGGCTATGGGTTGCAGAAGGCCCAACGGAAGGTGCCGAGGGGACTTACTCTGGGCACAAACGGAGCATGCCGCTACATGTGCGGCGATGTCGGAACGTAGGGAAGGCCACCAGAACAGACGTGAAACAGCCCAGGACAGCTGATTCTTTCCAGGATGCCCCGCGGTCTTGGAGTTATGGTAGGTTCGCAACAACCGAGTGCGCAACTCCTCAGGCACAAAACATCTGCCGTTGGGTCTCTCAGAGGGAGCACCAGATTGAGCCGCCAAAATCTGCTCACCCAGGGGAGAGGTCAGGCTGGTGCGAATGGCGGCCAGGATCTGATTCGGAGGTATGACCGAAGTCGGAATCGACTCCTCCCTGGACAGGTCGGAGTACTGCCGTGATAAGGCATCCGCCCTGATGTTCTTGGAACCGGGTAGGTAGGAGACCACGTAATTAAAACGTGACAAGAACAGAGCCCATCTGGCCTGACGTGGTGTCAATCTCTTGGCCTCAGAAAGGTAGGTCAGATTCTTGTGGTCCGTCAGGATGAGGACCGGAACCACCGAACCCTCGAGCAAGTGCCTCCATTCTTTAAGGGCCTGCACGATGGCCAATAACTCCCTGTCACCAATCTGATAGTTGCACTCCGCGGAAGACAGTTTCCGGGAGTAAAACCCACAAGGAAGCAGAGAACCCTCTGGTGTTCTACGCTGAGACAGAAGGGCGCCTACTCCCGTCTCAGACGCGTCCACCTCGAGGACAAAGGGCAACCCAGGGTTGGGATGCGACAGAATCGGGGCCGACACAAAGGCGAACTTTAGAGCCTCAAAAGCTCGGATGGCCTCGAGCGGCCAGACCTGGGAATTACTGCCCTTCCTGGTCAGATCCGTGAGAGGCTTGGCTAGCATGGAAAAGTCCCTGATGAACTTCCGATAATAATTGGCGAAGCCCAAAAAGCGCTGCAGGGAGCGAAGACCACTGGGCTGGGGCCACTGTAAGACAGCCGAAACCTTCTCAGGATCCATGGAGAACCCCTCAGCGGAAATGATGTAACCTAAGAAGGTTACCTGGGATCGGTGAAATTCGCATTTCTCAAGCTTACCGAACAGCTTGTTCTCTCGTAACCGTTGCAACACTCGTCTGACATCCAGAATGTGGGTCTCCATGGATTCAGAATATACCAAGATGTCATCCAAATAGACCACCACACACTGCTGCAACAGGTCACGGAAAACATCGTTAATGAATTCCTGAAAGACTGCGGGCGCATTGCACAACCCAAAGGGCATAACCAAGGATTCATAATGACCGGTCCTGGTGTTAAACGTGGTCTTCCACTCATCGCCCGCCTTGATCCTTACGAGGTTATATGCCGCCCTCAGGTCGAGTTTGGTAAAGACCGTGGCCCCTTTAAGGCGATCGAACAGCTCGGAAATCAAGGGTATCGGGTAAGCGTTCTTGATCGTGATGCGATTGAGACCCCTGTAATCGATGCAAGGCCTCAACTCACCGCCCTTCTTTTTCACAAAGAAAAATCCAGCCCCAGCCGGGGACGAGGATTTGCGAATGTGTCCGCGTGAAAGCGCCTCCTTCACGTACTCCTCCATGGCCTCATTCTCCGCTACCGACAGTGGATAGACCTTGCCACGAGGAGGAACGGCGCCAGGTTGTAACTCGATGGCACAATCGTATGGGCGGAGCGGAGGTAGGGCAACCGCGCGCACCTTATCGAATATATCCCGGTACTCCTCGTATTCAGGAGGCAACAGAGAGTCCGAGGAAGTACACAGCAACTTGACAGGCCCATGGATGCAACTAGCCCCACACTGCGGTGACCACGAGAGGATCTCGGCCGATCTCCAATCGAAAGTCGGATTATGCTTCTGGAGCCAGGGGTACCCCAAGACCACCGAGTAGTGTGGAGACGAAATAACCTGGAAGCATACCGACTCTCTGTGAACGGCACCAATGGCTATCCCCACTGGAAGGGTCTCATGAGTCATGTGTGGCGGCAGAAGGGGTCTGCCGTCTATCGCCTCAAGAGCCAGTGGAGAACCTCGGGCCTGCAGAGGAATGGAATTGGCGGCAGCGAACACACTATCAATGAACAAACCACCAGCACCAGAGTCCACCAACGCCTGGGTCGTCACTGAGCCCCCGACCCAGGAGAGGACAACAGTGATCAGTGGTTTGTCAACACGGGAAACCGGGGACGAGGAGACTCCACCCAAGATCTGCCCCCGACAGGATCTCAGGTGCGAGCGTTTCCCGGACGGTTCGGACATGCCAACCGAAAATGCCCACCGAGACCACAGTACATGCATCGACCCTCGCGTCTTCGGAGTACCCTCTCCCCCTCGGACAGGCGAGCAAAGCCCAGCTGCATGGGTTCACCCCCAGCCAAGTCATCCCCAGGAGGCGTGGGAGGAGAGGGAGGCACGGGTGGGACAGCAAAGGTAGGCGCCAATCTGTTAGGAGGCCTCCGCAGACTCTCCTTAAAGGAAGGCCTCTCCCTGAGTCTGGTGTCAATCAAAATCAAGAAAGAAATAAGAGACTCGAGCTCCACTGGTAGGTCCTTAGCTGCAACCTCATCCTTCAAGGCATCCGAGAGACCATGAGAGAAAGCAGCGACCAGAGCCTCATTATTCCAGCCCACCTCTGCTGCCAGGGTACGAAACTCAATGGCGTATTCAGCTACGGATCGTGAACCCTGTCTGATGGACATAAGGAGCTTCGCAGCAGAGGCAGCACGAGCCGGCACATCGAATACCCTCCGAAGAGAAGCAACAAAACCGGAAAACTCGGCAACCACCGGATTGTTGTTCTCCTATAAAGGGCTGGCCCAGGCCAAGGCCTTGTCCGAGAGCAGCGAAATTAAGAAGCCCACCTTTGACCTCTCAGTAGGAAAGGCATGTGGCAGCAACTCGAAATAAATGCCCACCTGGTTAAGGAAACCTCGGCACTGAGTTGGATCTCCCCCAAAGCGCTGTGGAAGGGGGGCAGAACCGGTCATACCCCGAAACACCGCAGGCGCAACAACAGGTGTCGGGGTAGACTCTGGCGCAACAACCGGAGCGGCAGTAGGAGCGGGCCCAGGAGCGACAACCGACCCATCGGCAACGGGAGCGAAATGAGCCGTGCGTTCAAGCAGGGTTTGCAACGCCACGGCGAACCGACCCAACAGGTGATCCTGCTGATCAAGTCTGGCAACCAGCGTGGGTAGCGAGGATGGCCCTGTACCGTCAGAATTCATGGCTTGGTCCTAATGTCACGGAACCATGAACCAGACGTACAACAACAGATAAGTGAAAATAAGAAGGCTTTATTGAAAATCAAGCTGTAAAGCAAAAGTCCAAACGGATGGCGAAACCGAGGCAGAGTCCTTGCGAAGCCAGAGGTCAGGAACCAGGAGGATAGTCAGACGAAGCCAGGAGCAGGAACCAGCAGGGTAGTCAGACGAAGCCAGGATCAGGAACCAGCAGGGTAGTCAGACGAAGCCAGGATCAGGAACCAGCAGGGTAGTCAGACGAAGCCAGGATCAGGAACCAGCAGGGTAGTCAGACGAAGCCAGGATCAGGAACCAGAAGCAGCAGCAGTCTTAGAAGCATGTGAACACAGGAGGACCAAGCAAGGAACTGAAGCCACAGACCTCCTATATATATGAGCTAGGCATCCAGCTCCTCCCAGTGGGAAGGAGGAGCCGCAGGGTGGGAGGCTACAAGAAACCCAGAAACCAAGATGGCCGCCAGCACATGTCAAACGAAGGAGAACAGCAAGAAGGTAAGACCATGACATGAATACTGTACTACCTCTTTATAAGGCGATCTACATCTCTAGGGGTTGCCCTAAAAGATTTGGGAAGGTGTGGGAGGCGTGAGTTGAATCCTCGGATACTGTAGGTTAACTGTTTCCATTCTGTTAAACTAAGCACTGGCCTTGCAATTTGCAATTCGCATTATCTGTGAAGATTATCTCCGGAATGTTTGCTTTTATTGTTTATTTGAATGACTAGGATGGTCTTGAATCTGTAGTGCTCGGGAGCTTTTACTTCCTGGGGTCGGCGTCAGGCCGAGTGTTCTTTGGCTCTGGCCTGCGCCGACCCTCTAGCTTAGGTACTCCTGGATTATATTTGGGATGCTGGTGTTTGTTCGGGGGGGGGGGGGGGGGGAGGGAAGAAAGTAGGGTTTTTTTGTGTTGACTGTTGCCCCCAAGGTGGTTATTGGGGCGCCTGGTTTTTCTATGTTTTGTTTCAGTTTTTTTTCTGTAATTGTATGTTATTGTCTTCTGTTCTTTTAAAACTAATAAAAAATAATTTTTCAAAAAAATTAAATAGTTACTTAAGCTGTATAACATACGAATCACCCCCTATTATGCTGAACGTGATGCTCTTCCTGAGGTATTCAACAGGACCTTGATTGATATGCTAGGTACCCCACAGGCTAACAACAGGTGTACCTATATCTGCAGGGTTGAAGCCATGGTCCATGCATATAACAGCACCAGGCATGAGAGTACTTACTTTGTGTATATTGTCTATAAGACACTGACTCACCCACATGCAGCCACCCTCCTAGCATCATACTGCATACACGCCACTCCTACCTGCATTTGTCCAACCACCTACAGACCAGCTCTACACAGCCAGGTTAGCTGTTGGGCTACCATTCATTATATTGATGTGCAGACATTTTTAAGCCTTTACCTGTACTTACGGCTGTACTATGCAAATGCACCACTAATTGACTCTGTTTCAGTGGATCTATCCATCCCTTCTATACTCCACATCACGTCTGGCCCTGCACTGCCTTTGAAAACATAGACTGACAAACTGTGGTCAAAACCACATTATACTTCATCTGCAGCCACTTGCACTAGTGCCTCTGATTAAACCATCAGGTTAGATGAGTGTGTGGTGTATATATGGATAGTGTGGGTGTCTGCAGCTGCTTTCTTGTCTAGTTTTGACAACATTGTCATTTTTATTTCTTTGTTATGTCTGAGGTTTTTGCAATTTTTCAATTTCTGTTTTTACCAAATATACTTTAGTAAAGCTGTCTATAATTTACTGGTTGATCCTCTCTGAAGATTTCTTAATGGACTTTTAGTCCTCTTTAAATATAAATTATATATGACAAAAGTGAGTACACTCCTAACATTTTTGTAAATATTTTACAATATCTTTTCATGTGACAACACTGAAGAAATGACACTTTGCTACAATGTACAGTAGTGAGAGTACAGCTTGTATAACAGTGTAAATTTGCTGTCCCCTCAAAATAACTCAACAAGCAACCATTAGTGTCTAAACAGCTGGCAACAAACGTGAGTACACCCCTAATTGTAAATGTCCAAATTGAGCCCAAAGTGTCAATATTGTGTGTGGCCACCATTATTTTCCAGCACTGCCTTAACCCTCTTGGGCATGGAGTTCCCCAGAGCTTCACAAGTTGCCACTGGAGTCCTTTTCCACTCCTCCTCCATGACATCACGGAGCTGGTGGATGTAAGAGACCTTGCGCTTCTCCACCTTTCGTTTGAGGATGCCCCACAGATGTTCAATAGGGTTTACTTCAGGAGATATGCTTGGCCAGTCCACACCTTTACCCCCAGCTTCTTTAGCAAGGCAGTGGTGTTCTTGGAGGTGTGTTTGGGGTTGTTATCATGTTGGAATACTGCCCTGCGGCCCAGTCTCTGAAGGGAGGGGATCATGCTCTGCTTCAGTATGTCACAGTACATGTTGGCATTCATGGTTTCCTCAATGAACTGTAGCTCCCCAGTGTCGGCAGCACTTATGTAGCCCCAGTCCATGACACTCCCACCACCATGCTTGACTGTAGGCAAGACACACTTGTCTTTGTACTCCTCAACTGGTTGCCGCCACACATGCTTGACACCATCTAAACCAAATAAGTTTATCTTGGTCTCATCCAGGGTTTTTTTTTCAGCAAGAACGTGGGGGGAACGCAGTTCCGGCACCTCCAGAACTGAATGTATGTAATGGCAAGGGTTTCTGGATGGTCTATTGATGCTGGTTGCTGGGGAATCTATTGTTGCTGGAGGAAGGGGATCTGGGAAGGTCTTCTGTTGCTGGGAAGGTCTTCTGTTGTTCATAGGTATCACGTACCTGATCAGAGGCCTAGGTGCTGAGAGGGCTTTCCTTGTGGCTAAGTGCAAGGCACCCCTGGAGGTGGAGACAGGGAATGCTGTGCCCAAAGGAACAGGGGTCGCCAGCTGCGGCAAGCTCCGGTGAAGAGGTGACTGCGGTGGCTGTAGACACGTAGTGCGTGCTGAAATGCAGGATGCCTTGAAGGTGACTGGAGAAGGTAGCCAGGCGTGCGACAAGAGCGAGGTCAAGATCAAGCCAAGGGGTCAAACACAGTTCATCAAGCAGTAGAGGAGTCCGTAGGAGCAAGCCGGGGGTCATACACGGGAACAGCAGAGTGGGTAAACAAGCCGATGGTCGGAGCCAGGAGGAGAGACAAGACAGGTGAGACAAGCCGGGTCGGTAACAGGTAATCCAAGTAAACAGGAACAGGAACTAATGGCTGGAGCAGGCTGGTTTAAATAGGCCACTGGGCGTCGCTGCATTAGTGTGGGCAGAAGATCCAGCTCTCTTGTGGGAAGTTCCCTGACAATAGGGTCAATCGTTGCTGGGAGGGATCTACTGTTGTGGGAGAAATTAATGTTGCTGACTGCTGAAGGGTCTATTGATGCTGGCTGCTGGGGAGTCTATTGTTGCTGAAAGGGATCTATTTTTGCAGGGGGGTCTATTGTTGCTGGGGATGGGTCTTATGTTATGAGGCGGTCAATCAATGCTGGGAGGGATCTACTGTTGAGGAAGGGGTCTGTGTTGCTTGCTGCTGGAGGGTCTATTGATGCTGGCTGTTGGGAGTCCATTGTTGCTCGGGTGGATCTATTGTCAATGGGTTGTCCATTGTTGCTAGATCTATTTTACTGCCCTTTCTTTTTATCATTACCAAATTCCATACAAAATACTTAGCACCACAAAATGCTACTTGGTTCTGTATTATCTAAAAGGGGTGATACTGGGAGGTGGGCAGGGGGTGGAACAAAGGAATGGTGCTCAGAGGTGGGTAGGGGTGGAGTCAAGGGATGTCTCTGAAGGGAGCAGTTCCTGCACCTATTCTCTGAGAAAAAAAGCCCTGGTCTCATCAGACCAAAGGACATGGTTCCAGTAATCCATGTCCTTAGTCTGCTTGTTTTCAGAAAACTGTTTGCAGGCTTTCTTGTGCATCATCTTTAGAAGAGGCCTCCTTCTGAGATGACAGCCATGCAGACCAATTTAATGCAGTGTGCGGCGTTTGGTCTGAGCACTGACAGACTGACCCCCCACCCATTCAACCTCTGCAGGAATGCTGGCAGCACTCATACGTCTACTTCCCAAAGACAACCTCTGGATATGATGCTGAACATGTGCACTCAACTCCTTTAGTCGACCATGGCGAGGCCTGTTCTGAGTGGAACCTGTCCTATTAAAACGCTGTATACGAGGCCTGTTCTGAGTGGAACCTGTCCTGTTAAAAGGCTGTATGGTCTTGGCCACTGTGCTGCAGCCTAGGCCAGCCCTCAAAAATTCCACTCGCCTGCTTGCATTTTGCGAGTGGATTGATGAGCAGGGCGAGTAAGAACAGGGCTGTACTGTAGGGGGAATGTGCAGCTCCTCTGTTCAGCCTGCCCCTCCTGTCACAAGGCTGTGTGTGTGTGTTTCATAGCCCAGTGAGCAGCTCCCCCCCCCCTCCAGGAATGGGAGAGTCTGCATCTGCTCTGCTTTCTCCCGCCCCTCTCTCTCTCTCTCTCTCTCTCCCTGTGCCCGCACACTCAGTGCAGCCCGTGTTGTGTGAAGATATGTGGGCGGGAAAGTTTCATTAGCAGCCAGCAGCTACATGGTGAACATCTCTGACTGAGTGAGTAAGATGAGCACTGTGACCGAACTTACTCCTCCCTACCCTGTCACACCCCCCCCCCCCCTCTGTCCCTGTCATCTTCCTCTCTGTCCCTGTCATCTTCCTCTCACTCTTCCTGTCACCCCCTGTCTTTCTCTCTGTTTCACCCCATCTCTATCTCTGTAGAATTGAAATTGATCAAAAAACTCTAGGTCTTTCTGACTAAAATTTCAGTAGCGCAGGGAAGGTGGTAACCTCTTACCATTCATACAATAGGTTCAATTGAATCACTGCGGGTGCTGATGTACCACAATATATAAAATAGAATCAATAAGAATCCATCAAAAGTCCATTAAACTTGAAGTACATGGAGCAGAAGGAAGCTGTTCATCCATAAAGGGTCACTAGTGTAGGTTTATAGGGAACACCCTTGCTTGCCACCACCAATGTGCCGGGAGTAATATAGCTGGATTTTAGACTCCCCAGAAATAGATGCCTCCCCACTTTCATGGAACAGGCACATATAGCATGTGATACAATAATGGTTCCTCCGATCCAGATCCCCTGATATACTGCCGACAACTCCTCTCAACCAGTGTATATGAATGACAAAAACAGAAAGCCTCCAATAGTGTGATACCGTTTCAAACATAAAATGTATTCATAAAACTTCAAATATCACACTCACTTTTGGCAGATTGCTTTGCACATGAAAGAAATATATATAACTCCAAGAATGGGGCTCAGGAGACACCGGTAACCGCCTATGGTTCCACACTGGGTAGATCAGTCACTCCGGGCTCCTCTCCCTTGTTGCTAGTAAACATGTTCCATGAAAGTGGGGAGGCATCTATTTCTGGTAAGTCTAAAATCCAGCTGTATTACTCCCGGCACATTGGTGGTGGCAAGCAAGGGTGTTCCCTATAAACCTACACTAGTGACCCTTTATGGATGAACAGCTTCCTCCTGCTCCATGTACTTCAAATTTAATGTACTTTTGATTGACTCTTATTGATTCTATTTTATTTTATTTATGCATTCATCTTATGCATTTACTTGTTTGTGAAGTTTATATTTATAATTGTTTGGTTTATTATGTTTTCATTGTGGTACATCAGCACCCGCAGTGATTCAATTGAACCTATTGTATGAATGGTAAGAGAGGTTACCACCATCCCTGCGCTACTGAAATTTTAGTCAGAAAGACTTAGAGTTTTTTGATGAATTTCAATTCTACATATTAACTATTAAATAGCAGCATTTGTGATATGGATTTATCTCTATATTTTTTCTTTGACCTTTAAGCGCAGAGGATCACACAACAGTCTATAATTTATAGTCTATTTATAGTGGTATTTCTACACCATCGCTATCTCTCTCTCTGTCACCCCCTCTCTCTCTCTCCCTCCGTGTCACCCCCCTTTCTCCCTCTGTGTCACCCCCCTCTCTCCCTCTGTGTCACCCCCCTCTCTCCCTCCGTGTCACCCCCCCTTTCTCCCTCCGTGTCACCCCCCCTTCTCTCTCCGTGTTACCCCCCTCTCTCCATGTCACCCCCCTCTCTCCGTGTCACCCCCCTCTCTGTGTCACCCCCTCTCTCCGTGTCACCCCCCTTTCTCTGTGTCACCCACCCTCTCTCTCTCTCCGTGTCACCCCCTCTCTCCGTGTCACCCCCCTCTCTCTGTGTCACCCACCCTCTCTCTCTCTCTCTGTCACCCCCTCTCTCCGTGTCCCCCCCTCTCTCTCCGTGTCCCCCCTCTCTCTGTGTCACCCACCCTCTCTCTGTGTCACCCCCCTCTCTCTGTGTCACCCCCCTCTCTCCCTCTCTCTGTGTCACCCACCCTCTCTCTCTCTCCGTTTCACCCCCCTCTCTCCGTGTCACCCCCTCACTCCATGTCACCCCCCTCTCTCCGTGTCACCCCCCTCTCTCTGTGTCACCCCCCTCTCTCCCTCTCTCTGTGTCACACCCCTCTCTCCCTTTCTCTGTGTCACCCCCTCTCTCCCTTTCTCTGTGTCACCTCTCTCTCTCCCTCTCTCTGTGTCACCCCCCTCTCTCCCTCTCTTTGTCTCACCCCCCTCTCTCCCACGCTCTGTGTCACCCCCTCTCTCTCTCTCTCTCTCTGTCACCCCCCCCTCTCTCTCTCTCTCTGTGTCACCCCCCCCTCTCCCTCTCTCTGTGTCACCCCCCTCTCTCCCTCTCTCTGTGTCACCCCTCTCTCTCCCTCTCTCTGTGTCACCCCCTCTCTCCCTGTGTCACCCCCTTTGCCTCTCTCCGTGTCAGCCCCCTCTCTCTCCCTTTTCACCCCCTTTGCCTCTCTCCCCGTGTCAGCCCCCTCTCTCTCCCTGTCACCCCCTCTCTCTGTCAACCCCCCCTTGTCTCTCTCTGTCAAACCCCCTCTCTCTCTGTTGAACCCTCTCTCTCTCGGTTGTTGTTGTTAATATTTATTTTTGTAACTTAATTCTGAATAAAACATTTAACAGTGTAATTTTATGAGATATTTTACGAGGGCGTTTTTAGGGGTGATGCAGGTAGGGTTTAGGTGGGGCAACAAGTGGCGAGTAACTCTTAAGGCCTGGCTATTAGCTCAGGACTTAAAATTTTGAGCCCTGGCCTCGGCCATCTTTATGTAGAGAAACAATTCTTTTTTTCAGATCCTCAGAGAGTTATTTGCCATGAGGTGCCACATTGAACTTCCAGTGATCAGTATGAGAGAATGTGCGCAATATTACCAAATTTAACACACCTGCTCCCCATTCACACCTGAGACCTTTTAACGCTAATGAGTCACATGACACCGGGGAGGGAAAATGGCTAATTAGGCCAATTTGGACATTTTCACTTAGGGTGTACTCACTTTTGTTGCCAGCGGTTTAGACATTAATGGGTATGTGTTGAGTTATTTTGAGGAGACAGCAAATATACACTGTTATACAAGCTGTACACTCATTACCTTACATTGTAGCAAAGTGTCATTTCTTCAGTGTTGTCACATGAAAAGATTTACCAAAATGTTAGGGGTGTACTAACTTTTGTGAGATACTGTATGCTTACATATCTAGAGGATCACGCTTTCATCCATTCCCTGTATTTATTGTATGGGGGTGATTTGACTTTGTATGGGGCAATGGGGCATAATATAGAGTTTGAAGTATCTGATTCCCTATAGGATACTCTCCTCTATATCTCCAGCTGAGGTGATGACAGTGATTTTTTTATCTTTTCCATTATGTATATAACAGCACCAAGCATGAGGCATGAGAGTACAAGATTTTCCTCCATTTCCTGATATTCGAATGAGAGCCTATACTGACCACTAACCTCCTGTTAGGAGTCTCCTCAGATGATATTAGCCATCAAAGTCATTACCAATATGTGCGACGAGCCAGAACCGCAGGGGCGACACGTGAGGTGCACGGTGGGCCGATGAGAGACAGAAATAATACAGTTCATCGGTTTACTCACGGTTAGCAGAAAGCCTCCCTGGGCTGGTCGCACAGTGAAGAGGAAGACAGCACGAAATCCTCCGGGGCACGCTCTGTGATAGGGACACGCCAACCAAGATGGTGGTTGAGGTGCCCGTGATGACAGGGGTGTTTAGAGTGCTTGTGGTGGCTGGGTCCCTTGGTGGTATTTGTCGTGACGCCAGTACCGTTAATGGTGGTACAACCAGTTGTAGTAGCAATGTTGAAGAATGAGGTAGACAGTGGTAGGATACAACTCACAACTTTTACTGTGACTGGTTTTGGTTGCAGTACAAACATCCAGATAGAATACAGTCTCTGGGTAAATAGAGGAATTCTGCTGATCCACTGTTAATAGGTTTTGGTAGGTCTTGTCTCAGGCTGTGGTTCAGTATAATGCTTACTTGTTCCTGGTCCCTTTAGAATCCAGTGAAATTTGGTGAGGTTGCCAGTGGCTAAGGAAATCCTTCACCTTTATTCTCAAAGGTCTTGCTGCCGTTTGGTGGCTTTTACCCTTTGATTTAAGCAGTTCCAATTTGTCCCTTCTCTGGACTGACCTTCACTAGCCTTCTACATGGTGCTTCTCTCCTGTACCCTCTCACTTCCTGAACTGCACAACTGACCACAGATAAACCTGAGCTGGGATAGATATCCCAAAGTGGTGCTATCCCCATCTTGTGGTGGGAAGTATGAACCACACTTGACCAGCCTATGAACAGGGATTGAACAGGTGTAGCAATGCACATGCAAAATATAGCAATGACAAAGAAATAATACATTTGCAGTTCCCACGTGTCATGAGTGGGACGCTGCATACCCCCATGGTAAAACGTGTGTCGACCTCGACACATTTTTGACTCGATGTTGTGTCTTCCTGTAAGATATAAGAGAAAGGGAAAAGCATGCATGCATAGGAAATAACAACATAACCCCATTCTTGTACTTCTTGTATCTGCAAGTAAAATGGGTTAGGCAAACATATCTCAGGCAACAACGAAATGTGTCAAAAAGGGGTGTAGTTTTTCCTCTGAAGACAGGTGATATATGGCAAAACCAGAATAGTCCACGATGAGATGGAAAAAGGAAAACAAAACAAAAATAACATCTCAGGAGGCTCACAGGGTATGAGTCCGTTCCCTGGGCACAGAAAAATGTCAAAAGAAGAATATCACGGAGGCTCAGGTACGTTAAAGTCTATCTCCAGGTGCAAGCTTGAACGTTGCAAAACAGTAGGTAAGTAGTCCTTTTAAAAAGTCCTTTAAAGGAAATAAACATATCATCACAAGTAAGTCTTCTTCTCACTCTGGAACTTCAGACGATGTAAGGATGCATTCAACGATGAGATGGCAGGGCTGGTAGTTGTCTTCTCGAGCTGTCTCTTGAGCTGTAGTAGACACTTCTTGAGATAGCTCCTCTGGTTGAAGTGCGGTTGTATTGGTCTTGGCAGGCACTAAGATATTGAGCCATGGTGTAAGGAACCACTGTAAAGGATCAGAGTCTAATAATGCTTTTCCAAAAGACTGTAGTGGATTCTCTGAATCAGATGATTTTGAAGGCTCTGGTTCTATGGATTGTGTTTCCTCTTGGACAGCTTCTTCTTGAAGAGTTTCTTCTTGAGTACTTTCCTTGAGACATAACTTAAGGCGATTGCGATGTACTACACGTGATTTGTTCTCTTTAGTGATCTCATAAGTATGAGTCTCTGGATTGAGAATAGCTGTAATGGTGTAAGGTTCTCTCTCCCATTTGCTATCTAACTTGCTGGTGCGATGGTCGTTTTTTAACCATACATGGTCACCTATTTTGAGAGGTTCTGCTTTGGCAGATTGGTTATAATCTTTTTGTTGCTTTTCATGAGCATGTTCCATGCGATGTTGAACAATTTCTTGTGCATCAATTAAACGTCTTTGGTGTTCACTCACCCAATCAGTCTTTGGTAGAGGGTTGATTGCATCAGGCACTTGTACGCCCAAAGTATGGTCAGCAGGTAGTTTACCTTGTCGGCCAAACATGAGATAGTAAGGTGTATACCCAGTAGAACAGTGAATGGTGTTATTGTAGGTGTACATCAATTGAGGCAATAGAGTAGGCCAATCACTTCTTGTAGCAGGTGGTACTGCTCTTAACATCTCAATTAAAGTTTGGTTCATTTTCTCGCAAAGTCCATTCCCTTGGGGGTGGTAGGCTGTGGTCCTGATTTTCTGGCAATTGTGAAGTGTACACAGTTCTTTGAAGAGTTGCGACTCAAAGGCAGATCCCTGATCTGTAAGGATTTTTTCTGGGCATCCATATGGCAATAGGAAATGTTTCCAGAAAGCATCTGCAGTTGTTTTAGCGGTCAAGTCCTTGACAGGTACGGCTACAACAAATTTGGTATAATGATCAATGATGGTCATGGCGTATGTGTAACCTGAGCGACTTGGTTCCAGCTTAACATGGTCAATTGCAACTATTTCTAGCGGTGTTTGGCTTACAATGGGATGTAAGGGTGCTTTTTGGTCATGTTTTTCATTTCTTCCAACAGCACAGGTGGAACATTCTTGACACCACTTTTCAATGTCTCCTCTCATCCCAATCCAGTAGAATCTTCTACGGATGGTAGCTTCTGTCTTCTGCACGCCAAAGTGTCCTGATTGGTCGTGATACATTTCAAGAATGATTCTTGCATCTCGGCGTGGTATTAAGATTTGGTATAGACGATCCCAGGTAATTGGGTCTAAAGTTCTTCTTAATAGTAGGCCCTTCTGTAGGAAGAGATGTTTTCTGTGTCTCCAAAGTTTTGACAATTCTGGATCAGCATTTCTTCTGCGAATTCTTTCAGGTGTTCTTCCGCTGGTGAAGAAATCTTGCAGTTCTCCCAAAACACTGCTTTCATTTTGCAGCTTGATCCACCTTTCTTTATCCACTTGGGATCTTAGATCCACTTGTTGTTGAAGGTTAAGGACTTTTCTTCCTTTGATGGTGATAATGTCTTGTTGGGCAAAATTTTTGTAAAAAGCTGGCATTTCTACCTCTTCCCAACATCTTCCTGTGTAGTAGGGTCTTCTTGGGTAGGCAGACGAGATAATGCATCCGCATTTTCATTTGCTTTTCCTGTTCTGTGTGTAGCGGGGTTAAACATGCCTAAAGACACTGTTTGATATGTGGGAAGGAACTAGGCTCCCTCTAGTGGTAGCTGCATGGAATTTCCCGGGCTGTGACTTCCTTTTCACAAGATGAAGAAACTACATCTCCCAGGCTGCTTTGCAAGATCCAGGAACTAGGCTCCCTCTAGTGGTAGCTGCATGGAATTTCCCGGGCTGTGACTTCCTTTTCACAAGATGAAGAAACTACATCTCCCAGGCTGCTTTGCAAGATCCAGGGTGCACGGCTGCACCGCACGGCACTATGGGGGAGGTTATTTAAAGGAAGAGAGAAGCGCGCGAAGGGGGGGGGCCTTTCTGCGCTGGACTCTGAGGAACCAGCGAGCGAGAGTGAAGGACTGACACTGGATATTGGGCTAGAGCCTTTTAGCCTGGAGGGACGACGTGGAACCGTCCCATCTCAAGCACGAGGCACATTCCTGGAGGTCATACTGCTGTTTGCCGAGACCGGAAGTCATCCGCCAGAAGGACCCCGCGCGGCTGGCATATAGCCAAAGGACTGAGACCGCAGTGGAAGCGCGCGAAGGAGAAACTTCTGTTGGTGAGAGGGCACATGCCCAATAACTGACTTTATCTGCTGAAGAGACAGTTTTATCTACAGATAGCGGTAGCGCAGCAGGAGGTGATAAAACCCCGGGGTTTATCACCATACTCTCTCAGGAGACTCATAGACAAACAATAAGGTCTGTAAAGGAGTCGCCAGAGGCTTATCTCTCTCGCAGAAGTTATTGCTCAGTTACGCAGACACCCTGCGGTGACAACTAACAGCTCGTTGTTTTTTCTCTCTTGATCTTTATTCCTAATCTGGATTACAAATGAGCTCTATTCAATAACCTTGCTAGCGAAGATCAACAAGAAAGAAGAGAACTCTGGGGGAGGGACTCAGATAGGCCCACCTACCTGGTACTGTGTCTAGCCTTAATGCAGGAGGAGTGTGGGGGTATTCTTTTACCTTTTTAAAGCTGTTTTAAATAACCTTTTATGGACTTGTATTGTATTGTATTGTATCTCCCCTATTCAATTTGATACATAGTAAACTAAGTTTGGTTAATTACAATCTTGTGCGTTGTTCCATTGTGTCACCCAGAAGGACTACTATTCAAGAAGGTAACAAGGTATTGTTGCATAGTGAAGTATTGTATTCCAACCTGTGTATCTATTTGATAGTCCAGTCCTATTCTGGGTCAGTTGTGCCTGAGGAGGGATCGAGCCAATTTGATTGGGTTGTTAGGCAGGGTGTAGACCCAATAATATAATCAGCAGCTCCTGCGGGGGTGGTGCTACACGTGGGGGCTCGTCCGGGATTTCTACAGTCCTGCAATACAACCCTCTCAGCCATAGAATCCCCTCCCACGCAGAAATGGATCCTGTCGCTGCTGCTGAGTGGTGCAAGGAAGAGAATGTCATAGTGGAAAATGGCCTGGTGGTTGAAATCAAGGGAGAAGCCTGGACTGAAGAAAAGCTCCTCCCTGTTTTGAGGGCACTATCCACAGACAGGAAATTTTGGGTGATTGACATGAAAACTGACACCACTGTCCCACACACGTATGCACTGTGTGAGTGGAGGAAGGGGGTCCCTGATTATTTCAACGGAAACAGTGTAAAAACTACTGACCAAACAGAACTTTTCCTGATACATCCAGGAGTTCCTATTGCGGGTCCCTCATCCACCACCCCTGGGGTATCCAGCCAAGAAAAAGGTGTCCAAGAAGGGCATCCTGAGTCATCACCTTTGTCGACTTTTAGCTCAGAACTGTGTGCTGTTCTTGGGGAGATTGTGGCAAAATGTAGTAGGGACTCCTCGAGCTATTTGATGACTGGATATAGGAAGCTCCGGACATTCTCTGGGAAACAGCCTGTGCCTTCAGCAGAAGATGGGTTCGAAGAGTGGTTAGATACCGCCACTCAGGCTTTGGAGGAATGGGAGGTACCAGAACAGCACAAGAAGCAGAGAATCACAGAGAGTTTAAGGGGACCTGCATTAGAGGCTGTACGTAATCTAAAGCTTAGCAAGAAGAACTGCACTGCACAGGATTATTTGGACATTCTGCAAGATGTGTTTGGTCGGACGGAGAACGCGGCTGAACTTCTCTACCAGTTGGACCACTGTTATCAAGAAGAGGGGGAGAAGTTGTCCGAATTCATTAAACGTCTGGATAGGATTATCCACCAGATTCTGTTAAAGAAAGGAATAGACCACCGGAAAATAGATGAGACTCGTGCACGACAGGTTCTGAAAGGGGCTCAACCTTTAGATCCCATTGCCATACTGTTACGAACTCGTCGAGATGGCGGCATTCTAGAATACCCCGATCTGATTCGAATGGTCAGAGAGGAAGAGGTTATGTTGGACAACAAGAAGAAAAGTCGGCAGTTTGACTCAACTGCCCGGGTTGGAGTGATAAGTGTGGAAGAGGGTGACTCTCAAGTTGAACTCCTAAAGACCCAAGTGTCTCAGTTGATAGAAATGGTGTCCATCCTGACTGGTCAGGTATCCACTCTACCCAAGGGGAGTATATCGGAGAGGCCAGATGAACCTGTTAGTCTCAGCACAGATCCAGAGCCACGGCCTGCAAGATTGTTAACTTGTTTCAACTGCGGGGGAGTTGGGCATGTTAGAAGGGTATGTCCCAGCTCAGGAAATGCTGCCGCGAAACCTCGCGAGCCAGCGGGAAACTTCAGAGGACACCGGTGAAGGAGTCAACCGGGTGTCCGTCAGTCTTAAGGGACTCCAGAAGTGGTGCAGGATCAGGGAAACTGAGTCAGGGGGTCAGACCCAAATATAATACCCCCAGTTATAGACTCCGGGTTACTGAGGGAAGGAAAGTCAATGCACACCGGGTTCAGCGGGGGCCCAGATCAAGGAAGAAAAAGGAGAAGAGGGCCAGGGTACAGAGAACTGAATCAGACAACCAGGCTACATCAAGAGAATTCCCAACTAACTTGGTCGGGCCCTCCCCAGTGGTCTCGGTTCAGGTGGAAGGAATTTACACAAGAGCCCTCCTTGACACAGGGGCCCAGGTGACTCTTTTGTATAGAGACTTCTATGATAAATATCTTACCCATCTACCTTTGCAGAAGTTGGAAGATCTGGAGATATGGGGTATTGGGACCCAAAGTTTTCCCTATGACGGGTATCTGCCAATCAAGTTGACCTTTGATCCATCAGTGGCTGGTGAAGCGGAAACCTTCGACACCTTAGCGGTGGTCTGTCCTCGTCCACCAGGGGCCAACAAAAGCTCTCTCATCGTAGGAACAAACACTGACCTGGTAAGGCGCCTTCTGATACAACTGGTCCAGGGACAAGATGCTCAGGCGCCAAGGATCCATCCCATGCTACGGCAGGCCTACCAACGATTAGTGTTGGAGCAAGAGACCCCCGCAGAAGGAGTTGGACGACTCTGGAAGCTGGATAGAGCAGAAAAGGTCTTACAGCCAGGAGAGGTGGCCTGTTTTAAGGCTTCTGTTAAACTCACATGGCAACAGCCGGGTCCCTTCATTATCTTTGAATCAGGTCAAAAGGAGAGACAGAGAGGGATAGAAGTGATCCCTGAGGTGATCCCTTTGAAGGTGTTACAGGAAAACCGTGGAAGGGTTTTAGTGAGTGTCAGAAACACCTCTATTACACCAGTGAAGGTACCGGCCAGAGTGCTCCTGGGCCAAGTCAACCCGGCTACCCCAGTTGCCCCCATTGATTTCAAAGAAAAGGAACAGGGTGAAGCGGTTATAGAGGAGCTTTGCTCTGGAAACGCTGCCCTCCCGCCGGAATGGGTGAAGAGGGCCAAGGCACAACTTGCTCGATGTAGGGAAATATTCTCTAAGGACGAGTTTGACGTGGGATGTGCCAGGAGCGCCACTCATAAGATCCGCCTGAGTGAGGACAAGCCTTTCAGGGAGAGAGTCCGGCGAGTCCCCTTAGGTGACTTAGAAGATCTACGTCAACAGCTGGCAGAGCTCAAAAAGATCGGGATTATCCGAGAATCCAGGAGCCCGTATGCTTCCCCGATAGTGGTAGTCCGGAAGAAAAATGGATCTTTGAGGCTTTGTATCGACTACCGAACGCTGAACAGAAGAACCATCCCAGACCAGTATACCACTCCTCGAATCGAAGATGCCCTACAGAGTCTGTCAGGGGCGAAGTGGTTCAGTGTGATGGACTTAAAGAGTGGGTATTATCAGATCCCCATGCACCCTGAAGATCGGGAGAAAACAGCCTTCATCACCCCTGTGGGGTTCTTTGAGTTCAATCGCATGCCTCAGGGGTTGTCCGGGGCCCCTGCTACCTTCCAAAGGCTGATGGAGAGGACCGTTGGAGATATGAATTTGATAGAGGTACTGGTATACTTGGATGATGTTATCGTGTTTGGCAGAACTTTAGAAGAACATGAGGAGAGGTTGGAAAAGGTCTTGAAGAGGCTACATGAAGAAGGTCTGAAACTTTCTCCTGAGAAGTGCCAATTCTATCAGTCCTCGGTCCATTACCTGGGCCATATCGTGTCTGAAGAAGGGGTGGCCACTGACCCGGACAAGCTGGATGCTGTTGCTTCCTGGCCGAGACCCACAAATGTGACCGAACTCCGGTCATTCTTGGGCTTTTGCTCCTATTACAGGAGGTTTGTGGAGGGGTTCGCCCAGATTGCCCGACCCCTAAATGAGCTCCTGAAGAATGAAGAAGATGATGTCCCTGAGTTGGTAAAGCCGGCGAAGTCCACCATAGGCCCCCGGAAGGCTAAGGAATCCATCCAGGATCAGTGGACCCCGGAATGCGAAGGGGCCTTTGTCCAGCTGAAGGAAACCCTAACCACTGCCCCTGTGTTGGCCTATGCGGACCCCACAAAACCATATGAACTGCATGTTGATGCCAGCCGAGATGGGCTGGGGGGGGTACTTTATCAGGAGCATGAGGGTCATCTGCGACCTGTTGCCTATGTGAGCAGAAGCCTACTGCCTGCTGAAAGGAATTATCCTACTCACAAACTTGAATTCTTGGCCTTGAAGTGGGCAGTGGTTGACAAATTGAAAGACTACCTGTACGGAGCTGAATTCATTGTCAAGACAGATAATAATCCCCTCACCTATCTGTTGACTACGGCCAAGCTGGATGCAACAGGACATTGATGGTTGGCTGCCCTCTCTAGCTTCAATTTTAGCCTGAAGTATCGGCCAGGAATCGGAAATAGGGATGCAGATGCCCTATCCAGAAGGTTGCATGTTCCACAGGAACCTGCGGAAGAATGGACTCATTTGGCTCCAGAAGGGGTGCGTGCCCTATATCAGGGAACTGAATTTCGATCCCGAGGAGGGTCAAGAGCAGAAGAGATTGGGGTTTCGGCTATCGGAGTACCCAAATGCTACTGCCAGGTGACCCAGGTTGAAGGGGAGGGTTTGCCCCGGCTGTCCAAAAGGGACTTGCGGAAGGAGCAGTTGGAAGACCCTTTGGGAAAACTTCTTTTGGAAGCCTTGGAGATCCAGAGCCCTGAGTTGCTTCTAACTGACTCCCCTCAGGGGGCCCGTCTGTTACATAGAGAGTGGACCCGGTTACAGATCAGAGAAGGAGTGGCCTACCGGAGAGGTCCATCTGAAGATCTGGAGGAGAAGTGGCAACTGTTCTTACCAGCTAAATACAGAGAGGGAGTTCTGGCCGCTCTTCATGATAATCATGGCCATCTGGGGCCCGAAAGAACCTTTCAGCTTGTCAGGGACAGGTTCTACTGGCCTTGTATGAGGGCCGAAGTTGAAGGATACTGTCATTCTTGTGTCCGGTGTATACAGAGGAAGACTCTGCCACGTCAAGCAGCCCCAATGGGCCATCTACAAAGTCAGGGACCCATGGAGCTGGTGTGCATTGATTTCCTTTGTTTAGAGCCTGATCTGAGTGGCCAGGGGAATGTCCTTGTGGTAACAGACCATTTTACCAGATATGCTCAAGCATTCCCAACAAGGGATCAGAAGGCCTCAACGGTAGCCAAAGTTCTTGTAGAGAAGTTCTTTGTACATTATGGGTTACCACAACGCCTCCATTCTGATCAGGGAAGGGACTTTGAAAGCAGACTGATCAAGAGACTGTTAGATATGTTAGGCATTCAAAAGACTAGAACCACTCCCTACCATCCACAGGGGGATGCCCAGCCTGAACGATTTAACAGGACTCTTTTGGATATGTTGGGGACTTTGAGCTCAGAGAAGAAACAGCATTGGGGCAAGCACGTAGCTGCCATTGTGCATGCCTACAACAGCACTGTCAGTGATGCTACTGGATATTCCCCTTATCGGCTGATGTTTGGAAGGGAGGCTCGGTTGCCAGTGGATTTGGCCTTTGGCATTTCGCCTGATCATACCTCTTCAGCATCGCATAGAGGATATGTGGACCGACTGCGGAAGAGTCTGAAAGCGGCCTATGACAAGGCTCAGGCCACATCTGATCAACGTGGACTGCGGAATAAAAAAAATTTCGACCTAAAAGTTCGGATCCATGACCTGCAACCAGGGGACAGGGTTTTGTTGAGAAACTTGGGTGTCCCGGGAAAACACAAGTTGGCAGACCGCTGGAAGTCCCAACCTTATGTTATCTGCAAGCAACTGCCAAACCTTCCTGTGTACCAAATTCGGCCTGAAGGAAGTGTGGGTCCATTGAAGGCTTGGCATCGGAACCATTTGCTGCCTCTCTCTGAAGCGGTTCGTATGCCCCCTGTGGAAGACGTGTCAGAGGCCCCTTCGACTTCTCGCCGGTCCAGACCAGTTACCAGATCTCAGACGACGCTCCCAGATGAGGGAGAGGGAAGTTCTCCATCTGAAGATTTGGAAGATGAAGAGGAGGTACCCGACTGGTTGTGGTCATCTCAGTTGCCAGAACCCACACCTGCCTCCCTGTCTTCATCTGACTTGGCTGATAGAGGAGCCCTTCGGGCAGAAGCCCCTGAATTCATACCCTTTCATATGCTTCCAGAAGAAGCAGCTGAGGATGAAGATCCTGAGGAGGAGGTTGCACCCTTCTCTGAAGAAGAACTGACCTCTCTTGAACCATCAGGTTCCTCTGTGTTGGAACATGAGGAGGGGGACATTGAAGAATCCTCAGAAGTGCCTGATCCTAGCACCTCTGAGAGCATGCCTCCACGGGAACAGAGGGAAAGGAGAGTCATTCACCCACCTAAGAGACTGACCTATGATCAATTGGGTGAATGTTCGGAAGAAGCTGTTTTTACCTCCAAAAGATCTCCTGACCAGCCTAGTTCCTCCACTGTAGATTTGGTGGGGGACAACCCTAGCTCACCCCCAGGCACAACTGTACAAGCCACCCAAGTTTTGGGGGGTCTGTGAGAGATCATGAGAACAAAGTATTGAAGTAGAAAACGTTTGCATTTAAGTTTGTACATAAGGATATTGGGTTTGGCCATTATAATAAGCACAGTTTTTGATGTTCACAATTTGGTTTACTTTGTGAGTTAATGTTTGTGCACATTTTGTTGCTCTGACCTCACTATATGTTTTTTTCTCTTTCTCACCTTTTGATGTTTTTTTTTCAACACAAACTTTAAGATGTAAGTGTTTAAGAAATTGCAAAGGCACATGTGCTTTTTAAAGGAGCACTATATAAAAGCACTAGAAATCAGCACTATATTAACACTGTAGAAATCACTTATTTGTTTATTAATTGCACTTTATCGTTTTACTGTTGCACTGCTATTAGAATACAAAATTGGATGTATTCAAATTGACTTATTTCAGCAAAATGTTAATGTTTTTGTTGTATAATGCCAACCTATGCACTAGGGTACATACTGTTGACCTCTTTGGGGACCAAAGTTTCTCAAGTGGGGGGAGTGTGTAGCGGGGTTAAACATGCCTAAAGACACTGTTTGATATGTGGGAAGGAACTAGGCTCCCTCTAGTGGTAGCTGCATGGAATTTCCCGGGCTGTGACTTCCTTTTCACAAGATGAAGAAACTACATCTCCCAGGCTGCTTTGCAAGATCCAGGAACTAGGCTCCCTCTAGTGGTAGCTGCATGGAATTTCCCGGGCTGTGACTTCCTTTTCACAAGATGAAGAAACTACATCTCCCAGGCTGCTTTGCAAGATCCAGGGTGCACGGCTGCACCGCACGGCACTATGGGGGAGGTTATTTAAAGGAAGAGAGAAGCGCGCGAAGGGGGGGGGCCTTTCTGCGCTGGACTCTGAGGAACCAGCGAGCGAGAGTGAAGGACTGACACTGGATATTGGGCTAGAGCCTTTTAGCCTGGAGGGACGACGTGGAACCGTCCCATCTCAAGCACGAGGCACATTCCTGGAGGTCATACTGCTGTTTGCCGAGACCGGAAGTCATCCGCCAGAAGGACCCCGCGCGGCTGGCATATAGCCAAAGGACTGAGACCGCAGTGGAAGCGCGCGAAGGAGAAACTTCTGTTGGTGAGAGGGCACATGCCCAATAACTGACTTTATCTGCTGAAGAGACAGTTTTATCTACAGATAGCGGTAGCGCAGCAGGAGGTGATAAAACCCCGGGGTTTATCACCATACTCTCTCAGGAGACTCATAGACAAACAATAAGGTCTGTAAAGGAGTCGCCAGAGGCTTATCTCTCTCGCAGAAGTTATTGCTCAGTTACGCAGACACCCTGCGGTGACAACTAACAGCTCGTTGTTTTTTCTCTCTTGATCTTTATTCCTAATCTGGATTACAAATGAGCTCTATTCAATAACCTTGCTAGCGAAGATCAACAAGAAAGAAGAGAACTCTGGGGGAGGGACTCAGATAGGCCCACCTACCTGGTACTGTGTCTAGCCTTAATGCAGGAGGAGTGTGGGGGTATTCTTTTACCTTTTTAAAGCTGTTTTAAATAACCTTTTATGGACTTGTATTGTATTGTATTGTATCTCCCCTATTCAATTTGATACATAGTAAACTAAGTTTGGTTAATTACAATCTTGTGCGTTGTTCCATTGTGTCACCCAGAAGGACTACTATTCAAGAAGGTAACAAGGTATTGTTGCATAGTGAAGTATTGTATTCCAACCTGTGTATCTATTTGATAGTCCAGTCCTATTCTGGGTCAGTTGTGCCTGAGGAGGGATCGAGCCAATTTGATTGGGTTGTTAGGCAGGGTGTAGACCCAATAATATAATCAGCAGCTCCTGCGGGGGTGGTGCTACATGTATTTTATGGTGAAATCGTAGTTGGCTAGGCGTGAGGCCTATCTTTGTTCCAATGCTCCCAGCTTAGCGGTATTAAGATGTGCTAGCGGGTTGTTATCTGTGAAGGCCACAAATGGTGTTGCGGCAAGGTAATCTTTAAATTTTTCTGTAACAGCCCACACGAGTGCGAGGAATTCCAATTTGAAGGAACTATAGTTTTGGTCGTTTCTTTCAATACCTCTAAGAGATCTACTAGCGTAGGAAATTACTCTTTCTTTTCCTTCTTGTACTTGTGACAGGACAGCTCCCAGACCTTTCTTACTAGCATCTGTGTAAAGATGAAATGGCTGCTGGTAATCTGGATAGCCTAGGATTGGTGGTTCTGTCAACTTCTTCTTTAGGAGCTGGAAGGCAATTTCTCTTTCTGTGTTCCATTCAACTGGTATTGGAGACTTTTGGTACCTCTTAGGATGTCCTCTCAGAAGTTCTAATATTGGCCTCGCAATTTGGGCAAAATAAGGAATAAAGCGTCTGTAGTATCCAGGCGAAACTGAGAAAACTCCTCACTTCTTTCACTGTAGTAGGAGTAGGCCAATTTCGGACTGCGGCTATCTTCTCTGGATCCGGTTTAACACCTTCAGAGCTTACAATATGCCCTAAGTATTTGACTTCTGACTTCAGTAGATAGCACTTAGATGGTTTGACTTTGAGTCCATGTTTAATGAGGATTTGAAAAACTTCGGCCAAATGTTTCAAGTGATCTTCATAAGATTTTGAGTAGATGATGACATCGTCTAAGTACAACAGGACGGTTTCAAAATTTTTGTGTCCTAAACAACGCTCCATTAATCTTTGAAAAGTTCCGGGCGCATTGCAAAGTCCAAAAGGCATGCAGTTGAACTCAAATAGGCCCATAGGGGTGGTAAATGCAGTCTTCTCACGATCTTCAGGTGCCATAGGTACTTGCCAGTATCCACTTGTTAAATCAAGGGTAGAGAAGTAGGCTGAAGATCCTAAAGCTGTCAAAGATTCCTCTATGCGTGGTAAAGGATAAGCATCCTTGTGGGTGATTTGGTTAATTTTTCTGTAATCCACACAGAATCTGATGTTACCATCCTTTTTACGGACAAGGACTAGAGGTGCAGCCCATGGACTATGGCTGTCTCTAATGACATTGGAGTCCTTCATCTCTTGGATCATTTGCTTTACGGATTGGTACATAGTTGGTGGTATAGGCCGATATCTTTCCTTGATCGGTGGGTGTGAACCTGTAGGGATGGAGTGCTTGATGATATCCACTTCTCCATAGTCTGTAGAATGCTTACTGAAGGCATGGTGAAGCTCCTTCACAATTTTTAGTACTCCCTCAATTTGGTTTGCTGGTGTGGAAGCATCTCCCACATGAAGTTCTTTCCACCAGGATGTGTTTACATTTTGGTCCTGTGGGTTCTGTCTCTTGGTAATTTCTTCTGTGGTAGCTGTAGCCACACTGATGACATCTTGAAAAGTGACTTGGATTAGCTGTGCGATAGGACGATGTTTTGTTAGTGTTACACTGCTATCACTCAAGTTTAGGAGTCGAATAGGCACTTTACCTTCAGAGACGGTTACTAGGCTTCTTGCAGCTCTAACTAGAGGATAGTCTTCCAAAACAACAGGCTCTACCAGGGCTTGGTAGTCTTGACCTTGAATTCCGACTACAGCTCGGCACCACAAGAGAGTTTCGGTGTTGGGTTTGAGGATCACAGGTTGCTTATCTCGGATGCGGGCACAACAAATTTCTCCTTTTTCGTTGGTGAATCTCTGTTGCGCATTTAGTACACGGATGGTTTGTTGGATAACCTTCTTAGAATCAGGAGACGCAGTAGGCACTAACTGGTGCAAGGCTTCTAGCATCTCAACATAACAGTTCCTGAGGACATTCATTCCTAGGACTATTGGAGGGTTAGGGTTATTGTCTCTGACTCGTACCACAATAAGGCCTTGTCGAGGTAGTGTAGTTCCTCCTACTTGAATGGTAGGTTCCCAATAACCATGGACTGGTATGGGTTTGCCGTTACTGGCTATGAGACTCAGCCAGGATTCTGGAGGCTGGGTAAGCTGATTTTGATCCCAGTATTTTTCAAAGGCTGCTTGTTGGATAGTGGTGACTTGGGATCCGGTGTCAACTAGGGCAACAAAAGGAACTCCGTTTATTTGAAGTGCCACTTCAGGACGGGATCCAACGTATCTTGGCATCCAGTGGGGATCTTCTGGACCTATTGGTTTAACTCCCGAGGGGTGGTCCTTGGCCTCGGGGGTTTCCCTGTTTAACTGCCAGCAGGTTGCTTCTGTATGGCCTGGCTTGTGACAGTACGTGCAGATTGGCCGCTTAGGGGTACTAGTGCGGTCAGGGGGGCGTCCACCAGAATTTCTGGAATAAGTCTCTCTATAATTAGAGGGGAAGAGTCTTCTGGACACAGGTTTCTCATCCTCTAGCATTAATGGTTTCTCCCATTGTTCCAACTTTTGGTGGACTTTCTCCAGACTTTTAGTCAGGAAATGGACTTGCTCAGTCAAGGCGGCAACTGCGTCAGGAACTGGAGCTTGGGTTGCCTGACTGACTATAGGTAAAGACTTTGCAGGGGTAACCAGCTGTGATACAGGCACTTCAACAGATCTAACAGGTTCTGTTGGTGGGCTTTTTCCCAGTATGCTGATAGCTAATTCTTTAAAATCTAAGAAGGTAGCTCCTGGATGTTGGGCGGCTAACATTCTTAGTTGGCTCTTTAGATTGTCTGTATGGACGCCTTCAATAAATTGTTCTTTCAGGGTTTTGTTCTGATTCTCTGCCTCACGGGGGTCTACTTGGACAACAGCTCTAAGGGCTTCCTGCAAAGATAATGCAAAGTCTCTGAGTGACTCACCAGATTGCTGTTTCTTGCTGAAGAACCTCATCTTGACCTCTGACACGGTTCTGGGTTCAAAGGTGGTGTAGAGACGTTCAAAAATCTGCTCCATGGTCTTTCTCTCTGAGCTCGGCCAAGATTTCACTTCTCTGAGCGCAGCTCCTTCCAATTGCGCAAGAAGAATCTCCATCCGTTGCTCTGAGGATACAGGGTACAATCTGAACACAGCAAGAATTTTTTCTTTAAAGTCCCTTAAAGTATGAATTTCTCCAGAATATCGTGGGAACCAGGGGGCCCCAAAATAATAAGGCATGGTTAAAGGCATTAAGCTTGGTGCTGCAGCAGTTGGTATTGTACTGGGACTGACTGCGGCTGATGCAGAGGGTCCGCTGAGGTCAGGCTGCACGTCATCTTCCTGCACAGACATGGTGACAGCAGGTGAATTATAGTTAGATAAGTCAAATGCGTTTTTAGACACTTTTTGTGCAGTGTTGCTATGGGCGACTGCTGTCTTGCGGGTGTATGGCCCTTTAAGAATTTAATGCCAGCTGAATACAATGCTGCAGCAATGTTGATTTTGGGTCTCTGGCAGAGTTCCTGCTATTAGTGCTGCTTATAGTTAGTAGAGGCAAATGACAGGTTGCGATTACTGCTCGGACGGCAAGCAATGCGATTATTTTCTCTTTTGCTCGCATGCAAAGTCTCGTGACTTCTGGGGCGTGCGCTTGTCACACTCTCCTCCCAGGATTGACACAGCAAAGGTAAGGCGGGCTGGCTGGACAATTTTGCATAAATGGGTGGCACCAAACTTTCCCGCTTTCCAGGGGGTGTCACTAACTTATCCACAGTGATGGCACAGACATTTTTGAAGAAGAAGGCCTCCGGCGGCCATTTTAAGTGAATAGAAACAGTCAATTCAAACACAGCAAGCAGTTTTGTTGACACACAAACGTCTGATTTCCTCTCTTTGGATGCTGCGATTTTTATGCTGATAACTGGGATAACAATTCCATGCGACTTTGAAACAGTTTAAACAGTTCTGTGGCCCCACACAGTGTGCAATAAGTAAACAGTCTCTCAATAAAGCAAAGGGGCTTATTCTGATGCGACAGTCTTTTAGATAAGGCGCAGGGGTTAATATCCTGTTCGTGACGCCAAATTTTTATGCGACGAGCCAGAACCGCAGGGGCGACACGTGAGGTGCACGGTGGGCCGATGAGAGACAGAAATAATACAGTTCATCGGTTTACTCACGGTTAGCAGAAAGCCTCCCTGGGCTGGTCGCACAGTGAAGAGGAAGACAGCACGAAATCCTCCGGGGCACGCTCTGTGATAGGGACACGCCAGCCAAGATGGTGGTTGAGGTGCCCGTGATGACAGGGGTGTTTAGAGTGCTTGTGGTGGCTGGGTCCCTTGGTGGTATTTGTCGTGACGCCAGTACCGTTAATGGTGGTACAACCAGTTGTAGTAGCAATGTTGAAGAATGAGGTAGACAGTGGTAGGATACAACTCACAACTTTTACTGTGACTGGTTTTGGTTGCAGTACAAACATCCAGATAGAATACAGTCTCTGGGTAAATAGAGGAATTCTGCTGATCCACTGTTAATAGGTTTTGGTAGGTCTTGTCTCAGGCTGTGGTTCAGTATAATGCTTACTTGTTCCTGGTCCCTTTAGAATCCAGTGAAATTTGGTGAGGTTGCCAGTGGCTAAGGAAATCCTTCACCTTTATTCTCAAAGGTCTTGCTGCCGTTTGGTGGCTTTTACCCTTTGATTTAAGCAGTTCCAATTTGTCCCTTCTCTGGACTGACCTTCACTAGCCTTCTACATGGTGCTTCTCTCCTGTACCCTCTCACTTCCTGAACTGCACAACTGACCACAGATAAACCTGAGCTGGGATAGATATCCCAAAGTGGTGCTATCCCCATCTTGTGGTGGGAAGTATGAACCACACTTGACCAGCCTATGAACAGGGATTGAACAGGTGTAGCAATGCACATGCAAAATATAGCAATGACAAAGAAATAATACATTTGCAGTTCCCACGTGTCATGAGTGGGACGCTGCATATGTAACCCATCTGAAAGCTATCCATAAGTTTGCTTACCATTTAGTTGAAGAAAACACAGCTAAATAACAAAAGGAGCAAAAGAACATTTGATCTCCATGTGAGATATAGAGATCTGAAACTAGATGACTCGCTATGGAACTTGGGAGCATCGAAAAAAAAAAAAAAGCTGGCCAACTTACATAGTTACATAGTAGGTGAGGTTGAATTAAGACAATAGTCCATCCAGTTCAACCTGTGTAGGTGTGTGTGGCTGTAATCATCTCACATACCCCTGAATGTTCTGATCCTTGAGATGTAAGTCTAAGAGTCTTTTGAAAGCCACCATACTACCCGCAGAAACCACCTCTTGTGGTAGAGAATTCCACAATCTTGTAGCCCTAACAGTAAAGAACCCCCCACGTTGCCTGAGGTTAAAACGCTTCTCCTCTAATCGCATTGTATGCCCTCGAGTCCTCATGCAATCCCTTCGAATGAACAGCTTTTTTTCTAAGCTGGGATCCCCATTAAGATATTTATAAATTGCTATCATGTCCCCCCTCAGACGTCTCTTCTCCAGGGAGAATAAATCGAGCGATTGTAGACGCTCTTCATAGTCAAGGTCCTCCAATCCCCTAATTAGTTTAGTTGCCCTTCTCTGGACTCTCTCCAGCTCCAACACATCCCTCCTGAGGACTGGCGGCCAGAACTGGACAGAATACTCCAGATGCGGTCGGACCAGAGTTTTATAAAGTGGAAGGATTATAGTCTTATCTCTGGAATACATCCCTTTCTTTATGCATGCTAATATTCTGCTGGCTTTGGCAGCTGCCGCTTGACATTGCATGCTGTTGCCTAATCTATCATCAACCAAGACTCCCAGATCCTTCTCCATTTTTGATTGACCCAGGGGTTCCCCTCCTAAAGTGTATTGTGCTTTTATGTTTTTAGTCCCCAAGTGCAAAACCTTACACTTCTCCACGTTAAACCTCATTTGCCATGTCGTTGCCCACTCTGTAATTTTGTCCAGGTCATTCTGTAGGATATCTGCTTCATGCTGTGCAGTTATTGCCCTGGCCAATTTTGTGTCATCTGCAAAAACTGATAACGCACTACTGATCCCGTCCTCAATGCTGTTTATGAATAAATTGAACAAGGTTGGTCCCAGGACTGAGCCCTGGGGCACCCCACTTACAACCTCAGACCAGTCTGAGTATGCGCTGTTTATTACCACCCTTTGGACACGCCCTTTAAGCCAATTCCGTATCCAAGAGCAAACTCTGCGGTCGATGCCTGCAGACCTTATTTTATAAATTAAGCGCTTGTGGGGAACTGTATCAAACGCCTTAGCGAAATCCAAGTACACCACATCCACTGGTCTCCCCCTATCTAGCTCACAGCTTACCTCCTTGTAGAATGCTAAGAGATTGGTTTGACAAGAACGCCCATTTGTAAACCCGTGCTGATTACTGCTGATGATGTTGTTGTCTTTAGCAAACTCTACGATATAGTCCCTTATCATCCCCTCCAGAAGTTTACATACTATTGATGTCAAACTGACAGGCCTATAATTTCCCGGGATATGCCTCTGGCCCTTTTTGAATATCGGAATCACGTTCACTTTCTTCCAATCCCCTGGTACATCTCCTGTCCTAATACTGTCAGCAAAGATCAGGAACAGTGGTCTGGATATAACCTTACTGAGTTCCTTGAGTACTCTCGGATGTACGCCATCCGGGCCTGGTGATTTGTTTGTGTTAAGTTTATCCAGCCTTTCCCTGATTTCACCCTCTGTTAGCCATAGTGGCAAGTCCTGTGTATTACTACTAACCATACAGTCATGGTCAGTGTACCCCTCAGTTTCCTGTGTAAAGACTGACGAGAAAAAAGCATTCAGCATGGTTGCTTTTTCAGTGTCCTCTGTAACCATCCCCCCATCATCGCTAATTATGTGTGCAATATGCTCTGCCCTAGTTTTTTTGCTGTTGATATATTTAAAGAATTTCTTTGGGTTTTTTTTACTATCCTCCGCTATTTGTCTCTCAAAGTTGATTTTAGCCATCTTGATTTCGTGTTTACTTTTCTTATTTGCCTCCTTGTATTGCTCGAAAGCTGATACTGTGCCCTCTGATTTATATTTCCTGAAGGCCAATTTTTTTCCCCTAATAAGTTTTTTAATGCTACGGTTTAGCCAGCCAGGTTTGGCTTTGTCTCTTCTAAATTTATTTCCCATAGGAATGCACTGCAAGATGCATTTGCCTAATATGTTCCTAAAGCATTCCCATTTTTCCTCTGTGGTCAGTGATCCCAGGGTTTGGTCCCAGTTTACCCTTTCCATCAAGGAGTATAATTTTGGAAAGTTAGCCCTTCTGAAGTTTAGGGTTCTTATGTTCCCCACTTGCCTTGTTATATTGTTATTTACACTAAATGTGATCATCCTGTGATCGCTAGAGCCCAGGTTGTCCTGGACTACTACCTCCGAGATTAGGTCTGGGTCATTAGTGATCAATAGATCCAGGACTGCATTTTCTCTAGTCGTAGAGTCCACCAGCTGTGACATGTAATTATCCAGTAAGGTTTCTGTGAATAGGCGGGCCTTCTGTGAGTGTGTAGTCCCCTCATCCCAGTCAATGTCGGGATAATTGAAGTCCCCTAATATGATGACTGATCCCAATTTTGCCACTTTACTCATTAGTGCTAAGAATTCCAGCTCTACCTCCTCCCTGATGGCAAAATTAGATTTTTACAGTAGTGACCAAATTGCCCAGTATCCCAGTATACCAGATAAAGGGACTTGAAGGTAGAATCAAAGCCTGGCATGAAAAAAAAAAAAAATTGCTGCCAATTCCTCAAGTCAACGATGAGGATGGCTCAGATGATTCTTCAGAGTGTGACTCAGCCCCCAGCTTCAGACAGACTTCTCAACTGGTCTTTCTGATACCCATGAGAGTGATTAGACTGTAGTTTCAGGGCCTCTAGCTCAACACAACACTCTCGTCCAGGAGAACCAATGGACTTTGAATCTCCAGAGTTTGCACCTCTGTTAGTAAGCATATCTAGTCAGGGACCCAGTTCATAGCTTCCCAAGACTCATAGTACTAGCTCAGTGCCTAAAACCACTGGAATACCTCAGAGGGAAGTGCAGAGAAGGCAGAGAGTCAGTCATACTCCACAATTTTGACTTGGGTTACCCCAGGTCTATCACTCAGCAACACTTGTACCATGCTTGAGTAGGGGCAGTCTCCAACTTAGTCAACACGTTGCCTGTTTTTGCTTCACGTGACATAGATTGCTGTTAAATTGTTTATTTCCTCAGCAAGTCATTGTAAGGAGAGGATAGCTGATGTTTACTATGAATGTTGTGTTGCCTTTGTCCTTTGTTGTGTTGCCCTTGTTATCATATCAAATGCATTATACAAGATAATTTTTTCTGTGACACTATGGGGTGGATATACTAAAGGCAAATGCTATATACTGTGTACTTTGCAAGCGCAGTTACACTTGTTTTCCCCAGAGCTTAGTAAATATGGTAAAGCGCTGTTGATTTTCATCCAATCAAGTGCAAGAAAAAAAAGCTTTTTTTAAATTTTCCTTGACCTGGGTTAGGTACATGATTAAGCTTTATAACATTACATTGACTAAGAAAATGAGTGCAACTGCACTTTTCAGAGGGCAACTGTTTATATGCCTTTAGTAAGTCAACCCCAATGGGTGTGTTTAGTGGTCACCTTTCTGTAGTGTTAGTAGGTGAACCTGTTTATTGAAATAGAGTTTATATGCAGCTCCTGTTATTCTAGTTAACCAGCAAAGGCTAAAGACAGATTAGGCATCTGCAATGAAAGATAAAGGGCGCCAGGTCAGTAGAGGAAATGATAAAAGCAAATTTATTATTCACACACTTACATTGAGAATAGCACAGGTCAATGTGGTAACAGGCAGATCACCCTCATAGGTATAATATCCAGATGAAGGTGGGGACTGGAGGGTGACACAAGAATGGATGCCAGCGCAGGTACTGCTGCATACAACAAACCAATTGCAGCAGCAGGGAGATGTATAATCCAATGGACACTGTCTGCTGCCGTGCCTCCCACAGAAGCATCAGCAGCAAGATGCTGGGTTCCAGAAGTGGCGTCACCCCCCAGATGCTGGATCCTCCAGGGATACTGGCGAGGGACAAAAAGCCGCAACAATGGAGAGGGCCACAACATTGTTTCTGACGCTCAACCTCCTTCCTCAGGCTAGCCCACCCCTCCAAACGGAGGGAAATATATAACCCTATTAACAATAAATCGGGGGGGGGGGGGGGAGCAATTGAAAAGTTAAAAAGCCAAATGAAGGCGTAAAAACATATATAAAGTCAATGTCAAATAAAAATAATAATAGATATATAAAATAATTATACAAAGGACTGGGAACAATTTAACAAGACAAATAAATATAAATATACATTTAAATAAATATAAATTTAACGGAAAAGGACAGAACAGACCCTCCAGTCCACCCATGCAATTGTGCAAAGGCAGCACAAAGTGGTACACGAAGTATATTACATAAAGTACATGGCTTGGTGCAATAAAATAAACAAACTGAACTAAACAGCATATCATGCAACTTCGGCTACAAACAGGAAAATCACAAGATCTTGTCGATCTCTATTTCCTCATTCACCCCTGGGGGCCAAGGAATTGAGAGTGAAAATCCAAAAGGTTTCCCTGCGGCAAAGTCTCTGAAACCGTTCAGCCACCGAGTCGCATGGGGGGGATGGTCTTAATCACCCAAACTCCCAGCCCCTCTGTGGACTGGTTATTATGGGAAAGGAAATGCCTAGGGACACTATGTTCTACAGATCCCTCTTAAATGAGTCTCATGTGGTCTCCAAAGCGTGCCCACACTGTGCGGATAGTGCAACCCACATATAGGAGGCCACAGGGACAGGTCAGGCAGTATACCACAAACTCCGTGGAACATCTGTAGAAATGATTAAGGGTGTACTTCGTCCCTGACAAGTCCAAAAAGTATTTCTAACTGTGCGTTACATAAGGGCACATCTTGCACTGGATCTTTTTACACTTGAACATACCCACTATATTACAAAACGTGACCAAAGACTTGGATGGAATGGTGCGCTGAACTATTCTGCTGGGGGCCACAATATTCTTAACATTCCTGGGTTTCCTGTATATAATCTGAGGTCGCACAGGCAAAACCGGGGCCAATTTGGGATCCTCCAACAAAATACCCCAGTGTCGCCTAATGGGCCTAATCATGTGGGGGTATCTTCAATCAGCAAAGGCCTGGTGTACCAAAGCTGGATCATACCCCTTATCTAAAAATCTGTTAATCAGAACCTTGCCTTGTGCATTATGAAACAAGAGAGGACAGGCGCCACTCAGTAATACAATCAAGATTTATTTTTTTGTTGAAAATGTAATCTTTATTTTGCATAAAAGATATACAAAAAACAATACTTTTGTCGGGGTACATTCTCCCCTGTACTGCGACGCAGCGCATAAATACACTACATTACAATACATTTCCGGTCATACTAATAAATACATTCAATCACATACATTCATTCTGCGGTATGATGCCTGATGTGTTGTGCGGAGTAAGGATACCCCGTGCCATCACATCATGCATGACGCCGCAATACCCCTAAAGCATGAAACTGAAAAATACGTTATCTATACGTTGCATTCCTTAAACGATATCAAATAATAAACATTTCAAAAAAGCAACAGGTGTGATGGGGGGTGGGAGAGTGGGGGTAGGGGGAGGGGGAATGAAATCACAGGCCCAAAGCTTTATTGAATGGACAAAGACACACAAGGGAGAGTGGGGGAAGGGGAAATCTTCAGACCTCCTCTTCCTCCATGAGATCCATCAGGTTATAGTCTCTGAGCAGACTGTGGATCAGTCTGCGACAGTCCTCAATGGACATCCTCTCCCTCTGGTGGATAAGGCGCTTTCTGGCGCACCATAAAGCGTCCTTAAAGCAACACAACACCCGCCAGGCGTTGTCAATGTCCTCTTGGGAAAAAGTCCCATGAAAAAGTCCATTCAGCACAGCAAAATGTGTGATGGCAGTCTGTGGAACAAAGTCTCTCAGTTCAGGTTCCAAGGCCCTCAACAGGCTCTGTGCAAATGAGCACTCCCAGAAAACGTGAAATGACGTTTCCTCATGGATGATACAAAAGGGGCAGTGCCTGTATCTGCACAAGTTTCTGGCATGCATAAATGTCCTGAGTGGCAAACCCCCTGGACAGCCATCCACGCCAGATCTTTATGCCTGTTGGTGAGTCCCTTTGAAGAAACATTCCTCCAGACCACTTTGCAAGTGGCTGAAGGGAGGCCTGGAACAGGTCTCAGCAATGTCTGATGCTCTGATCAACTTGTAGATAGTTTTTGGCTTCCACAAGTCGGGCTTAACTCCATGCAGCCCCAGCTCCTTGATGAACTTGAAAGTGTCCAAGTAGTACCAAGGAGTGTCCCAGTTGTAGGAGATGGAGCTGTCCCATTTGTCCCATCCAAGGGACCTCCAGAGAGGCAGGAGGAAAAAACGGGACATGGAGTTGCCTCCAGAGTCCGAAGTTCTGTCAATCAAAGTTCTGCGGATGCAGTTGCAGGCAAAGAACACCCCCAGTAACGTTGCGATGTTGGGCACGCCCTTACCACCCTTGAGGGGTTCCTTGAACATGACTGCTCGCTTCACTCTGTCCATCTTGGAGCCCCAGATGAATTGGAACACCGCCCTGGTGATGGCCTTGCAGGTGTTGACCCGGGGGGGCCAGGCCTGGGCGAGGTACTGCAACACAGGGAGGATCTCGCTGCGGATTACCAATGTTTTCCCTTCGATGGTGAGTTCTCTGAGGCTCCATAGTCCAAACTTTTGTCTCATGGACAGTCTCTCCTCCCAAGACTTCAGGGCTGCGCCCTCAGCTCCAAACCAAACTCCAACGATTTTGATGAAGTCCGTCTTGATGCTGAAAGGGATAGATGCAGAAGAAGGCAGGAACCACTTTCCGAAGAGCATGATCTCTGACTTCCCGCAGGTGACTTTTGCCCCTGAAGCTTTGCCGAAGTCCTCACAGGTCTGGACGAGCGAGTCGATGGAGCGCTGGTCAGCACAGAACACCGTTACGTCGTCCATGTAGAGTGAGCACTTGACAACCCTTCTGTCCGGTCCCGGTGCGGTGATCCCTCTGATCTCTGGGTTCTGTCGGATGCATTCGGCAAAGAGCTCTATACAGCAAACAAAAAGCAGAGGTGAGAGAGGGCAGCCTTGTCTGACCCCAGAGAGAACAGGGAAAGGGTCAGTTTTCCAGCCATTCACCAACACCGTACTACAAATGTCATTATACATCACATTCACATACGAACAAAACATGTCCCCAAGACCAAACCTGCGCAGAGCTCTGCACATAAACTCATGGGAGACACGGTCAAAGGCCTTTTCCTGGTCAAGACTGACCAGGGCCGCGTGCACACGGCGGCCTCGAATGTACTGGACCGTGTCCCGGACAAGCGCAAGGCTGTCCGCAATCCTGCGACCAGCAATGCCACAAGTCTGATCCGGGTGGATGATCTGTCCGATGACAGATTTCAGCCTGTTGGCCAGAACCTTGGCGAGGATTTTGTAGTCCACGTTCAAGAGAGAGATGGGACGCCAATTTTTCAGATCCCCTCTCTCCCCCTTACGCTTATACAAAATCGTGATCATCCCCTCCCTCAGCGACGGAGGCATTGTGCCCTCCACCACCATCTCCTCGTACAGCTCGAGCAGGTCCGGGCCAACAAGATCCCACAGCGCTACATAGAGCTCTGCTGGGAGACCGTCGCAGCCCGGGGTCCTGCCCTGCCTAAAGGATCTGACGGCAGAGTGCAGCTCCTCCAGCGCCAAGGGGGCGTTGATTGCCGACATACCTGCAGGATCAATTTGGTTAGTGATACCTGACAAGAACCTGTCGGCCTCAGCCGTATCTGTTTCTTTCGGGGAGTAGAGGTTGGTGTAGTAGTTGCTGACTACTTGCATCACAGCCTCCTTCCCCTTCTGGAGTGTTCCGGTCTCGTCCCGCAGCTCAGACAAGGGAGTGTGTCCTGAGTGGAGTTTCCTGAAAAAGAAAGAGTTACATTTCTCACCTTTCTCAAGATTCTCCACCTTGGAACGGAAGACGAGGTGCCTGGATTCTTCCTCGAAGTGTCCTTTCAGGCTCTTCTTGGTGTCCTCCTGGTCCTGCCTAACGTCCCAGCCGCAGTGGTGAAGGTCCTGCAGGGACTGCATCTGACGTTGCAGTCTCCTGAGTTCCCTCTTCCTGGCACACACTTGCTGGCGTCTCCTTGCCTGAAAGAAGCTGCGTAGCTTGACTTTCACAAACTCCCAGTAGTCGCTTACCTTTCTGAAGAACCTCTTATCCTCCTTCCAGGTAATGTAGGCCTCCCTGAGTTCCTCCAGCAGTTCCTCATTTTCCAGCAGGGTACCATTCAGCTTCCAGGAGCCCGGACCGGGGGCAAAGCCCTCGCCCAGGTCACCCCGAAAGTGAATGGCCCTGTGGTCAGAGAAAAAGCAGGGGACCATGGAGAACCCGCGATGTCTGACAGTCTTGGAGGTGAGCACAAAGTCTATCCTAGAACGCACAGATCCATCAGGACGGCACCACGAATAGTTCACGGAACCTTTCCCTATGGATCCCACGGCGTCCTTCAAGGAAGCCTCCGCAATCATCTCCTTGAGCAGCCTAGACGTGGTGTTGAGCTTTGCGTACATGCTGGAGCTGCGCCCATCCTCCTCAATCGGACAGTTAAAATCACCGCCGATTACTACTGCCCTGGTGGTGACGAGTTGGGTCCGCAGGGTCTGGAAAAGCTCCAGTCGCTCATTCTTATCTGGGGAGGCATACACGTTGATGAGCCTAACTGGTTCTCCCGCCCATGAGCCGTCTACGACCAAAAGACGGCCACAGACGAGCTCCTGGACGGAGTCAACCGTGAAACGACCACCCCTGACAAGAATGGCTACCCCTGCAGACTTACAATCGACACCCCCGGACCAGTAGGAGGGACCATGGGTCCACTGGGAGGACAGATGAGTGTACCTCCTCGAGAAGGGTAGGGCACACTCCTGAAGCATGTAGACATCACTCTGCTGAGTGGAAAGAAAAGTCAGCGCCACCTGTCTTCTAGACGCATCCTTGATGCTCCTAACATTAATGGAAAAGATGGAGATCTCTGCCATCTAGTAAAGGAGATGAAGGGGCTAGCTAGCAGGTGGGCTGGACTTACCTCCCCTGAGGGGGGGGGGTGGTTCTTCCACTGCCTCTTGTGCCTGTCCGGTGTCCTGGTTCAGGTCGTTCTCCTCGAGGATGCTGTCCATCAGGTCCTGGGTGAGGTCAGTCCCTGGGGGGGCCAGATCCTTACCTTCCTGCATTTCTCCTTCGTCTTCCCCGGCAGACTCAAGGTCCTCGAGGTCCTCCACCACTGGGTCCAGTCCAGCGATGTCATGTTGCTGGGCCACGGTGGGCCGCTTGGTGGGTTCTTCAGTTGTCGGACTATCTAGGTTCCGTTTCCGGCCTTTGCTGGTGGGGGTGGGGGTGGCGGTGGGCAGGGTGGGGAAGTCCTCCATGGAGGACAGGGCGGGGGGGGCTGGGAGGGGGGAGGGGCAGGTGGGGTCGTTCCTTGTGGGGGCTAAGCCTCAAGCCCAATAGCAGCAAGTAGGTGAAGCCGAATTTAATCGACGATCCTACAAGGCCGAGCAGAGGGTACCCCACAAGGACCAAATGGCTTGGATAGATACAAGTGTTTCTCAACGTCCTAGCCGTAAAGCAGAGACACCCCTAAGGGCTTAAGTCGATACTACACTTGATCTTAGCCAAAAGGCCGAGAAGCGATCCCAGCCCCTCTGTGGACTGGTTATTATGGGAAAGGAAATGCCTAGGGACACTATGTTCTACAGATCCCTTTTAAATGAGTCTCATGTGGTCTCCAAAGCGTGCCCACACTGTGCGGATAGTGCAACCCACATATAGGAGGCCACAGGGACAGGTCAGGCAGTATACCACAAACTCCGTGGAACATCTGTAGAAATGATTAAGGGTGTACTTCGTCCCTGACAAGTCCAAAAAGTATTTCTGTCTGTGCGTTACATAAGGGCACATCTTGCACTGGATCTTTTTACACTTGAACATACCCACTATATTACAAAACGTGACCAAAGACTTGGATGGAATGGTGCGCTGAACTATTCTGCTGGGGGCCACAATATTCTTAACATTCCTGGGTTTCCTGTATATAATCTGAGGTCGCACAGGCAAAACCGGGGCCAATTTGGGATCCTCCAACAAAATACCCCAGTGTCGCCTAATGGGCCTAATCATGTGGGGGTATCTTTAATCAGCAAAGGCCTGGTGTACCAAAGCTGGATCATACCCCTTATCTAAAAATCTGTTAATCAGAACCTTGCCTTGTGCATTATGAAACAAGAGAGGACAGGCGCCACTCAGTAATACAATCAAGATTTATTGCACAGAAACATAGCACACTTACATTAAAGTTAGGTATAGGCTTCTCCTGATAGCTTCTCTATCCCTATGTGGTGTAGCGCTTCCTCCTCACAGCCGGACCAGCAGCCGGGAGATGACGCTACCTGGATGGAATCCAATGGGGGAGCAGGATCAGACCGAAGACGGCGGTAAGCCACTTGTCAACTTGTGATGATGTAACGCATTTCGGAGCATGCACACAACGCTCCTTCCTCAGACGATTCAGAATACCGGCAAAGTGCGGTCATATATAGGCTAACTGCAATAATTACAATAAAAGGCGGGGCAAAGAAGAATTCTGATGCCATAATGTAACGCCAGTGCTAGAAGCGTACATCATATTCAACATAGAACCTATTGGTAACAATAAAAATGAAAAATAAAAATAAGCTAATTACATAGCACAATATTGTATAGAACAATATGAAAAAAGAGGGGAGGGGAGGGGAGGGGAGGGGGAAGATGTAGAAGGAAAAAACGAAGAAAAAGAACCAAAAGAAAAAGAAATTAATAAAAAAGAGAGGGAAAAAAGAATTGTTTTAAGGGGTTAAAAAAAGGGGGGGGGGGATTAAAAAGCACAAATATACATGTGTCTGAATCTGTCAGATTAAAAGTACATATGGATATGAACACGCACATTAACGTAAAAACGCACAATCATTGTGCGAGCACACTAGTAAGATAAATGTATAAAAATATATATATATATATATGTGTATATATATATATATATATATATATATATATATATAAAAAAACACACATACCTATATATATAAAAAATACATATATACATATATATAACAAAGGGGGGGGGAATATAATTTAGGTAATTGGCTGGAAAGTTATTCATGATAGCAGTAATAGAAATAGAAAATGTTAACCTAGCCTAAGTTTATGTAAATCAATAAGCAACCGTAGGGTACAGTCCACACTTACAGGATTGTGTTAACATCCAATTCCTCATTAAGTCCCCCAGGCGAGAGGACATCTAAGGCATATATCCAATAGGTTTCCCTTTGGCAGAGCCGCTTTCCCTTGCCTGGGGGACTTAATGAGGAATTGGATGTTAAAACAATCCTGTAAGTGTGGACTGTACCCTACGGTTGCTTATTGATTTACATAAACTTAGGCTAGGTTAACATTTTCTATTTCTATTACTGCTATCATGAATAACTTTCCAGCCAATTACTTAAATTATATTCCCCCCTCTCCCCCCCTTTGTTATATATATGTATATATGTATTTTTTATATATATTTTTTTATATTTTTTATATATATATAGGTATGTGTGTTTTTATATATATATATATATATATATATATATATATATATATATATTTATATATATATATATATATTTATTTTTATACATTTATCTTACTGGTGTGCTCGCACGATGATTGTGAGGTTTTACGTTAATGTGCGTGTTCATTTTCACCCCTTAAAACAATTCTTCTTTTTTCCCTCTCTTTTTTATTCATCTCTTTTTCTTTTGGTTCTTTTTCTTAGTTTTTTCTTAGTTGTTACGTCATCACAAGTTGACAAGCGGCTTACCGCCGTCTTCGGTCTGATCCTGCTCCCCCATTGGATTCCATCCAGGTAGCGTCATCTCCCACCTGCTGGTCCGGCTGTGAGGAGGAAGCGCTACACCACATAGGGGTAGAGAAGCTATCAGGAGAAGCCTATACCTAACTTGAATGTAAGTGTGCTATGTTTCTGTGCAATAAATCTTGATTGTATTACTGAGTGGCGCCTGTCCTCTCTTGTTTCATATGTGCCAGCGGGATTTTGGCTTCTGCCTGCTCACAGTGCTGCCCTCGGAATCAACATTGGATTTTTTTGCTATATCCGGAGTTTATTTCTCTCCAACCCATCAACATTCCAGTGCGGGTCCTACTTGTTGGCACAAGCGCCCAACACATCATTTTCTTTTGTGCATTATAGTCATCATCAAGGGGACAATTCTTCCTGAGCCTGCAGAACTGCCCTTTGGGGATATTCCGTTTCCACTTTGGATGATGACCGCTGGCAAAGTGGAGATAGGAATTTCCTGTGGAGGGCTTAAAATGGTGTTTTAGACACGATCTGGCCCTCCCTGTGAGATAACTCTAGGTCCAAAAAGACCAGGGAAAGGGGATCAGAAACGTTGAAGGAAATGCCCATGGCATTATCATTGCAGAATTCAATGAAGGGGCAATGATGGATGAAGGCCCATCCCGGATGACTATCACGTCATCAAAATATCGGTCATAGAACACAACATGAGCAGCAAAGGGGTTATTTCTCCAAATGCACGTCTCCTCCTACCAGCCCATGGTGAGGTTTGCATAAGATGGTGCAAATGAAGCACCCATGGCGGTGCCATGCACCTGGAGATAATACTCCCCCAGGAACTTGAAATAGTTGTGCTCTAGGCAAAATTGGGTACCCTCTATGATGAACTGTGCCTGTCTGTGATGGATGCTTGTGTCCCTTGCTAAAAAATGACTAACCACTGTGATGCCCACTTCATGTGGAATAGAGGTGTATAGTGAAGTGACATCCAGAGAGAGCCAAATATACGAATTTTCCCATGTGTAGTGGGAAAGGGTGTCCATAAGATGAATGGAATCATGAATGAAAGAAGGTAAGGACTGGACCAAGGGTTGCAAAAAAGAATCTATATATTGGGACAAGCCAGACGTAAGGCTGTCCATGGCCGCAATGATCGGTCTGCCAGGGGGATGGATAGGGTCTTTATGCACCTATAATATAGTGGGTATGTTCCAGTGTAACAAGATCCAGTGCAAGATGTGCTCTTATGTAACGCACATACAGAAATACTTTTTGGACTCGTCAGGGTAGAGAAGTACAAATAAGTGTAAACAAAGTAGTGCCCTAATCAGGTGTGTAAATAAAGGAATCACATAAAAACCAGTAAAAATACCACAATGTGAATGAAGGTATAATCATAAATTGAGAATATTCTTATAACTGTAAATCCCAAAAAAATAATTAAACTGAAAAAATATTTAAGGGACAAAATGTGAGCAACGAAAAATATTTATATTTTTTTTATTTTTTTGAAAAGTTTGTCCATTCATCAATGCTCTTGTTTTGTGCTTACACAAATAAGTCTAAAAATACCATCTACAAAATCTTCCAGTCACTTTGGTGAATCCTCATCTTGTAAAAATCCAAGATATTAAAAAAGAAAATACAAATATAGTGTGATATTGTCAAAAACAATCATATTATAACAAATATTATGTGTGTGCATATAAAAAAAAAAAAAAAACGGGCCAAAAAGTGAATTGTGCCACAAAAAAGTGCAGTAAAGGCTGTGAAGTGCCGCAGCAAACAAATCTTCCACCCAAGTGTAAGGCTGAAATGCGTGTTCATCTGCAACATAAATGACAATGCGTTTTAATCTTTATGGCCTCTCAATTCGTACACCAGGGCTTATGTTACATCTTCATAGAGTGCAGCTCTCATTCAATATAGAATATAATAAAAGGAGACCCAGATTATAATAATCATAAACTTTTAATAAACAAAAGTAGATCTCACTCACATAAAAGCAGGGGACTGTGCATTCGCCAATCCTCTCCACAGATTAAAACATCTTCGACCACAGTATAACAATAAACAGAAATAGTCAGCTGAATGACTGCAGGGTAATGGAATCCGTCCACTCTCAAGCCGAGCCGAACGATCAGCTGTTTCCGACACAGCGGATGTGTAGAAAGTCCTCTGTCACTAGCTCCTCCTATGCGTTGCGTCACAGACACATAACTTGCTCAGGGTGGAGCTAGATGACAATCTGCCAGAATTAAATAGTCAATGGCTGGAGCATCTTGTTACTATAGTGACAACTTTCCGAACACACAATACATTATGAGGAACTAGAATGCATCGTACCTCTCTCATAAATGTCATCAGGTAAAAACAGCTAAACACAATAAAAAACATATTGATCTGTACAGAGGGTCTAAACTCTAGTCTTATCACACATCATGACAATGACACTAAGAATGGTTGACTAAACAAAATATTATTTTAAAACAGACTGTGGACTAAATCCTATAGATGAATAATAACAGCAGAAAGAGACACATCTAAAAGGGTTTATGACCCAGCTGTATATAAAAACAGTCAGATAACTATAAAGAATTAAGCATGTAGAAATGTTGATATAATAAATACCAATAGCGACTCATGTTAGGCCAATCACAAAACAGCAGAGATAAAATGCGACTTCGGCTGGTGTTATTTTGTTTGTGTAACAGATTAGGCATCTGATGGCCCACAGGTAGTTGGAAATCTAGTTTCATGGCAGATTGGAGACTACTAGGGACTGACATGCAGAGTAGATAAGACTCACTCTGAAGGCCCGTACACACGTACCGATCGTCGGCATACAAACGTCGGTGGACGAAGGATCTGCCGATTGTACGCGTGTTAGTATGGTGCCTCCGACAGATGTCTGCGCACAATCCGCGGACAAAAGTCTTTCGTGCAAACATGAAAATATTTGTATGCCGACACCAGAACGGACGATTGTTCGCCTGTCAGTACACAATTCGGCCGACAGACCGCAGATTTGCAAGACTGGGCATGCTCAGAAAATAGAAAACACAGGGAAAGTTAACCATTACATGACATCACTTCTGCAGTCGGCGGACAAAATTCTTGTGCTGTCCTTGTGCTGTCTTTGCACTTTTCAGCAGACACCGACATCCCGGGGAGAAAAGAGGAACATTTGTAAGCCGACCATCGGTACGTGTGTACGGGGCTTTAGTATCACACCACAGTTTCTGCTGGTGAGAAGGTGCAACCCAGACTGGTTAAGCAATGGCTCAAGGATCTCACTATAATCGCAGGTCTTGTCTCCAGGTTTTAGGCACCAAGACGGATGCATTGCAATCATCCTCAGGAGCCCCTGGAATTTCCTGCATCATTTACCTGGAGCTATCTTTTATATACCCGGATATATGTGCACATTTCCACCAGGAGTCTTGTTGGGCCCCTTGCTGATTATTTCCATGCTGTGTGCATCTACCGGATATATGTATGGTTTATGTTATATGTTGGCTGCAATAGTTTATCTGCCCCCATTTATTTTGATTGGATTACTGCTTTATTTCCCAGAAAGAGAATTGCATCTGGTCACAGAAGCCCTGTCCTGGTGAAGGCACTGCTAACTTTTTTTTAGCAAACTCACTCTCCTAATTAGCAAAGGTTCTTGTTCTCTTATATATCTACATTATTAGCACAATATCCTGTTGGGGGGGGGGGGGGAGCATTTTTCATAAACCCACCAAAAGAGAGGGACAGATAGTCCACCTATTTATGGTGGTTCAGAAGGAAAAGGAAATGCCCAGTGTCAGTAAGATAAAAAAAAAATGCCTGAGAAGGGGGCAGTGGGTAGAAAAAAATGCCCTGGTGTCAGTCGGGGGGAAATAAACATTGATGTTTAGTGAAAGAGGGAACATTGATTATCAATGTTAAGTAACGAGTAGATTGGAAATGTAATGTAAAGTGGTTCTAAAGGCTGAAGGTTTTTTTTCATGCATTCTATGCATGAAGGTTAAAAACCTTCAGTGTGCAGCTTCTCCCTCAGCCCCCCCCCCCTTTAAACTCACCTGAGCTTGATCCCGATCCAGTGATGTGCATGAGAGCCGAAGCTCTCCTGGGTCTCTGCCTCCTCATCAACTGAGACACAGCGGTGGGAGCCACTGTCAATTACAGCTAGTGAGGAGGGAGTGTGGTCGAGCTGTGATCTGTGTGTCCAATAGATACACAGAGGTGGCTCAAGTAGCTTGCTCTGGGGGACTCAACAGGGTTAGGGGCCATTAGCGCTAGTGGGAGGAGCATCAGGACCGCTCTGTTCAAAACATTTGCCCAGAGCAGGCAAAGTATGAAAAGTTTGTTATTAAAAAAAAAAAACTGAACCTTTACAAATCCTTTAGAGGGTAAAGTTGCTTTGGTTGGTAATATTGCTTAATTCACTTTGATTTACTGTGACTTGTGTGCACTGATGATTTTTTGAGCTTGCAAACATATTTTTTAAACACAAAATACGTAAATATGTGCTGGCATGTGTATACATGTCATGTAAAACAAGCCTCATTAAAGGTCTTAAAAGTCTTTATGAAAGTGTTGACAAAGCCAGGGAAAGGTGTAACCTCAAGCTTTTCAATATAATTTTAAGGGTGTGCATTACCGAGACCTTACTATAAAAGCTGACTTTAGAGTCTGTGCCTGCCTTCAGAACACACACTTTTGAATAGTGTTGATAATTATTTGGATCACAAGAGAAGGACTAAGAATTGGACTGTAAGTAATTAAATTGATTTGTAACTGAGTGCAATGTGCTAACTTGTGATTAATGCCTATGCTTAGCTGAATTTTAAGTACAATATTAGTAGTAGTAGTACTATAGAAATAAGTGAAATATTGCAATGTTTAAATTATTTATTAGTGCATTGATTTTTGATGAGTGTTTAAAAAACCGTACTTGCATTCAATGTGTTTCCTTTTTCTGATTTAGCAGTATCAAAATATGAGGTTATTCACTGTCGTCATATCTTTGTCTATTTTATTAGCTATGAAATTGGTTTATAGAGAATCTCCAGCAGCAACAGATTTTTATGGGAATAGGGAAAAAACGTGATCCCCTAACTTAAAATAAAGGAGGGGGGTTAGTCTATACTCTGGGCCAACATCCCATGAGTCAAACTAAACAAATCAAAAAGGTGTGTGGAGGTATTTTTTCAAAAGCATGAACAATAAACAAGTATACATATAGCACAAATATATAAAAAAACATCAAATGTTATTGCACAGTATGACATACAAATAAGAGTAAAAATTCAATGCTGACAAAAATAATGCTTGATCCTTAAAAATACTAAACATGTAACAGCACTCTTTATTCCACATGACAACATGAGTATCAACCGATCTTGTATACTATCAATTGTGTCTTGTGGACAACCCAACACATTTTGATAAACTCTTTTTTCAGGGGTTAAAGTGGATATCTGCAATATACAAACGTGTGATATTACACCATATTGAAACAAAGTGTATATGTGTATATATTCATCTAAATATGTCAGAGATAGGATGTAAAGTACTTCATACTAGTGTTTGTACAGTAACATTTAAAGAGAAAAAACAGTTTTAAGTATGGTCAGCCAAAAATATTAAAACCAATCCAGGCACTTTTGGTCTCTCCTGTGGGAGCCACCACCATCCGGGGAAGTGGGCACATGCAAAGGATGCATCCAGGGTCCACCCAAAGTCACTGTAAGGAGGTAAAAAAGTAATATAGCTGTGCATACCACACTTCTATATAGTATATGTTTAATATGGATAGCCAACCAAATACCTTAATAAGGGCATCTAATAAGGAGAATCAGCACGCAGAGAATTATTACAATGGTCTCCCAGCGCACTCCACATTAAAAAGTATAAAGACATAACAAAGTTCAAATTTTAAGATCATAATCAAAAAGAGCCCACTAATGTAACCTCCGCAACATTTAGTTCAATAATTTACTTCTCATACCCTTAAGATACTGATATGGAGTCCAGCAGGATGTAGGTCTCTTCCAGCAATGTGAGAGCTCACCATCACCACAATTTGGCTGCCATATATAGTCCCGCCATTAAACAGATGGCTGATCATGTGCTGAATGGGGCCAAATGTCTGTGTAAATTGGGGTCAAAATGCACCCATTTTGACAGGGGAAGAATAATGTCCTCCTACATTCCACTGTCACCTCCAGGTCATGGGTGACGTCACATCCAGCGAAGAACACGTCCACTTCTGGTAATGTCACCATGTGGCCCATGTGACGCTGGCACTGATATTGCCTCACCCCCTCCCTTGCTAGGAGTAGAAGAGGGCCGGAACTCCAGCAGAGCCATAGTTGGACCTTGATCTCCTTTCAGGTTTTTCAGTGCTGCCTAGAAAGTTGTTGGTTAGTCTCGACAAGAAACAACAGTAACATACTGTGAATTAAGATGCAGATCAGCCTCACCTTTCTTGGGGTTCGTGCACCTGGATGATTATAGGCATTTTTTATGTCTAGTGTAAACCTCCTGGTAGCTCGCTGGGTTTAGGAAAGCACTAGGAGATTTATGCTAAGTCTACAGATTTGTATACAATGTTTATGATGACTTTTTTCACGGACTTGCACTTTGTAATTCTATTATAATTATTTTTTTTTAACTTTGTTCTTAACAATTTAGTATGGGTAATTAGCTCAATAGCACACATATTTTTGATTGATTGTATGATATTGGATTTTGTCATTCATATATATTCATGAATTTATGTTATTTAGATTAAGGAGTGCAGCAAACACATTTACAAAGTTTTAGGGTGATTTTTCATGATTTTGCTTGCAGCATAAGCGTGTTACCTAAAATAAGGTCAGGTTTATGACTATACTCTCCAAAGTTGTGGAAATGTTTTAGGCATATACATTGTAATAAATCCTATTACTGTGTGTGGCTTAAAAGAGAAGTATGGCATTTGTGTTTTTTGCCCATTTTTTTATACCTAGGTGGATGCAGCATCAATTCAATGCTGCATCTGTCCCCCGGCATCTCTGCACTGAGAACCGATCGATCGAACACCACTGATCACTCGGTTCTGACAGCTCACTGAGCCTTCCCAGAAGAGTTGAAGCTGTTATAGCTGCAAAGGGTGGGCCAACTCAATATTGAACCCTACAGACTAAGACTGGGATGCCTTTAAAGTTCATGTGTGTGTGTGTAAAGCCAGGCATCCCAATACTTTTCACAATGTAGTATGTATACCATACATTGTGATGCACTGTGGTGTGTCAGCAAAAAGATGCATGTCCGTTATTTTGCCTGTTAATGTGCCCTGGCATGACAAAAAGTGTGGGATATCCCACGTTACCTTATAGGTAATAAATATGGCTTGTCTTATGATGGGTAGCTGCATATAACCTAAGTGTGTTCCCACAATGTGAATCAAATAATGAGTGTGTTGTTGAGCCTAATGCCCTTAGTAGTGTCAGTAAAAGAATTGTGTTGTGAAGTGCAAACAAAATCTAAAATCTTCCTCCTTAGTGTCCTTGGTAAATAGTAAGTGGGTAATATATAAATATCGATATAAAATCAAACACAGGTTCCTATTTAAACTCTAAATACAGTGATTAGAAATGTGAAACACAAATATGTACTGTGGAGAAAAAAAATTGCAACTGAATGGCGTAGTCACAAAATCACAATAATGCAATAATCGCATAAACTAAAACAATGCTTAAAAAATGCAACATATATATGCAATTCATAAGTGAATCCATATTATTAACGAGAGCAACCAAAATCTGAAACCTTCCTTCTTAGTGTCTTTTATAAAATAGTATTGGTAAATACACAAATATAAGTGGATCATAAATCAATGTCATAAATTCAAACCCTGGTAACTGGTAACTAGGTATACTCTAAAACAATGCAAAATAAATGTAAAACACAATGTGTAATATAAAAAAAAAATGCAAAATCACAATATTGCAGTATAATTGCATAAACTGAAAAAGTCCTTAAAAGTGCAATATGTATATGCAATTCATAAAAGTGCTGGTGCTTTGGTGATCCCTACCACCTCTCAACTAATGCGCTTATCACTATGTTTGACCTCTTTTACTAGGTCAAATTTCACCTTCTCGTTTGTTCCACTGTATATCTTCAGACTTTGGTTGCACTCGATTTTATGATATCAATATTTTTATATGACCCGCCTACTATTTACCAAGGACACTAAGGAGGAAGATTTTAGACTTTGCACTTGTTTTGCCTTTTCATAAGGAGTCCTAAATGCAAAGCATGTCTAAATATTATTACTACTTTATTAAAGAGACACTAAAAATTCTATCTGTATCTGTACTAAGACGTGCAACGTTGATGTCGGTCTTATTAGTTATAGCAAATTACATTTTTACTTTCAAATATTTTCAGTGAGAATGATATGCATTTTAAAGTTTAGATTAGTAGTAAATAATAAGCATGAAGAAAATTTACTTCCAAAGTTAAATGGAATCTGTTTTAGCTAACTGGTCCTCTAAAAAAATATAGCAATTAGTTGGCTTGGTGGCTGCCCTACAACAGCTTTGCTGAATTTAAATGACAGTTTTAAAATATTTAGTCAGCGTTAAATACATATAATGATTGCTAACTGAGATTACTCATCATTTCCTTAGGTAGCTTTTAAGTCTATTGTAATTCTTGTGTTAATAAAAATTACACTGCTGTCAAGTGACTAATTATTTCACTGAAGTATTAGATCTGGTTTACAGATCTAGGTTTAATATAGCTGTTACTTTAACTTGTATTGCTAGAATAGTTCATTTCCCAGCATTTTCCCGCATACAGCTTTTCACTTGTATGGAAGGCTTTATGCGGCACCTGTGGCTCCATGGTGCAGGAAAGCAACAGGTACATGTAACGCTTTCTGTGTATACTGTTGTGATCAAATACTGTGTTATTACCACAACATATCATGTGCTAAATTCCAACTTGATATGAGAACTAAACCAAAATATCTTAATAAAAAGCAATAATAGTAAAGTCTCTTAAAAATATCTTGTGTTGTGCTTTTTAATTCACACCAGCTATCATGCTCATAAGTCTTCCGCAATGCTCTGTCACCTTCACAGGTTGTGTTCTCACCTGGACTCCATGACCTTACAAGTTATGTATGGTCATATAAGGCTTGTGTCCCCCTTAGTAGACAATAAATATATCCATGGTCTCACTGATTGTTCACTCTTGTGGCAAAATTTCTTCCTGGTCTTTAATAATAAGCCAAGAAAATTCAGGTGTTTTAAAGACAAAAGCAAAGAGAGCGCACATCTCATAGTGCAGTAACATGGGGAAGATTAATAATAATAATGATAATAAATCACAATAAATAGTTGCACTCACAAACAAATGAGAGAGGGGGTGCGGTAGGAGGCAGGATGCTGAAGCTCATGTGAAGTACGTGCGAGGGACGTCTGGCTTCCTGCCTTGACCACAAGCTGAGGAGAAGTGATGGCTGCTGCTGAAGGATCCGACTCTGAAAAAGAGAGATTTCGAGAGACACCAGCACCTTGGGCCCAATTTGGGGCACCCGGTTTAACACCTACTTTCAATTCATCAAACACACTATCAACAAACACTGGGGCATACTCAAATGTGATCCCAAATTGGGCCCCAAGCTACCTCCCCGCCCTACAGTGATCTTCAGGAAATCTACAAGTGTCAGGAACTTGATATCTCGAAGCAAGCTTTCTCTACCCAAAACATCTTCTGTTCCAACACTTCCCAATTTTTTAGCCCTCAAGGGCATGTACAAATGCTAAAAACTTAGTTGCCTCACCCACGGATTTGTGAGCCATGGCTAACAGTCCTTTGTAGACCATGACAGCTGCAGCCACCAAATTGATGGTTTCTGAACCTGCACCACCACTTTTGTGGCAAACTAACTGCTCCTGTGGTATGAAATATGTTGGACGGGCTATTTGATCTCTCCGGGCCCACTTTGGTAAACATCGCTGTAGTGTTGAGAAGTGACTCCCCAAATTAAGTGTCTCCAGACACTACCTACTACATCACAACAAAAATCCAGACTGTTTGAGAGTCTTTGTCATTGAGTCAATCCCCGATTCTTTGCCTGAAGGCGAAAGGTTCAAGTCTCTTTAACCTACTGGATATTGAAATTACACACTATGCCTCCCCATGGCCTCAATGAGGAAATGGATGTTATTACTATTCTATAATCCAATCCAGATGTGTCCTTAACTGCTCTCTCCCGTGACCTCTGGTTCACCACCAGCCCTCCATCCTTCCATCTCGGGAGCCGTTTGGCCTTTACCTTTCCCAACATTGCATGCTGTCCAATTACCCTGCTGGTCTGTGGCCGATCCTGCACACACAGGCCGAGGGGTCAGCGATCCAGTGTTATTCTGTTATTTAGTGTTAGTCATTTATTTGTTTTTCATTTTTACTCCTATCCCAGTCTAACTTGAATCCCATCATAGCTATCATGAACTGCGTGTGAAACCTCTCACTCTACACCACCCATGCATTGAAGGATGTCTCTTTCTAATAAATAAAACACTTTTTTTCCTTTATATTATTTAGGTATTCCATCAATTGAGATCTTTGAACTGTATTATGACACCTATTTTCCTGTTTCTTCTTTGTACATATATCTATACATTTTTAAAATCTAATATATCATCCATTTATTTATCTACCTGTTTAAACTTATATGTATTGACTAAATTTACTGTTAACCTTCCTAGCGGTATTCCCGAGCGTGACTCAGGGTTAAATTTTAGAGCCAAAAGCGATAACCCCGAGCCACACTCGGGGTACCGCTAGGAAGATCACCGGATCCTGGTAGAGGTTTTACTAACCTTGTCACCGGGATCCAGCGATGTATGCGGGCGGTATGAGGCGGCGGAGCTTCCTCCCGATCGTCTGTGAGCCCCGGCTTCCGTCTCCTGCGACGTGACGTCCGCAGGGGGGTGGAACCGGCGGCAAATTCAAAAAGTATAACACACAAACACACTGACACACTGTAATCCTATTGGATTACATTCCCTAAATAAAATAAATTGACCTTTCTCTAGCGCTCATTGACAGACGTAGTCCTCGGTGATACACCACCTTCGGGTTATGTTGCCTCCACAGGAGCAGGACTAGACAGGAAATTAAAAAGCTCTGGCCACACCCTAGGGGCAGTCCCAGAGGGTATATCCTCTCTCTCTCTGCCTCAGCAAATCAGTTATTTTCTGTCTAGTTAGGAGTAAGGACCTAGATACCTTGCTGGGATCTTAGGTCCTGGCAAGATTTTTTTCTTAAAGGATTTTTTAGACAGCTTTTTTCTCCAGTGTTCCTGTGAGATCTTCAAGCAAGAAAGCTGAACTGGGCGACGGGCTGGATGTTGAGATCCGGTGGTCACCCCAGTTCAGCCTACGAGCGCGTGCAGGCCATAGCTCCGCGCTGGGTCGGCCGCGACAAAGTCCCATTAAAGGACTGACCCCGCGAGTTAAACGTCTCGCTGAAACGCCAAAGACCATGAGTCACGGCGTCCATATCGGTCGACAGCCCTCCCGCCCCGGTGGAGAGGGGTACTGTCAGGAGTTGGTGCCCGCCTGGTTCCGGTATGGTGAGTAGTATGTTCCCCCTTTTCCCCTGACGGGTCTTGTGGTGAACGCGGGCCCCTCTCTGTATGGTAAGATAGAGTCCCTCTCTATCCTATAAATGACACAGATCCTCCTACTTTGAGTGTGATTTTATGTGCAAAAAGCCAGGAGGCTTGGTTTGGGAGCTAACAATCTAATTGTATACATGTTAAAAAGATTATAATCTGTGGCATTCTGGGAATCTTACGGTGATAAGAATAAGCTACCTACCAGTCAGAAGCCACGGACATGTAGACTGCCTTCCTAATCAGATCTCCAGCTATTAGCAGGCCTCCCGAATGGCCATGCGGTCCGCCAGGGCCGGTACCGCCAACCACGCCAAATCCCCATGCAGAGAGAGTGTTGTGTGCCCTGCAGCACACCGCTATTCAGTACAGGCCGCCGCCATTTTTTTTGCTGGATCGCACGAGCCGCCATTTTGGCGTAGCCTCGTGTCTCCAGCATGGGGGCGGCCATGTTTGAGGTGATCCAAACACCTCGTGGAGCTAGGGGAGGCGCCGGAAGGCGTGCAGAGGGGCGGAGCCGCCTCCTTTCTTCCTGGGCAGCCAGCCAAAAGACTTCCTGTTTGTCAAGACAGCGCTGTAACCTGTTGCAGTTAAACTCTGAGCATCAAGTGGTGAGCCTGGGGGTCTATCTCTCTCTCTCTCTCTCGATCGATAGGGATCCCTAGCAGGTAACACTAAGGGGCTTTTTGTGGCGCTGGGGGTCTGAAAGAAAAAAAAAAAAAAAAAAAAAAAGTTTTTTATTTTTGAATTATATTATCCAGGAAGTGACTGGAATTATCATGGACCCTGCCACACATATTCCCCCACCTGTTTCCCTCGAGGGGGCCACGGGACCCGCCGGTGCACAGAGTGTAGAGTCATTTACAGCAATTTTGGAGTCTATGGTGGCTCGGGTGGAGGCGGCCTGTCAGGGACGGGGGTCAAGGAAGCGACCCCCGCCTACCCCTTTACTATCTGACACCAATGACTCTGATTCAGAGATGGTCACTGCAGTTGCAGGTTCCTCTGCAAAGGCTGTTATCCCAGGTAAAGCCCCCTCAGACAGTGAGGAGGACGTTTCTTCTCCCGCTATAATTCAGGAAGAAGCATTGGTGGACGCACTAGTTGTGGCAGTGCAGGAAACCTTAAAACTTGAGGCTTTACCGGCAGAGGCAACTGAAACAGAGATTCCTTTTGGTACTAATAAGCCCATCAAAACGGTGAAGGTTTTTCCTGTACCCAAGTGTTTCGGTAATCAGATTAAAGGAGAATGGGAGCATTCTAAACGTACCTTTACTATTTCCAAGCGTATTGCTAGACGCTATCCGTTTGAGGAATCCATCATTAAGAAATGGACGGTACCACCAGTGGTGGATCCACCTATTTCCAGGCTGAATAAAGCTACGGTTATCCCAGTGGAGGACACTTCGTCCTTTAAGGATCCGGTGGATCGAAAGATGGAAGCAGAGTCCCGCACCATCTTCTCTCTGATAGGGTCAGCATTTAGACCAGTAATTGTTATTGGTCTAGTTTCCCAGACACTTACGGAATGGGCGAGAATGGTACGCCAAGACCTTAGGGGAAAAGATATTCCCCAGGAGACATCTGATTTGATGGAACAGATTATACAAGGGCTACAGTTTATCTGTGACGCAGCCTTGGACACTACTCCCTTATTAGGGCATGCATCTATGTCAGCGGTGATCCTCAGACGTGTGCTGTGGTTAAAAGGCTGGTCAGCTGACCTAGGTTCCAAAAAGACCTTGACAAATCTCCCTTTTCAGGGGAATCGTCTATTTGGGGCCAACCTTGATGAAATCATTAAGGATGCCACTGGGGGCAAGAGCACTTTTTTGCCACAGGCTGCTAAAGCTAAGGGACCTCGCAACAAGCGAGGACCTTTCTTTACCACCCATAAAGGGCGCCCGGCTGGTACTAGCGGGAAAGGCAAGACTCCTCCAGGAGGGTTCAAGAAGGGCTGGTCGGACAAGCAGAGGACCAACCCAGCCAAACCCGAAGCAAAGGAGTACACAGCCTGAAGGTGCGCCCCCACCCGGTTTCAGGGTGGGGGGACGTTTTCACCGGTATTCAGGACATTAGATCGAGCTTCAACCACTACTACCGGTGCGATTCTTCCCTTCCAACATTTAAGTACTACAGGAAGCGGTAGTTACCGTTCCCTGAATAGATCTTTTCCTTTACCTTTTCCTAAGATTAGTCCCTATACCTCACAGGAATCGGATCTGGTTGACCAGATAGGCCAAGTAGCCTCTAGTCGGGTGACTTCGGTCCCTGAGGTTCAACCAGAAAAGATCACCCTTCCTGATAACAATCAGGTATCTGATAAATGTGTGGGAACAGATAACGACCAGACTTTCTCGGATGGTCGGGGCCAGATACCTCTAGGGACGCCTGGTTCAGATTCTATCAGCGCCAGTGGTCCTAGAAATTCTAGGCTGGCCTCCTCAAGCCGGCCTGGCCGACTTGGACATGCTAGTCGCAGACGTTCCGTGGGAACTTCGTCTCAGGGAGTGTCTGTGGTCTCAAGGACCAATTTACCATCATGCTTTACAGTCGCTGGGTTTAATGGCCTGGCCATTGAGACCCAAGTGCTGAAGGACAGAGGTTTGTCTACTTCAGTCATTCCTACCCTTATTAAAGCAAGGAAAGCGACTTCCAGCAAGGTCTATTATCACACATGGAAGACTTATATTGCGTGGTGCGAATCTTTAGGATTTCCTCCACGTACCTATTCGGTGACTCGAATATTGGCCTTTTTGCAACAAGGGGTTGAGCAGAAGCTAGCCTTGAGCACCATCAAGGGTCAAGTTTCAGCATTAGCAATCTTCTTTCAGAAACCTTTAGCTACCAAGTCCTTGGTGCGGAATTTCATCCAGGGGGTGCGGCACCTGGCTCCTCCAGTCCGCGCGCCCTTACCGCCCTGGGATCTTAATTTGGTTTTGTCGGTTCTACAGAAACCTCCCTTTGAAAACATCAAGGAGATTCCCTTGCTTACTTTATTCCAGAAGGTGGCCTTCTTGGTGGCTATTACTTCTGCTCGCAGGGTGTCAGAACTGGCTGCATTATCATGCCAGTCCCCATACCTAGTGATTCATAGGGATAAGGTAGTACTTCATCCTAAGCCATCTTTTCTTCCTAAGGTGGTTTCAGATTTTCATCTGAATGAAGATATTGTACTACCTTCCTTGTGTCCTCAGCCCAAGCATCATCGGGAACATGCGTTGCATTCCTTAGATGTGGTTCGGGTAATCAGGGTATACCTGAAAGCTACGGAATCATTCCGTAAGACGGATTCACTTTTTGTGATCACGGATGGCCCCAGAAAGGGTTTGCCTGCATCTGCCACGACCATTGCCAAATGGATTAGACAAACGGTGGTACAGGCTTATTCTATTAAGGGTCAGAGTCCTCCGTTCCCTGTTAGGGCGCACTCCACTCGAGCGCTCAGTACTTCCTGGGCCTTTCGCCATCAGGCGTCAGTGGTCCAGGTATGTAAGGCGGCCACCTGGTCGTCGGTACATACCTTTACAAAATTCTATAAAATTGATGTGACGGCATCGGCGGATGCCTCATTTGGCCGCAAGGTTTTGCAGGCCGCAATTTGAGGAGACCGGTGGTCTACCTCGAGGGTTTTTTTCTGTTTGAAAAAAAAAAAAAAAAAAAAAATTTCTCTTTTTTGTTGAGTCTCATCATTTAGGATGAGCATTGTAAACTTCTAGTTGGCACCGGTTGGGCCTTCTAGATTGGGATTTGATTTCCATTTTCCCACCCCTCATTTGTGATACTGCTCTGGGATGTCCCGAAGGTGGTGTATCACCGAGGACTACGTCTGTCAATGAGCGCTAGAGAAAAATGGATTTTTGTAAAATCTTACCGTAAAATCCTTTTCTCTTAGCTCATTGACAGACGTAGTCCCCGCCCCTCTGTTTTTGAGTTGGGTTGGGTTAAAATCTCTAAAGACTGCTTTTTCACATAACTGATTTGCTGAGGCAGAGAGAGAGAGGATATACCCTCTGGGACTGCCCCTAGGGTGTGGCCAGAGCTTTTTAATTTCCTGTCTAGTCCTGCTCCTGTGGAGGCAACATAACCCGAAGGTGGTGTATCACCGAGGACTACGTCTGTCAATGAGCTAAGAGAAAAGGATTTTACGGTAAGATTTTACAAAAATCCATTTTTGATTGCCCACCAGTGCTTTCTCCATTGCACTTCCTGCATTTTTCCTATACATTGTGTCTGGACATTGCAGAGCGACCATGGCATCAAACAAGTGCGCCACATCCTCAAAAGCGGTATATGACCTGCTGGGCGAGAGCGACAGTGATCCTGAATCGCTTGCAGAGTGGAGTGACAGCGATTCGTGGGGAAGTTCGTCATCCGAAGCAGAAAGTGAGTTCAGTGATGATGCTGTGACTGTGCCAAGCGATGTGCGTACTTGGTGCGTGATCGACTGCGGTACGGAGCATGTAGCCCCCCCCAAGGTTCCCGTTTACCGGAGCACCTGGTATCAAAGTCGATGTTGAGGAGGACAACCCCTTGGCATACCTGCAACTTTTTTTGACCGATGAAGTTATCGAAAAAATTGTTGTGGAAACCAATCGGTACCAGGAGCAACAAGCCGCAGCGCATCAGCGTTTTTCAAGGAGCAGGATGTGGGAACCCGTGACCAGTGCGGATATCTGGAATTTCCTGGGCCTAATTATTCTGCAGGGAGTGGTGGGGAAACCCCTGCAGAAGTTCTATTGGACAACAAACAAATTATTGGCCACTCCTTTTTTTTGGCACTGTTATGTTGGAGTAAAAATGTTCGCTCATTATGAGGTATTTGCACTTTACCAATAATGACGATTTTGATGAGACTTCTCATCCAGCTCCGAAGCTTAAAAAGATCTGGGACATTTACCAACTAATTTTGAAAAATTTCCAGGAGTCCTATGTCCCAGAAAGAGACATTTGTATAGACGAAAGTCTAATAGCCTATAAAGGGAGACTCAGCTGGATACAATATATTGCGTCCAAGCGAGCACGCTTTGGAATAAAATAATTTATGCTGTGTGAATCCAGCTCTGGATATATTTGGAATTCGGTCCTATACACCGGGAGAGGAACCAAGTTCAACCAAAGGTTCAGCAGCTATGGGATGGCAACCGCTTCTGTTCTGATGCTGATTGAGCCTCTGCTGAATCAGGGGTACTGTGTCACCACAGACAATTTCTATACATCCCCAGAACTGTTTGAGTTCCTCCTACAACACAAGACAGATGTGTATGGGACCTTCAGAGCTAACCGGAAATGCCCCCCAGCTTTGCCAACAAAAAGCTGAAGCCCGGAGAATTAGTTGCCTGGCAGAAAGTAAAAATGTTGGCACTGAGATGGCGTGACAAAAAAGATGTCTGCCTGATGAGTACCATCCACAACACCGCTACTGTCATGGTACATACAAAAGGGGGAAAAGATGTTCTGAAACCGCAACTGGTCCTGGATTATAACAACACCATGGGAGGTGTGGACAGAGCTGACCGGGCCATGACTTTCTATCCGGCAATGGCAAACAGCAGAAAAAATATTATAAAAAATATTCAGGCACCTCCTGGAGCAGTGTTTGTGGAACGCATTCATTCTCCTAAAAAAGAAGAGTGACCAGCCTGTGGTTCATGCTGAGCTCATATTTCTCAGGCACCAAACACCAACAGTAAGTAGATCCAGACGCCGTGCTGCTGGTGTTGTGTCGTCATTTTATGGACCACATTCTACCGACGGAGAAGAAGACTGCACCCACAAGGATGTGTGTGGTTTGCTGTTCCAAGCGCGACGACACCGGACGGAAAATCAGAAAGGAAACGCGGTACTACTGTCCAGACTGTGATGTTGGACTTTGCGCTGTACCCTGTTTCAAAATTCCACACCCGGGACGTTTATTGAAGCAATATGACCAGTAATATTGCATCCTTTTTGGGAAAAAAAAATATATTGCATCCTTGTTTGAAAAAAAATGTCAGTGTTTTTGATTACGTTATTTACTATAATTTATTGAATAAAAACTGTTATTTTTTGGAAAAAAAAGTGTTATTATTATATTATTTTATAGTTATTTATTATATTATAATTTAGGATTTTGTGTTTCAAACTTTATCATACCCGGGATGTTATAAAGAAGAACGCACAGTAAAAAGAAATCATATATAAATAGTTGGTTTGGGCTGCTCATTCTTAACTACTTCCGGTCCGCGCTATAGCCGAAAGACGGCTGCAGCGTGGACTCTAATTTTCGGGAGGCCATTTAAAGACGTGATCGGCCCATGCAATGAGAGATGATCTCATATGTAAACATATGAGATCATTTCTCATCGCCAGCGCTCCTTCCTCAGACAGAGACTGCAGTGTGAGGAAGGAGGAGAGCCGATCAGCCGCCGGGGACACAGAAGAATGTAATCAGGGCACTGGTCACCAGTGCCCTGATTACACAAGGTAAAAAACATACACAAAGTGCCCACAGTGCCCGCCATCAGTGCCCCCCATCAGTGCCCACAATCAGTGCCCATAGTGCTGCCAGTCAGTGCCCATCAGTGCCTGCTCATCTAGGCACTGATGAGCACTGACTGGCAGCACTATGGGCACTGAGTGTGGGCACTGATGGTGCTGCCCATCAATGCTCATCAGTGCCGCCCGTCAGTGTCCATCAGTGCCATCCGCCAGTGCCCATCAGTGCCGCCTATCAGTGCCCATCAGTGCCGCCCGTCAGTGCCGCCCCTCAGTGCCCAGCAGTGCCACCTCTCAGTGCCCAGCAGTGCCACCTCTCAGTGCCCAGCAGTGCCGCCTATCAGTGCTCACCAGTGCCGCCTATCAGTGCTTATCAGTGCTGCCTATCAGTGCTCATCAGTGCGGCATATTAGTACCTCCTCATCAGTGCCCATAAGTGCCACCTCATCAGTGCCCATAAATGCCACCTCATCAGTGCCCATCAGTGCAGCCTATCAGTGCCCATCAGTGCTGCCTCATCAGCGCACATCAGTGTATTTATTTTCAAAACGTACTCGCAGAAAATAAGAAAAACTTTTTTTTTTTTCAAAATTTTCTGTCTTTTTTCTTTTTTTTTGTAAAAAATAAAAAACCCAGAGGTGATTAAATACCACCAAAAGAAAGCTCTATTTGTGTGAAAAAAATGATAAAAATGCCATATGGGTACAGTGTAGCATGACCGCGCAATTGTCATTCAAAGTGTGAGAGCGTTGAAAGCTAAAAATTGGTCTGGATGGGAAGGGGGTTTAAGTGCACAGTAGGCAAGTGGTTAAGAATTACATGCAAAATAATGGTACCGCTTTCAGCACCTAAAATCCGAAAGAATCATACCGCCAGGGAGGTTAATAAGGTCCTAAAAACCATTCAGGTTTCTTAAAAATATAGATTTCTTCGGTATTTATGCCATCGGGCTAGTGTGTGTCCCCTCTGGGATGAAATAATATTGTAAATATCCATCCCCCCTATCAACATTTAGGGAGAGGTGTATTTGCTCAGAGATTATTTTTTATCCAATCATGATATGTAGTTATAACACGCATATGCTTTTTGTGATCAGTCATTATAATAATTCTATTGTTTTTATCGTTGTACATGAATGTGCACTTGTTTTTATTTAATCATATACAGGTGCTTCTCATAAAATTATAAAATCATCAAAAAGTTATCTTATTTCAGTAATTCAATTAAAAATTTGAAATTTATATATTTTATATAGATGGGTTACACACAGAGAGATATATTTCAAGCATTTCTTTTAATTTTGATGATTATGGCTTACAGCTGGTGAAAACTCAAAATTCACTATCTCAGAAAACTAGATTATTACATAAGACCAATAAAAAAAGGATTTTTAATACAGAAATGTTGGCTTACTGAAAAGTATGTCCATCTACAGTATAGTATGCACTCAAGACTTGGTCGGGGCTCCTTTTGCATGAATTATTGCATCAATGGGCATGGCATTGAGGCGATCAGCTTGTGGCACTGCTTAGGTGTTATGGAAGCCTAGGTTGCTTTGATAGCAGCCTTCAGCTCATCCGCATTGTTGGGTCTGGTGTGTTGCATCTTCCTCTTGACAATACCCCAAAGATTCTCTATGGGGTTTAGGTCAGGCGAGTTTGCTGGCCAATCAAATACAGTATTACCATGATCATTTAACCATGCATTGGTACTTTTAGCAGTGTGGGCAGGTGTCAAGAAGTCCTACTGGAAAATTTAATCAGCATCTCCATACAGCTGGTCAGCAGATGGAAGCATAAAGTGCTCTAGAATTTCCTGGTAGAAGGCTGCGCTGACTTTGGACATGATCAAACACAGTGGACCAAAACCAGCAGATGACATGGTTCCCCAAATCATCACGGACTGTGGAAAATTTTGCATTTCATTTAGAAATTAAGGTCCCAGAGTCTGAAGAAAGAGTGGAGAGGCACAGAATCCAAGCTGCATGAGGTCCAGTTTGAAGTTTCCACAGACAGTGATGATTTTGGGAGCCATGCCATCCGCTGGTGTTGGTCCACTGTGTTTTTATTAGGTTTAAAGTCGGCGCAGCCCTGTACTAGGAGCACTTTTCAGTAAGCCAACATTTCTGTATTAAAAATCCTTTTTTTAATTGGTCTTATGTAGACTTGAGCGAACACCTGGATGTTCAGGTTCGTCGGGTTCGACCGAACTTGAAAAAAAGTCCGGGTTCGTGACCCGGATTTACCCCAAACTTTGTCCCGATCCCGAACCCCATTGAAGTCAATGGAGACCCGAACTTTTGAGCACTAAAATGCCTCTAAAACACACAAGGAAAGGGCTAGAGGGCTGCAAATGGCAGCAAAATGATGTTAAGAGCATGGCAAGTGCCCTGCAAACAAATGTGGATAGGGAAATAACTTAAAAGAACATAAAAAACAGAAAAATAAAAAATAATCATCTTCTTGAATGATGTAGGAGGAGGACGAGGCCCATATGGAGTAGGAGGTTGAGGTGGCGGAGGATGTGGGGGTGGATATGGCGGTGTAGGTGGAAGCGGCGGCGGTAGTGGAGGAGGTAGCCAATGCTGGTTTTGGTTTTTAATAAAAAAAAAATTAAATTTGGGTACACCCTAAAAGAGTAAGAAAGATCAAATCCAGCAATGGCTGGGTAAGGCCGGTATACATGACTATTCTGCACAAGGTACGGACAAGTCCTGTGGGATCCATGCCTGGTTAATTTTAATGAACGTAAGCTTGTCCATATTGGCTCTTGACAGGCGGCTGCGCTTGTCTGTGATAACGCCCCCAGCTGTGCTAAATACCCGTTCAGATAATACACTGGCTGCAGGGCTGCCCAACTTGGAGACCCAGAAGTTGAAGGGGGCAGACCCGTCATTCAGTACGTCTAGGTGTGTGCACACATACTGCTCCACCATGTTAGTGAAATGCTGCCTCCTGCTAAGACGTTCCATATCAGCTGCTGGTGCTGCTGCTTGTTGTGGCGTGCTGACAAAGCTTTTCCACATGTCGGCCATGCTAACCCTGCCTTCTGAGTTGCTGGCAGTGCCCTGGCAGCGTTGACGACCTCTTCCTCCTCCTCCCCTGCCTTGGCCTTGTGCTTCCACTGTGCCCCCGCTGTCAGGTGGGAAGGCCACCAGTAGTGCGTCTACTAGTGTGCGCTTGTACTCGCGCATCTTGCGATCATGCTCCAGTGAGGGAATTAAGGACGGTACGTTGTCCTTGTAACGGGGATCCAGCAGGGTGGCCACCCAGTAATCAGCACAAGATACTATGTGAGAAACTCGGCGGTCGTTGCGGAGACACTGCAACATGTAATCGCTCATGTGTGCCAGGCTGCCCAGAGGCAACGAAAAGCTGTCCTCTGTGGGAGGTGTATCCTCTTTGTCCTCCGTATCCCCCCAGCCACGCACCAGTGATGGCCATGATCTGGCCTGGGTGCCACCCTGCTGTGAACATGGTTCCATATCCTCCTCCATCTCCTCCTCCTCATCCTCGTCATCCTCCAGAACTGTGCCCCTGCTGGACAATTGTGTCCCTGGCGTTTGTGTGTGCAGGAACCCACCCTCGGAGCCACATCCTCTTCATCCTGTGCCACATCCTCTTCCATCATCGCCCAAAGTTTTTTTCAAGAAGGCATAGAAATGGCATAGGTAAGCCGAGAACGGCGTCATCGGCACTGGCTATGTTGGTGGAGTACTCGAAACAGCGCAACAAGGCACACAGGTCTCGCATGGTGGCCCAGTTATTGGTGGTGAAGTGGTGCTGTTCCGCAGAGCGACTCATGGGTGCGTGCTGCAGCTGGAACTCCACTATGGCCAGCTGCTGCTCGCACAGTCTGGCCAGCATGTGCAAGGTGGAGTTCCACCTTGTGGGCACGTCACATATGAGGCGGTGAGCGGGAAGGCCGAAGTTACGCTGCAGCGCTGATAGGTGAGCAGCAGCAGGGTGAGAATGCTGAAAAGTGTGCATAGACGGCCCGCACTTTGTGCAGCAGCTCTGACATATCGGGGTAATTTCTAAGGAACCTCTGCACCACCAAATTCAGCACATGCGCCAAGCAAGGGATGTGTATCAAACCGGCTAGGCCCAGAGCTGCTATGAGATTTCGCCCGTTATTGCAAACCACCTGGCCGGGCTTGAGGCTCACTGGCAGCAACCACTCATCGGTCTGCAGTTCAATGCCCCTCCACAACTCCTGCGTGGTGTGTGGTTTTTCACCCAAACAGGCAAGTTTTAAAACTGCCTGCTGTTGTTTACCCCTGGCTGTGCTGAAGTTGGTGGTGAAGGTGTTACGCTGACCGGAAGAGGAGGTGGTAGAGGATGAGGAAGCGGAGTAGGAGGAGTTAGGAGCAGGAGGCAAACTGAAGTGCCCTACAATCCTCGGTGGTGGAAGGACATGCTTCAAACTTCTATCCGACTCAGGCCCAGCCTCCACTGCATTTACCCAGTGTGCTGTTAGGGAGATATAACACCCCTGACTGTGCTTACTGGTCCACGTATCCGTAGTTAGGTGGACCTTGCCACAGATGGCATTGCGCAGTGCACACCTGATATTGTCACCCACTTGGTTGTGCAGGAAAGGGATGGCTTGCCTGGAAAAGTAGTGGCGGCTGGGCACGACGTACTGTGGGACAGTCACCGCCATAAGGCTCTTAAAACTCTGCGTCTCCACCAGCCGGAATGACAGCATTTCAAAGGCCAGGCATTTTGAAATTCTGGCATTCAGGGCCAGGGACCGCGGGTGGGTAGGGGGGTACTTCCTCTTCCGCTCCAGTGTTTGGGAGATAGAAAGCTGAACGCTTCCACGGGACATTGTGGAGTCCCGCAGCTAAAGGAAGGTGTTTCACCTGTGTGTGTAGCTGGCACAGATCGACCACGTCCTCTCCTTGCAACAGCAGCTCCACCAGCAACACCACGACCCAGGCCACGTCCCTTATTTGACCTTCTCCTCATATTTATCAAATTTTGGATCTTCCCCGAAATGGGTTTTTATTGCAAGGGGCAATACAACAGTATACAACGGTTGTATCTCCCATGTACAGATACAGACTAGGCCTCAATTTAATATTTTTTCCCTAAATGGGTGTTTATTGAATAGTGGACTAGAACAACAGTATACAACGAGTGTATCTCACACGTACAGATACAGACTAGGCCGCAATTTAATATTTTTTCCCTAAATGGGTGTTTATTGAATAGCGGACTAGAACAACAGTATACAATGGGTGTATCTCAAACGTACAGATACAGACTAGGCCGCAATTTAACATTTTTTCCCTAAATGAGTGTTTATTGAATAGCGGACTAGAACAACAGTATACAACGAGTGTATCTCACAGTAAAATATGCAGACTAAGCCGCAATTTAATATTTTTTCCCTAAATGGGTGTTTATTGAATAGCGGACTAGAACAACAGTATCCAACGAGTGTATCTCACACGTACAGATACAGACTAAGTCGCAATTTAATATCTTTCTGTCCCCTAAATTAGTTTTTTTTATTGCAAGGCGCAATTCAACAGTACGCAATGGGTGTATGTCACTGTAACATATGCGGAAAGGGCAGCAATAAACTCTTTTGGTCCCCTAAATGTTTTTTTTTTTATTGCAAGGCGCAATACAACAGTACGCAATGGGTGTATCTTACTGTAACATATGCAGACAGGGCCGCAATCAACTTTTTTTGTCCCCTAAATAGTTTTTTTTTATTGCAAGGCGCAATTCAACAGTACGCAATGGGTGTATCTCACTGTAACATATGCGGAGAGGGCCGCAATAAAATTTTTTGCCCCTAAATGTTTTTTTTTATTGCACGGCGCAATACAACAGTACGCAATGGGTGTATGTCACTGTAACATATGCAGACAGGGCCGCAATTAACTTTTTTTGTCCCCTAAATCGTTTTTTTATTGCAAGGCACAATAGAACAGTATGCAATGGGTGTATGTCACTGTAACATATGCGGACAGGGCAGCAATAAACTCTTTTGTCCCCTAAATCGTTTTTTTATTCCACGGCGCAATACAACAGTATGCAATGGGTGTATGTCACTGTAACATATGCAGACAGGGCCGCAATCAACTTTTTTTGTCCCCTAAATAGTTTTTTTTTATCGCAAGGCGCAATAGAACAGTATGCAATGGGTGTATGTCACTGTAACAGTATGCAATGGGTGTATGTCACTGTGGACAGGGCAGCAATAAACTCTTTTGTCCCCTAAATAGTTTTTTTATTGCAAGGTGCAATTCAACAGTGCGCAATGGGTGTATCTCACTGTAACATATGCAGACAGGGCCGCAATCAACTTTTTTTGTCCCCTAAATAGTTTTATTTATTGCAAGGCATAATTCAACAGTACGCAATGGGTGTATGTCACTGTAACATATGCGGACAGGGCAGCAATAAACTCTTTTGGTCACCTAAATTGTTTTTTTATTGCAAGGCGCAATGCAACAGTACGCAATGGGTGTATCTCACTGTAACATATGCGGACAGGGCCGCAATAAACTTTTTTGCCCCTAAATGTTTTTTTTATTGCAAGGCCCAATACAACAGTACGCAATGGGTGTATGTCACTGTAACATATGCAGACAGGGCCGCAATAAACTTTTTCGTCCCCTAAATAGTTTTTTTATTGCAAGGCGCAATAGAACAGTATGCAATGGGTGTATGTCACTGTAACATATGCGGACAGGGCAGCAATAAACTCTTTTGTCCCCTAAATCGTTTTTTTATTGCACGGCGCAATAGAACAGTATGCAAAAAATATCCAATATATTCAATTTATGTCCTATTTTTTGGCCAAAATGTATTTAGCTACATGTCTTTGACAAAAAAAATTTCAATGAGCGTATTTTTATTGGTTTGCGCAAAAGTTATAGCGTCTACAAACTATGGTGTAAATACTGAAATTTACGCAGCTTTAATTTCTGACTGCCTATCTCATTTCATGAAGTGCTACAATCGCAGGGCAGTACAAACCCCCCCCCCCCCAAACTACCACTTTTTGAAAAGTAGACATCCTAAGGAATGTCCTGAGAGGCATGTTGAGCTCATTGAATATTTCATTTTTTTGTCACAGGTGTTTGAAAAATGACTAAAAAAAAAAATGTTTTTTTTTTTTTACACAAAATTGTCATTGAAAGGATATATTGCTCACACATGCCATGGGTATATGTGTAATTACACCCCACATTATATTCTGCTGCTTCTCCTGAGTACAGGGATACCACATATGTGAGACTTTTTGGGAGCCTAGCTGTGCACGGGACCCCGAAAACCAATCCCCACCATCAGAATTTCAAAGGGCGTACATTTTTCATTGCATTTTTCCCACTACCTATAACGATTTAGGAGGCCCTGAAATTCCAAGATAGCATAAACCCCCCCAAATGATCCCATTTTGGAAAGTAGACACCCCAAGCTATTTGCTGAGAGGCATGGTGAGTCCATGGAATATTTTATATTTTGCCACGAGTTCCGGGAAATATATATATATATATATATATATATATATATATTTTTTTACACAAAGTTGTCACTAAATGATATATTGCTCACACATGCCATGGGTATATGTGAAATGACACCCCAAAATACATTCTGCTGCTTCTCCTGAGTACAGGGATATCCCATGTGTGAGACTTTTTCGCAGTCGAGCCGAGTACAGGACCCCGAAAACCAATCCCCACTTTCAGGCTTTCCAAGGGCGTAAATTGTTGATTTCACTCCTGACTACCTATCACAGTTTCGGAGGCCATGAAATGCCAAGACAGCACAAACCCCCCCCCCACCAATGACCCCTTTTCGGAAAGTAGACACCCTAAGCTATTTGCAGAGAGGCATGTTGAGTGTTTTGCAGATCTCACTTTTTGTCACAAAGTTTTGGAAATTGAAAAAAGTGGAAAAAAATGCATTTTCCTGTTTTTTCTTCTCAAAATACTCACCATGCCTCTCAGCAAATAGATTGGAGTGTCTACTTTGCAAAATGGGGTCATTTCGGGGGGGGGGGGGGGGTTGTGCCATCTTGGCATTTCATGGCCTTTAAAAGTGTGATAGGTATTAAAGAGTGAGATCAACAATTTACGCCCTTAGAAAGCCAGAAGGTGCGGATTGGTTTTCCGGGTCCTGTACGCGGCTAGACTGCCAAAAGGTCTCACACATGGGGTAATCCTGTACTCAGGAGAAGCAGCAGAATGTATTTTGGGGTGTCATTTCACATATACCCATGGCATGTGTGAGCATTATATCATTTACTGACAACCTTGTGTGAAAAAAAATAAATAAATAAAAAATAATACTTTTCCCGAAACTTGTGGCAAAATATAAACTATTCCATGGACTCATCATGCCTCTCAGCTAATAGCTTGGAATGTCTACTTTGCAAAATGGGGTAATTTGGGGGGGTTTTGTGCTATCTTGAAATTTCAGGGCCTCTGAAACTGTGACAGGTAGTGCAGAGGTAAAATAAGCAATTTACGCCATTAGAAAACCTGAAATGGGGATTGGTTTTCGGCATTCCATACACAGTTGGCTCCCAAAAAGTCTCACACATGTGGTATCCCTGTACTCAGGAGAAGCAGCAGAATGTATTTTGGGTGTCATTTCACATATACCCATGGCATGTGTGAGCAATATATCATTTAGTGACAACTTTGTGTAAAAAAAACAACAAAAAGAAAAAATAATAATAATTTTCCCGAAACTTGTGGCAAAATATAAAATATTCCATGGACTCACCATGCCTCTCAGCAAATGGCTTAGAGTGTCTACTTTGCAAAATGGGGTCATTTGGGGGGGCTTTGTGCTATCTTGAAATTTCAGGGCCTCTGAAACTGTGACAGGTAGTGCAGAGGTAAAATAAGCAATTTACGCCATTAGAAAACTTGAAGATGGGGATTGGTTTTCGGGGTCCCGTACACAGCTTGGCTCCCAAAAAGTCTCACACATGTGGTATCCCTGTACTCAGGAGAAGCAACAGAATGTATTTTGGGGTGTCATTTCACATATACCCATGGCATGCGTGAGCAATATATCATTTAGTGACAACTTTCTGTAATAAAAAACAAAAAAAAAAAAAAAAATTGTCATCTTCCCGAAACTTAGGGCAAAATATAAAATACTCCATGGACTCAATATGCCTCTCAGTAAATAGCTTTGGGTGTCTACTTTTCAAAAAGGGGTCATTTGGGGGGTGTTTGAACTGTCCCGGCATTTTATGCTCAATCTTAGCCACACATCACCCACTCTTCTAACCACTTGAAAACCAAGCCTTTTCTGTGACTTTTTGTTTACATGAAAAAATATATTTTTTTTACTATAAAATTACTTTGAACCCCCAAACATTATATATTTCTTTAAAACAGAGGCCCTATAGAACAAAATGGTGGATGTTGCAAATTTTTTTGTCACATGGTATTCGTGCACAGATTTTCCAAACGCAATTTCTGCAAAAAAAATTAATTTTTTAAAATTTATTGCACAAATACACTATATAATTCCAAATTGTTTGGTAAAATTTAAAAGATGATCTTATGCCGAGTACATAGATACCAAACATGACATGCCTTAAAAATTGTGCACGCCTGTGTAGAGGCAACAAACTACGTACATTTATAAAAGCCTTTAAAAGTCTTTACAGGTTACCACTTTAGACTTAGAGGAGGTCTACTGCAAGAATTACTGCACTCGACCTGGCGTTTGCGGCGATACCTCACATGCATGCTGCCATTGTGGTTTACATATGACACTAGACCAACGCTTGCGTGCGCCTTTGCACGCAAGTACGGGGGGGGGCTTGATTTTTTTTTAATTTATTTTGTTTTGTTTTGTTATTTTGACACCTTTCCTTTCCTTTTTTTTTTTTTTTTAATAATTTTTATTGTTATCACAGTGAATTTAAATATCCCCTATGATAGCAATCTGTAGTGACAGGTACTCTTTTTTAAAAAAAATTGGGGTTTTTTAGACTCTAGATCTCTCCTCTGACCTTAACGCATCTGACCACACCAAAATTGGTGTTATAAAATACTTTCCCAATTTCCCAATGGCGCTGTTTATTTCTGACGAAACAGAAGTCATGAAATGCTCGTAGCTTCCGGTATCTTAGGCCATAGAGATGATTGGAGCCATTCTCATCTCCAATCAGCTCTATGGTTAGATAATTGAACCACTGGCTGCACTCTCAGGTTAACCGGTGGGACAGGAGAACCCGAGAAAAACCACGGAAGGTGGCGGTGGGGGGGGGGGGGGGAGTCCCCTCCCACTGCATGTAAAAGCAATCTAGCGGCCAATTATCTGCTAGGATTGATTTTACATGTAAGCCAACCGCTGGCTGTAAAAAAGGATACCAAGATGATGCCTAAATCTGCAGGCATCATCCTGGTATAACCACTCAAAGTCCAGCAACGTACCAGTACATTGCTGGTCCTTGTTTGGCATATAGTGTAGGTTTTTTTTTTTCCTGCAGCCTGTGGGCTGAACGAAAAAAAAGAGAACCTAACAGAAATCAGCACAGGAATATTGTGTAGTATTACAAACCATTATCCGCCCAAACAGCCACCCACTAAATTTAATGATGGGTATACTTGACAATATTCCACGTATACCTAAAAGGTATTTTAACTGCAGTGCTGAAATCAGCCTATCACCACAGCAGCTGCCAGCAAAGGTATCCATATATGCTGTTCGCAAACACTGTTTGTGTCAGAATATATAAAATCAATGGGGCAGCCGATGAGTACCTGCAAGAGAAACAGGTTAACAAAAGAATGAAAAACAAACTACAGTAAAAGTACAGTAGGAAGAGTAGAAGAACATAAAAAAACGACAACTGTTTTTGGATTTTTTAATTTTTTTTGTAACACTGTTTTTTCTGTGAACTGTGATTTTCCAGCTTGGGTCTCTCAAAATGTCGATAGCCATCGAACATCTTTCGAGACCCTGTGTTTGTGTGCCCTACACTGTGTCATGCTGTACCCTACACTAAAACTCCACTAGTGTATGGTAGCACTCTAAACATTCCCTGATGCAGAGACCAGGTTGGTCAGGACATCTGGGACAATAATAGCGGATGCCATTCCTAAATCCGCGCCTGCTACAGATACGACATCTTCTTTGCTGGTGAGTTTGGGTAGGGTACGCGGGAAGACATGTGGAAAATGTCTCTCATGCAGCCGGCTCACTACATCTGGAAGGGGAAGTTGGGCAGGCATACCTCCTGGGTACAGGTAGGCAAGGATGATCGCTTCCTGGAATTCTCGGAAGGATCCAGTTCGTCCTGACGCCCTGTATAGGACAAAGGCGTTCAGCATAGCCAATTGGAATAAATAAACAGACACTTTTTTGTACCAGCGTCTGGCTTTACGAGCAACTAAATACGGCGACAAAAGCTGGTCGTTAAGGTCCACCCCTCCCATATTAAGGTTATATTCGTGGACACATAGGGGTTTCTTCATATGCCAGTTGCTGTAGGAATTTGGATCGTCATGTCTGCGTGAAGGGAGGACTGAACGAAAACATCCCGTGTATCCCTCCACTTCACTGAAAGCAATTTGTCAGTTTTCAAGCAGGCTCTCTCCCCCGACAAAGACGGGAAATTACAAGCCGTTGGGGGAAGCCCCGGCGATTAGGTCACACGGTGCCACATGCGCCAATTTGTAATTCAGAAAGATGACTAAATAGTGGCATGCTTGTGTAGAAGTTGTCCACGTACAAATGGTACCCCTTTCCGGATAATAGTGACACCAAGTCCCAAACTATCTTGCCGCTGCTCCCTATGTAGTCTGGGCAGTTGGGGGGCTCCACAGTGCTATCTTTTCCCTCATAGACCCGGAAACAAACTGTATAGCCTGTGGCCCTGTCACAGAGCTTGTACAGCTTGACCCCGTACTTGGCACGCTTGCTGGGGAGGTACTGTTTCATAGCAAGGCGGCCAGTAAATTTAATCAGGGGCTCATCAATGCAGACAACTTGTTCGGGGGTAAACAAGGCTGCAAACCGCTGATTGAAGTGATCTATGAGGGGCCGAATTTTGTGGAGCCGATCATATGCAGGGTCTCCCCGAGGACGACAGATTTCAATGTCGCTAAAATGCAAAAATCGCAGAATTTGCTTGTATCTCGCCCTGGACATGGAGGCAGAATACATGCGCATATGGTGCAGTGATCTAGTGGACCAATATAGCCGCAATTCACTCTGTTTGGTTATGCCCACGTTGAGGGAAAGGCCCAGAAAGATTTTAAAATCGGGAACTGTTATAGGTTTCCAGGTGAATTGTCTGGCAATTGTTGTGCATATAAATTTGATTGATCCACAATAGATATGAAAAGATCTTCCATGAAGAACAGCTCAAAAAAGTTCAGGGGCGTAAAACCAGCTGTCTCCACGTGGATTCCAGGTTGGGCAGTGAATGGGGGAAGTACTGGCGCTGTAGAATCAGTGGGTTGCCAATTGGGATATGCCAGCGCATCAGGGAGGGCACTATGGGCTCTACGGGCCTGTCTTCGAATACGCGGTGGCTGCGGGCCACTACTCGTGCTAGCCACCGCACCAGCTTCAACTGCACTTATGGGACTCGCCACGTCACCAAGTGTTACTGCAGTGCTGGTTGTACTAGGTCCAGGGTTTACTAGGCCGCTGGCACTTGCCAGGCCACCAGAAGGATGAGCGGCCGTAGTACCGACACTCTGCTCCATACGAGCACCCTGCGATTCCTGCATCTCAACAACTCCAGAATGGGGTCGGGTACGCCTGGGTCTAACAGGGACCCATCCCTCTTCTGAGCTATCTGTCAGGGAGCTGCTGCTGTCATCAGGTTCGTATACTGACCCTGATTCTGCCAGTGGGGCTTCCCCATCGCTCTCATCTGACATGGTCAGTATACTATAAGCCTCTGCACTACTGTACCAACGTTTGGACATTTTAGTAACTAAATTTACCGGTACAGTAGTGTGACTCACAGGTAATAAAAGCACCTGGTTGTCAATGACTATTTCAAGCGCTACCAAAAAAAACTGCTAATGCTAGCAGGGATCAGGCCTGATTCTGCTAACACAGCGGTTTTGCGTGTTGTGTTTTTTTGTAAGTGACAGTAATCTATTGATTACTACACTTGCCTGGGTGTGGTAGGCTGAGCAGAGGGGTTAAACACAGGTGCTGGCAGGAATCAGTGCTGATCGTGCAAACACCGCGTTTTGGAAACCCTAAACTATGGGGACGCTAGTATAGTTCTGATCAGATCAGATATTGATCTGTTCAAACACTTTACTAGTAATGGAAGTGTATGTGTGTGTGTGTGTGTGTGGTGTCAAGGAGTTACTCGCTAGCGCAAACTCAAGTCACAATCACACTAATACAAAATACAGTAAAACTATATTACGTGTGTATTAGTGTGCTATGTGACAGGGGGGAAGGGGTTAACTGGATGTGATCAGGGGGGGATCAGGGGGTTAAATCTTTATTGGGAGGGGGTGGCGGGTATCCTAAGGATAAAAGGAACGACCGCAAGCGCTAAACCTGGTCACAAGTCACACTTATACGGGTATATAGAAAATGCTATATACTGTATACAGTGCGTGTTGTGACAGGGGGTGTAGGGGTGATCAGGGGGGATCAGGGGGTTAAATCTTTATGGGGGGGGGTGACGGGGACCCTAAACCTCCGTGGGACAGAAACAAAGTCACTGGCGCTAACTCAAGTCACAATTGCACTAATACAAAATACAGAAAAACAGTATATTACGTTTGTAATAGTGTGCAATGTGACGTAATGTGACAGGGGGGAAGGGGTTAACTGGGGGTGATCAGGGGGGATCAGAGGGTTAAATCTTTATTAGGGGGGTGGCGGGTATTTTAAGTAAAAAAGGGAGGGCCGCAAGCGCTACACCTGGTCACAAATCTTACTTATACAGGTATATAGAAAAATGCTATATGCTGTATACAGTGTGTGTTGTGACACGGGGTGTAGGGGTTAACTGGGGGGGGGGCGATCGGGAGTTAAATGTGCCTATCTAAGTGTATGTGGGTGTGCTTGGTGCAGTACTCACAGTTAGATGTGCTCTCCTCTCTCGATGAATCCAAAAAGGATCATGGGAGGGGAGAGCAGGTCTTTTCTGAGCCTGTGTTTACATTACACAGACTCAGCATGGAATCTGATTGGGCAGGACCGATCAACAGGTCCAGGCCAAAAATCATCCAGTTCAACCTATGATGTGTGTGTGTGTTTGCTGTTAACCGTACATTGTATACCCCTCTATGTTGTGGTCTGTAAGGTGCCCATCTAATAGTTTTTTGAAACTATCAATGCTCCCTGCTGATACGACTGTTTGCGGAAGAGAATTCCACATCCTTACTGCTCTCACAGTGAAGAACCCCTTACGTATTTTAAGGTTAAACCGCTTTTCCTCTAGTTTTAGTGACTTGTTGTAGTTTCTTTCTCTGAATAGGTTTTTCCATATGCTAGGGTTGCCAGTACAGTATATGTACATTGATATCATATCCCCCCTCAATCGTCTCTTCTCCAGAGAGAATAAGTTCAGTGCTTGTAGTCTTTCCTCATAGCCGATGCCCTCCATTCCCCTAATTATTTTTGTTGCCCTTCTCTGGACTCTCTCCAGTTCCAGCACATCCTTCCTGAGGACCGGTGCCCAGAACTGGACAGCATACTCCAGATGTGGCTGGACCAGAGTCTTGTAGAGTGGGAGAATAATCTCTTTATTTCTGGAGTGAATCCCCTTTTTTATACATCCCAGTATTCTGTTGGCTTTGCTTGCAGCGGCTTGGCATTGCATGCCACTGCCAAGCCTGTTGTCTACCAGTACCCCCAGGTCCTTTTCCATCCTAGACTCACCCAGAGGTTCACCCCTTAATGAGTAGCTTGCTTTCTGGTTTCTGGCACCCAAGTGCATTACTTTACATTTTTCAACATTAAACCTCATCTGCCATGTAGTTGCCCACCCTATTATTTTGTTCAGGTCCGCTTGTAAGGTTTCCACATCCTGCCCAGAAGATATTGGCATGCTTAGTTTAGTATCATCCGCAAATACTGAGATTTTATTCGATATCCCCTCCTCTAGATCATTTATGAATACATTAAACAGGATTGGTCCTTTTCCATCTTAGATTCACCCAGAGGTTTCCCCCCTAGTGAGTAGCTTGCTTTCATGTTTCTGTTATCCCCACAAAATCTAAGTCCTCCTCAAACATAAGTAGCTCCAGCTTTCCCATCTTGTTAGCCAGGCCTCTGGCATTGGTATAAAAACCTTGTAATTTTGACCGGTTACATATATCCTCATTTGATGTTTTTAGGCTGCTCTCTTGATTTTGCCCCATACCTACCCTGGGTTTAGGAGCTCCGAACACCCTACCGCTAATGCCCCCATTTCTGCCCTCTAAATCTTGCTTTCCACTGGCTAATTCTACATCTGAACCCCCCCCCCCATCACCTAGTTTAAAAGCCCCTCTAACTTTGTGGCCATCCTCTCACCCAGTACGGCTTCACCCTCCCCATTTAGGTGCAATCCATCCCTACCAAAGAGCCGGTGGCCGACTGAGAAGTCGGCCCAGTTCTCCAGGAACCCAAAACCCTCCTTACTATACCAGCTCCTCAGCCACTTGTTAACTTCCCTAATCCTCCGCTGCCTCTCTGGTGTGGCTTGAGGTACAGGTAGTATTTCTGAAAATACTACCTTGGAGGTCCTACTCCTCAACTTAGCGCCGAAGTCCCAGAAATCCTTTAGGACTCTCCATCTTCCTCTGCCTATGTCATTGGTACCCACATGTACCATGACAGCTGGGTCTTCCCCAGCCCCACCCAGTAATCTGTCCACCCGATCCGCGATGTGCCGAACCCAGAGGTTCCCCCCCTAGTGAGTAGCTTGCTTTCTGGTTTCTGGCACCCAGGTGCATTACTTTACATTTTTCAACAATAAACCTCATCTGCCATGTAGTTGCCCACCCCATAATTTTGTTCAGGTCCTCTTGTAAGGTTTCCACATCCTGACCAGAAGATATTGGCATGCTTAGTTTAGTATCATCCGCAAATACTGAGATTTTACTCAATATCCCCTCCTCTAGATCATTTATGAATAAATTAAACAGGATTGGCCCCAGGACAGAACTGCCGAGCCTTGGCTGAATGCGCGGTTCCTTCTACCCAGTCTATATCTGGATAATTAAAGTCCCCCATTATAATGACATTTCCCATCCTTGCTGCCAATCCTATCTGTAAAAGAAGGTCCGCCTCCCCCTCCTCCCTCTGGTTGGGGGGCCTATAGCATACGCCCAATATTACCTTCCCCACAGTGCCTTCCCTTTGAAGTTCTACCCATAGGGATTCTGCCTTGTCCATAGCTCCGTTATTAATATCAACCCTCATATTTACCTGTATACTGTTCTTAATATACAGACATACCCCTCCCTCTTTTTTACCTTCTCTATCTCTGCGATAAAGGGAATACCCCTGAATGGTCGCCATCCAGTCATGCGAGCTGTCAAACCAAGTCTCAGTTATCCCCACAAAATCTAAGTCCTCCTCAAACATCAGCAGCTCCAGCTCTCCCATCTTGTTAGCCAGGCTTCTGGCATTGGTATACAAGCCTCGTAATTTTGACCGGTTACATATATCCTCATTTGATGTTTATAGGCTGCTCTTGTTATTTTTTCCCCATACCCCCCCCCCCCCGGGGTTAGGAGCTCCGAACACCCTACCGCTAATGTCCCCATTTCTGCCCTCTGAATCTTGCTTTCCACTGGCTAATTCTACATCTGTACCCTCCCCCCCATCACCTAGTTTAAAAGCCCCTCTAACTTTTCGGCCATCTTCTCACCCAGTACATAGTTACATATAGTTACATAGTAGGTGAGGTTGAATAAAGACAATAGTTCAACCTGTGTAGGTGTGTGTGGCTGTAATCATCTCGCATACCCCTGGATGTTCTGATCCTTGAGATGTACGTCTAGTAGTCTTTTGAAAGCCACCATACTACCTGCAGAAACCACCTCTTGTGGTAGAGAATTCCACAATCTTGTAGCCCTAACAGTAAAGAACCCCCCACGTTGCCTGAGGTTAAAACGCTTCTCCTCTAATCGCATTGTATGCCCCCGAGTCCTCATGCAATCCCTTCGACTGAACAGCTTTTTTTCTAAGCCTAGATCCCCATTGAGATATTTAAAAATTGCTATCATGTCCCCCCTCAGGCGTCTCTTCTCCAGGGAGAATAAATCAAGCGATTGCAGACGCTCCTCATAATCAAGGTCCTCCAATCCCCTAATTAGTTTAGTTGCCCTTCTCTGGACCCTCTCCAGCTCCAACACATCCCTTCTGAGGACTGGTGACCAGAACTGGACAGAATACTCCAGATGCAGTCGGACCAGAGTTTTATAAAGTGGAAGGATTATAGTCTTATCTCTGGAATACATCCCTTTCTTTATGCATGCTAATATTCTGCTAGCCTTGGCAGCTGCCGCTTGACATTGCATGCTGTTGCCTAGTCTATCATCAACCAAGACTCCCAGATCCTTCTCCATTTTTGATTCTCCCAGGGGTTCTCCTCCTAACGTGTATTGTGCTTTTATGTTTCTAGTCCCCAAGTGCAAAACCTTACACTTCTCCACGTTAAACCTCATTTGCCAAGTCGTTGCCTACTCCGTTATTTTGTCCAGGTCATTCTGTAGGATATCTGCTTCATGCTGTGCTGTTATTGCCCTGCCTAATTTTGTGTCATCTGCAAAAACTGATATTGAACTACTGATCCCGTCCTCAATGCTGTTTATGAATAAATTGAACAAGGTTGGTCCTAGGACTGAGCCTTGGGGGACCCCGCTTACTACCTCAGACCAGTCTGAGTATGCGCTGTTTATTACCACCCTTTGGACAAGCCCTTTTAGCCAGTTCCGTATCCAAGAGCAAACCCTGCTGTCAATACCTGCAGACCTTATTTTATAAATTAAGCGCTTATGGGGAACTGTATCAAACGCCTTAGCAAAATCTAGGTACACCACATCCACTGGTCTGCCCCTATCTAGCTCACAGCTCACCTCCTCGTAGAATGTTAAGAGATTGGTTTGACAAGAACGCCCATTTGTAAACCTGTGCTGGTTACTACTGATGATGCTGTTGTCCTTAGCAAACTCTACGATATAGTCCCTTATCATCCCCTCCAGAAGTTTACATACTACTGATGTCAGACTGACAAGCCTATAATTTCCCGGTATATGCCTCTGACCCTTTTTGAATATCGGAATCACGTTTGCTTTCCTCCACTCCCTTGGTACATCTCCTGTCCTAATACTGTCCGCAAAGATCAGGAACAGTGGTCTGGATATAACCTTACTGAGTTCCTTGAGTACTCTCGGATGTACGCCATCCGGGCCTGGTGATTTGTTTGTGTTAAGTTTATCCAGCCTTTTCCCTGATTTCAACCTCTGTTAGCCATAGTGGCAAGTCCTGTGTATTACTACTAACCATACAGTCATGGTCAGTGTACCCCTCCGTTTCCTGTGCAAAGACTGACGAGAAAAAAGCATTCAGCACGGTTGCTTTTTCAGTGTCCTCTGTAACCATCCTCCCATCGTCGTTAATTATGTGTGCAATATGCTCTGCCCTAGTTTTTTTGCTGTTGATATACTTAAAGAATTTCTTTGGGTTTTTTTTTACTATCCTCTGCTATTTGTCACTATTTGACTATTTGCACCCTATTTGCACCCTCCCCATTTAGGTGCAATCCGTCCCTACTAAAGAGCCGGTGGCCGACTGAGAAGTCGGCCCAGTTCTCCAGGAACCCGAAACCCTCCTTACTACACCAGCTCCTCAGCCGCTTGTTAACTTCCCTAATCTCCCGCTGCCTCTCTGGTGTGGCTCGAGGTACAGGTACTATTTCTGAAAATACTACCTTGGAGGTCCTAGTCCTCAACTTAGCTCCTAAGTCCCTGAAATCATTTAGGACTCTCCATCTTCCTCTGCCTATGTCATTGGTACCCACGTGTACCATGACAGCTGGGTCTTCCCCAGCCCCACCCAGTAATCTGTCCACCCGATCCGCGATGTGCCGATGTGCTGAACCCGAGCGCCCGGTAAACAACAGACTGTTCGGCGCACACGGTCTTTGTGGCAGATTGCACTGTCTGTCCTCCTAATGATTGAGTCCCCTACCACCAGCACCTGTCTATCCTTTCCCTTTCTCCCAGCCTCACTGGAGGAGTTCTTCCCCTGGCAGCTAGGGGCATCGCTCTGTTCCAGCAATGCCGGTCCCTGACTGGTTTCCCCAACATCATGCAACGGGGCGTATCTATTGGGGTGCTCCAGCCCGGTACCAGCCTCCTTGCCTTGTCCCCTTCTACCCCTCCTAACTGTGGTTAAAGTTAAATATGAAGGAAAAAATGTTTTTCCTTTTTAAATGCAGATTAAGCACACACATATGCACTGAGGTTGCATGAAATGTGCAGCACCGCACGCCTAACAGCCAGGTTGAATACTGTTGTTCTATTCCGCTATTGAATAAAAAAAAAAAAAAAAAAAAAACCCATTTGAATGAAAAACTGAAAAATAATTTTTTTACCCTAAATACTGTAAAATAATTTTTCTGTCTCTCCCAGGATCCAAGGCACCCTACCAGTCTTGCATTTTTCTTCTCACCTGTGTTCATTACAGGTGCAAGACTAGGCCCTTTTAGCGGGTACTGTTTTGACAGGTTGACAAAGAAGCTGAATTGCTTTGAAATGCGTTTTTGCTAACAGGGGAGCATTGCGACGCACAGCAGGTGGTTTTTGGTTCGGTTCCTGGACTCCAGCGGAATCTATCCATCTCTCTTTGCAGCGTCGGATCGTCCAGCAGCTGCCATTGCTTCTCCCCCACCTGTGGCCAAGGTGAGGAACCAGACATCCCTCACATGGACTTAACCGGTTGCCGACCGCCGCAAGTACACATACTGCGGCGGTCAGCCCCGGCCAGGCAAAGTGGCGTACCGGTACGTCACTAGCCTGGGAGCCAATAGCGGGCGAGCGCCCACCTTGGCTCGTTCACGGACACCTCCATGCATGTGACCGGTGGACCCGATGTCTGCCGGTCACTCGCGATCATCCGCTGTGAAGGAAGAAAGGCAGGCGGCTAATGTAAACAAAGCCGCCTGTCATTCTCCCCTGTGTAAAAGCACTGATCTAACGGTCCTGCTATGTAGGACCGTTGATCTGTGCTGTTACACACACAACCACATCCCTGCACAGTAAGAAGCACGCCCCTAGGGATACACATAGTCACTGCATCTCTAAAAAAATGTTAACCCCTTCCCTGCCAGTGTCATTTTTACAGTAACAGTGCATATGTATAGCACTGATTACTGTAGAAATGTCACTGGTAACCCCAAAAGTGTCAAAAATGTCAGTCAAGGGTCCGATCTGTCCACCGCAATGTCGCAGTACCGCAAAAAAAATCACAGATCGCCGCCATTAGGCGTTAAAAAGAAAAACAACAAAAATGACAAAAATCTTTCCCTTTGTTAGTAAACGCGATAACTTTTGCGCAAACCAATCAAAATACGCTTTTTGCGATTGCGATTACAAATTGGCCGAAAATTTTAAAAAATTTTGATTTTTACTTTTTTTTTTTGGGAATCTCATATAAAAAATGTGAAAAATATTGTTATTTTTGCAAAATTGACGCTCTTTTTTTGTTTATAGCGCGTGATCAAAAAATCGCACAGGTGATCAAATACCACCAAAAGAAAGCTCTGTTTGTGGGAAAAAAAGGACATCAAATTTGTTTAGGTACAGCGTCGCACGACCGCGCAATTGTCCGTTAAAGTCACGCAGTGCCGAATCGCAAAATACCCCCTGGTCTTTTAGCAGCCAAATCCTCCGGGGCTTAAGTGGTTAAACATTCACTTGGAGTGGCATCTTTATTGTTAATGTTGTTATCCATATTTCAATATGCCTCTGTCCACAGACTACATTACCCGCCAAGACACATTTGTGGGAGAGAGACCCTACTCCTCTGTACATAGATATAAGATGCTTTGTCAATGCAATTGTTTGGAAGCTGCCAGTGGGTTATGGGGGGGAATGAGGATGACAGGAGGTAGGGTGTTCGCAAGGCGGCAGTGGGCTGCCATGTGTGATGAAGATGACAGGACTTAGAGTGTTAGCAAGGCAGCAGTAGGGTGCCAGGTGTGATGAGGATGACCGGAGGTAGGGTGTTGGCAAAGTGGCAGTGGGGTGCCAGGTGTGATGAGGATGACCGAAAGTAGGGTGTTGGCAAAGTGGCAGTGGGGTGCCAGGTGTGATGAGGATAACAGAGGGTAGGGTGTTAGCAAGGCGGCAGTGGAGTGCTAGGTCTGATGATGACAGGGGATAGGGTGTTAGCAAGGTGGCAGTCAGGTTCCAGGTGTGATGAGGATGATGGGGATAGGATGTTAGGTGGGAGTGGGGTGCCAGGTGTGATAAAGATGACAGGAGGTAGAGTGTTAACAAGGTGATAGTGGGGTGCCAGGTGTGATGAGGATGACAGGTGGGAGGGTGTTAGCAAGGTGACAGTGGGGGGCCAGGTATGATGCTTTGATTTGGTTCACATATCAAGTTGTAATTTGATTTATTTAGGCACGTTATGTTGCGGTAATAAGACAGTGATCATAATAGTATATGGGAAAGTGCCTACACCATTTGGTTGAATACTCATGACCACATGCAAACAGTATGAGAGTGCGTTGAGGTTGAAGCTGCTTTTTGTTGTATTGAAAACATAGAAATTATTGTATTATTATCAAAGCAGCTCACAAGGTACAAGTTGTCACCACAAAATTTAAGCAATACAAATGTAGTGCTACCCTTGTGAGGGCTGCTTATAGATATTTGATCCCAGTGGTTGCCCTGACCTTGCAAGTCTCCTGACACCTTGGGTTTTGACATTTCTGAGTACAATTATGGGGACACCAAAGAATGACACAGTAATCAAGTAATTATTTTACTTGGGGTTCTGCAGGTAAACAAATCAACAAAGAGAAGCGTTGGCAAATATAAAGATATAAACTCTTAGAGCAAATTAACAGAATCATTATGAACATAGAGTTTCAATGGGGAAAATAAAGTAGCAAACAGTAACAATTATACACAAGATATAAACCCTGATCTCTGAAAAGAGTCCCTTTGTGATATATGGATATGTATGGTACCCAAATGTCCCTTTGGCGGGGGAGGACAGAGGAGTTATTTTTGTTGCAGGTGTTCTGTGTCTTCAGCTAACTTAGACAAGGGCCTAGTATAGTTCCTGGATAAAAAAAGGGGGGAACATCCAAGCTTGCAAAAGCAAATGTAAAGTGTCTCCGTAATTGGGCTTTACTGATGAGAGGCAAAGTAAAGGTGTCTGCATGCAGTGTCTCTTGGGGTGCAAAGAGTGTGAGCTTCTGCCTGCTCACAAATACAGACGTTACCAGGCTCGAAGGAATGACAGGAAGATCCTGAAGTAGGTTTCTGCAGATGCTGTGATCAGGGAAGGGTGCTTGACCACACAACCTGCAGCACAGGGATTCAGCCGGATCGGTGTTGCAGGCGATGATTAAAACAGATGATTATTGCAGGTTATGAGCGTGACCTTCTGATTGTCACCAGATCAACCAGAGCTGAAGGTGACCCCCGAAATCCCGCAGGAGGCTTCCCTTGCTGCCAAGGCCGCAGCAACGAAGGCCGTGGTCCCAAGAGAGCGACTCCTCCCCTACCAAGGCCCTTGGTTGGGATGAGCCAGACCCCCCCCCCCCGTTCAGTTCTCGCCAGAACGCTCAAATATCGCAAAGGTTCGGACCCAAACGGAAATCCTATTGAAGTCTATGGGACTCAAACTTGAAAAATCAAAAGTCACCATTTTGTAAGGCTTACATACAAGGTATTGCCATAAAAAAGGGTATGGGGGCCTGGCTACTGCCCTGGGCGATATGTACCAATGCATAAAAAAAACTTTTAAAAAAGATAATTTTTAAAGGAGCAGTGATTTTATTAATGCTTAAAGTAAAGCAATAAAAATGAAAAATGTCTTTGAATGTAGTGCCTGGGGCCTTAATTTGCCTGTAAAGTGGGGCATCTGTACTTTTTATAGAACCTGCTTCAGCAAAACTGACATTTATAAAGAAAAAAAAATGACATTTAAATTGACTTTTCCTGTCCGCTTTCTTTATTTTGCAATAACGGCTTAGGGAGCCATTCTGTATGATGAGGTCACAATTTAGTGCACTCGGAACAAGACTGGAGATTTTTTGGATAGATTCTTGTGTCTCTTTGGCAGACTTTGAATGGAAATAACAAGGTTTTGCACAACAGCTAACAAGCCTTATGTAGAGAAGCCAACTTATAGTACACTCAGGCCAAGATTAACAATTTTTTTAGATAAAGTCTGGTGTCTCTTTTGCAGACATTGAAAAGAAGTCACAGGTGCTGAAAAATTGGGCTTTGGATGTTGGTGGTGCCTTCACCCCGTAACCCTATAGTACTAAGTACTAAGTACCCTAAGTACTTTTGATTAAAGCAAGAATTGGCCTTGCTGTAAAAAAAAAATGAAATTTGAGGCCCTGTCATTTAGTTGCAGAAACATTGGTCTTTGGGTGTTGGTGGTACCTTCACACTGTAAGCTTCTAGAGGTACTCTTGATGAAAACAAGAATTAGCCTTGCTGTAAAAATTTGAAATTTGACGCCCCTGTCACGCAGTTGTGGAAAAATTGGTGTTTGAGCGTTGTTGCCTTCACCCCGTAACCTTCTAGAGGTACTCTTGATGAAAGTAAGATTTTGTCTTGCTGTATAACATTTAGATTTGATGCCCAGGTGAAACAGTTGCGGAAAAATTGGTTTTTGGTTGTTGGTGGTGCCTTCACCCCATAACCTTGTAGAAGTACTTTTTGATGAAAGCAAGAATTCACCTTGCTGTAAAACATTGAAATTTGATGTCCCGGTTTAAACAGTTGCGGAAAAATTGCTCTTTGGGAGTTGGTGATGCCTTCAATCCATAACTTTCTAGAGGTACTGTTAATAAAAGCAAAAATTTGCCTTGCTGTTAAAAAATTTAAATGTGGCGCCCCTGTCAAAGGTGTGGAAAAATTGGTCCTTGGGTGTTAATTGTGCCCATGAAACCTACACTGAACAAAATTATAAATGCAACATTTTTGTTTTTGCCCCAAATTTTTCATGAGCTGAACTCAAAGCTCTAAGACTTTTTCTATGTACACAAAAGGCCTATTTCTCTCAAATATTGTTCACAAATCTGTCTAAATCTGTGTGAGCACTTCTCCTTTGCCGAGATAATCCATCCACCTCACAGGTGTGTCATATCAAGATGCTAATTAGACAGCTTGTGTGGGCTTCCTAGGTTAGATTATTGCACAGGTGTGCCTTAGGCTGGCCACAATAAAAGTCCACTCTAAAATGTATAGTTTTATTACACAGCAAAATGCCACAGATGTTGCAAGTTTTTAGGGAGCATGCAATTTGCATGCTGACTGCAGGAATGTCCACCAGAGCAGTTGCCCATGAATTGAATATTCATTTCTCTACCATAATCCATCTCCAAAGGTGTTTCAGAGAATTTGGCAGTACATCCAACCGGCCTCACAACCACAGACCACGTGTAACCACACCAGCCCGGGACCTCCACATCCAGCTTCTTCACCTCCAAGGTCGTCTGAGAACAATCTATCAAAAATATCAGGGTATACTCAGTAATCTTAATATATATTCACCAAGAATGCTGTGTGTTGGTGCAACAGACCAATATAAATAAATGCACCTAAATCTCTTATTAGTGTCCATCACTTCCTGATGAAGCTTTACAAGCGAAATACATTGAGGCTCCAGTACATCACTTCCGGGTTGCGGGAATCCAGAGCGTGGAATGCAGAGTTTGCAGCACACAGCGGTTCCCAGTAATCCTTACCATTTGTCTACTGCACTGGGCCTTAAGAGGCACTCCTAAATTTGAGTTTGTTTCTTAATTTTCTTTGATTTTTATTTAATAAACATACTGCACTATGAGTACTTCTCAATGTATTTTTTGAGCCACCTTGGTTTGGAGCCATCCTAATAGGAGAACATAGAGCCATACCTGAATTTCACCTAAGAGGAGGGTGTCGCTGCAAGAGTTGTTTTTAGCTCTACCTGCACTAAAGGTCCCCAGATGCCTTAGTGCATCTGGTAAGTGACCTCAGCTCACCGGTGAAGGATCAGACCACTTATATGTCACTTCCATAACCCACTGAGAGAAGGAGCACTGAACACACCAGATTCTGTCACCGATTACATTCGGAATTGTCGCATAATTCTTATGGACTTTTCAGCATTTTTAATTTCTGTCACTTTTTTTCATTTATTATTTGTTTAAGCACTTATTGCACAATATTTGGTTCACATTGTAGCCTGATCTGGCTTTGAAGATTTTTTATATGGACAATTGCAAGAACCACTCACCCATTTAACTATTTCCTCACTGTATAGGTTTGCATGCCTATTTTTGCAGCACCAGTTTTAATAAGTTGGGGGGAGATCATGCACTTTTTTGCCAATATTCTTTTCACCATATATTTATGTTAGTTCACGCATTGTTAATAAGAGATTTAGGTGCATTTATTTATATTGGTCTGTTGCACCGACACACAGCACTCTTGGTGAATATATATTAAGATTTCTGAGTATTCCCTGATATTTTTGATAGATTGTTCTACTCATGTGGTAGCGCCTCTATATTTCTTTATATTTCTATTTTAGTATATCCACACTTAAATTTGTAGGCAGCTCCACCTCAAACACTGAGTTCATTTATAGGGAGGCACCTTTTGCTCTCTACATTATTCAACATCGTCTGAGATCAGCCACCCAGACAGCTGCTGCAACAACCGGTTTGCATAACCAAAGAATTTCTGCACAAACTGTCAGAAACTGTCTCAGGGAAGCTCATCTGCATGCTCGTCGTCCTCAACGGGGTCTTGACCTGACTACAGATCATCGTCGTAACCGACCTGAGTGGGCAAATGCTCACATTCAATGGCGTCTGGCACTTTGGAGAGGTGTTCTCTTCACGGATGAATCCCGGTTTTCACCATACAGGGCAGATGTCAGACAACATGTATGGCGTTGATTGGGTGAGTGCTTTGCTGATGTCAACCTTGTGGATTGAGTGGTCCATGGTGGCGGTGGGGTTATGGTGTGGGCAGGCGTATGTTATGGACAACGAACATGGATTCATTTTATTTATGGCATTTTGAATGCACAGAGATACCGTGACGAGATCCTGAAGCCCATTTTGTGCCAGCATGTTCCAGGTCCTGCAACTTTGCACAGCCATTGAAGAGGAGTGGACCAACATTCCACGGGCCACAATCAACAACCTGATCAACTCTATTCAAAGGAGATGTGTTGCACTGTGTGAGGCAAATGTGGTCACATCAGATAATGGCTGGTTTTTGGACCCCCCCAATACAATAAAACTGCACATTTTAGAGTGGTCTTTATTGTGGCCAGCCTAAGGCACATCTGTGCAATAATCATGCTGTCTAATCAGCATCTTGATATGCCACACCTGTAAGGTGGATGGATTATCTCGGCATGGGAGAAGTGCTCACTAACACAGATTTAGACAGCTTTGTGAACAATATTTAAGAAAAATAGGCCTTTTGTGTACATAGAAAAATTCTTAGATCTTTGAGTTCAGCTCATGAAAAATGGGGGCAAAAACAAAAGTGTTGCATTTATAATTTTGTTCAAAATGCTTCAAGATAAAATCAGCACCCACAAAGCTAGGCAGCCTAGACAGTCTTTCAGAGATTTTAGATCCCAATAACACTTAATCAGCGACATTGGCATCAGGGGCTTCATAGCTGCTGCTGCTAATCCAGGACTGATTAATTTCGACAAATGTCAGCCAGTCAACAGAGTCTGTGGACAGACGCGCTCTTTTATCTGTCACAAAACCGCCAGCAGCACTAAATGCCTGTTTGGAAAGCACACTGGATGCTGGGCAGCCCTGCATCCAGTGTGCTTTCCAAACAGGCATTCAGTGCTGCCGGCGTTTTTTTTTCTAGCCTGTGGTCTATTCTCAAGACCAAGAAACCCAGTGGATCGTCTACTGGAAAGCTCTCCATGTCTGTTTTTGCCCCTAGATAATCTTCCATCATATGATGCAGACACTGCAGCTGGGATCTTGAAGCTGACAGCCTTGGGGGCAGAGGACTAAAAATATTTTGAAATGCATCACTGAGGCGGCCCCCTTCTCTACCGCTCCTCCTTTGACCAACAGAAGCCTCAAAATGAGCTTTTCCATGAGACTGTATCCTACCAGAATCTGAAAAGGTGTTACATAAACTCCTCTTTAATGTGTCCTCAAGATATTTAATCCTGTGTTCCCTCTGCATGGCCTGGATGAGTTCCTAGACTTTGCCCTGGTGACAGTGGTCAAGGAGAGCTGCCAACCAAAAATGATTCTTCTCCTTGATGCCACAAATTCTCGGGTCCTTTGGAAGGCTTTAATGAATAAGGGAGCCCATGCACCGCAAGTTTGGAGAGAAGACATGAGTCATGACATGAGACAAGACATGAGAAGACATGAGTCCTCGATCACTGAGGATTACAGTATCTGTAACTGCCTCCTCCCAGCCACATAATATTTCCAAGGTTTCTGGGAACTGAAAACTATCCCTTAAGGTTTGATGTATGTCTTACTCTGCTTCTATGCCAAAACTGCAAGAATCCTCCTCCTTCTCATCCCTCTCCTGAAGAATGGTGTCTGCATAAAGGGGGCTTTGAGAGGAAAGGAAGTCCTCCTCTTCCTCCCGCTTCTCTGCCTCGAGTGCCCTGTCCATAATGCCACGCAGAGTATGCTCCAACAGAAACACGAGGGGTTGTGTCACTGATGCATGTATTGTCACGTCTCACTATCCTTTTTGATACCTCAAATGGTGACATTACAGTGCATGCATCATTTATCAGCAGCCAGGCGTAGGGAAAAAAATGGCTGAGCTGTCCTCCGGCTGTTCTTGTGACAAACTCAGCCCTCTGCTGTATATGCAGCCACTTCAGCATTGCCAAAGGCAATTTCCACCTGGTAGGCATGTCACAAATCCAGTGGCAGGTGGAATTCCTGCTGAATTTCAGCCCACGAACACTGGTTGTTTATGACTGCCTGAAATGGCAACAGACTGGCCTGCCTTAGAAGATCTTGCAAACCTGGGTGCCTGTTTAATAAATGCTGCACTGCCAAATTGAGGACATGTGCCAGGCATGGCACGTGTGTTAACTTTGCCTGTCAAAGAGTGGACAAAAGGTTAGTGCCGTTATCACACACCACCATTCCTGACTCAAGCTTCCATAGTGTGAAACACCTATGGACTTGCCCCTGCTCCAGTGTGGCTCCTGTCCCCTAGACAGACCAGCTGAAGCACTGCATGGCATCTTTTAGCCTGACTAGTTGAATAGCCCCTTGAACACTTAGGGGGTACTGGTGGTTCATGGAAAATTTAGCAGAGGAGGGTATGGAGGAGAACGGGGGTGTAGCTGACAGATCTCACATCATCACCACCAGCTGTATGGAGATACGGCGGCAAAAGAAGCTACAGCACTTAGCACTGTCCTGCATCCTTCCTAGTTTAAAGCAAAGTTACCCAGTGTGCTGTGAACTAAATATATCATCCCTGACCATGCTTGCTGGACCATGTGTCAGCAGTAATGTGGACCTTGCAAATGACTGCCTTGCCCAACGATGTTAAAACATTGCCTTCCACGTTATGGTACAGAGCTGGAATGACTATGCAAAGAAATACCTGCCATTGTGGTACAGCACATTCTGCAAATTCACAGAAAGGGGCAGAATCCACCAGATGGAAAGGCAGGAGTTGTAAACCCTGCAATTTGGACAAGCTTGAATTTAGATGCTGGACATGTGGGTGGAAGGGAGTGTATTTTTTTTTTCGATGCAGCAGCTGGGGCAGAGAAATTTGCATGCTACATTCTACAGCTGGTGGTGTGCTGCTGGTAGAGGTGTTGCAAGGACCTGTGACACCCTTTGTTATGCCATTATCCCTGTCAGTGGAGGCTGCTGTGAGGTCATGAGATAGCAGGGGTAGAAATTAAATGTGGAGGAGAAAAAGAATTGTGTCTCTTGTGTGTGACTTTTAGGTGCTCTTGCCAATGGTCTGAGCGGTGGGAGGTTAAATGCCTTGTCAAGCTTGTGGTAACCAAATGACTGGTGTTTTTGCCACACATCTGATCTGCTTGAGGCAGAAATTACAAATTACAACAGTGTGATCAGCTGCACATGTGCTAAAAAAGGCCTAGACAGCTGAGCTGTGAGAAGTGGGTCGGGAGATAACAGCTCCACAATATGATGGAATAGGGTGGCTGCTCTCTACTCTTCCATGATAGATGCCTCTGGAGCACATCCTGCCTCATTGGGGTTGTTTCCCCCCCTCAATTTCCTCTCTGCTCTATCCGTCACCCTAGTTGCATCAGTGAACTCATCATCAGCATCCCCTCCATCCTCATTACTGGAGCCAATTTGGCAATACGCTGTGGCTGGGGAAACAAGACTGCCGAATTGATGTTTATCAGTGTTCTCCCCTCTCTGTAGGCTCATGTTCCTCCCTTCCTCTACCTCAGAACCAACATCAAAATCAAGTAATGTCTGTGCATCCTCAAGAAGCAAGTGGCTGACGCTGTGTTCAAATATGTCAGTTGACTCCTCCATGCATGATGCTAGGGATATGGCAGGAGTTTCTGTGGACAAAGAGGCAGAATAAGCCGCTCTGGCAGCTGCATTGGACTGAACACTAGTCTCTGCTTGGGTGATAGAGGATGAGTAGGATGAAGATGGTTTAGTAAGCCAGTCCACCACCTCCTCTGCATGCCATGGCTGGATAGCACGGGCAACACCACCAAACAGAGACAAATGTGCCCTGCCTGAGGGCGGAAAACGTCCACCTTTGCCTGTGGAGGCAGACACTGCTGGCCCCCTCATTGTGGCATGGGAACGTCTGCCTCTCCTTGTTGGCCTCCCAGACATGATTTGGGGGGGGGGGTTATTACCCACATTTGGTGCACTTTAAATTGAGGACTGATGCTGACAGAAATGTAAAAAATAAAAAAAATAATAAAGAGGGAACACCAGCGTCGCAGTCAGAAAAACTGTGGCTGACAATTTAAAAAAAGGGGCAGGCAGGGCACAAAAAAAAGACAAAAAAATGCAGCAACCACAAAAAAAAAAGGGATATAAAGCACTAAATGTTATGTAATGCTGTGTTAAAAACTGCACTACACTAACACACTACACTGACACACTATTCTCAGAGTCCTTATAAGTGAAAAATACTAACTTGCTTGTAGCAAACTGAGCCCTGGTCTATCTATCTACCAACACACTGCAAAAGTTTTCTATGGGAAGTTTCCTTTTAAAGTGTGGGGTAGGACAATGAACACTGAGCCGTGACTAGAGAAAGTAATCACTTTGGCCAGTCAGGGCTCTGACAGTGCTAACTGGCGAATCGATCAGGTGCAAGCCTTCATCCAATTAGGACCCTAGAATGCACTGTGAAGTAGAAATCGACCGATTATCGGCAACACCGATATATCGGGGGCCAATATGCACTTTCCCCGATATATCGGAATCGGCCTTTTGATTTACCGATATTGCCGATATTTTCGTGACGCCATTTAGTATGTTGCAAGCACACGTTCTGCCTTCTTACACCGCCGCCCACGCCTGTGCGGCCCGTACATGACGTCATTTCACCGCGCGCACTGCACTTAAAATTGCCTCCCACGCCTCACACAGCCTTTCGTTACAGCCAGCTGCAGTCTGGTCTGGTCACACTGCCAGCCATCCATCCACCCACAGGCCCTGGCCTCAGCCACCCACCACAACAGGGTGCCACTCCAGCAAGCAAGCAAGCAGCCACCCAGATGACACCAAGAGCGCCACCATGACCAGTGTTCCAGCAAGCCAGCTACCCACCACAACAAGCCAGGGTGAGTGAGTGACACCAAGCCAGCCACCCACACAACAGGGTGACCCCAAGCCAGAGCCAGCCCCCCACCACAGTGTTCCAGCAAGCCAGCCACCCACCACAGTGTTCCAGCAAGCCAGCCACCCACCACAGTGTTCCTGCAAGCCAGCCACCCATAACAGTGTGACACCAAAGCAAGCCAGCCAGCCAGCCAGCCAGCCACCACAGTGTTCCTGCAAGCCAGCCACCCATAACAGGGTGACACCAAGCCAGCCACCCACCACAGTTTTCCTGCAAGCCATCTACCCATAACAGGGTGACACCAAGCAAGCCAACCAGGCACCACAGAGACTGTTCCTGAAAGCCAGCCACCCATAACAGGGTGACACCAAGCCAGCCACCCACCCACCACAGTTTTCCTGCAAGCCATCGACCCATAACAGGGTGACACCAAGCAAGCACACCAGGCACCACAGAGACTGTTCCTGCAAGCCAGCCACCCATAACAGGGTGACACCAAGCCAGCCACCAACCACAGTGTTCCTGCAAGCCAGCCACCCATAACAGGGTGACGCCACACCAATCCAGCCACCCACCACAGTGTTCCTGAAAGCCAGCCATCCATAACAGGGTGACACCCAGCAAGCCAACCAGGCACCACAGAGACTGTTCCTGAAAGCCAGCCACCCATAACAGGGTGACACCAAGCCAGCCACCCACCACAGTGTTCCTGCAAGCCAGCCACCCATAACAGAGTGCATAAGTAATATAAATGACGAAGGGAAGTAAATTAAAAAAATAGAACAAGATATAAATAAAAATAAAGAAAAAAGGGGGATAAGAAAATAAAAACAAAGGTAAAAATAAAAATAAAAATAAAAATAGAGATTACTCATAATAAGGATGAGAAATTAGGAAGTGGGAAAATAAAATAATAAAATTAGAAATAGAACAATATCCATATATCGCTAAAAGTTAGATGATACAAAAAATATATACAGGATGTAGATGACTCACAGAATGGTATTGATGTCTAATTCTTTATTAAGTCCCCCGGGTGAGAGGACCTTAAGGGCGTATATATCCAATATGTTTCCCTTAGACAAAGGCGCTTAAACCTCTTAAAACGTGCTCGCAGCACCCGTATGGTTCTTTCAACATAGTGCAGACCACATGGGCATACTACAGACTATGTGCATCTTTTCGGAAATTGGCCACCCATAACAGGCCAGGTGAAACCAAGCCATCCAACCAGCCACCACAGACTGTTCCTGAAAGCCAGCCACCAATAACAAGGTGACACCAGTCAGCCAGCCACCCATAACAGGGTGACACCAAGCCAGCCAACCAGCCACCACACAGCCAACCAGCCACAACAGACTGTTCCTGAAAGCCAGCCAACAATAACAAGGTGACACCAGTCACAAAGCCAGCCAGCCATAACACAGTGACACCAAGCCAGCCAGCCACCACAGTGTTCCTGCAAGCCAGCCAGCCATAACAGGGTCAAACTAAGCCAGCCAGTCAGTTACATAGTTACATAGTTAGTCAGGTTGAAAAAAGACCATCCGGTTCAACCAAAAAAAAAAAAAAAATCAGTATTGAAAACCCAACCATGCAATCCCATATACACAATCCTATACCCACTGTTGATCCAGAGGAAGGCGAAAATAAACCCCAGCAAAGCATGATCCAATTTGCAACTGCAATGTGCCAGTGCCACCACAGTGTTCCTGCAAGACAGCCACCCAGAACAGGGTGATGCCAGCCAGCCAGCCACCACAGTGTTCCGGCAAGCAAGCCACCCACAACAGGGTGACACCAAGCCAGCCACACTGCCAGGCGTTAGCCACCAACCCACAACAGGGTGCCAGTGCCCGCTTCAGCAAGCCATTTCTTTAATCTTTTTTGTGACTTTCAAGTTGAAATGGAGATGGATGAGGAGAGAGAGAGTAAAAGTGTGATCTGGGACAATTTCTCGTCTCAACCATCTCCAGGAAAAGCAGCAGTGTGCAACACATGTACAAACAACATAAGCATGGGATCAGTAACTGCAAAAAACAAAAATACCTCAAATCCTAATCTAAGAGTTCATCATATTGAATTGTATCATGCAGCACAGAAAAAAACTAAATGAATATCAATGTGATCTTGATTCAATACCCCCTCCACTATCCCAGGCAACAATAACAGATATGTTTGTGAAAAAAAACAGATGTCACTGTCTACACTCAGATGGAAGATCCTAACTGCTGGCAGAGTAATCACAGAGATGATTGTCACTGATACCCAGCCATTTACAATGGTGTCTGACTCAGGATTTAAGCGGTTGATGTCCATGCTTGAGCCAAGCTACACACTGAAGAGTGAGAAGTATTATGGAACCAAAATGCTGGCAAAGCTATACCAAAAGGTAGTTGACAAAGTAAAGGCTATGGTGCAACCAGAGAATGCTGGCAACTCACTCTCATTCACGACGGACTGCTGCTCACAAACAGAGTCCGAGTCCCTACTCATTCTTACATGCCACTTCATTGATAACGGATGGACAAAAAGGCAATTGGTGTTGAATACAAAAGTGATGCAAGGATCCCACACAGCTGAGTACAGTGGAGAAATGTTTCCAGGCATGCTTGAAGAATGGGGAATCAACAAAGACCGAGTGATGCTTGCGCAACTTAGAGACATTGAAGCAAACATTGAAAAAAAAGTGCATATGAATACGCACAAGCTTGCGCTTAATGAATTATCTGCATAGGATGCAAAAGTAATCGTAAGAAAAAATATTGCTAAAATGTATACACAATTATTAAATTGCAATCAAATAAAATAAAATACAATAAAGTCCGTGCTGATAGAAAGTCCAACACCACTTGGCCTCAGTGCGGGTATAACGCTCCACCTTGACTTTAATCAGTGTGTACCTCCACCTCACCACTCGTGGGATATATGCATATATACGCTTACCAGAAGGCTCAAGCATGCACGCCCAATAATGAAAAACCAGCCTGGACTCTCTCTGCAAACGGATCCTTGGAACACCGGGTCATACACAGCAGAAATCTCCAAAATTGTTGCGGTGCATAAGGAAGGAGCAAAGATACACATAGGGCAATATTGCTTGAAACACCATGTACCTTTATTTGCAACTCCCCCCTTCACCCATTACACTCACATAAAAAGGAATAAAAACAGCATGTATAGATCGGTGTGGCAGTACGGTCACTGTCGACCACTTACCGGGCTCTCGCTTGCTTCACAGCGTCCCGGAAGCTCCGGATCTCGAGGTCGTACAGCGTCCTGTTGCCGAGGTGACCGCGCAAGTCACCGCCCTAACGCGTTTCGTCATCGGACTTCAACGGAGAGCGTGCTTGCGCAGTCACGTCACTCCAATTTATCTCATACCTCTGACGGACATTAACCCCATCTGCAGCCTGTCAGCCGCGGCGGAGCGCCGGAGTCATTGGTATTCATTGATGACGGAGCCAATATTCATAAGAACACCATCAACATCCATATAGATAATGTAATCATCTTGTATACATTGTTCATTATCGCTCAACTCGATATCAATGCTGACTACGGCCATAATCTATATGTCATACTTATAACATTCGTCGGTCATATATGATACAATTGCTTTGGTCTAAACTCGCATAGTTTAGTATAGCCCCATCGTCTTAGGCACCATTGTACATATATTGTCAGATTTCTCAGACCCAAAGCACACATATCTAATATATGCTAATAAATGTTAATATTAAAATAATACTAATATTAGGTACATGTAGTAAATATAAGAATTATTCTCTAAAATCCTCATATAAAATGTAAAATGATAAAAAATATATATGAAAAGATATTTAAACGATTACATTCACATACCTAATACCAAAATACCCTACATGGGTGTGCAGGTAATTACCAGAACACTAAGCTCACTGGTTCCAAATATAGTTATAAGACATAGCTCTTGTGTTAGTCTGTTAGTGCCAATCATGTTATCAATCAAATCTCATAAAAGATAAGGAACATATTACACTAAAAAAATTGCACTAAAAAACTGCACTAAAAAACAATTAAGGTGAAACTACATGACTGTATCCCGACCCTTAGATTGGAGCTGGAGTGATCTTCCCCCATCAGTAGTCATTGATGAAGCAATTCACATCCAGCTCCACATTGAGACCCCTAGGATGGAGTACATCCGTAAGGTATATCCAATACGTCTCACGACGTGATAGTTCCCTGACCATGTTTGATCCCCTCCAATTGGGGTGTATTCTGTCAATTCCCCAGAATTTTAAACCTGAGGGGTCTTGGTTATGTTTTAGTTTAAAATGTAAGGATACACTATGATCCTTGTATCCTTTAATGATGTTTGTTATATGCTCAGATACATGTTTGGATAGAGTCCTTTTTGTGCGTCCAATGTACATCTTGCCGCAAGGGCATTGCAAACAGTACACAACATGGGTGGTATGGCAGGAAATACACTCTTTGATATCGAATTGTTTCCCATTGGCACTAGAAGTAAAGGAACTCATACCTCTTGGGTGCTCTCTTAGGCTCCATGTACACGGGACGTTGTTAAAAGTCCCTTTGAATGCTGGAATTTTTAGGACGTTTGAAACGTCCGTTCAGTCGCGTTTGTACCCGCGTTTAGCGGGCGTTTAGCAGCGTTTGCGGGCGTTTGCGTTTAGAAGCGTTCCTAGAGGTCATAAAAATTATTCCCCTTTAAAATGGAAAAACGCGAACGCTAAACGCGGGTCATCGCGTTCGGACGCGTTCGGACGCGTTTGTGCGTTTGAAACGCCGGGAAACACACGTTCGAACGCAAATAATTGCGTTCTAAAAACAGTCCCTGAACGCAACTGCCTGCAAATGACTGTAAACGACCTGGTGTACATGGACAGATAAGATAAAATGTAGATGGGTTCAGGGGCTTCTGAAAAAAACGCCCAACTGCTCCTAAACGGCCATTTCCAGCGTCCCGTGTACATGGAGCCTTACTTGTCGGCAGGAGATGCACCTACGGCAGGCAAAGAAACCGGGTCTGTCCCAAAACATTTTGGGTTTAGTAGGGGGGTCTATGATTTTTTTGACCACCTTATCCCCAAAGGAAGGGCCTTTTCTGTAAATAAATACAGGAGCCTCTGGGATGACTTTTCCCAAGAATTTGTCCATACAGAGGACGCCCCAATGTTGTTTAAAAATATTCTCGACTTCCTTGTATTGCTCATTGAAATTAGTAATGAAGCCCCACTCATGCTTCTTGTTTTCCTCTTTCGTTTTGTCTTCAAGGCAGTTGTTCTGTGAGAATTTCCCAACTTCTTGTATGGTACTATCCAGTCTGGAGGGACAATATCCTTTTCCAACAAAGCTTTCTTTCAAAAGGCCAGATTGTGCCAGATAGTCTGTGTCACTGGTACAATTCCTCCTAATGCGGAGGAACTGGCCCTTTGGGATGTTTTTTAGCCAGTTTGGATGGTGCCCACTGAACATGGGAAGATACCCATTCCTGTCAGTGGGCTTAAAGTAGGCCTTAGTGCCCACTTTACCATCTCGCAAGAAGACCTCCACATCGAGGTAATGGATGTTAGTTTTGCTCCAACTGAAATCCAAGCAAATGTTGTTCTGGTTGTTATTTAGATGTTGCATAAACACCAATAAGGATTCTTCAGTTCCCCTCCAGATGAAGAACATATCATCTATGTATCTTTTATAAAGGAGCAATTCTGGTTTCTGATAACAGTAGATGAATCTGTCTTCCCACTCTCCCATAAAAAAGATTGGCTAGGCTGGGGGCATACTTCGCCCCCATCGCCACGCCTCTTTTTTGGGTGTAAAAGCTGCCCCTAAACCAAAAATAATTATGGGAGAGACAATAGATTAGCAGGTGAGCCAGAAATCTTTTTTGGATGTCAGGGATATCCTCCCTTTGACTAAAAGTCCAATTAAGGGCTAGTAGGGCATCATCATGTTGAATTATCGTGTATAGTGACGCCACATCGGCCGTCACCAAATACACGTCCCCTGTATCTAAACCTTCCAAACATACCAGAGATTTTAGGAAGTCTTTTGTATCCTTCAGGTATGATTTGGTCTTCACCACGCTATTTTGTAAAAAATGGTCGAGGTATTCACCAGCCCTTGATGTGACCGAATTGATGCTATTGACTATCGGTCTTGGAGGAGGGTTATTTGCATCTTTATGGATTTTTGGGAGCGTATAAATCGTCGGCACCCTACTGAAGCTGGGAACTAAATACCTCTTCTCCTTTTTAGTCAGTACCCTGATATCATAACCATAAGTAACTAGTTCACTTAATTCATTGCGTGACAGTTTCGTTGGATCTCCATCCAAAATCTGATATGTATCCGAATCTGCCAGCATTTCAGTTACCTGGTTGTGATAATATTCCTTCTTCATGATAACCACTCCTCCACCTTTATCCGCTGGACGGATGATTACATTTTGTCGTCTTTCCAAAGCATCAAGACCCTCCTGTATGTGTCTAGGGTTGATATTCTTAATGGGATCTATTTTTTCAAGATCCCTAAGAACCAATTTCTTAAAGACATCCACACAGTGGTTTGATGGCTGCGCAGGGTTGTAGAGGGATTTATTCTTTAGTCCACTATCCACTCCGACAGTGTGTGTCAGTTGATTAGTTATTTTAGGCCTACTATTGTTTAGATAGTACCTTTTTAAATTGATCTTACGGACAAATTTGTGTACATCCATATATACACCAAATTTGCCTATTGATCGCTTAGACGCACATTTTAAACCGTCGTTTAAAATGTTGATTTCTTTGTTGTTTAGAGTGATGTCTGCAAGATTGTAGATCCCACTTAAGCCGCCCTCTTTCTTTTTATGGGTCCTCTTTCCTGCTCGGCATCCTCTATATCTGGTCCTGTCCAAAAATCCCTTTGATCTTGGGTTCCCCTCCATTGAGGGCCTAGATAGTTCCCCTCGGGACGTGGAGGGCCCAGGGGTGGGGGGCCCGCATATGTGCCCCTTCCCCCCCTTCCTCCTCTCCGACGTCTCCCGCCCCTCCATAAAAAAGGCCGGGAAGGCGGGGGATTCCATGGTCCATTTTGGTAGGCCAACGGTTCAAATTTATTTTGTGTTGCTACCGCATACCCATTATTAAAATACTGAGTATCCGGATGCTATACTAAGCGCTGGGTGATTGAGTCTTCAGGATTTCTTGGTGCTCAGTCCTTTTTTTCTGAAGTTTCTTTGTTTAATACCTAGCAGCTATGGAAGCTATTGCCTTTATAAAAAATAGGCCTATAGTGTTGGATAATATATTTTCTGCCACTAATGACACCCTGCCTGCCGCAACAGATATTAGCGGTCAATTATCCGCCTTGAGTCATCTGTTGGATAAGCAAATCCGTGCATGGTGGGATGTCAGCACGTTTGAGCGATACATCAAAGAAAAAATCATCATGAGGAGTTTACGGTGGGACGTAACCCCTCAGGATGGTTTGGATGATGAGGGCTCAATGGTTGAGTGGTTGGAGTTTTTCAACTCCGTAGGATTAAAACTCCAGGAGTTGGTCCTAAAGAGGAAAAAGAAAAAAATGTCCCTGTTAGAAACAAAAATAGCAGTGATCCAGTCAGCTCTGGAAACGCACAAAGATAGTCCACTGTTGGAGAAATTCAACGTGGAGGTCAAGAAAAAGCTTGAAAAACTCGATAGAGACACCCAAAAAAAGAAAGTAAAAAAATTCCACAGGGACATGAAAGATTTCAGAGAAGGACAGGTCTACTCGTGGCAATCCCTAGATATGGAAGGGCCAACGGGAGGCCCGGGTCCTAGTAATACGAATGTGTTGGTTGATACACCTATTAGGAGTACAGGGGGAATAAATACACTTTTGCAACCCCAAAGGGTCGGAACACCCAAAAAGGCAGCTTTTAAAGGGAAAAAGTTTGACAAAAAATTACCAAACAATAACCCCGCTAATGTACCCAAAACAGGTGGACAACAGATTTACCAACACCCTAATAAACGGAATAAAACTCCGGGTTATATTCCACATCCGGATACTCAGCAACACAAAATAAATTTGAACCGTTGGCCTACCAAAATGGACCATGGAATCCCCCGCCTTCCCGGCCTTTTTTATGGAGGGGCGGGAGAGGCCGGGGACGTCGGAGAGGAGGAAGGGGGGGAAGGGGCACATATGCGGGCCCCCCACCCCTGGGCCCTCCACGTCCCGAGGGGAACTATCTAGGCCCTCAATGGAGGGGAACCCAAGATCAAAGGGATTTTTGGACAGGACCAGATATAGAGGATGCCGAGCAGGAAAGAGGACCCATAAAAAGAAAGAGGGCGGCTTAAGTGGGATCTACAATCTTGCAGACATCACTCTAAACAACAAAGAAATCAACATTTTAAACGCCGGTTTAAAATGTGCGTCTAAACGATCAATAGGCAAATTTGGTGTATATATGGATGTACACAAATTTGTCCGTAAGATCAATTTAAAAAGGTACTATCTAAACAATAGTAGGCCTAAAATAACTAATCAACTGACACACACTGTCGGAGTGGATAGTGGACTAAAGAATAAATCCCTCTACAACCCTGCGCAGCCATCAAACCACTGTGTGGATGTCTTTAAGAAATTGGTTCTTAGGGATCTTGAAAAAATAGATCCCATTAAGAATATCAACCCTAGACACATACAGGAGGGTCTTGATGCTTTGGAAAGACGACAAAATGTAATCATCCGTCCAGCGGATAAAGGTGGAGGAGTGGTTATCATGAAGAAGGAATATTATCACAACCAGGTAACTGAAATGCTGGCAGATTCGGATACATATCAGATTTTGGATGGAGATCCAACGAAACTGTCACGCAATGAATTAAGTGAACTAGTTACTTATGGTTATGATATCAGGGTACTGACTAAAAAGGAGAAGAGGTATTTAGTTCCCAGCTTCAGTAGGGTGCCGACGATTTATACGCTCCCAAAAATCCATAAAGATGCAAATAACCCTCCTCCAAGACCGATAGTCAATAGCATCAATTCGGTCACATCAAGGGCTGGTGAATACCTCGACCATTTTTTACAAAATAGCGTGGTGAAGACCAAATCATACCTTAAGGATACAAAAGACTTCCTAAAATCTCTGGTATGTTTGGAAGGTTTAGATACAGGGGACGTGTATTTGGTGACGGCCGATGTGGCGTCACTATACACGATAATTCAACATGATGATGCCCTACTAGCCCTTAATTGGGCTTTTAGTCAAAGGGAGGATATCCCTGACATCCAAAAAAGATTTCTGGCTCACCTGCTAATCTATTGTCTCTCCCATAATTATTTTTGGTTTGGGGGCAGCTTTTACACCCAAAAAAGAGGCGTGGCGATGGGGGCGAAGTATGCCCCCAGCCTAGCCAATCTTTTTATGGGAGAGTGGGAAGACAGATTCATCTACTGTTATCAGAAACCAGAATTGCTCCTTTATAAAAGATACATAGATGAAATGTTCTTCATCTGGAGGGGAACTGAAGAATCCTTATTGGTGTTTATGCAACATCTAAATAACAACCAGAACAACATTTGCTTGGATTTCAGTTGGAGCAAAACTAACATCCATTACCTCGATGTGGAGGTCTTCTTGCGAGATGGTAAAGTGGGCACTAAGACTACTTTAAGCCCACTGACAGGAATGGGTATCTTCCCATGTTCAGTGGGCACCATCCAAACTGGCTAAAAAACATCCCAAAGGGCCAGTTCCTCCGCATTAGGAGGAATTGTACCAGTGACACAGACTATCTGGCACAATCTGGCCTTTTGAAAGAACGCTTTGTTGAAAAAGGATATTGTCCCTCCAGACTGGATAGTACCATACAAGAAGTTGGGAAATTCTCACAGAACAACTGCCTTGAAGACAAAACAAAAGAGGAAAACAAGAAGCATGAGTGGGGCTTCATTACTAATTTCAATGAGCAATACAAGGAAGTCGAGAATATTTTTAAACAACATTGGGGCGTCCTCTGTATGGACAAATTCTTGGGAAAAGTCATCCCAGAGGCTCCTGTATTTATTTACAGAAAAGGCCCTTCCTTTGGGGATAAGGTGGTCAAAAAAATCATAGACCCCCCTACTAAACCCAAAATGTTTTCGGACAGACCCGGTTTCTTTGCCTGCCGTAGGTGCATCTCCTGCCGACAAGTAAGAGAGCACCCAAGAGGTATGAGTTCCTTTACTTCTAGTGCCAATGGGAAACAATTCGATATCAAAGAGTGTATTTCCTGCCATACCACCCATGTTGTGTACTGTCTGCAATGCCCTTGCGGCAAGATGTACATTGGACGCACAAAAAGGACTCTATCCAAACGTGTATCTGAGCATATAACAAACATCATTAAAGGATACAAGGATCATAGTGTATCCTTACATTTTAAACTAAAACATAACCAAGACCCCTCAGGTTTAAAATTCTGGGGAATTGACAGAATACACCCCAATTGGAGGGGATCAAACATGGTCAGGGAACTATCACGTCGTGAGACGTATTGGATATACCTTACGGATGTACTCCATCCTAGGGGTCTCAATGTGGAGCTGGATGTGAATTGCTTCATCAATGACTACTGATGGGGGAAGATCACTCCAGCTCCAATCTAAGGGTCGGGATACAGTCATGTAGTTTCACCTTAATTGTTTTTTAGTGCAGTTTTTTAGTGCAATTTTTTTAGTGTAATATGTTCCTTATCTTTTATGAGATTTGATTGATAACATGATTGGCACTAACAGACTAACACAAGAGCTATGTCTTATAACTATATTTGGAACCAGTGACCTTAGTGTTCTGGTAATTACCTGCACACCCATGTAGGGTATTTTGGTATTAGGTATGTGAATGTAATCGTTTAAATATCTTTTCATATATATTTTTTATCATTTTACATTTTATATGAGGATTTTAGAGAATAATTCTTATATTTACTACATGTACCTAATATTAGTATTATTTTAATATTAACATTTATTAGCATATATTAGATATGTATGCTTTGGGTCTGAGAAATCTGACAATATATGTACAATGGTGCCTAAGACGATGGGGCTATACTAAACTATGCGAGTTTAGACCAAAGCAATTGTATCATATATGACCGACGAATGTTATAAGTATGACATATAGATTATGGCCGTAGTCAGCATTGATATCGAGTTGAGCGATAATGAACAATGTATACAAGATGATTACATTATCTATATGGATGTTGATGGTGTTCTTATGAATATGGGCTCCGTCATCAATGAATACCAATGACTCCGGCGCTCCGCCGCGGCTGACAGGCTGCAGATGGGGTTAATGTCCGTCAGAGGTATGAGATAAATTGGAGTGACGTGACCGCGCAAGCACGCTCTCTGTTGAAGTCCGATGACGAAACGCGCTAGGGCGGTGACTTGCGTGGTCACCTCGGCAACAGGACGCTGTACGACCTCGAGATCCGGAGCTTCCGGGACGCTGTGAAGCAAGCGAGAGCCCGGTAAGCGGTCGACAGTGACCGTACTGCCACACCGATCTATACATGCTGTTTTTATTCCTTTTTATGTGAGTGTAATGGGTGAAGGGGGGAGTTGCAAATAAAGGTACATGGTGTTTCAAGCAATATTGCCCTATGTGTATTTTTGCTCCTTCCTTATGCACCGCAACAATTTTGGAGATTTCTGCTGTGTATGACCCGGTGTTCCAAGGATCCGTTTGCAGAGAGAGTCCAGGCTGGTTTTTCATTATTGGGCGTGCATGCTTGAGCCTTCTGGTAAGCGTATATATGCATATATCCCACGAGTGGTGAGGTGGAGGTACACACTGATTAACGTCAAGGTGGAGCGTTATACCCGCACTGAGGCCAAGTAGTGTTGGACTTTCTATCAGCACGGACTTTATTGTATTTTATTTTATTTGATTGCAATTTAATAATTGTGTATACATTTTAGCAATATTTTTTCTTACGATTACTTTTGCATCCTATGCAGATAATTCATTAAGCGCCGCTTGTGCGTATTCATATGCACCTTTTTTTCAGTTTCTGTATTTATTTAGGTGGCTGCTTTTTTGCCTTTTATACTAAGCGCTGGGTGATTGAGTCTTCAGGATTTCTTGGTGCTCAGTCCTTTTTTTCTGATTGAAGCAAACATGCCTAAAGGAATGAGGCTTGCTAATACGTCAGACCTCCGTGTCAACATGGCACACAACACCCTCCAACTTTCAAATGATGGTCTGTCAAGCCAAAGAGCTTTGATTGATATATGTTGTGAGAAGCATGAAGAGATTAAACATGTTGTGCTTGCAAGTCTTTTGAATCCTTGATACAAGAACCATGCTTTCTCTTCTGAAGATGTATTGGCTAAGGCGAAACAATGGCTGACAGAAGATATGGAAGTGCAGGAGGTTCATGCCGAAAATAAATTTCCAGAACACTACTTTTATGAAGAGCAGCATTCTGGAAAAACGGACAAATGTCCAAAAATACGTCAACGAACAGAAGAGAATCTGCTTCATCGTCGTCGAATCGATCAGGACATTTTCTGTGTTTTATTGGGGCCTCATGCGGAGGATTCAAATTCTTCTGAATCTACAACAATGAGCCTTGATGATGAACTTCATCTCTATTTGAAAAAAGCCGTAATTGACAGAAGAAGTCATCCTCTTCAGTGGTGGAGAGAAAATGAGGCACTCTACAAAAGGCTTGCTTCCCATGCTAGAAGATACCTCTCTCTCTCTGCTCCTCTGTCCTCCACTTCTGAGCATGTTTACGAAGTTGCAGCATTTTTTGAACAAAACAAAAGACCTTTAACAGGTGACCATGGACATGCTGAAATGTTCTGCTTAATGCATTATAATATTGTTCTACTTAACTGGGAGTATTGAAAAGAGTAGTGTTCACTCCACACCAATCCACTGTCTAGCTGTTGCCTACCTTTTTTTCTAGCAGTTTTGTACTGACTGCTGTAGTTGCAGTGAGTGCCCTACTGCTAAGAGTCCAATCCAATCCAATGTGTAGCTGTTGCCTAGCTTTTTTTCTAGCAGTTTTGCACTGACCGCTTTAGTTGCAGTGAGTGCCCTACTGCTAAGAATCCAATCCAATGTGTAGCTGTTGCCTATATATTTTCTAGCAGTTTTGCACTGACTGCTGTAGTTGCAGTGAGTGCCCTACTGCAGAGGTAGTCCACTGACTCCAATCCAATCCACTGTTTAGCTGTTGCCTAGCTTTTTTCTAGCAGTTTTGCACTGACTGCAGTAGTTGCAGTGAGTGCCATACTGCAGACAGAGGCAGTGCTCCACTGACTCCAGTCCAATCCACTGTGACATGTGTAGCTGTTGCCTTGCTCTTTTTCTATCAGTTTTTCAGTGACTTCACTGCATTAGTTGCAGTCAGTGCCTTACTGCAGATGTAGTCCTCCACCGACTCCAGTCCAGTCCAATCCACTGTGTATGTGTATTTTGTGTAGCTGTTGTTGTTACCTAGCTTTTTTCCTAGTGGTTTTGCACTGACTGCACTGCAGTAACATATTGCAGTGTGTGAGTCCACTACTGCAGCACTTTATTATGCATTAATGCACAACCAGAGGATGTGAAATGCAAAGCAAATGTCCCTGCAATTGAAGGTTATATATCAGTTTTTATGCAGTTAAGGTGTGAAAAACGAGCACTTAATGTTAAAAATGTTAATAAATAAAGATTAACATGTTTATTAACCACTTGCCTACCGGGCACTTTCACCCCCTTCCCATCCAGGCCAATTTTCAGCTTTCAGCGCTCTCACGCTTTGAATGACAATTGCGCGGTCATGCTACACTGTACCCATATGACATTTTTATCATTTTTTTCACACAAATAGAGCTTTCTTTTGGTGGTATTTAATCATCTCTGGGTTTTTTATTTTTTACAAAAAAAAAAAGAAAAAAGACAGAAAATTTTGAAAAAAAAAAGTTTTCTTATTTTCTGCGAGTAAATTTTGAAAATAAATAAATTTTTCTCCTTCACTGATGTGCGCTGATGAGGCGGCACTGATGGGCACTGATAGGCTGAACTGATGGGCACTGATGAGGTGGCACTTCTGGGCACTGATGAGGTGGCACTTATGGGCACTGATGAGGTGGCACTCATGAGGAGGTACTAATATGCCGCACTGATGAGCACTGATAGGTGGCACTGATGAGCACTGATAGGCGGCACTGATGAGCACTGATAGGTGGCACTGCTGGGCACTGAGAGGTGGCACTGCTGGGCACAGAGGTGGCACTGATGGGCAGTGACAGGCAGCACTGATGGGCACTGGCGGGTGGCACTGATGGACACTGACGGGTGGCACTTATGAGCACTGATGGGCGGCACTGATGGGCAGCACCATCAGTGCCCACATTCAGTGCCCATAGTGCTGCCAGTCAGTGCTCATCAGTGCCTAGATGAGCAGGCACTGATGGGCACTGACTGGCAGCACTATGGGCACTGATTGTGGGCACTGATGGGGGGCACTGATGGAGGGCACTGATGGTGGGCACATTGTTTTTTTTTTACCTCTGTAGTAATCAGGGCACTGGTAATCAGTGCCCTGATTACATTCCACTGTGTCCCCGACGGCTGATCGGCTCTGCTCCTTCCTCACACTGCAGTCTCCGTGTGAGGAAGGAGCGCTGGCGATGAGAGATGATCTCATATGTTTACATATGAGATCATCTCTCATTGCATGGGCCGATCACGTGGTAAATGGCCGCTGTGATTGCCCATTTACCACAATCTGTGATTGGCTGTGTCCAAGGGACACGGCCAACACAGATTTTCCCCAATGCGCGCTCGCGGGAGCGCGCGGGGAGACTGTCTCTGGGAGGCCGTTTAAAGGCGGCCTCCCGAAAATGTGAGTCCGCGCTGCAGCCGTACTTCGGCTATAGCGCGGATGGCAGGTGGTTAAGAGATTTGTGTTGAATTTTGTGTTTTTTGGGGTAATTTTTACATGTGTGAAAATATTGGCCAATATCGGCCAATACCGATATGCGTTCGGCAAAATATCGGTATCGGTATCGGCAACGAAAAAACAATATCGGTCGATCACTACTGTGAAGCGGTGCATTGTGGGTCGCTCAGCGGGCAAATATCCCAGCGAGCGACCCGCTAATTCAGGTGTTCGCCAAACGGGGCGAACAGGCAATGTTTGGGCTGAACTTTGGCCTTGCTCAAACACTAGTGATGATAAAGTTAATACTGTACATACAGTAAATTATAGCAACATCAACCATAACTCAAAGTCAACAGGTATTTGCATATTTCTGCATTTTGTTGAAACTTTATATACACTTTTAGTTAACTTATATTCAGTTTGCTTACAGGCCAGGTCTATTGTAGAGATGTACCGAACTGTTCGCCGGCGGACAGTTCCCGGCGAACTTAGCATGTTCGCGTTCGCCGCTGTCCGCTATAATACATCATTGAGGCAAACTTTGACCCTGAACTTCACAGTCAGCAGGCACATTTCCAGCCAATCAGCATACCTCCCTCCCACACCCTCCCACCTCCTATAAATAAGCAAGGGCAGCATCCATCTTAGATCATTCTGAAGCAGTGTGTTAGTGAGAGCAGGGAGAGTGTTGCTGCTGCTGCTGTTAATAGCTAGGGACAGTTGTTAGTCAGTGTTCCTGGTCTTGCTAGTCAGTGTTCTTGGTCCACTACTGCTGTAAGGACAGCATCCTGACAGCACCCCAAAAAGCCCTTCTAAGGGCTGGTATTTGTGTAATTTTTTTTATATATATATATATATCTAGTGTCCCCAAAATCCCTTTTAAGGGCTGGTAATTGAGTTTTTTCTTTATATATATATATATATATATATATATATATATATATATCTAGTGTCCCCAAAAGCCCTTTTTAGGGCTGGTAATTGAGTATTTTTTATATATATATATATCTATTGTACACTGCAGTTGCCTGCCCGCTGTGTGTGAGAGGCCACAGACCCACCACAGACTGTACTGTGTGCACACCACACTCATTTCGGGTGGCACAGGCACAGTACCTTGCATTTTAAAAAATATTTTTTTTTTCCTCTGTCATAATTGCAGTGAGTGCTGTGTCAGGTCCACAGAGTGCACTGTACCCAGTGCAGTGCACTGCCCACCACTGATATATATACGGTGACACAGCATCTTGTTGCAAATTGAAAAAAAAAAATATTTTTTATTATTGCAGTTGCCTGGGCGGCCAGTGACTGTCAGGTCCACAGAGTGTACTGTGCCCACTGTAGTGCCACTGCGTGCCCACCCACCACTGATATATATACCTTGGCACAGCAGCTTGCAAAGTAAAAATATATATATTTTTTTTATAATTGCAGTTGCCTGGGTGCCAGTGACTGTCAGGTCCACAGAGTGTACTGTGCCCACTGCAGTGTCACTGCCCACCCACCACTGATATATACGGTGGCAGGCATGACTTTTTTTGGATTAGTGTCTGGGGGGGGGGGTCTAAAAAGCGTACCTGTGAAGTTTCAGCTCTGTAGCATGTCCAGAACCAGAAAAAAAAGATCATATAGGTGTAAAAGGGGTTCCCACCATCCCTGCTCTACTGAAAAATGATCTTTTTTTCTGGTTCTGGACATGCTACAGAGCTGAAACTTCACAGGTACACTTTTTAGACCCCCTAGACACTAAATCACACAAAAAAGTTCTTAAAAATTGTCATTTTTGATAGAGAGCCAATTATTGGAAAAATTAAAAAAAAAAAAAAAACTTAAAAAAAAAAAAAAATGTCTTTGTATTTATTGTCTGGGGGGTCTAAAAAGCGTACCTGTGAAGTTTCAGCTCTGTAGCATGTCCAGAACCAGAAAAAAAATTAGAATTAGGGTTAGGGCTAGGGTTAGGGTTAGGGTTAGGGCTAGGGTTAGGGTTATTTTTAGTGCTTAGGGTTAGACGGTTAGGGTTAGAGGCGTAGGGGTAGGGTTACTAACTCTAACCCTAAGTATCTCACCGTAACCCTAACCCTAGCCCCTAACACTATAACTAACTCTAACCCTAACCCTTAAAGCCCAGTTCCTGTCCCATTTTGGTCGGTTCTGGTCTGTTTGCGGTTGTTTGCGGTGCGTTAAACGGGGAGTTTGGTCTGTCACTGTGAAGCGGGCGTAACCCTTACACTACCTGATCGATACAACATCATACCTGATCGTATACACACACTGGATGTTTTAAAGCACGTTATTCCAAACAATTTAGGAATGTTAGGTGATTTATGCTCTTATGGAATAAAACCCGACTCTGCGTCAACTACGTAATTTTCCATGGGAGTTTTGCCATGGATCTCCCTCCGGCATGCCACAGTCCAGGTGTTTGTCCTCTTGAAACAACTTTTCCATTACTATTGTGGCCAGAAAGAGTCCCTGTGGGTTTTAAAATTCGCCTGCCTATTAAAGTCTATGGCGGTTCGCAATGTTCGCCGGTTCGCGAACATTCGCCGATGTTTTTATGTTCGCGACATCACTAGTCTATTGCTGTGGCCCACCCAGTAGTGTCAGAGGGCGGGTCAAGATCACCCCCTACTCAATGGATAGTAATGGGGTCTGGCATGGATTTCTGTCTTTGGATAGTAGGTATCAGTTCATCAGAGCTTTCCTCTAGGCTGTCATAAGTTAGTCTCTTGGGAGGGTTTATGTTCCGTCTCAGTCTGATAGATGGAAAGTCTTCAGACACAGAAGTGGGAGCTATGCTCAATGCCACGAACTGGGGAGTTTCGGGGAGAGACCAGCAGAGTCTGACTCAAAGAGAGGAAGATCTGCGACTTCATTATTGTTGGGTATGTGGGCGTGTCCTTCACAAAGTTCCACATATGGTAGTGGGACTCCAGCTTCAGAGGAGCAGTCTAGTTCAGGTAGTAGTAGGTCTTCATCATTGAAGCTGATTAGATCTCCAACACCTCCCTCAGTGGAAGGGCTAATGTTCTTGATCTTGACTTCACCAACCCTTTCAAGTGGCGACAAAATCTCCACTTCTGAACTTGAAGAACTCCCTCTTTTTTTCTCGATTGTGCAAGGCCCAGAGTTGGCTTCTGATATTTAGGGCCATCTCTTAATTTTCATTGTTTTCATCTTCCAGTGTTAAAGGTGGGTTCGGACGCTGCTGACGCAGCCGGGTTCTGGGGGGTGTCGGTTCACTGCTTGGGGAAGTCTGTGTTGAGGAACTCGGACAGTGTTGGAAAGTGGAAGCAAATGGTTCCGATGCCACATCTTCAAAATGCCCGCTTTCCCTGCTGGGCGGATCGGATACACCAGTAAGCCAGGAAGTTGCTTGCAGATAATGTAAGGTTGGAATTGCCATTGATCTTCTAACTTATGCTTTGCTTCTCAGGCACCTCTAAGTTCTTTAGCAACACACAATCCCCAGGCTGGAGATCCTGCACCTTCACGTTAAAGTCAAAATTTCTTTTATTTCTTTGCTCTCGAATGGTAGCATTTTCTACTGCCTTCGCATAAGCTTGTTTCAGTTTTTTTTGTGATTACAAATACCTTGTAGGAGGCTAGGGAAGTGTGGTCAATGGATGTGCCAAAAGCCAGGTCAACTGGAAGTCAAGCCTCTCTCCCTACTATCAGTCCGCAGGGGGCATGCCCAGTGACTTCATTCATTGTGCTATTGTAAGCATGGACAATGGTGGCAATATGATTTCCCCAATGCTGTTTCTTCTCAGAGGGTAGGGTTCCTGGGGGATGTAGCCCTAACTGGGTGAGGTCGGTGGAGCCCTAACTGGTAAATTTCTCTAGATACACGGTAGACTAGAATGACAGTAGCTTTCCACTTCTGCTCTCATGTTAGGCCAGTAGAATCTATCTCTAACTAGCCAGAAAGTCCTATCTTGGCCTAAGTGTCCATGTTTGCAGTGTAATGCCCCCAGCACAGTTGGCCAATGGTTTTCTGGGAGGAATATCTGCCACTTTTCTTCTGAGTCCTCAGAGGGGCCCCTCCTGTTCAACAGTCCATCCTTCATCTGTAGTCTGTTACATTCCCGGTGTACAGTACTATTTTAGAACCGGCAATGGCACTCTTCAGCAATAAGTTTGGTTGTGGTTTGGTCAATGCTTCTATGGCCAAGTAACACAACAAATCCTTACTCTGATCCACCATCAGGTCTTTCTTTGATAACTGAGGTAGCTCCTCGCTCCTCACTTGAGTTAAGTTGCAATAGCATTTTGGTACTCCTGATGGGTGGACTCCTATAAATTTGACTCCAAGAGCTCCTTTGAGCTTTTGAGCGGTGCCCTGACACAAAGCTCGCACACCTTCAGCTGTCACATAAATCCAGTCTTCTGACTCTCCGGCCAATCTGTGAGACATTTGGGACAAAGCATCGGCATCTCGATTTCCGGTCCCAGGTCAAAACTTTAGGCTAACTTAAAAACCCGACAAGGCAGCATGCCATCTGTGTCCAGTGGCATCCAGCTTGTCTGAGGACAGTAGATGTCAGTGGATAGTTATCCGTCTTTACCACGATCATGGCTTCTAACAGATAATCTCTTAGCTTGTTCACTACTGCCCCACTTTAGAGCCAAGAACTTTAACATCTGCAGCAGGTAATTCTTCTCAGACAGGGCAAAACTGCAACTCACATAGGGTATATGGGTCTGAGCCCACCACCCTGTTCCTGGTACAAAATCCCATCCAACCCCTCCCAGCTGGCACCCACATGAAGATCATAAGGCTTGGCTGGATATGCATAAGCCAGTACTGTTGCATCAGAGAGGCTTCTCTTGAGATGCTGGAAAGCTTCTTCACATAGAGCAGTCCATTGTTCCTGTATCTACTCCCTTGCCTTTCGAACACCATGTCTCACAGTACTTGACCTAACTTCTTCATCCTCCATCTCAGTTTGAAGCAACTCATTAAGTGGTCGGGCAAACCTTGCAAGGTTCACCACAAATTTCTGATAATAGGAGCTAAACCCAAGGAAGGATCTCAACTCTGTCACAGTTTTTGATAGAGGCCAAGTAGTGACTGCCTCCAGCTTCTTCGGGTCTGTGGCGATGTCCTTCGCAGAGACAACATGACCCAAGTAGGTAACTGAAGTCTAGTAGAACTAACATTTTTCCAATGACAGCTTTAACGCCTCTTCATGGAGTCTTGCCAAAACATTCCCAAGCCTTGCCTCATACTCTTCCAAGGGCCGCTCAAAGACAATGATGTCATCCAGGTACACCAGGACCTCAATCAAGTTCATGTTTCCCATTGTGCACTTAATCGGTGGAACGTGGCTGGGGCTTCCAACAATCCGTAAAGCATCCTGTTGAACTCATAGAATCCTAATGGGCAAATAAATGCTGTCTTCTCTCTATCGTCAGAGTGCATTGGTATCTGATAATACCCACTCTTCAAATCCAGCACACTGAACCACTTTGCCCTGGATAGACTCTGAAGGGCATCTTCAATGCGAGGAGTAGTGTATTGGTAAGGAATAGTCCTCATATTCAGAGTCTGGTAGGTCAGGACGTTTCTCCACTCTACCATAGACAGTACACAGGGCTTCAATGTAATCTATTGCTACGCAGTCTGGTTTCCTACTTTTTAGGCTACGGATGACATCTGCTACGGGACTCCTAAGGCCTTTCTCACTAACTGCCACACCTCCCTCATGATCCACTCATTTTTGGGTATCTCTATCACTGTGCACAACTCCAATTGGCCATCTTGCTTTTGGCCCCATGCAGCTGCTGAGTCCATCCTTCCTTCCATTCTTGACTCATCACACAGCTTTACCCCATGGGGGTAACCCACATGAGCCCCCAAATGTAGCACTACACCATGGAGAGCGCTTAGAGATATTTGACCGCAATGGTTGCCCTGACCTTGCAAGTCTTCTGACACCTCTGACACCCTGGGTTCTCACATTTCTGAGTACAATTATGCAGACATCAAAGAATGACACAGTAATTAAGTAATTCTTTTACTTAGGGTTCTGCCGGTAAACAAATAAAGAAAGAGTAGTGTTGGCAAATATGAAGGTATTAACTCTTAGTACAAATAAACAGAATCATTATGAACATAGAGTTTCAATGGAGGAAATAGAGTGGCAAACAGTAACCTGAAAAAAGCCTATGGTCACAGGTAAGAAAAATGGAATGAGAATAACCAGTTTTATGTCAGACTACTCCCTTATTGCCCCTTGACGCCACAGCCAACTCAACACAGATACGCAAGAATGTTCAGACAACTACACACAAGATATAAACCCTGATATCTGAAAAGAGTCCCTTAGTGGTATATAGATATATAGGGTTCCCACATGTCCATTTGGTGGGGAATGACCGAGGAGTTCTTTTTATTTCAGGTGTTCTGTGTCTTCAACTAGCTTAGACAAAGGTCCAGTATAGTTCCTGGATGAAAAAAAAGGGGGAAAAAATCCAAGGTTGCAACAGCAAATGTAAAGTGTCTCCTTTATTGGGTTTTGGTTATGAGAAGCAAAGTAAAGGTTACATAGTTACATAGTTAGTCAGGTTGAAAAAAGACACAAGTCCATCTGGTTCAACCAATAAAAAAAAAACAGAAAAAAACACCAGTATTGAAAACCCAACCATACAATCCCATATACACAATCTTATACTCGCAGTTGATCCAGAGGAAGGCGAAAAAACCCACCAAAGCATTGATCCAATTTTCTACAGCAGGGGAAAAAAATCCTTCCTGATCCCCCGAGAGGCAATCGGATATTCCCTGGATCAATTTTACCTAAAAAAATTTTTTAGTACCCACTTACTGTATATTAAGTACACCCAGGAAAGAAACCAGACCTTTATTAAAGCAATCCAGTGATCATGCCAGAACAACCTCTGGAGGGAGTCTATTCCACATTTTCACAGTTCTTACGGTGAAGAAACCTTTCCGTATTTGGAGACGAAATCTGTTTTCCTCTAGACATAAAGAGTGCTCCCTTGTCCTCTGTGTTGACCTTAAAGTGAACAACTCAACACCAAGTTCACTATATGGACCCCTTATGTATTTATACATGTTGATCATATCCCCCCTTAATCTCCTCTTCTCAAGAGAGAATAAATTCAGTTCCTCTAATCTTTTCTCATAGCTGAGCTCCTCCATGCCTCTTATCAGTTTGGTTGTCTGCATGCAGTGTCAGACCAACCAGAGCTGACCGTGACCGATGTATCCTCCACACTCCTGCTGGAGGCTTTCCTTGCTGCCTAGGCCGCAGCAACGACTCGCCCCCCCTCGACCGTCTGGATCACTGCTTCGAGTTGAGGTGACTCCTCCCCAACCAAGGCTCTTTATCAACTCTCCCAGCATTATAATCTACCTCTTCAGCATGCTGGAACTTATAGTATACAATGGTTCATCCCTGCAGATTTGAGCTCTTTAGACTACATGTCCTAAGATCTTCTGTAGGTTTTGACTCATTCTGCATTCAGGATGTGACAAAGCAGAGTCCAGGATGAGCAGTAGAGGGAACAGCCTTACTGTGGCAGATGGTATAAAGTGTCCTCTGACAATGCAGGCAATTTAGCCAGCTCCTGGCTACACTTATAAAATGCCTATAGTTGTCCATGTACATGAACACTAACAGCACCTCATACATAATTTCAGAGCAGCAACTACACAAATATGTTTAGAGTCACTGACTCAGATTTGTCAAACCTAAATGCTGACATCAAAGTCTTTTCATATACATGTTTGCTTTAGGAAGATTCTAAATTCACTATGTTTATTTACATCTCAAACCAGCAGCACTGCTCCACATCTGCTCCTCTCACTTGTATATGGACAAACAAAGTGCCACCTCAAAAAAGCCTTGTGATCAAGCCATTTGTGGTGAAATGCATTAGGCAGATGGCAACTTATTTGGGTGAAGACATCATGGTTGCAGCTACATTGTTATGAATTGAGTAAAGTGATTCAGAAGAGCAAAAACTGAGAGAGTGTGCGGCTCTTATTCATCTATTTTCCTTAAATGGAAACTCCAGCCAAAAATGAAATTTTTCCTATTAATAGTCTGTTAAATATCTTTATCTTTGATATTAATACTTTTCTAGCTAGCTGCTTGTGTAACATAGAAATTCTTATCTAAGCTAGACAAACAGCTTCTTCCTGCTCTTCACCGACAACGCTATCTCCCTTTATCTGAATTTGCTAAGCTGTCTTTCACTTCCTGAAAAAGTTGTCAGTCTTTCTTAGACAGGCATGCCTAGACTTGCCCAGCCCCAGCCCCACCCCCAACCCTCCTATCCTTCACAGAACACGATCTCCTGTCTTCATAGCCTAGTTTAGGCTAACAGCTTCTCCTGATAGTGAGAGAAAAGGAACATTTTTGAAAGTTTAGAAGGATACAGATCGATTCCTATTGCTAAATTAAGTGTGAGTAATGTGTTTTAGGCTCTGTTTCCACTAGTGTGACTTGTCATGCGACTTTGGACACATAAAGTCGCATGACAAGTAACAGCCCATTGATTTCAATGGCACCCGTTCCCATCTATGCGCCTTTGAAAATCAATGACTTTGAAAAGGTACCTGCATTACTTTAACCACTTGCCGACCGCCCCACGACTATTTACTGCGGCGGTGAGCCCCTCACAGGCAAAGCGACGTAGTACTACGTCGCTGGCCTGTGAGGGTCTCAGGAGCGAGCGCACGCCACCGGAGGCGTGCTCCCGCTCCCGCTCCCGAGCGGTCACGGACCCCCCCGTGCGTGTGACCGGCGGACCCGGAATCTTCCGGGGCTTAAGTGGTTAATGCGACTTTGATCCAGAGAGTGTAAAGTTGGATCAAAGCTGCACTCAAAGTCACACTCTAAATCGCACAACTTAAGAGTCGCACTAGTGGAAACGTAGCCACTAGGCTAGTGTACGACTTTGGAGTGCAGTTTTGATCCAACTTTAAGCTCTCTGGATCAAAGTCGCATCAAAAGTTGCATCAAAGTAGTGCTGGTACCTTTTCAAAGTCGCTGATTTTCAAATTTGCATAGATGAGAACAGGTGCCATTGAAATCAATAGGCTGTGACTTGTCATGCGACTTTGGACACACAGTCGCATGGCAAGTCGCACAAGTTGGGTGAGTATAGAGGCTTGGGTGAGAGTTGGGTGAGTATAGAGGCTTTATAGTAGTCCTCAATATCGGGGAGGCCAAGGCCACCCACTCTCCTATGGAGAGAGAGGTATTTTGCAGCACATCTGGCTCGCTTCCCCTGCCACAGGAAGCGTCTCATGGATGAGGACAGTCTGTTAAGTTGAGGGGCGGATAGGGGGATTGGAAGGGTCCGGAAAAGGTAAAGGATTTTGGGTAGTAGGAGCATTTTAAAGGTGGCTACTCTACCCACCCACGAAATCTCGTGTTTAGCCAGGGACGCCACATCTTTGTTTAGTTGGGTCAAAAGGTGGTCCAGGTTAAGGGAGGACATTTTGGGGGCAGTGGGTGCAAGGAAGATCCCTAAATAGGCTATACTCTGATCCGTCCAAACGTAGGGCAAAGAGGTAGATAGGTGTTTTTTGGCCGAGGCCCCCACTCCCAGGTCGAGTATGACCAGACTTGTATAAAGTACTCGAAATTTCTACTTGAGTAAAAGTACAAGTGCTCGATCAAAAAATGACTTGAGTAGAAGTGGAAGTGCTCGCAGAAAAAGTTACTTAAGTAGAAGTACTAAAGTATTCAACATTTTTTTTACTTAAGTATTGCAAGTAGTTTTTTCAAAAAATTTGCTACTTAAGTACTAAAAGTAAAAAGTACCAGTAGTTTTGAAAAAAAAATTCTACTCAAGTACTGAAAGTAGAAGTACAAGTACTGTGTTATGTAGTTGTTATTAAAGAAAGAAGTCAAAAGTTTGAACATCATATTGTTTTTATTATTTCAAATGATTTATTCAAATGATTAACCTGTGTTTGTTAGTAGTTTCTTGATGCACTTTAAGCGCTGTAGCATCATTTATTTGTTTGTTTCATATTTTCTTTTTATTGGAAAGATTTGGTATAGCAGCTTTTATTATACACAGCCTTTATTTTCGTATGCGCTGATTTACAAATGACATTATACACATTTTTTTGAGCTTTATGCAACCTGCCATCTACTGTTCTGGCAGTGGTAATTTTTTTAAAAGTAACGAGTAACGATGCAGCACAAAAAAAAAATACTTGAGTAGAAGTATTGAAATCATCAAAAAAATGTAGTGAAGTAAAAGTAGAAGTAGGAGAAAAAAATTCTACTCTAGGAAAGTACAGATACTGCATTTCGGTACTTAAGTACAGTACTTAAGTAGTTCTACTTCGTTACTATACATCTCTGAGTATGACTGACTTGGCGAAGTTCACCTTGTAGAAGGAGACATTACTAAATTGCCGTAGGAGGTCATGGGCAAAGGGGAGGGATACTGTCGGATTTGATAGGGAAAGTATTATGTCATCCGCGAACAAGTTGATAGAGTGGGATTGTCGGTTCAATTTGAAACCAGTTATATGCGGGTGTGAACGCACGGCTTCAGCCAGTGGTTCTATGGCCAAATTGAAGATGGACGGTGACAGGGGGCAGCCCTGACGGGTCCCGTTTGTAATGGGGAAAACTTTGGAGAGCATACCGTTGGTCAAAACTTTAGCCGAGGGGCAGGAGTAAAGGGCCAGGATGGATGACATAATTGGGCCCTGGAACCCAAATTTGTGCAGTACTGCCCTGAGATACCCCCAGTGGACCCTGTCGAACGCCTTCTCCGCATCTATGGACAGAAGAAGAGAAGGCGTCCGACTGGCCCCAGCATGGTGGATCAGATTAAGCATACGTCGTGTAGCGTCCGATGGCTGTCTGCCCTGCATAAAGCCGGACTGGTCTGGGGCAATCAAAGAAGGGAGAATACGTTGAAGTCTGAATGCTAAGAGTTTGGCATAAATCTTAACGTCAAGGTTGAGGAGGGAAATAGGGCGATAATTGGAAGGGGAGTCTGGGGACTTGCCAGGCTTGGGGATAGTAACCACATGGGCCAACAGCATCTCCTTGGGGAAGGAGCCACTGACAGCTGTGGCTTGGAACGTCGTTAGGAGGTGTGGGGACAAAATAGGGAGGAAGGACTTAAAGTATTCCGAGGATAGGCCGTCCGGGCCCGGAGATTTGCCAGTCCGTCTGGCAGTATTCCGAGGATAGGCCGTCCGGGCCGAGGAGATTTGATCTCCTCGGTAGTGAAGGGTTGTGTCACGGACCCTACTTCCCCCCCTTCTTTTCCTCTCTTCTGCACCCCCAGTACTTTACTATCTTCCCCAGCATGGGATTCTTCTCTCCCCCCTGGCTGCTCACTCCTTTGCCTGCCCCCCCCCCCCCCCACTGTGCTGTCCCTCTCCCCTCCCTAGCAAGGTGCCTGAATGTCTGCTTCTCCGCCTTCATGCTCACTGTGGACAATGAACACATTCCTTGTGTGGGCTCAAATAGAGGGGGCAGGGCTGGTTGCTGGGGCAACTGGACGCCAGGCTGGGAGTTGCCTGGCCCACCTGCTGGGACACAAGTCCTAACATATTTAGCTGAGTGAGAGTCTCTCCTGTGGGTAGTTCATCTCTGCTGTTTGGAAGACTGTGTGGCTCTGAGCTGCGGCCAGAGAACACAGAATCCCCTATTGGTTCCTGCGGGCCTCTTCAAACCTGCCTGACAACCTGGATTTTGGATTTACCCTGTCCCTTCCTACAACCTGAATTTTGGATTTACCCTGTCCCTTCCTACAACCTGGATTTTGGATTCATCCTGTACCTGCCTGCTGGTGAGTGGATTAACACTGGGCCTACCAGAACTCTGCCTGAACTTTGTCACCTTGTTGTTTGCCCTGCTCTGTGTGTGGCCCAATCCCTCGCTGGCCAGGACTTTGCCCATTCTATTGGGAGCCCCTGTTATGGACTAACCCGGTTATCTGGAACTCTGTCCTACCCACGTTGGGTCTGACCCTGGGCACCTTTGTTTGGCCCTTTCTTTGTGAACATACCCGCTACCGTTCAATAAAAGGCTTTGTTGGCACTCCTGCTCTCCATGTGCGTTCTGTCTTACCTACACTTCCGTCACACTGGTTGACAGCGGCGGGATCAGAACGCTGAAGAGGATGGAGAGCAGCCCCCTCACACTGGACCCAATGCGGGGTGGGGAGTACAGAAATTGGACTGTGGCAAGTTTGCAAGAAAAGGCTCGGGAGTTAAGCCTTACCTACAGGGGCCTGTCCAAAGAAGAGCTGGTCACCGCCATTGAGGAAGCCGGCCTTCAGAGAACTGAAAGCTTGAATGCTCCGCCGTCAGAGAATGAACAGAGTGCATCCACCGTCTCAAGTCCCAGGAGCCCTTGGATCACATGGTACGAAGAGGAGATGGCTATCCTGGGGCCCGGGGCCACCTTGGATGACAAGCGGGAGGCTACCCGAAGGGCTCATGAGCGAGAAACCATGAGAGGCCTCAGGGGATATGACCCTCTCCCCAGCCGACGAGTCGGTGGGCCTGATCGGCCAAGGGTGACTCGTAAAGACTTCAAGCCATTTTGTGAAGCTACAGGGGATGTGGAAGGGTTCTTCCAGGACTTCGAACACTTATGTCAGCTGCTGGAGGTGCCCCGTGGAGACTGGGTACGCCACCTAGTGGGCCTGCTGGAAGGGGATGCGGCTGCTGCCTACCGGACAATGAACGCACAGTGGAATCGAGATTACAGTAGGATCAAACAGACTATACTAGAACACTACGCGGTAACTTCAGAAACCCACCGGATCAAATTCCGGGACCTCTCCTGTCATTCTGAGCCTTCCTTCAAGATGTATGCGCACAAAATCTCGCAGGCCTGCAGACGCTGGCTGGAGGGGGAGCAGGCCTTTACTATTGAACAAGTTGTCCAGGCCTTTCTAAAGGAACAATTCTTTGCCAAATGCCCAGCAGAGGTGCGGGAGTGGGTGAAGGAGAGGGACCCTGGCACCCTTGAGCGGGCTGCTGCACTAGCAGACGAGGCCCTTGCCATTAAACCCCATTGGAAGATTGGGTCTGACCCTGGGCACCTTTGTTTGGCCCTTTCTTTGTGAACATACCCGCTACCGTTCAATAAAAGGCTTTGTTGGCACTCCTGCTCTCCATGTGCGTTCTGTCTTACCTACACTTCCGTCACAGGTTGGTTCAGGGATTCCAATTGCGTGGAGGATAGGGAGGGAAGACGTAGCTTGGACAAAAAGGAGTCTATAGTGGTGTTCGTGGGTTGGGGTGTAGAGGTGCAGGACCCTAGATTGTACAGGGAGGAGTAGTAATCAGCGAATGCATCAGCAATTGCTTGAGGGTTAGTCAGAGTATCGTGGGTATGTGGGTGGGTAAGGGACGGTATCTTGGTCTTGGTTCTACGGGCTTTCAGGCGGTTAGCCAAGAGCTTGCTAGCCTTGTTGTTGTTGGCATAGTAGTTAAGCTTCAGCGTGCGCATGTAGCGGTCATGTTGGGAGGACAAAAGTTCCTTAAGCGAGTTGCGAAGGTTAGAAAGTTTGTCGGCCAAGGCAGGGGAAGGGGAGGATTGATTCTGGGCATCAAGGGCACGGATATCTGTAAGGAGGGTATCAAGTTTGGAGCGGAAGGACTTACGGAGCCTGGAGTTCAACTTCAGGAGGATACCCCTAATAAATGCTTTGTGGGCGCACCAATTATTAAGGGGGCTCGTGTCTGAGGGTAAGTTTAGGGAAAATAACTGCTGTAGGTGTTGGGAGACCTCATCGCGAGTGGCGGGATCATGGAAGAGAGATGCGTTGCATCTCCACACTCTTGCTAGGGAGAGGGAGTTACTATCCTCGAGTGTGAGGGAAATCGGGGCATGATCCGACCACACAATGTCGTGAATAGAAGAGCCAGAGACTCTTTGTAGTAACCATTTGTCCACTAGGAAGTAATCTAGACGGGAGTAGGAATTGTGACTGGGGGAGTAGTAAGTGTACAACCTATCTGTGGAATTTAGACAACGCCAGACATCGTACAAATCCTCAGACTCAAGCAGGTCCGCCAAGGCGGCGGGCCTCCTGTTGTGAGAGGAGGAGGTGTCGAGGTCAGGGTTGACAGGCGCATTCAAATCCCCACATAATAACAGGTTACCATAGTTGGAGAGGGAAACTTTCTTCAACAAATTACGCAGAAATTTCTTTTGACGCATGTTAGGGGCATATGCAGCTACCAAAGTGAGAGGCATGTTATTAATGACACATTTCAAAACAATATACCGACCGTTCGTATCAATGGTAGAATCTGTGAGGGTGAACGTGACAGTGTCTCTTATCGCTATGAGAACTCCTCTCTTCTTCTCTGCGGCGGAGGCTCGGAATACATGGGGGAAGGCTGGGTGGGAGCATTTCGGAGATGACTGGCTGTTGAAGTGCGTTTCCTGAACTGCAAGGACATCCGCATGGAGGTCTAGAGCTTCCTGCCAGAGGGACCTCCTCTTTGCCGGGTGGTTGAGACCACGGGCATTTATCGAAACAAATTTAACCCCCATGGGGAGAAGCCAACAAAAGATTTAGCAGCCAAAGGTGGTGGAAAACATCAACTTGCAGCAGGCCAATAGTTCGCAGAGCACAGGCAGGCCGGTCCGAGGAGTAGTAGTGGATCCGAAGGATGGCAGTCCAGTAGTGACGGGGTATGAGCAGAGCTACAGTCCAGGAGATAGGGACAAAAGGTAGAGCACAGTCAGCAAAAGGAAGGGTGGTACCAGAACTGTGGTGGGTAGGATACAGGCGCGGGAGCAAGGGGTAGCCATAATGACCTTGTATGGTACATCCAAAAAAGATTAGGAACAACCAAAAAAGGGGTAAAAAAGTGGCCCCAGTGAGGCCAGAGCAGTAATCACTGCGAGCAGCGGGGGGAAACGGGTACATCAACAAGTACCCGCAAAACACTCAGGATTCAGGTCGGTGGTGGGAGGAAAGAAGCATTCCTGGTTCCCTTGGTTTTCTTGGGCGGTTTCTTGTAGGAGACTGTGTGCCATTCTTGGCGGAGATGTTCCGGAGAAGGAGCAACAAAGTTGTCGCGGGCAGGTTGCTCTTCAGGCAGAATGTTCCAGGTCCGCAATAGGCGGATGTCGTCTTCTAGGGAGGAAACATAATGTCACGAGCCCTCACGGGTTATTTCAAGCTTGGCCGGGTACTTCCAGCGGTAAACAAGCTGGTGGTTCCGCAATGCCTTCGTGATAGATGAGAGGTTGCGGCGCCTCTGCAGGGTAAACTGGGAGAGGTCTGGCAGGACTTGGAGATTCGCAGCCTGGGGGGGTAGTTCCGTGCGTTTGCGGAAAGCTGAGAGGAGATGTTCCTTAACTTGGAAAAAGTGGACACGCAGCAGCACGTCACGGGGAATCTCAGAAGGCAGAAAAGAGGGTTTGGGTACTCTATGGATCCTATCAATCGTGAGATCCGCATTGGAGAGGGATGGGAGTACCACTAGGAAGAGGTCCTTGGCAAAGTGTGGGAGTTGGTGAGGCAGGATGGTCTCCGGGACTCCGGGACTCCCCTGATTTTCAGGTTATTCCTGCGGGACCTATCTTCTAAGTCCGCGATCTTTGCTTGCATGGAGGAGATGATGTTATGGTGAGAGGCATGAGAGTCCACTAAGGTGTTGAAGGAAGAGGTGAATTCTCCCATATGCTGCTCAACAAGGTTAACCCTTTCACCAAGGTGGGAGATGTCTGCCTTGCATTCTCTAATACAGGATTGCATGTCCAACTGGATGGATGATCTGAGGGTTCTCAGCATGTCCAGCATGAGGGTCACTGAGAGAGGCTGGTCAGATGAAGTTGCCAAAGGGATCCAGGGAGGGGGCCGCAACCGTGTCCATAGGGGATGAGTAGGCCTCATGGAGCTGGTGGTCAAACCGCGGCCTAGATTTGGCCGGGCTCCTCGATGTAGGGGAAGACGGCTCAGACGTGGGGGAAGGAGAGGAGGGCAGAAGACTTGCCTGGAGTAGAGGATGCCGTTGCTCCTTGTCCGGTCCGTCCATGGATGGATGCGCCTGTGAAGTCTGAGGCGGAGGGCCGGCCGTGGCGCCTTCTTGGCAGCGATCGCGCTGCATGGGAGAGAAGAAGGTGGACAGCTTCGGTATGTGCAGCGGATCGAGGCGGCGTCTCCGCATAGCAGGAGTCCCGGTAAGCGGAGGGTGTCAGGCAGCAGCAGCTGGCGTGGAGATCGGGAGTTGGAGGCTTGATATGTGCCGATATGGTCCTGAGTGGAGCGGAGCTCAGAGACTATGCGGCCATGCTAGACGGCGGTCGCCACGCCCCCCCTGTGGATGCGGTTTAGATACTTCTAGCTCCGTCACGAACTCCGACCACAATTCAGGGTGCTTCCTCTCCTCCAGCCCGATCCCATCGAAAAGATCTTGGCCCCTGGGGACTTGTTAAAACCTTTGTCTACCCTCTATGCCTCTCTCCTGGGTTCTGAATCTCCCAAACTTGAACGCCTCTGGAGTCAGTGGCAGTCTGATCTCCCCTCGTTGGACAGGGAGGGTTGGGAAGAATGCCTAGAAGCAGGTCCTAAGTTGGTTATCCCCTCCCGTGACAAATTGATTCAGGTGAAATTTTTGCATAGAGTATATTACACTCCTGAGAGGTTGCATCGTATCTATCCTGACAGGGAGGCCGCGTGCCAGCGCTGTCGCTCCCACCCGGGGTCTTACCTTCATATGTTTTGGGACTGTCCTGTGATTGCTAGTTACTGGTTGGCAGTTTTCGGGGCTATTAATGCTAAGCTGGGTTTGACTCTCCTGCCCTCCCCCGGACTCGCACTCCTGGGTATTCATGAGGATGACCAGCGCTCTCACCACTCCAAGCTCCTCATCTCATTTCTTCTTTTCTATGCAAAGAAGGGTATACTCCTCCGGTGGTCGTCTCCGTCTCCTCCGGATGTGCCGTTTTGGCTTAGACTAGTGGATGCGGATTTGCCCTTGTACAAGCTAACATACATGAATAGGGGTTGCCCTTGGAAATATGATAAGGTCTGGGCACCATGGACTGCGGATTGATGTTGCCTGCTCTGTCCCCCCCCCCCTTTTTTTCACCCCTTCACCCCCCCTCTTTTTCTTTTTTCTTCTTGTGTCCGTTCTTTCCCCCCCCCCCCCCCCTTGTATTCCGTGACTCTTAGATCTGTGCCTCTTGACATTTTTCAGTTTAGTTACTGTATGATACTGTTGTCTTGTGGTATTTCGATTCACACATGTATTATGTTGACTGCCTATTTCTGACCTGTTTTCTGTACACATGTTTTTTTAATAAAGCACTCCTTGTTTGTTAAAAAAAAAAAAGGAGAGAAACATGGAAAACATTAGGGATTCTTAGATGTGAAGGGAGATGGAGCTTAAAAGCGACAGGGTTTACCTGGCAAAGAATTATAAAGAGACCAATGAAACGGGGAGCAAATTTCATAGAAGGTACTCAGATATGGATATTCTTGGAAGAGATCCAAACCTTGTCACCAGAAAGAAATTTGTGACTCACGCGGTGATGACGATCTGCCGCTACTTTGTACCAGGAAGCTGCCAGATGTATATTCTTGGAAAACATCTGCTCAGATAGAATTGAAAGATTGTTGCATCTCTGCAGCTGCCAGCAGAGATCAGAACAGGTACCAAAGGTTGGCGACCATATACCGTGAAAACGGAGACTCACTAGTACTGGCATTAGCGCGGTTATTGAGGTCAAATTCTGCTCAGAGTTAAAGGTCTACCCAATCATCCTGATGGAAAGAAATTAAGGCACAAGAATACCATTCCACATTCTGGTTGACCCTTTCTCTTTGTCCATTTGACTGCAGATGAAAGGCTGAGGAGAAGTCCAACTTGATTCCAAAGTATGTGGCCAGAGCTCTCCAGAAGTGGGCTGTAAACTGAGCTCCTCTATCAGAGACAATGTGAGAGGGGGTATACCATGGAGACAAAAGATTTTCTCTAATAAAGATGGAAGCCAAAGTGACAGCAGAGGGTAGTCCAGGAAGTGAAGTGACACATTTTAGCAAACCTATCTACAACCACCCAGGTAACGGTGGAGCCCGCTGAGGGGGGTAGTTCAGAGATAAAGTCCATGGAGATACAACACCAAGGTACATCTGGAACAGGTAGAGGTAAAAGGAGACCTGCTGGAGCAGATGTGGAGGGCTTAGACTGCACACAAATGGAGCAAGCCTGGATATATTCTTCAACATCCTTTAGAAGTGAGGGCCACCAGTAGTAATGCTGCAGGAAGGCACAGGTGCATTGCACACCAGAATTTCACCCCCTTTCTGCCCAGACCATTTTTCAGCTTTCAGCGCTCTCACACTTTGAATGAAAATTACTCAGCCATGCAGTGCTGTACCCAATCACATTTTTTGTCATTTTTTTTACACAAACAGAGCTTTCTTCAACACTTGGTTTTTTATTTTTTACGAAGTGAAAAAAGAGCGAAAATTTTGAAAACAAAACATTTTGTTTTAGTTTCTATTGTAGTAACTTTTTTTTCATAAATTTGGGCCAACATTTATACTGCTACATATCTTTGGTAAAAATAACTCAAATTAGTGGATATTATTTAGTCTGTGTGAAAGTTATAGAGTCTACAAGCTATGGTGCCAATTATTGAAAATCTATCACACCTGATGTACCGACGGCCTGTCTCATTTCTTGAGGCCCTGAAATGTCAGGACAGTGCAAATACCCCTCAAAATGACCCATTTTGGAAAGTAGACAGTCCAAGGTATTTAGTAAGAGGCATGGTGAGTTTTTTGAAGTTGTAATTTTTTCCCACAATTCTTGGGAAAATTAAGAAAGTTTTTTTGTTTTGTTTACACAAAATTGTCATAATAACAAGTTATTTCTCACACACAGTATATGCATACTTGCAATTACACCCCAAAATACATTCTGCTACTCCTCCTGAGTATGGCGATACCACATGTGTAAGACTTTTACACAGCCTGGCCACATACAGAGGCCCAACATGCAAGGAGCACCGTCAGGTGTTCTACGAGCATAAATTACACATATAATTTCCTAACGACCTATAACACTTTTGAAGACCCTGGAGCACCAGGACAATCAAATTGCCCACAAAATGACCCCATTTTGGAAAGCAAACACCCCAACGTATATTCTATGAGGCATAATGAGTCTTTTGAACATGTCATTTTTTTTTCCACAAGTTTTTGGAAAATGTGGCAAGAAAATTAAAACGTATTTTTTTTTTTTTTTTACATAAAGTTGTCAATTTATAAGATATTTCTAACACATAGCATGTACATAGCACACATTTCACCCCAAAATACATTCTGCTACTCGTCCTGAGTAAGGTGATACCCCATGTGTGAGACTTTTACACAGCCTGGCTACATACGGAGGCCCAACATCCAAGTAGCAGCTTCAGGCGTTCTAGGAGCATAAATTTCACATCTAATTTCATTACTACCTATCACACTTTTGAAGGCCCGGGAGGACCAGGACAATGGAAATGCCCACAAAATGACCCCATTTTGGAAAGCAAATACCCCAACACATAATCTAGAAGGCATGGGCTGCAGATAGTTACTCAGGTACTCTGATGGGCGGCAGACAGGTACTTAGGTACACTGATCAGCTTCAGAAAGGTACTCGGGTACTCTGATGGGCTGCAGAGAGGTACATGGGTATTCTGATGGGCTAGAGACAGATACTCAGGTAATCTGATGGGCTGCAGATAGGTACTCGGACACTCTGGGCTGAAGACAGGTACTCGGGTACTCTGGGCTGGAGACAGGTACTCGGGTACTCTAATGGTCTGCAGATAGGTACTCGGGTACTCTGATGGGCTACAGAGAGGTACTTGGCTACTATGATGGGCTGCAGAGAAGTATTCGGGTACTCTGATGGGCTGGAGACCGGTACTTGAGTACTCTGATGGGCTACAGAGAGGTACACAGGTACTGTGATGGGCTGGTGACAGGTTTTTGGGTACTCCGATGACAGGTACTCATGTACTCCAATGACAGGTACTTGGGTACTCCGATGACTGGTACTCTGATGACAGGTACTCGGGTACTCCAATGACATGTACTTGGGTACTCTGGGGGGGCGCATTAACGGCGTGCACAGGGGCAGTGCATGTGGCCGGCTGTGATTGGACACAGCCGGTCACATGGTAAAGAGCCATTTTTTTATTGGCTCTTTACACTCATCGGGGATGGGCTCTGTCCCGTGGGACATGCCACATCCCCGATCGCCGTGCTGTGTGCCCCCGGGGGCGAGAAAAAGTGACGAGAATGAGCGGACGTCATATGACGCCCGCCCGGAGGGACAGAGCATTCCTTCCAGCGTCGTTTTACAATGCGCCCGTAGGGAAGAGGTTGATGGTGATGGCATTGAGACCTCAATAAATATAATTAACGCAGGGCCAGAGTGTACCATCCTTTTTCTCCATAAAGAAGAAGCCAGCCCCAGCAGGAGAATTGGATTGATGGATAAATCCTTTCTGCAGATTTTCCTGGAAGTACTCGGATATGACTTGAGTATCAGGGTATAAGAAAGGGTAGACTCAACCTTGGGGTGGCATAATCCCATGTTGGAGGTCAATTGCACAAGCGTAGGGATAATGAGGAGGTAAACTGTCAGAAGCTTTTTTGCAAAAAAAATCTTGGAATGCCTGATAATGTTGAGGGAGCATTGGAGAGGTAGTCACCTCAGCCACAGGTAAACGGAGAGGTGGGCAGGAAGTCTGATGGCATTGTGACCCCCATGATAACACTTGGCCAGAGTTCCAACCCACATAGGGTGAGTGTTTCTGCAACCATGGAAGTCCAAGAATAACACGAGATGACTTAGGAAGGATCAGGAAGGAGACTTCCTCATGATGAAGGACACCGACATGCATAGTTATGGAGGTCGTTCTAAACCATAGGGGTCCGATGGCCAAGGTAGAGCCATTCACTGCAGATACTGATAGAGGCAATGCCAGGGGAATGAGAGCAATGCCCAATTCAGTGGCCAAGGACAGCTCAGTGAAATTCCAGGCTGACCCAGAGTTCACATATGCAGAAACTTGATATGAGTTCAGGGCCCAATGAATGGAGACGGGTATGATAAATCGAACGGAAGTGGCAGAGTTCAGATTCTGGTCTAGATCACCTCCATCTAAGTGACCTAGACCTGAGAGTTTCTAAAACAGACAGGACAGGACTTTATTACAGTATATGACCATCAGCTCCGTAGTAAAGGCATCGGCCAAATCTCAGGTGACGTGACCGGTCTTGTGGAGTGAGGCGTGTCTGGCCTAATTGCATATTTTCTTCAGAAGCCGACACAGCTGGAGAGATGAGTTGTTCTGGAGCGTTCTGGACAACTGGAGCGAAGCGACCCACTGGGGGGTGACGTGGACCAGTCTTTTCCAGATCTTGCTCCTGCAAGCGGACATCAATTTGGATGCTTAAGGCGATTAAGCTATCCGGGGTGATGGGTATAGTTCTGCTGGCTAGTTCACCCTTAATACGATCCACTAGACCCTGCCAAAAGGTTGCAGTAAGAGCTTCATTTTAACGTACCTTGGGGCTGAGCCTGACATGCAGAAGGAGGCCTCTTGTACAGCGCCGACTTGAGAACCACTGATGTTGCGACAGAGGTCCAAGGAGTGCCGTGAGGAACAGATGCCCGTGTGATCTCTCCACAGGGAATTGTAGGTCTGTCACCAGCGCTGAATGGTAAGCTGGAACTGAGGACAGCAGACAAAATGGGCAGATGCGGGTACAGACAGCAGGCAAGGGATAACCAGGATACAGGCCGAGGTCAGCAACCCAGGATCAGGCAGATATCATGAGGCAAAGCAAAGTCTGGAGCAAGCCAAGGTCAGGGTAGGTAGTGATCAAGCAAAGTCAAGGACAGGCCAGGTTAAATATAGGAATCAACAGGTTCAGATGAGAGGATACAGGAACAGCTGCAGATCAAACAGCAAAGGACTAGTGCAGCTGCTGCACTTATATAGGCCACTAAGCACCAATGCAAATGGTTACCACGCGTGCATGTGCACATATGTGTGTGCTTCTGCGCATGAGCACTGGCGCACATCTATTCACAGCTGGATGGGTACCAGCAAGTCCGCGCCTGTGCACTTCAGTGCATCTCCAGGTTACTGCAGTATTGTAACTAGTACATGCCTGACACTCATTATTCCATGTATAAACACATGAAGTTAACAAGTGGCTGAGGAGCTGGTGTAGTAAGGAGGGTTTCGGGTTCCTGGAGAACTGGGCCGACTTCTCAGTCGGCCACCGGCTCTTTGGTACTGGGTGAGAGGATGGCCAAAAAGTTAGAGGGGCTTTTAAACTAGGTGATGGGGGGGAGGGTACAGATGTAGAATTAGCCAGCGGGGAGCAAGATTCAGAGAGCACAAATGGGGACATTAGTGGTAGGGTGTTTAGAGTACCTAAATCCAAGGTGGGTATGGGGAAAAATCACAAGAGCAGCTTAAAAACAACATCAAATGAGGATATAGTATGCAACCGGTCAAAATTACGAGGTTTGTAAACCAATACCAGAAGCCTGGCCAACAAGATGGGAGAGCTGGAGCTGCTGATGTTTGAGGAGCACTTAAATTTTGTGGGGATAACAGAAACTTGATTTGACAGCTCTCATGATTGGATGGCGACCATTCAGGGGTATTCCCTTTATCGCAGGGATAGAGAAGGTAAAAAAGGGGGAGGGGTATGTCTGTATATTAAGAACAATGTACAGGTAAATATAAGGGATGATATTAATAATGGAGCTATGGACGAGGAAGAATCACTATGGGTAGAACTTAAAAGGGAAGGCACTATAGGGAAGGTAATATTGGGCGTATGCTATAGGCCCCCCAACCAGAGGGAGGAGGGGGAGGCGGACCTCCTTTTACAGATAGGATTGGCAGCAAAGATGGGAAATGTCATTATAATTGGGGACTTTAATTATCCAGATATAGACTGGGCAGAAGGAACCGTGCATTCAGCCAAGGCTCGGCAGTTCCTAAATGTTTTGCAGGACAATTTTAGGATGTCCTTCAGAAGGAGCAAGGGACGGGTGGGGGGGGGGGGTGTTGCCACTAGAGCCACCAGGGATGCCAACCCATGACCACCAGGGATGCCCACCATGGCCACCAGGGATGGCAATCAGGGCTCAGAGAGCCTGCCAGTGGTGCCCTCCCTATCAGTGCTTCCCACCAATGCCATCTATCAGTGCTGCCCACCAGTGCCCATTATTGCCATCTATCAGTGCCGCTCACCAGTGCCCATTATTGCCCACCAGTGCTGCCTATCAGTGCCCATGAGTGCCGCATATCAGTGCCCATCAGTGCCACCTATCAGTGCCCACCAATGCTGCATATCAGTGCTACCTATCAGTGCCACATATCAGTGCCCATCAGTGCTGCATATCAGTGCTACCTATCAGTGCCACCCCATCAGTGATCAGTGCCTGACAGTGCGGCCTCATCAGTGCAGGAAAAAACATATCTATTTACAAAATTTTATAACATAAAACAAAAAAAACTTTTTTTTTTTTCAAACTTTAGTTTTTTTTTTATTTGTGCACCAAAAAAGAAAAAACCTTGCGGTGATCAAATACCACCAAAAGAAAGCTCTATTTGTGGGGAAAAAATTACACAGATTTGGTTTAGGTACAGTGTTGCATGACCGCGCAATTGTCATTCAAAATGCAACAGCTCTAAAAGCTGAAAATTGGTCTGGGAAGGAAGGGGGTTTAAGTGCCCAGTATTGAGGTAGTTAAAGAGCTCAGCCAGGTGATTGCCAGACCATTATTCTTGATTTTAAGGATAGTCTACAGATGAGTATGGTGCCAGCTGATTGGAAAAAAGCCAACGTGGTACCAATATTTAAAAAAGGGCCGAGATATATCCCAGGTAACTATAGGCCGGTCAGCCTAACATCAGTAGTCTGGAGATTTTGGAGGGGATGTTAAGGGACCACATACAAGACTTTAGTAATGAAAACTGTATTAGTAGTAATCAGCATGGATTCATGAAAAATCGTTCTTGCCAAACCTTTTAACCTATTAACCTTCTACGATGAAGTGAGCTGCCACCTAGATAAAGGTAAGCCTGTGGATGTGGTGTATCTGGACTTTGCAAAGGCCTTTGATACCGTTCCCCACAAACGCTTACTGTACAAACTAAGGAATGTAGATATGGACCATAGGGTGAGTACCTGGATAGAGAACTGGCTCCAGGGGAGAGTCCAGAGGGTGGTGATAAATGGGGAGTACTCGGATTGGGCGGGTGTGGAAAGTGGGGTCCCCCAACGTTCTGTTCTGGGACCAATCCTGTTTAATTTATTCATAAATGATCTAGAGGAGGGGATATCTAGTACAATCTCAGTATTTGCAGATGATACTAAACTAAGCATGCCAATATCTTCTATGCAGGATGTGGAAACCTTGCAAGCGGACCTGAACAAAATAATGGGGTGGGCAACTACATGGCAGATGAGGTTTATTGTTGAAAAATGTAAAGTAATGCACTTGGGCATCAGAAACACGAAAGCAAGCTACTCACCGGGGGGGGGAAACCTCTGGGTGAGTCTAGGATGGAAAAGGACCTGGGGGTACTGGTGGACAACGGCTTGGCAGTGGCAAGAAATGCCAAGCGGCTGCAAGCAAAGCCAACAGAATACTGGCATGTATAAAAAAGAGGATTCACTCCAGAAATAAAGAGTTAATTCTCCCACTCTACAAGACTCTGGTCCGGCCACACCGGTCCTCAGGAAGGATGTGCTGGAACTGGAGAGAGTCCAGAGAAGGGCAACAAAAATAATTAGGGGAATGGAGGGCATCGGCTATGAGGAAAGACTACAAGCACTGAACTTATTCTCTCTGGAGAAGGGACTATTGAGGGGGGGGGGATATGATATCAATGTACAAATACTGTACTGGTGATGACCCTAGCATAAGGAACAAACTTTTTAGGAAAAGGGAATACAATAAGACACGTGGCCACTCACTAAAATTAGAGGAAAAACGGTTTAACCTTAAAATACATAAGGGGTTCTTCACGGTCAGAGAAGTAAGGATGTGGAATTATCTTCCACAAGCAGTCATATCAGCAGGGAGCATCGATAGTTTAAAAAAACTATTAGATGGGCACCTTAAAGACCACAACATACAGGGGTATACAATGTACAACATACAGGGGTATACAATGTACGGTTAACAGCAAACACACACGCACATCATAGGTTGAACTGGATGGACTGATGTCTTTTTTCAACCTCACAACCTATATGTAACACATTGTGTAGCGCTGCTGAATATTCAATACTGTGAACAATTATTTTTAAATCACAAAAGACAATAATAATGAGTGAATAAACATAATAAACATATACATGTGTAAGGTAAAAGTCCTTTATAAATACAGTATATTTTCCATCGCCGTGCTCAAATCTTCTTAACCACTTGCCGACCGCCGCAAGTACATATACTGTGGTGGTCAGCCCCGTGCAGGCAAAGTGACGTATGGGTACGCCACTCGCCTGTAAACCAAGTGTAATTTTTACAGTAACAGTGCATATGTATAGCACTGATTACTGTAGTAATGTCACTGGTACCCCCAAAAGTGTCAAAAATGTCAGTCAAGGGTCCGATCTGTCCGCCGCAATGTCGCAGTCCCGCGAAAAAAAATCGCAGATCGCCTCCATTACTCGTTAAAAAAAAACAATAAAAATGACAAAAATCTTTCCCTTAGTTAGTAAACGCGAAAACTTTTGCGCAATCCAATCAAAATACGCTTATTGCGATTTTTTTTACCAAACACATGTAGCAGAAAACAAATTGGCCTAAAATGTTAAAAAATTTTGATTTTTAAATTTTTTTGGGGGAATTTCATATAAAAAATGTGAAAAACAATGTTATTTTTGCAAAATTGTCGCACTTTTTTTTTTATAGCGCATTATCAAAAAATCGAATAGGTAATCAAATACCACCAAAAGAAATCTCTGTTTGTGGGAAAAAAAGGACGTCAAATTTGTTTAGGTACAGCGTCGCACGACCGCGCAATTGTCCGTTAAAATCACGCAGTGCCGAATCGCAAAATAGGGCCCCTTGTCAGAAAGGGGGTAAAATCTTCCGGGGCTTAAGCGGTTAAATTAATTAATTGGTGCCACCACCACCAGGTGAATTGAACGCTTACCTCGCTCCTGTTATTAACAGACTTATTTTACAACTCCTGCCAGTTACTCTGTTGATGAAGTAGGTGTAAAACTTCCTTCCTTAGGTCTAGTGTAGTAACACATGTAACACAAAGGCAAGTCTATAATGCTCTCCATTTAAATAATTTATTAAGATGCCCCAAGTAAAATACACCTACAAGAAATCAGATTAAAAATAATATATAAAGTATCTCACAAAATTGAGTACACCTCTCACATTTTTGTAAATATTTTATTATGTCTTTTCATGTGACAACACTGAAGAAATTACACTTTGCTACAATGTAAAGTAGTGAGTGTACAGCTTGTATAACAGTGTAAATTTGGTGTCCTCTGAAAATAACTCAACACACAGCCATTAATGTCTAAACCACTGACAACAAAAGTGAGTACACCCCTAAGTGAAAATGTCCACATTGGGCCCAAATAGCAATTTTCCCTCCCCGATGTCACAAGGTCTCAAGTGTAAATGGGGAGCAGGTGTATTAAATTTGGTGTTATCACTTTCACTCTCTCATACTGCTCACTGGAAGTTCAACATGGCACCTCATGGCAAAGAACTCTCTTAGGATCTGAAAAAAAGAATTGTTGCTCTACATAAAGATGGCCTAGGCTATAAGAAGATTGCCAAGACCCTGAAACTGAGCTGCAGCATGGTGGCCAAAACCATACAGCGGTTTAACAAGACAGGTTCCACTCAGAACAGGCCTCAAAATCGTTGACCAAAGAAGCTGAATGCACATGCTCAGTGTCATATTTAGAGGTTGTCTTTGGGAAATAAATTTAAGAGTGCTGCCAGCATTGCTGCAGAGGTTTAAGGGGTGGGGTGGGGGGGGGGGGTCAGCCTGTCAGTGCTCAGACCATACACCACACACTGCATCAAATCAGTCTGCATGGCTGTCATCCCAGAAGGAAGGCTCTTGTAAACATGATGAACAAGAAAGTCCGCAAACAGTTTGCTGAAGACAAGCAGACTAAGGTCATGGATTACTAGAACCATGTTCTGTGGTCTGATGAGACCAATAAAAACGTGTTTGGTTTAGATGGTGTCAGGCGTGTGTGGTGGCAACCAGGTGAGGAGTACAAAGACAAGTGTGTCTTGCCTACAGTCAACAGTGGTGGTGGGATTGTCATGGTCTGGGGTTGCAGGAGTGCTGCTGTCACTGGGGAGTTACAGTTCATTGAGGGAAAAATGAATGCCAACATGTACTGTGACATACTGAAGCAGAGCATGATCCCCTCCCTTCGGAGACTGGGACGCAGGGCAGTATTCCAACATGATAACGACCCAAAACAGACCTCCAAGACAACCACTGCCTTGCTAAAGAAGCTGAGGGTAAAGGTCATGGATTGGTCAAGCATTTATCCAGACCTAAACCGTATTGAGTATCTGTGGGGCATCCTCAAACGGAAGGTGGAGGAGCGCAAGGTGTCTCTAACATCCACCAGGTCTGTTATGTCTTCATGGAGGAGTGGATGAGGACTCCAGTGGTAACCTGTGAAGTTCTGGTGAACTCCATGCCCAAGAGTGTTAAGGCAGTGCTGGAAAATAATGGTGGCCACACAAAATATTGAAATTTTTGGCCCAATTTCGAAATTTTAGTGATGTACTCACTTTGGTTGCCAGCGGTTTATACAATAATGGCTGGGTGTTGAGTTATTTGGAGGAAACAGAAAATTCTCACTGTTAAACAAGCTGTACACTCACTACTTTACATTGTAGCAAAGTGTAATTTCTTCAGTGTTGTCACATGAAAAGATGTAATAAAATATTTACAAAAATGTGAGGGGTGTACTTACTTTTGTGAGATACTGTATAAATCACCAAACGATCATCGGACTGCATACCACATCATTCGGTTTTTAGAAGCTGTGTGACCTCCTGGACTGAACTCCTCCCTCCTATACGTGTATCACCATTGGATTGACTTCTTCAGTAGGAGGGATCATTATACCATGCCAGTTCCGAAGCCAAGGTGCGAAACTAAACTGCATATTGACCAACAGCCATGTTTCCTTGACAAAGTCGAAGAAGAGCTCCAGAAGTGGATGAGGCCTTGCCAGGCACATCAAAGGTGTTACAGAAAAGCTTGCAGGAAGGCAGAGAAACTGGAAACAGTAGGATCTTGACAATCCCACAGTGGCGAGGCCCAAGGCAGAGCCTGTCCAAAAAGGAGTAAAATTATGTATGCCACCTTGGAACGATCAGTAGGAAAATAATGGCCCGCTAGCTCGAAGTAGATTGAGCACTGATTTATGTAGCACTGACAAGCTTTAGGATCATCAGAGAAGTGAGGCAGCTGGAGTTTTGAAGGACTGACCTCCGCTGGAGTGGAGTGGCAGGGGCTGACACGGAAGGTGAGGAAGTGGGCACAACCTGCAGCTGATCCAAATGGGAGGAAAGTTCCTGCAGACACTGCATAATCCGTTCTTGATAAGCCTGCTGGATGTCAACTCTTCTGAAGTTGATTCAGAAGAGGCTGAAGTGTCTCAGCGGAGCTCATGGTCTGAGCAAATTTTCAGGACTCTGTGGTGGTGAGCCCTTGTAGATCGCCAGCTCAGGGTTCCCCGGGGCCCAGAGTTGAAGCCACAGTCTGCTTCTTCACCAGAGCCCCTGATGGTGGGAATGGACTTGCAGCAAGCTGGAACCGGGTCCTGGCCTAAGGATGCGGAGACCACTCGTGTGTGCAGAGTACAAGCAGCAGACAAAAGGAAATCCAGGAGACAAGCCGAGGTCAGGATGGGTAGCGAAAAAGTACAGACAGTAAACTAAGCCGGGGTCGGTACATGGGTAGTCAGATACAGTATAGAAATGTGGTATGCAAACGGGAGCTCAGAGAACTGTGAAGTTGCTCAGTCATTAGAAGGACAGAGAGGGCAATTTGTCACAAAGACCGTGGGCACCGAACAGTCTGTTGTTTACCGGGCGCTCGGGTTCGGCACATCGCGGATCGGGTGGACAGATTACTGGGTGGGGCTGGGGAAGACCCAGCTGTCATGGTACATGTGGGTACCAATGACATAGGCAGAGGAAGATAGAGAGTCCTAAAGGATTTCTGGGACTTCGGCGCTAAGTTGAGGAGTAGGACCTCCAAGGTAGTATTTTCAGAAATACTACCTGTACCTCGAGCCACACCAGAGAGGCAGCGGAGGATTAGGGAAGTTAACAAGTGGCTGAGGAGCTGGTGTAGTAAGGAGGGTTTTGGGTTCCTGGAGAACTGGGCCGACTTCTCAGTCAGCCACCGGCTCTTTAGTAGGGATGGATTGCACCTAAATGGGGAGGGTGAAGCCGTACTGGGTGAGAGGATGGCCACAAAGTTAGAGGGGCTTTTAAACTAGGTGATGGGGGGGGGGAGGGTTCAGATGTAGAATTAGCCAGTGGAAAGCAAGATTTACAGGGCAGAAATGGGGCATTAGCGGTAGGGTGTTCGGAGCTCCTAAACCCAGGGTAGGTATGGGGAAAAATCAAGAGAGCAGCCTAAAAACATCAAATGAGGATATATGTAACCAGTCAAAATGACGAGGTTTGTATACCAATACCAGAAGCCTGGCTAACAAGATGGGAAAGCTGGAGCTACTGATGTTTGAGGAGGACTTATATTTTGTGGGGATAACAGAAACATGAAAGCAAGCTACTCACTAGGGGGGAAACCTCTGGGTGAATCTAAGATGGAAAAGGACCAATCCTGTTTAATGTATTCATAAATGATCTAGAGGAGGGGATATCGAGTAAAATCTCAGTATTTGCGGATGATACTAAACTAAGCATGCCAATATCTTCTGGGCAGGATGTGGAAACCTTACAAGCGGACCTGAACAAAATAATAGGGTAGGCAACTACATGGCAGATGAGGTTTAATGTTGAAAAATGTAAAGTAATGCACTTGGGGGAATTTCATATAAAAAATGTGAAAAACAATGTTATTTTTGCAAAATTGTCGCACTTTTTTTTTTATAGCGCATTATCAAAAAATCGAATAGGTAATCAAATACCACCAAAAGAAATCTCTGTTTGTGGGAAAAAAAGGACGTCAAATTTGTTTAGGTACAGCGTCGCACGACCGCGCAATTGTCCGTTAAAATCACGCAGTGCCGAATCGCAAAATAGGGCCCCTTGTCAGAAAGGGGGTAAAATCTTCCGGGGCTTAAGCGGTTAAATTAATTAATTGGTGCCACCACCACCAGGTGAATTGAACGCTTACCTCGCTCCTGTTATTAACAGACTTATTTTACAACTCCTGCCAGTTACTCTGTTGATGAAGTAGGTGTAAAACTTCCTTCCTTAGGTCTAGTGTAGTAACACATGTAACACAAAGGCAAGTCTATAATGCTCTCCATTTAAATAATTTATTAAGATGCCCCAAGTAAAATACACCTACAAGAAATCAGATTAAAAATAATATATAAAGTATCTCACAAAATTGAGTACACCTCTCACATTTTTGTAAATATTTTATTATGTCTTTTCATGTGACAACACTGAAGAAATTACACTTTGCTACAATGTAAAGTAGTGAGTGTACAGCTTGTATAACAGTGTAAATTTGGTGTCCTCTGAAAATAACTCAACACACAGCCATTAATGTCTAAACCACTGACAACAAAAGTGAGTACACCCCTAAGTGAAAATGTCCACATTGGGCCCAAATAGCAATTTTCCCTCCCCGATGTCACAAGGTCTCAAGTGTAAATGGGGAGCAGGTGTATTAAATTTGGTGTTATCACTTTCACTCTCTCATACTGCTCACTGGAAGTTCAACATGGCACCTCATGGCAAAGAACTCTCTTAGGATCTGAAAAAAAGAATTGTTGCTCTACATAAAGATGGCCTAGGCTATAAGAAGATTGCCAAGACCCTGAAACTGAGCTGCAGCATGGTGGCCAAAACCATACAGCGGTTTAACAAGACAGGTTCCACTCAGAACAGGCCTCAAAATCGTTGACCAAAGAAGCTGAATGCACATGCTCAGTGTCATATTTAGAGGTTGTCTTTGGGAAATAAATTTAAGAGTGCTGCCAGCATTGCTGCAGAGGTTTAAGGGGTGGGGTGGGGGGGGGGGGTCAGCCTGTCAGTGCTCAGACCATACACCACACACTGCATCAAATCAGTCTGCATGGCTGTCATCCCAGAAGGAAGGCTCTTGTAAACATGATGAACAAGAAGAAAGTCCGCAAACAGTTTGCTGAAGACAAGCAGACTAAGGTCATGGATTACTAGAACCATGTTCTGTGGTCTGATGAGACCAATAAAAACGTGTTTGGTTTAGATGGTGTCAGGCGTGTGTGGTGGCAACCAGGTGAGGAGTACAAAGACAAGTGTGTCTTGCCTACAGTCAACAGTGGTGGTGGGATTGTCATGGTCTGGGGTTGCAGGAGTGCTGCTGTCACTGGGGAGTTACAGTTCATTGAGGGAAAAATGAATGCCAACATGTACTGTGACATACTGAAGCAGAGCATGATCCCCTCCCTTCGGAGACTGGGACGCAGGGCAGTATTCCAACATGATAACGACCCAAAACAGACCTCCAAGACAACCACTGCCTTGCTAAAGAAGCTGAGGGTAAAGGTCATGGATTGGTCAAGCATTTATCCAGACCTAAACCGTATTGAGTATCTGTGGGGCATCCTCAAACGGAAGGTGGAGGAGCGCAAGGTGTCTCTAACATCCACCAGGTCTGTTATGTCTTCATGGAGGAGTGGATGAGGACTCCAGTGGTAACCTGTGAAGTTCTGGTGAACTCCATGCCCAAGAGTGTTAAGGCAGTGCTGGAAAATAATGGTGGCCACACAAAATATTGAAATTTTTGGCCCAATTTCGAAATTTTAGTGATGTACTCACTTTGGTTGCCAGCGGTTTATACAATAATGGCTGGGTGTTGAGTTATTTGGAGGAAACAGAAAATTCTCACTGTTAAACAAGCTGTACACTCACTACTTTACATTGTAGCAAAGTGTAATTTCTTCAGTGTTGTCACATGAAAAGATGTAATAAAATATTTACAAAAATGTGAGGGGTGTACTTACTTTTGTGAGATACTGTATAAATCACCAAACGATCATCGGACTGCATACCACATCATTCGGTTTTTAGAAGCTGTGTGACCTCCTGGACTGAACTCCTCCCTCCTATACGTGTATCACCATTGGATTGACTTCTTCAGTAGGAGGGATCATTATACCATGCCAGTTCCGAAGCCAAGGTGCGAAACTAAACTGCATATTGACCAACAGCCATGTTTCCTTGACAAAGTCGAAGAAGAGCTCCAGAAGTGGATGAGGCCTTGCCAGGCACATCAAAGGTGTTACAGAAAAGCTTGCAGGAAGGCAGAGAAACTGGAAACAGTAGGATCTTGACAATCCCACAGTGGCGAGGCCCAAGGCAGAGCCTGTCCAAAAAGGAGTAAAATTATGTATGCCACCTTGGAACGATCAGTAGGAAAATAATGGCCCGCTAGCTCGAAGTAGATTGAGCACTGATTTATGTAGCACTGACAAGCTTTAGGATCATCAGAGAAGTGAGGCAGCTGGAGTTTTGAAGGACTGACCTCCGCTGGAGTGGAGTGGCAGGGGCTGACACGGAAGGTGAGGAAGTGGGCACAACCTGCAGCTGATCCAAATGGGAGGAAAGTTCCTGCAGACACTGCATAATCCGTTCTTGATAAGCCTGCTGGATGTCAACTCTTCTGAAGTTGATTCAGAAGAGGCTGAAGTGTCTCAGCGGAGCTCATGGTCTGAGCAAATTTTCAGGACTCTGTGGTGGTGAGCCCTTGTAGATCGCCAGCTCAGGGTTCCCCGGGGCCCAGAGTTGAAGCCACAGTCTGCTTCTTCACCAGAGCCCCTGATGGTGGGAATGGACTTGCAGCAAGCTGGAACCGGGTCCTGGCCTAAGGATGCGGAGACCACTCGTGTGTGCAGAGTACAAGCAGCAGACAAAAGGAAATCCAGGAGACAAGCCGAGGTCAGGATGGGTAGCGAAAAAGTACAGACAGTAAACTAAGCCGGGGTCGGTACATGGGTAGTCAGATACAGTATAGAAATGTGGTATGCAAACGGGAGCTCAGAGAACTGTGAAGTTGCTCAGTCATTAGAAGGACAGAGAGGGCAATCTGTCACAAAGACCGTGGGCACCGAACAGTCTGTTGTTTACCGGGCGCTCGGGTTCGGCACATCGCGGATCGGGTGGACAGATTACTGGGTGGGGCTGGGGAAGACCCAGCTGTCATGGTACATGTGGGTACCAATGACATAGGCAGAGGAAGATAGAGAGTCCTAAAGGATTTCTGGGACTTCGGCGCTAAGTTGAGGAGTAGGACCTCCAAGGTAGTATTTTCAGAAATACTACCTGTACCTCGAGCCACACCAGAGAGGCAGCGGAGGATTAGGGAAGTTAACAAGTGGCTGAGGAGCTGGTGTAGTAAGGAGGGTTTTGGGTTCCTGGAGAACTGGGCCGACTTCTCAGTCAGCCACCGGCTCTTTAGTAGGGATGGATTGCACCTAAATGGGGAGGGTGAAGCCGTACTGGGTGAGAGGATGGCCACAAAGTTAGAGGGGCTTTTAAACTAGGTGATGGGGGGGGGGAGGGTTCAGATGTAGAATTAGCCAGTGGAAAGCAAGATTTACAGGGCAGAAATGGGGCATTAGCGGTAGGGTGTTCGGAGCTCCTAAACCCAGGGTAGGTATGGGGAAAAATCAAGAGAGCAGCCTAAAAACATCAAATGAGGATATATGTAACCAGTCAAAATGACGAGGTTTGTATACCAATACCAGAAGCCTGGCTAACAAGATGGGAAAGCTGGAGCTACTGATGTTTGAGGAGGACTTATATTTTGTGGGGATAACAGAAACATGAAAGCAAGCTACTCACTAGGGGGGAAACCTCTGGGTGAATCTAAGATGGAAAAGGACCAATCCTGTTTAATGTATTCATAAATGATCTAGAGGAGGGGATATCGAGTAAAATCTCAGTATTTGCGGATGATACTAAACTAAGCATGCCAATATCTTCTGGGCAGGATGTGGAAACCTTACAAGCGGACCTGAACAAAATAATAGGGTAGGCAACTACATGGCAGATGAGGTTTAATGTTGAAAAATGTAAAGTAATGCACTTGGGTGCCAGAAACCAGAAAGCAAGCTACTCATTAGGGGGGGAACCTCTGGGTGAGTCTAGGATGGAAAAGGACCTGGGGGTACTGGTAGACAACAGGCTTGGCAGTGGCATGCAATGCCAAGCCACTGCAAGCAAAGCCAACAGAATACTGGGATGTATAAAAAAGGGGATTCACTCCAGAAATAAAGAGATTATTCTCCCACTCTACAAGACTCTGGTCCGGCCACATCTGGAGTATGCTGTCCAGTTCTGGGCACCGGTCCTCAGGAAGAATGTGCTGGAACTGGAGAAAGTCCAGAGAAGGGCAACAAAAATAAATAGGGGAATGGAGGACATCAGCTATAAGGAAAGACTACAAGCACTGAACCTATTCTCTCTGGAGGAGAGACGATTGAGGGGGGATATGATATCAATGTACAAATACTGTACTGGCAACCCTAGCATATGGAAAAACCTATTCAGAGAAAGGGAATACAATAAGACACGTGGCCACTCACTAAAACTAGAGGAAAGGCGGTTTAACCTTAAAATACGCAGGGGGTTCTTCACTGTAAGAGCAGTAAGGATGTGGAATTCTCGTCCGCAAGCAGTCATATCAGCAGGGAGCATTGATAGTTTCAAAAAACTATTAGATGGGCACCTTAAAGACCACAACATACAGGGGTATACAATGTACGGTTAACAGCAAACACACACAGACATCATAGGTTGAACTGGATGGACTGATGTCTTTTTTCAACCTCACTAACTATGTAACTATGTAACATATATCCCGTGAGTGTGTTTTTTTTTTTTTTTACAAGGGAATGAATGGATTGACACTGGAAAGCACGAGCACTGGGAAAGCTTTACAGTATTGTGTAAGGAAGCACTAGAGACTTTGCACTGAAAATTAGGATTCATTGCACCAAGAACTAATTGGACCATATAGACTAATTTTGGAGCACACAAATGACACAAGATTTTGCAGTTCACTTTACCATTGCATATATGATTTGAAGTGAATTTAGAGATATATTACTTTTTTATATATTGTACAGTTAATTTAGAGATACAGTATATCATTTTATTACAGCGTAAAGTATATATTGTACAGTCAATTAAGAGAGATAGCACTTTTTGTTATTGTATGCACATTGCACAGCGAACTTGGAGACTAATAGTTTGGTGCACAGCTGCTAGGTTAGACAATTTAGGCATCTCCATAAACCAGAAGCAACCAACGAGTATCTACCTTTTAATCTTACAATTTTTCAAATTGTAAATTAATATTGATAAATTCTTCAATACCAATACCATTAAGCATTCCTCAAACTGTTCAGGTACATCTTTTGAAATTGTTTTATATGCATGATTATTATATTGCGCCCCTCCCCCCCCTTTTTTTTTTAGAGGGCTTGATTATAAGATCCTCATTCTTTAAAATGATATAAAAACCAAAAATGTATTTTATTGCAGCTTACCAATCTTTAAAGCGGTAGTATCCCGCTTTTTGACACTTTTACCTACAGGTAAGCCTATAATAAGGCTTACCTGTAGGTATAATTAATATCTCCTAAACCGACACGGTTTAGGAGATATTTGCAGTGCATGCAGCCGCTCACGCGAGCGGCGCATGCGCTCTGAAGGTCCGGGGGGACCTTCAGTTTTCCTAGCCGGCAGCTTGCCGGAAAATCACTCCCGCGCGCATGCGCGGGAGTGACGTCATCGCGGCTCCGGCCAATCACAGAGCCGGAGCCGCCGAACCCGGAAGAGACTCTTCCGGATCATGGCGGCGCCCGCAGCGATGTCCGGGGGTCCGCGTCGGGGCTTCGTTCTAAGGTAAGTAATGCATAATGAGCTAGTATGCGATGCATACTAGCTGATTATGGCTTTGTCTTGCAGGTTTTTTTTTTTTTTCATTTTCGGGTTTACAACCGCTTTAAATGAGTTTTCTTTTTCTTTGGCTTTTTTCCCTCTGTTTTCACCTGGTGATCTGACCAGGAACATCTCTGAATAATAGAGCACAGGATACACAGCAGACACCAGCATTTGCAGTCTGGGGGCAGGAGAGTGGTAAATGTATTAGCAGACTTAAATACACTAAACAAATTGAAGCCAAACTCCAGCTCAAACTTTATAATCAGTTACAGCAAACAGTTTTTTTTTCTTTTGGGATAAAGGTTTTTGTAACGGAACCGCAACCCACACTGTATTTGTGGGCTTCCGTCAGTATACTATTTACTACCAGTCGTGAACATAGTTATCAGATTTTCTCAGCCGCCCCATACAAAGCTAGCCGACAACTTAGCTTGTACTGGAATCTTCTCCTTTATTGAACAGTTTCACACACAATTTATACACACATGAGCACATCCCCCTCCTGATCCTGATCAAATTACCCTATGCATATGAAATTGTATGCAGAAATATAATTAACATATGTAAGGAAGAACCAACACAAACAGTATACTATTTCCACTCAGCAACTAATAGATGACAGTGATTTAATCAACCTCAGCCAATTAACTAGCAGACTTTCTGTCCTCAAGCTCCTGCAATACAATACACATTATCATAAGTGTAACACTGAGAACCCACCGTAACCAATAGGTAAGCATATCAGCATAATTTACAATGTGTGGAAGACAGGTGATTGAGCTGATGATATTCGCATCTGCTAGGAGTCTGACTGTGTGAAACATTATTGGCAATAGGCAGCTAGGCCTAGAGTTCCAGAGTTTTCATATATTCTTTGAGAGATATTGTTGACAAATATTACTGTCCGATTTGAGTAATTGAGTACCGTCACATTTTTGTATTATTAAATAAAAGCTGATCATTTTAATCACCCCTGCCAGTGTTAAGAGGTTTGTCTTATCCATGTACACTGCTCGAGAGCTTGTGCCTCTGAAAAACAGACTTGCTTGCTGGATCACCTGATGAAAATAGATAAAAGAAAGACTAAATAAGAAAATTAATTCAGCCATCACATCATGTTTGTAATCTCTTAACCAGTTTGTCTCTATGTTATTGCTTTAACCATGTTTGTAATCTCTTAAACAGTTTGTCTCTATGTTCAATAGATTTTTCTTATTTCCCTTACTTTCAAAACTTTCAAAACTTTCCAGATGAACCTGGAGTAGCTGGATGATTTTGAATTTTAATATAGCTTTTGTGTAATATAAATGTATAAATGCTAATTGTTTTAACATTTAACATTTCACAGTGTGCTCATACACTTGTTGCTGCAGAAAAGAAGGAGACCCAGAATGGAGGTTTCTCATCTGAAAAACATGCTTGTTTTATCATTTGGAATCTTACTTTTATACACTGCTTATATGGGACTTCAGACTCTTCAGGTAATTCACTTAAAAGTATGCTAGATATAAGACCTTGGAACATACACTCTTTTGATACCTATTTATCTCTACACTCTTTTTTGGTCTCTCTCTATATTTGTAATTTCTCTCTACTCTGGCCCAATGTTGCATGCCTCCCATTCACAGATAATTGGATATCTACACAGGAAATCACAGTATTTACCATTTTCAAATTAAAGTTACACTTTGCAATTAAATGGGCAAAGTACCTATCAAGAATACTTATGGGCAATAAAACTGTTTAGATTAAGGGTGCCCTAATCACACACAAAATCACTTTAAGGAGCCAACCATTACTTAAATATATCCAAAGCTAAACTGTTTTTCTATTTTGTACAGCAGACTGGTAAGCTCATAACTCTAATTTTGATCTCTGTTTCTGTAAAGAACACTAAGGAAAAATGGAAGCGCTCTAAGGGCATATTACTGTATCTAATGGCATTATCCAGTAATATTCAATAGACAGCACAAATAAAAGAACTCAAGGTAAACCTGGGTGGCTAAACTCTAGAGTAAAAATGCATATACAGTATCTCACAAAAGTGAGTACACCCTTCACATTTTTGTAAATATTTTATTATATCTTTTCATGTGACATCACTGAAGAAATTACACTTTGCTACAATGTAAAGTAGTGAGTATACAGCTTGTATAATAGTGTAAATTTGCTGTCCCCTCAAAATAACTCAACACACAGCCATTAATATCTAAACCACTGGCAACAAAAGTGAGTACACCCCTAAGTGGAAATGTCCAAATTGGGCCCTAAGTGGAAATGTCCAAATTGGGCCCAAAGTGTCAATAGTTTGTGTGGCCAGCATTATTTTCCAGCACTGCCTTAATCCTTCTGGGCATGGAGTTCACCAGAACTTCACAGGTTGCCACTGGAGTCCTCTTCCACTCCTCCATGATGACATCACGAAGCTGGTGGAGGTTAGAGACCTTGCACTCCTCTACCTTCTGCTTGAGGATGCCCCATAGATGCTCAAAAAGGTTAAGGTCTGGAGACATGCTTTGCTAGTCCACCACCTTTACCCTCAGCTTCTTTAGCAAGGCAGTGGTCATCTTGGAGGTGTGTTTGGGGTGGTTATCATGTTGGAATACTGCCCTGCAGCTCAGTCTCTATAGGGAAGGGATCATGCTCTGCTTCAGTATGTCACAGTACATGTTGGCATTCATGGTTCCCTCAATGAACTGTAGCTCCCCAGTCCCAGCAGCACTCATGCAGCCCCAGACCATAACACCCCACCACCATGCTTGACTGTAGGCAAGGCACACTTGTCTTTGTACTCCTGACCTGGTTGCCGCCACACACGCTTGACACCATCTGAACCAAATAAGTTTATCTTGGTCTCATCAGACCACAGGACATGGTTCCAGTAATCCATGTCCTTAGTCTGCTTGTCTTCAGCAAACTGTTTGCCAGTTTTCTTGTGCATCATCTTTACAAGAGGCTTTCTTCTAGGACGACAGCCATGCAGACCAATTTGATGCAGTGTGCAGCATGTATGGTCTGAGCATTGACAGACTGACCCCCCCACCCCTTTAACCTCTGCAGCAATACAGGCAGCACTCATACGTCAATTTCCCAAAGGCAACCTCTGGATATGATGCAGAGCATGTGCACTCAACTTCTTTGGTGGATGATGGCAAGGCCTGTTCTGAGTGGAACATGTCCGTTAAACCGCTGTATGGTCTTGGCCACCGTGCTGCAGCTCAGTTTCAGGGTCTTGGCAAGCTTCTTATAGCCCAGGCCATCTTTATGTAGAGCAACAATTCTTCTTTCAGATCCTTAGCGAGTTCTTTGCCATGAGGTGCCAGGTTGAACTTCCAGTGACCTGTATTAGAGAGTGAAAGTGATAACACCAAATTTAACACATCTGCTCCCCATTCACACCTGAGACCCTGTAACACTAACGAGTCACATGACACCGGGGAGGGAAAATGGCTAATTGGGCCTAATTTGGACATTTTCACTTAGGGGTGTACTCACTTTTGTTGCCAGCAGTTTTTACATTAATGGCTGTGTGTTGAGTTATTTTAGGGGACAGGAAATTTACACTGTTATACAAGCTGTATATTCGTTACTTTACATTGTAGCAAAGTGTCATTTCTTCAGTGTTGTCACATGAAAAGATATACTAAAATATTTACAAAAACTGTGAGGGGTGTACTCACTTTTGTGAGATACTGTATATAAGAAAAAAACTGTTATTTAAAAAGTCTTAGGCAGAGGGGTTCACTGTCAGCATTCAAACACTACATAGAATGCAATAAGAAATATACGAGCACAGTCAGGGTAGCTAAAATAAACCAAAAGGGAGAGGACTAAAAACGTTCCCCCACATTTTTAAAATATATATAGCAAAAAAGGTGAGTTCAAAGCAATTTGGCCCCATAAAAGATAATCAGGGGGAGTTGGCTGCAAATGACAGGCAGTAAGTCTTCATCTGGAATATGCAGATCCGTCTTGGGCATTAGTTCATAAAAACGACTAGGGATGGACCGAACGACCCACTGTTCCGTTCGCACTAGAACTTTCCAACATCACAAAAGTTCGAAACTGAATAAGGAACCCCATTGAAGTCTATTAGACTCGAAATGTACAATTCAAAAGTGCCCATTTTGAATCCTTGTAATTGGGCATACAATGTAATTTTTAAATGAGCAGTGATTTACCAATGCTTAATGTGAAAGCATTAAAATGAGAAATAACAATGAAAAAGGAAAATTTTCTTTCAATATAGTGCCTTATTATTAAAAATAATTGCATTTATAAAGGCAAAAGTGACATTTTCCCTGCAAACTTTTTTTTATTTTGTGAACAACGGCTTGGGGAGCCTGTATGATGAGGCCACAGTGTAGTGCACTGGGAACAAGACTATAAATGTTTTGGATAAATTCTGGTGTCTCTTTTACAGACATTGGATAGAAGAAAAAGGTGCAGAAAAATTTGTCTTTGGGTGTCAAAGACCGTCTTTCACACCGTAACCCTATAGAGGTACTCCTTATGACAGCAGTAATTAGCCTTGCTGTCAAAAATTTAAATGATATGCACCTGTCAAACAGGTGCAGAAAAATTGGTCTTTTGATGTCTGTGGTACCTTCTCACTGTAACCCTATAGAGGTACTCTTGATGAAAGCGAGAATTGGCCTTGCTGTCAAACATTGCAATGATATGCACCTGTCAAACAGGTGCTGAAAAATTGGTCTTTGGATGTCTGTGGCGCCTTCACACCGTAACCCCATAGAGCTACTCTTGATGAAAGCAAAAATTGACCTTGCTGTCAAACATGTGTGGAAAATATGGTCTTTGGGTGTTAATTGTGGCCATGAAACCTTCAACATAAAAAATTTGACAAGATAAAACAAACACACACAACACTAGTCAGCCTAGAAGTCATGCAGAGATTCCAAATTGCAAAAAAACGTAATCACTGACATCAGCATCAGGGGCTTCATAGCTGCTGGTAATCCAGGACTGATTCATTTTTATAAATTTCAGATGGTCCATGGAGTCTGTGGACAGACGCATTCTATTATCAGTAACAAAACCTTGGAAAGCATGCCGGATGCAGGGCAGCCCAGCAGCTCAGTTGCATACTGGGCAAGTACTGGCCAGTGGTCTATTCTCATGACCCAGTGAATTATAAACTGGAATGCTCTCCATCTCAGTTTTTGCCTAATACACTATATGATGCAGATGCTGCCAATGGGATGTGGAAGCTGAAAGCCCTGGGCAGCGAGGACTAAAAAAATTGTGGAATGCATCACTTCAGCGGCCCTCTTCTCCACTGCTCCTCTCTTGACCAATAGAAGCCTCAAAACTATGTTTTCCATGACACTGTAACCTACCAGAGTCGGTAAAAGCATTAGATAAACTCCTCTTTAGAGTGTCCTCAAGAGATTTTGTTTTCTGCACCCCCTGTGGGAATGGGATGAGTTCCCACAGGGGGTGCAGAAAACTAGCGGTGGTCAAGGAGGGTTGCCAACCAATAGTGATCCTTCTCCTTGATTCCATGTATTCTTGGGTCCTTTCACAGGCTTTGAAGCATGAGGGAGCTCATGTACTGCAAGTTTGTAGAGGCATGAGAAGTTAGACTCCTCAGGTCACTGAGGATTACAATATCTAGAAATGCCTCCTCCCAGTCACGTACTACTCCCAAGGGTTCTGGGGATGGTAAACCATCTGTTGAGGGTTGACGTATGTCTTAATCTGCTTTAATGCCTCCAAAACTGCCAGAATCCTCCTCCTTCCTCTCTTCTTGTGTGTTCTGTGGTGTAGGAAGAATGGTATCTGCATGACTTGTCCTTAAGAGGAAAGGAAGTCCTCTTCCTCGAATATCCTGTCCATAATGCCACGCAGAATCTGCTCCAGCAGGAACACAATAGGGATTGTGTCACTGATGCATGCATTGTCACGGCTCACCATTCTTGTGGCCTCCTCAAATGGGGACAGTACATTGCATGCATCCTTTATCTGCAGCCTTTGGCGTGGGGAAAAAAGCCAAGCTGGCCAGAGTCTGCCGTTATGCCATACTCGCACAGGTACTCATTGACAGCCCTCTGCTGCATGTGCAGCTGCTGCAGCATTGCCAAAGTCGAGTTCCACCTGGTGGACTTGTCACAAATCAGGCTGTTTACAGGCAGGTGGAATTCCCACTAAATTTCAGCCAACTGAGCACTGGCTGTGTATGACCACCTGAAATGGCTACAGACTCTTTTGGCCTGGTTTAGCAGATCTTCCAATCATGGGTACCTATTTAGGAAATGCTGCACCACCAAACTGAGGACATGTGCCAGGCATGGCACATGTGTCAACTTTCCCTAAGGGCAGACAGGAGGTTTGTGCCATCACACACCACCACTCCTGGCTCCAGCTGGCATTGCGTGAACCACCTCTGGGCCTGCCCCTGCAGAGCTTCAAGAATCTCTGATCCAGTGTGGTTCCTGTCCCCTAGACATACCAACTGAAGCACTGCATGGCACCTTTTAGCCTGACTCATTGAATGACCTCTTGAACACTTAGGGGGTGCTTGTGGTTCGTAAGACGATTCAGCAGAGAAGGGCATGGAGGAGGAGGAGGTGGAGGAGGTGGTAAAGCTGACAAATCTCCCATTATCAAAACTAGCTGTATGGAGATGTGGCGGCACAACAAGCTGCAGCGCTGAGCCCTGTCCTGCATCCTTCCAAATTGCAACCAGATTTACCCAGTGTGCTGTGAATGATATATAGTATCCCTGACCATGCTTACTGGACCACGTGTCAGCAGTAACATGGACTTTGCAGCTGACTGCCTTGCCCAATGATGCCACAACATTGCCTTCCACATGATGGTACAGAGCTGGAATGGCCTTACATGAAAAGAAATACCAACTAGGAACCTGCCATTGTGTTACAGCACATTCTCCAAATTCACGGGAGGGGTCAGAATCCACCAGACGGAAAGGCAGAAGTTGTAAAGCCAGCAGCTTTGACAAGCTTGCATTTAGGCGCTGGGCATGTGGTTGGCAGTGACTGTATTTTTTTTCGCTGCAGCAGATGGGGTAGAGAAATTTGCCAGCTATATTCTAAAGCTGAAAGTGTGCTAATGGCAGATGTGCTGTAAGAACCTGGGACACCCTGCACTATACCTCCTCCATCCCCATTAGCAGTGGAGACAACCTGGCAATATGCTGTGGCTGGGGGAACATGACTGCTAATTTGTATACCAGTGTTCTCCCCTCTTCCTCAACCTCAGAACCAACATCTGAATCAAGTAATGGCTTTGCATCGTCAAGGAGCAAGTGGCTGATGCTCTGTTCAAATAACTTAGCTGACTCCTCCATGCCTGATGCTGGGGCTATGGCAGGAATTGCTGTGACAAACAAACAAAGAGCTGGGGGGGCACACCCTGAACATGCATTTCTAAAGCTGGTGCAGTTATGAACCAAGCAACATGCATATTTACAGAGAATAGCGCACACATGCAAAAGAAATGACTATCAAATATAATATAGGCAAAAAAATGGGGATTTGGTCCCACCATATGGCCATATCATGCTCAAGCCCCCCACTACGTCAAAGTACCCCATTGTCAGTGGGTCCTACACTATCCACAAAAAGAAGGATGAATCCAACCTCTCACCATTGGAGATGCTTACTCCTTACTGGGAGAGATGTGCAACTGCATTATAAGGGACCTTCTTTTTATATTTGATAGTCATTTCTTTTGCATGTGTGCGCTATTCTCTGTAAATATGCAGGAATTGCTGTGGACAAGGAGGCAGCTGCAGTGGACTGCGCACTAGTCTCTGCTAGGGTGACGGAGGATTAGGAGGATGAGGATGGTTTAGTAAGCCAGTCCACCACCTCCTCTGCATGCTGTGGCTGGATAGCATGGGCAACATCACTAAACAGAGGAAATGATGCCCTGCCTGAGGATTGACCACGTCCACCTTTGCCTGTGGACACATACGCTGCTGGCCCCCTCACAGTGCCATGGGAAGGTTTGCCTCTCCTTGTTGGCCTCCCAGACATGATGGGGGGGGGGGGGGGGGGGGTGCTTTTTAACAAAATGTAATAAAGATATGGGAATGTGTACATGGATGCACTTTAATCACTGAAAAATGGTGTTTGGTGCACTTTAACCTGAGTACTCACTACACAGACACACTCCGCCGACACACTACAATATACTGGAGTAAAACTGCAGCAACGCAATAAACTGCACTAACGCACAGAAATATACTGCGTTAAATGTGCACTAACACAAAGAAATATACTGCGTTAAACATGCACTAACGCGCAGAAGTATACTGCGTTAAACGTGCAGTAACACACAGAAATATACTGCGTTAAACATGCAGTGACGCACAAAAATTGACTGCGTTAAACGATCATTAATCTGCTATTAAAAAGGGTGCTGCGCTCCCAAATGCTCTTGTGCTAGTATCCCTTTTAATCTGTTTCCATAGCAATTTACAGAATCAGCATATCATGTCAAACCATATATAACATTAACCACTTAAGCCCCGTAAGATTTTACCCCCTTCCTAACCAGGGCCTATTTTGCGATTCGGCACTGCGTGACTTTAACGGACAATTGCGCGGGCGTGCAATGCTGTACCTAAAAGAATGTGACATCCTTTTTTTTCCCACAAACAGAGCTTTCTTTTGGTGGTATTTGATCACCTGTGCGATTTTTTGATCATGCGCTATAAACAAAACAATGGCGTCAATTTTGCAAAAATAACAATATTTTTCACATTTTTTTATATGAAATAACAATATTTTTCACATTTTTTTATATGAAATTCCCCATCAAAATTTTTTAACATTTTAGGCCAATTTGTTTTATACTACATATGTTTGGTAAAAAAAATCACAAAAAACGTCTTTTGATTGGTTTGCGCAAAAGTTATTGCGTTTACTAACAAAGGGAAAGATTTTTGTCATTTTTGTTGTTTTTTTTAACGCATAATGGTGGCGATCTGCGATTTTTTTGCGGTACTGCGACATTGCGGCGGACAGATCGGACCCTTGACTGACATTTTTGACACTTTTGGGGTTACCAGTGATATTACTACAGTAATCAGTGCTATAAATATGCACTGTTACTGTAAAATTACACTGGCAGTGAAGGGGTTAATTTTTTTTTTGAGAGAGAGAGGGGTTATGTGTGTCCCTAGGGGCGTGATTATAACTGTGATTGGCTGTGGCTTGAGGCGTAGGAACAGTGATCAACGGTCCTACATAGTAGAACCGTATGATCACTATTCCTACACAGGGGAGAATGACTAATGGCTAATGTAAACAAGCCACCTGCCTTTCTCCCTCTCCACCGACGATCGCAAGTGACCGGCGGACGATCGGGTCCGCCGGTCACATGCGCGGGGGGGTCCGTGACCGCGTGGGAGCGCGCCTCCAGCGGCGCGCGCTCACTCCCGAGACCCTCACAGGCAAAGCGACGTAGGTCTAAATATACTGTGGGCAGTCGGCAAGCAGTTAACAAAACAAACAACGCATCAGTCCATCAAGTGTCCTTTGGTATGAATTTGCTTGCATATGCTCAATCTTTCATAAAAAACAGGCTTGTGTTCACATATCCAAAAGACTGCTTCCTTAATTAGTGTTCACCACTATGTGCTTTAATCAACCACATACATTAGTGATAATCCCCTCATCCGATGTGCCCTCACCTGGGGGTTAAGGTCAACCAATGGTCTATATGCGCTTTTGTCCCTCTCTGGGGATCTGTTTTGTGCTGTTTCACTCCTTTGATCGCAATCTTGAGTTTAGAATCCTCCTTCTCTTACATTTATCTCCAAACGGCCAAATCATAAAGAGAGAAATCTGGACATAGTTCTTTATCTTTTAAAACAACCTGTTTATTAAACACTAAATAGAAAAACACTCACATTTTCCTGGTGCTTGGAGGGAGCCAAACTGTAAAAAGCATTCAGTCCTCACAGTACGGGTATAAAACAATCAGACAATATTACCATGGTATGCTCACAATGCGCGCCTCAGGGTGACCCTGAGGAAGCCACATGACCCTGTGGCATAACACGTAGGGGTGACTCCAGTGTAGATCATCCAATTGTGGCTAGGTGAAAGCAATGAACAATCCAAGTGATAAAGAAATAGAAAATACAAAATAAAAACACTGAAGGTGTAGATAAACACTAAGTGTATATTGTGACACAAATAAATATATTGATATATTGTTGTGTATATAGGATGAGTGCAGCTTCGTTTTTTTATTGTTTTAATAGCTATTCAGTGTTTTGGCAAGGCTGAACTAGGAGCTGCAGCTTTTCCTTATTGTTTGCTATCTCTGTATTCTCATCTTGTTCCTGTTGTGATAGTGCAGGGGTTTTCACATACCTGACTATTTGCACATGGTTAGAGGAGGATCTACAAAAGGAGGGAAGGACAAACTAAGGGATTGCAATAAGATACTCCTGAATTCCATAACAACACAGAGGAATAGAAATTTGGTGAAAATTTGCACTGACATTAAAAGTATACAGGAGGAATTAGCCTGGTTCGTTGATATTCCGCCTTTAACACCTGGGATGGGAGAATCAATGAGCAGATGGTTACTTTTGAAACTGACATGATCACTAAGAAATCTGTCAAATTTGAAAGGGATAGGTTGGACTACCAAGAGGGGCGGGAATTAAGCTGGAAGAGGCAAACAGAAAGGGATGAGTCTAACAGGGGGAACCCTAGATGGGATAGCAACCCTGGACCCCATAGAGACGCCAGCCAGGGACATAACAGGGCCCAGAATAGAGGTTCCAATAAATGGAACTATTACCACAACAAGAAATCCAAGCATTATATTAATGACACGACTATCAGAGATGGTAATCACAATAGGAATGGGGGTCCCAATCCCTGGGTAGACAATGGGCCTAGTTTGGATAATAGGCTGAGAATGCCCACAGCTAGACCCTCCGGTGTCCAACCAGCATTTCAGCATTTAGGAAATCTGGGTACTCCCTCTGCACCCTCTACAAATAACGACAATGGTATTACATGTGGACAGGCCCGACTGGATGGAAGGGACATCCAAGATACGGGGGCAAGCCATAATGAAAGGAACAGACACCATCTGGATCCCTGCTCTAAAGGGGAAGGTGAACAGAATACCAGTTCCCCTTTTTTAGAGCCGGGGGCTTTGGGGGTTTTTTCACTCCAGCAGCCAAACTACGTCTCAGCTCACTCCCACAGAGGCAGCTAGTAGGAAAGAGGGAAGAAGGAGGAAGAGAGGAAAGAGAGGTGGTAAAAAAGTCCAAAAGAGGAAAAAAGTAGAGCAAGAACACTCCACCATCAAAATCTACAATCTATCTAGTTCTGTTTTCTCAGATACCGAGCTGAATCTATTGCGCAAGGGACTTAATTTTGCTCCCAGAAATCAGCCCAACATGTTTGAAATTTTTGTTGACCTCAATAATTACATTAGAATCCTTACATTAAAAAGATACTAGAACTAAAGAAAAATCACCTTTTAAGGTAATAACCAATCCTTGAGTAATTATCGTAAAACATATGAGTAATTGTATTAATGTTATACAAAATATGAAAAACTGTACAATTCAAAAAAAGGAAAATGAGACATTAAAAATACATGTGGCCATAAGTTACATCACTAGAACGTGGAGTGGCTGAGAATTCCAATGAATGGTCTGATGCGTTTCGGACTTTGGCCTTTTTCAGAGGTCAAATGGAGGTATATCTCAGACTAAGGGTACAAGAAGATACAAATCTTTAATATGTAGCTATAGATATATAATATAACATGTTATACACAGAGTTTTCATACATATAACAAAATATACAGAGTATCTGCTGTATTTAGGTATGTACCAATATAATACTTTGTGATGTAATAAAATCTGATAATATATACGTACCACTGATGCCAATCCATGGGATGTATATAGCCACTATTTTAAAAACAGACAGAAGGTGTTATGCATCCAAATGGACTGCTATAACTTTGACAAGGCCAGATAATATGGCTCAATCACAAGAAAAAAGAGAATAAATTGCCACGATTAAATGGGGAAAGAGATGACAAGCCGTCATTTCATGGCAAAGATAGCCGCCCTCTACCAATGGTTCCCACAAGGATCCCTGTGATCAGTCCCAAATGGGGTATCTGAAAAAGGGGCTAGAAGAGCAAGATGAGAAAAAATAAATATAGTACTCAAGGCAAAAATTGGCTGTGATGAAAATAATTTAAATGTATTGTATTAAGAAATACATACTATATAACATGTGTAAGTATATCACAGTCTTGATAGCATGTAAGCCTTGAAGTATAACTGGGGTGGCTGCTCTAATGGTCCTCTAAGGAGAGATGTAGTTTTAGGATTCCATAGCCCAAATTACTTAATTTGATGATACTGAGGGGAAATAGGGGTAAAAATAGGGGTAAAAGGTCGTTGAGCCAGGCAGTCAATAAGGTAAGTATAAAAATGTACAATAAGGACTCATAGGGCCTGACAGCCATAAATATTAAAAGACATACCAGTGAAAGAGTGATGGTATAACGGAAAATGTGGTAGTATATATAGAGAGAGCCATATCAATCCCATAGCAGAGTCTATAACCACCAAGTGAAAGGTATGAAAAATTGCAGAGCAGGGAGTGTAACAACCATGCTCTGCCCAAGTGTAGAACCCACAAAGTAGGTGGTCCCAAGATGCCCCAAAAGAAAGAAGAAAGTAAGAACATGATCGATGACCAAAAGAAACAAAGTAGATGTTGCCTGGGTCAATTACCTGCATGTGGGGTTAGATGGATTCCTATGGCAGTACGCATCTGAGTGTCGGGCGTCCGCCATATAAGGACGCCAGCGCATGCGCAGATGGCGGGACCAGGTCACTCCCGCACATGGTGTGGACCAATCGGGGTCCCCCGTGTCCGGAGCGCACGGCGCAGGCCACAGGGGAAGTGTGCGCCGCGAAGTGCGCTCCAGGCACGCCGATGCACAACGTCATCAGCCATCGGTATGCGTCGTGAGACGCCTCCTAGGACCGAGGAGGGGCGAACTGAACGCCCCTTTGTGCGCCTGGGGGAATGAACAGAAGGCAGGGGGGAGGATCACCTCGCCAGAGTGACATACAATTGTGCAGCAGATACTCTGTGTTACAGAGTACGGACACAGAGGAGAAAATGTAGTAACAACAAAAATCTAACAGCATTAATCGCCAATTACTGATGGTCATTGGCATGTATTAGATTATTATATTTGCCAACCTTGGATTGAAGGCATGTATCTTGGTATTTACTTAAATAATAATCAAGTCGAGAGATTTGAAAAGAATGCAGTACATAAAAAGAGAAGAAGGTATTGTGTTATGACATAATATTGATAACCTTATATTGCCAAGGAAGGGCATATAACTCACCTTAATTCCTTGACAAGAACCCTAGATTATTAGATAAAGAACAGTGACCAAGTGTTATTCAAAATGTATATCATATGTCAGATTGCCAAGATTGTTATGTCAAGTAACCAAATTACTGTAAGGCAGATCAAAAATCCACTTGTTAAGGTTAAACTCTAAGGCCCCATCGGCCACTGACCGACAGGGCAGACACCATCTGGATCCCTGCTCTAAAGGAGAAGATGAACAGAATACCAGTTCCCCTTTTTTTAGAGTAAAAATCTACAATCTATCTAGTTCTGTTTTCTCAGATACCGAGCTGAATCTATTGCGCAAGGGACTTAATTTTGCTCCCAGAAATCAGCCCAACATGTTTGAAATTTTTGTTGACCTCAATAATTACATTAGAGTCCTTACTTCAAAAAGATACTATGCCCTTAAAAGTAATGCCAATAAAGGTTTGGAGGACCCTGTGGAAATGGGAGGGGCGGACTCGATACAGGAAGGTCAAGCTCTTGCCATCTTGGAAGAATTATTGTAGGAGGGGAGCTGTGAAGACCTGGAAATGGAACTCCAAACTCTGGAGGAATGGAATAGAAATATGATCCATACGGATTTTAAACCCTAATCCACATTCTTCCCAAATTGGGTTAAAGGGAACTTCATTTCCACTTTTTACGAAGTAGTCTTGGAAGAATTCAGGAACATATGTCAAACTCAAGATCCAGAGGCAACTAAGTTTGGAAGTCGAGGAAGGGACCCAAAACACGATATGACAACTGAGGTCATCAAAAGCATTAAGGATAAAGACCAGGTGGTCATTAGGCAGGCAGATAAGGGTGGTGAATTGGTGATTCTAGACAGATCGGCCTATCTACCTGAAGCCAAGAGGCTGCTAGATGATAGAAACACCTATGAGACCCTTCTTAACCACTTGCCGACCGCCGCACGACTATATACTGCGGCGGTCAGCCCCGTACAGGCAAAGTGACGTAGTGCTACGTCGCTAGCCTGAGAGCCTTTAGGGGGCGAGCGCACGCCGCCGAGCGCGTGACGCCGGAGGCGGGCTCCCGCCCCCTCTCGTTTCCTAACGACAAGACTAGTACTATGCCTGGCTGCCAGTGCCAGGCCAGCCTATTTGCAAAAGAAATCCTGATTTGAATTAAATTGTTGCTGCCAGTGCCAGCCTATTTGCAGAAGAAATCCTGATTTCTTGGAATAAAATCGTTGCTGCCAGTGCCAGCCCAGCCTATCTGCAAAAGAAATCCCTAAGTAGAAGTCACTCCTCTCTCCAGTCCTCCACTTACCTTGGGTGTGCTGTGCGGTGTGGCTGCAGTGTGTTCCCGCTGGACATAGTACAGGAGATGGTCAGAGACTGCAAACATGATACAAGAGATGGTCAGAGACTACGGACCTGATACAAGAGATAGTCAGAGACTACAGACATGATACAGAAGATAGTCAGAGGCTGAGGACATGATACAGGAGATGGTCAGAGACTGAGGACATGATACAGGAGATGGTCAGAGACTGCGGACATAGTACAGGAGATGGTCAGAGACTGCAGACATGATACAAGAGATGGTCAGAGACTACGGACCTGATACAAGAGATGGACAGAGACTACAGACATGATACAGAAGATAGTCAGAGACTGAGGACATGATACAGGAGATGGTCAGAGACTGAGGACATGATACAGGAGATGGTCAGAGACTGCAGACATGATATAAGAGATGGTCAGAGACTGCAGACATGATACAGGAGATGGTCAGAGTCTGCAGACATAGTACAGGAGATTGGCAGAGATTGCAGACATGATACAGGAGATGGTCAGAGTCTGCAGACGTAGTACAGGAGATGGTCAAGAGACTGCGGATGTGATACAAGAGAAGGTCAGAGACTGCAGGCATGATAGAAGATAGAAGGACCCTAGGGGGGCCGGAGAGCACAGGGAAAGCAGAGAGCACTGGAGGAGCTGAAGGGCAAGGGGGGGGGGGGCTGGAGATAATAAAGGGGGGGGGGGCGTGGTCTGGACATGGACGGCTGAGGTTGTGTTCTCCCCGAGCTCCGTGCCTGTCCGACCTTTACCCGGCCGACGTTTGCTATAGACGCCTGGGATGAGGTCAGCGAAGCGCAGGAAGACAAGGGGAGCAGCTGGACCATCGAATACCCCCCGCCGGAAACCCGGTTCGTGGAGATATTCAACAATTCTTCTCGCCCACACCGGCTTCCGCCACTGCAGCCAACATGGCGGACGCACGCTCTCCTTCGCTCCAGGAAGCGAGCCCTCACCCGACATCGCCGGCTTCCCCGCAGCCTCAGAGTCCCTGTCGGACACACCTGCCGCATTTTGTGCCCCGGGAACTAGTCCATCTCAGCTCCCTGCTCGGGTTGAAGTTGACGCCGAGCTCCGCGCCCTGCTGTGCGCTCTCCCCACCAAAGCTGACATTGAGGCGATCGTGGGCCGCCTGGAAGCGAAACACCACCGTGAAGTAACTGCAGTCCGGGTTGAGGTGCAACGTGTGGCGGATCGAGTGTCGGCGGGTGAAGGAGCGGTCCAAGCTATGGTTGGTCCTGGCGACGGTGGAAGCGGCTCAGAGGTCCCAGGAGGAGGTGACCATAGCCATGCAGATCCACTTGGAAGACTTAGAGGACCGCAGCAGACGGAACAACGTCCGGATCAAGGGACTACCAGAAGCCACGGGCACTGATGACTTTCCCGCAACGGTCTCTGCGATTTTCGCCCAGCTCCTGGGGGATGCTTAACCCCCCCACATGGACTTTGACCGTTTACATAGGGCACTTGGCCCTCGTTCCTCAGATCCGGACAGGCCGCGAGATGTACTATGCCGCCTACACAGGTTTGCTCACCGCGAACTTATCATCCGAAAAGCCTGGGATGTGGGCACACTGGACTTTGATGGAGCTGCCCTTAAACTGCTGCCAGACCTGTCCAGGGCCACGCTGTACTGACGGGCCCTGTTGAGACCTTTACTGGACTTGGCTCGCCGCAGCGGTGCCACCTACAGATGGGGATACCCGCTCTCCGTCACCTTCCACAAGCCGAACTTGTCCTTTACACTCCGCTCCCAGGCAGAGCTGCCTGCCCTCTTTGCCTTTTTTGAAGCTGAACCCATCCAAGTGCCCAACTGGCTCCTCCTGTTGCCAAGACTGTCCGACCGCACACCACCTCCATCAGGGGGCTTTATCGGATCTCCTCGTCCACAGCGGTCTCTGCGGAACTCCAGACCCAGAGCGCCTGAAGCACACAGGGGACCTTGACTGCCTGCACTGTCCGAACTTTGCTCCCTTTGATGACCCGGGATACGCCACCGCCTAGCTGAACTGACTCCTGTTTTCTTCACTTCACCCCCCTGCCACCCGCATGGACCAGGTTTGCTTGTTGTGGGTGCCCCCCCCCCCCTTCATGCCCGAGCTGTGCCCCTTTTGACTGCCCCACAATGTTTGACTGTCCAGACCGTCCCTGATGTCCTGCACAGGCCTGCGGCTGCTCAGCCTGCATTTCCTACTATCCACAGCATTTGCCGTGCTTCTATTCGGGGGCCCCGCCTGGACTTTGGTTACAGACGTACGGGACGTCCTCTCCCACCCCCCCCCCACCACCTCCTTGGTCATCAATGACCTTCATGCTGCCGTGCTTCGGTCACGAGGGTTAACACCGAGGGGGGGGGGGGGGATTTCCACGGGTTCCTTCCGTATTCTGCTGGGCAGGGGGGTGGGGCGGGAGGGCCTCCTGGGGATGTCAGGGGGATATGTTTCATGGGGTGCTGTTTATTTTACTGTTTATCTCTGCACACTCCGCAAGCCCTGGAGCCGGGTTGATGTTTGACCCCTAGACTCTTGTGGGTCAATTGTGAGGTGTACAGACAGGTCTGATTGCACTAACTGTTTTGTTTCATACTTGTTGAAATTACTGTGGGTTTCACTTATGCCTTCAGAGGTTCTCTGACTGCTCCCTTCTTACTGACGTATTGTCCCTCTGTCTCGCTATCACTGACGTCTTGTCTTCCTGCGCTGCTCTCAGGTATGCTCGTTTCTCTCATATGTGTTTCCTTTTACCTTCCACCCCTTATTCTCCCTTGTGTTCACATGCATAGTGCTGGGCGGGTCGGACAGCTGGACTCGGGATTCCTCGTATTGCTTGAGTTGTCCTATTCCAACTCTCGACCCCCAATAGGTTGACGCTTGGTGGACTCCTTGTTTACCGGCGTCCGTGCAGTTATTTCTGCTCTTTAGATCTACTGTCTTCTCTACCCCTCTTACTGCCTTCTGTTCCCCCATCCGCCTCTCTTTTCTTACCCTACCGCCTTTCTCAGCACTTTCCTCCTAGTCGTGCCCTTACCTGCCCCCCCTCCCCCCTTCTTTCTCTTCGCTGCTCCTAGCCCCCCTTTTTTTTGGTCTCCCCCCTCCTACCCTCCCCCCTTTTTTTTTTTTGTGTGTATTCCCTGCTCCGTACGAGGCCATGGACACTATCCGCGTGATCTCCCTAAATGCCAAGGGGCTCAACGTCCCCGAAAAGCGGAAGGTCCTCCTCAATGAGCTACACCGTAACAAAGCAGATGTGGCTTTCATTCAGGAGACCCACTTCAAGGACGATCGCCTTCCACTCCTCAAAAACCGTTTCTATCCCTTCACGTACCACGCCACCAATGCTGTGGCGAAATCTAAGGGGGTTTCCATCCTCCTCTCTGCCAGGGTTCCCTGGCACTGTGAGGGAACTATGGCAGACCCTGCGGGCCGTTTCCTGTTTTTGAAAGGGACAATGGGCCTAGCCCGCCTCACCTTTGCATGCATCTACGCCCCTAACGAGGGACAGGCCTCCTTCATGGTGAGCGTGCTGGAGAAGTTGACCGCGTTTCAAGATGGCCAGCTTATAGTGGGAGGGGACCTCAACATCCCCTTTGTACCATCGGTGGATACCTCTTCTGGGACATCCTCGATCCATCACGGGCTCAGGAAGAAATTTCTCCAAGCTCTTCACGGCGCGCAGCTGGTAGATGTCTGGAGACTCCAACATGGTGGTGAACGGGATTATTCTTTCTACTCCCCTCCCCACCGGACATATTCCCGCATCGACTATTTTTTAGTGCCCCACCGCCAACTTCACGCGGTAAAATCCACCGCGATAGACTCGATCACCTTCTCAGACCACGCGCTTATCTCTATGACTTACTGCCTAACTGAGGGCTCAGAGATGGGGACTAGAGTCTGGCGCCTGAGTGACTCGCTGCTCCAAAACGCCGAGGTGCAGGCTGAGGTCCAGCGCGAGCTCACAGAGTATTTCCGGGTAAACTGCCCGGATGAGTGCGACGCAGGGATGATTTGGGAGGCACACAAGATGGTGATACGTGGACTTTTTATTAAGCACGGCTCCCGTCTTAAGAAACAACGCCAACTGATGCTAGAGCAACTGTTGGGAGAGATCCATGCTCTAGAAACAAGACACAAACGCTCCTTCTCGAGGGAATTGGAGCAAGAACTTGTCGCGCTCCGCCAAAAGGTTCACGACATCCTTTTTATGAAAGCTAAGACTGATCTACAAAGGTCTCGTCAGAAATTTTATCTTTCGGGCGACAAATGTGGCCGGCTACTGGCATCCTCCATTCGGGCTCAGAGGCTGGCGAACTATATCCCACACATTCAATCACCCTCGGGCCGTCGGGTTGCCCTTCCGAAGCAAATTGCGGCGACCTTCCGCGACTTCTTCTCCACTTTGTACAACCTGCCTCCCTCAGTATCCCCGGCGTCTCACCTGGAGGAATACATAGCCTCTGCACACTTGCCTTCCCTTTCAGCGGAGGGTAGCGAACTGCTGGAGGCCCCAATTTCACTGCTGGAACTCCAAAGCGCTCTCAGCTCCTTCAAAGCGGGCAAGGCCCCTGGACCTGACGGCTTCAAGCTCCCGTACTATACCACTTTCCTCCCCACCCTCGGCTCCCACTGGGTGAATTGGCTCAACCTCCTGGGATCTGGAGAGTCTGCTTTCCCGAGGGACTCCCTCCGGGCGCATATCTCCCTCATCCCGAAGGAAGGGAAGGACCCCTCCATCTGCGCCAGTTACCGCCCGATCTCTCTATTAAACGTGGACCTGAAGGTGTTCGCCAAGATTTTGGCGAGCCGACTCGGACCATACATGTCCCGCCTGGTTCACTTGGACCAGGTTGGTTTTATCCCATCCAGAGAGGCCCACGATAACACCACCAAGGTCTTGAATCTTGTTCATGTTGCCCGGTCGACCAATACACCATGCGTTTTCCTTAATACAGATGCTGAAAAGGCTTTCGACCGGGTCAGCTGGAGATTCATGACGTCTACTTTGCGATCCGTGGGTCTTGGTTCCACCATGCTCTCTTGGATTGGGCACCTTTACTCGGGCCCGACTGCGCAGGTGAAGTGTAATGGAGTCCTCTCGGAACCCTTTTCGATCGCTAATGGTACTCGCCAGGGGTGCCCTCTATCCCCCCTGCTTTTCGCCCTTTCCCTGGAGCCTTTCCTCTGTAGGGTGAGGGCGAATCCGGACATTTCCGGGCTTACAGTTGGGGAGGCTGAGTGTAAGGTCTCTGCATACGCAGATGACATGATGTTCTCCATATCTAATCCTGTCGTTTCTGCGCCCAATCTCCTCAAGGAGCTGGCACTGTATGGTACCCATGCCAACCCCAAGATCAACCTCAGCAAGTCGGAGGCGATGGGGGTCGCTATCCCCCCGACCTTGATGGCCAACATCTCTTCCTCATTACCTTTCCGCTGGACCAAGGGGGCGCTCACTTATTTAGGCACCCGCATGGCACCGGACGTCTCGAAGCTCTACGACCTCAACTTTGCTCCGTTGCTGGTCACGGTCCACCAGCTTCTTGAGTCCTGGTCGACCGGCATTCATTCATGGTTTGGGAGGTGCAACCTGCTAAAAATGTCAGTCCTTCCCAAGGTGTTGTACCTGCTTCAGGCCCTCCCGGTTAAACTGCCGTCTGCCTTCTTCAGACAACTGCACTCCTTGTTCATATGGTTTATCTGGGCTTCGGGCTCGCCACGACTGTCTCGGACGCTCTTGTCCCTGCCCAAACAATGTGGGGGTTTGGCCCTGCCCGATGTACACAAATATTACCAGGCAACCCATCTTGGACGCCTACTGGACTGGCGCAGACACTCCTCCAGTAAATTGTGGGTCTGCCTGGAACTGGCGCAATCGACGATACCTCTGGGGGGTGCCCCTTGGTGTACGGGACACTGGCCGTCCTCGCTTACGTCTCACCCTACGATTGGGGCCACCCTTTCTGTTATAGCCCCGATCCTCTCTCATCCTGCCATCTCTTCGGCCACTTCTCCGCTATTCCCGATTCTGGGGAACCCGGCGTTTTCACCGGGCCTATCAGACCGCGCCTTCCAACCGCTGGTCGAACGCGATCGCAGAGTGGCATCTCACTTTATGTGCCCTGGAGATTGGCCCTCCATAGCAGCGCTGACAGTCCCCGCGGGCCGCTTTGCCCTCAATTTCTGGCCGGCGGTGCAACTACACCACTTTCTCTCATCACTACCAGCCCCGGACCTCTTTAATAGGGAATTGACCCCCTATGAGGTATTATGTGAGGGTGAGGGGACGCTTCCACACACGTTATCCCAGGCCTACCACCTCCTAACTTCCCCGGCAGAGGACTTTACCCCTCCTTTCATTTCCAAGTGGGAACAAGATCTTCAGATTTCCCTCTCGCCAACGCAGAAGTTGAACGTCTGCACCATCGCACTGAAGACACCAACCTGTACCAAACTACAGGAATCCAACTATAAACTACTCACCAGGTGGTACAGGGTTCCTTCCCGTCTGAGCAGGATTTTTCCGGGGACCTCGGACACCTGCTGGCGATGCCAGGAAGAAAGGGGTACCTTACTCCACATATTTTGGTCCTGCCTGAAGATACGAGACTTTTGGACAGCTGTGGGTTCCTTGCTACGGGACCTCACCGACCACACTATTCCTGACTCGCCGGAGTTCTTTCTCCTGCAACTAACCAGCATACCGATGAGGAAATACAAAAAGTCTATTGTCCCACACGTCCTCTGTGCAGCAAAATCCTACATCCCACTGTTCTGGAAAACCTCCCGGTCGCCCACCATCAAGGACTGCATGCAGAGGTTGGTCGAGATAAACAGAATGGAGGATCTGACTCTCACAGCACTCCACGACGTGATAAATATGAGAAGGTTTGGGGATACTGGAAGGTCTTGGTCCTCTCCGATCAAGGGAAGTCTCTGTTGTGCTCATGAACCCGGGCGGGGAGCCTGTCCGGGAGGGGAGCGGAGCCTAGTATGGAGCGGTCTTCCCCCCCCTCCCTCCCCCCCTTTTTCTTCGTCCCCTGTGGTCTTCTGTTTTGTTCCCTCCTGTTTGTACACCCTCTTCTCTTTCTGTTATTTTTCTTTTTCTACCTCAAGTTTTGCTATCTGTGCCTTACGCTACGAATATGCTGCGCAGACACTGAGTCTGTACTAGACATTGCTTCTGGTCTAGTGTTAAAGTAAACACCATCAAGTGCCTCAGCGGAGGCCTTGTGCCTCGGACATTTGTTTTGTACTTGCCGACGCTTGCATGAAGTTCTTAATTTTTTCTTTGTTGATGCCTCAGTTTACGCTATGCCCTCTGTATCAGTCATACTTCTGCGTGAGTTTATTGTCCATTCACTTGTTGCTTGTCTTTGTGATATGCATATCTTGGTTACACTGTACTGTATTGACTTATGCTTCAACTTTTACAATAAATCATATTTGAAAAAAAAATAAAGGGGGGGGGGGGGTTTGGAAAGCATTGCAGGGGACTTGGAAGGCGCAGGGTGTGGAGTGGATAGCACTGGGGGGGGGGGGTTGGGCAGGGAAAAACAGGGGGATGGAGAGCATGGGGGGAGGGGGGGGACTGGAGAGCACTGGGGGGGAACTGGAAATCACTTAGGGGGTGCCAGGGAGCACAGGGGGTTGGAGAGCACTGGGGAGCCAGAGAGCATAGGGGGAGATGAAAAGCGCTGTGGGGACTTGAAGAGCATGGGGGGGCTAAGGATCACAGGGGGTGGCGGCTAAAGAGCACGGGGGGGGGGGGTAAAGAGCACTGGGGGGTTAAGAGCACTGGGGGGGGGGTTAAGAGCACTGGGGGGGGGGGTTAAGAGCACTGGGGGGAGTAATAGCACTAAGGGGGTTAAGAGCACTGGGGGCTAAGAGTACTGGGGGAGGGTTAAGAGCACTGGGGGGGCTAAGATCACTGGGGGGGGGTTAAGAGCACTAGGGGGGGTTAAGAGCACTGGGGGACTAAGAGCACTGGGGGGGGGGGTTAAGAGCACTGGGGGAGGGTTAAGAGCACTGGGGGAGGCTAAGATCACTGGGGGGGGGTTAAGAGCACTGGGAGGGCAATAAAAGAAGTTGTATAGGAGGGGGATGGGACAGCTGCATATAGATAAATTAATATTTCCATATTTCTCCTGCAGCCACAGAATGCCTGCAGAAGGGAGGAGGAGAGTCAGGCATCCAGCGACAGCAGGAGCCGGAATAGGGAAACATCAAATCCTCTATATGCAGCCGCCCCATCCCCCTCCTATTCAGCACACACGGGGCTGCAGGCACTTACCTTCTCCCCGCCACCGCTGCCCCCCGTGAGCAGCCCGGATTGAAGGAGCTGCCACATCTGCAGCTGCTTCACACAGAAATGCGGGTTGGGCTGGCCGGGCCGGGCAGGACACCGGCCTGACACCCCCCCAGTGAGTGGCACCCGGGGCGGGGAAGAAGCGGGAACATTTGACTGTTGACTTGTCCGGCTCCGCGGCCAATCAGCCTTCTGCTGGGGGGGGGGGGGGTGTAACTCACACCCCCCTTGAGCAGAAGGCTGATTGGTCGCGGCGCCGGCCGCAGTGAGGGAAACTCTCTGGAATTAACCCTTTCACTGCCACCACCTCTACGTTATCAGCCCAGAGGACGCTCGTAATTTTAGAAATACCAATTATGATTTTAGAATAATCGTCTGTAACACGCACTGTCAACACAGACAGGAATGTTCAGAGGATTTATTCTATACAGTAGCACTCTTCAAGAGACAGGTTCGTTGTTAGTTTGCATTAAGAGCTTAGGGACAAGATTAACACTTTTCAAAATAAAGTTTAATAATAAAAAGGTTAAAATTGGTGCAAATAAAATATTTACAGAAACAAGGTGTTTCAAAGAAATAGAGACATAATCCAGCAATTAGAAAAATAAGGTAGAATTGAGAAGTAAGGATACTTGCATTCAATGTCCTGAGTGTTACCAGAGTTCAGAGTTCAATAGCTGAGCCAGTTGTGATCGGTTCTCAAACTTGATAGATGTTCCTTCTTGATGTTACCATGATAACAAAGTTTGAGCAAGCTTTTCTCTAAGATCAAAGGGGCGTTGCGGATACCCCTGACCAATTAAAACAGAGGGGCAATGGGCTGTCCTGGGTTTATGACAAACATCAAGACCTCCTTTGTGGACAGAGTCATGCCACTCTCAATATCTCGAAATATGTAATGGTTACATTCTTTAAACTGCTAGCTTATCATTCAGCATGTCATTTGCCATCAAAAGATACTAAACATGAATACATGATCACACAGGGAATATCTTATCGCTATCTTCTATTCTATATGTGATAGGGTGGTCATGCATGGTCTTAATTCGATCAGTATGACATTTCTCATCCAAATATATACTTATTGTTAATGTTCCTGTCTGCATTGATGAATTGTGTATGTATTGTTACATTTTCTAATGAACAGCTTGGCTGCGTGGTATTTATGACACAACTCTGGTCAGCCTTAATGGATTTGCTCAGTTTTACGACCGGCCTGTTCTGGAAGAACAACATCTAGCCAGGTTTCCTGTCTGTACTGAGATAAAGTTTCTTTGAAGGGCCCAGCCCCCCTGCATTCTTTAAGTTAATTGAGGTAGGGAGAGGGGGGAGAAAATATCACTGAGTATATCTGGTCTGCCTGTCATGGCCGCTCTGAACAAAATGGTTGCCCGTGACAAAATGGTTGCATGTGACAGCTTTTAGTATATCCAGTGCAGGATATCATTACAGTTTCATCCTCTGCTCCCTCTGTGAAGGCAGGATGAGCTCTGCAACTTTACCCTTGTAACGTGGATCAAGAAGGGTTGCCAACCAGTTATTATCCCTCTCCTTGATAGCACAAATCCTCGGGTCCTTTCGCAGGCTTTGCAGAATCAGGGAGCCCATGCAATGTAAGTTGGAGGAGGCATGAGCTTCTGAGTCCTCTGGGTCATTAATAATGACATTGTCAGCAGAAGCAACCTCTCGTCAACCACATACAACTCCTGGGGTTTCTGGGGAATCAAAACCATCCCTTGAAGACTGCTGAATGCTATCCTCTACATCCATGCTGCCGCAATCCTCCTCTTCCTCCTGTGTGTTTTGTGGCCCTGCAGGAATGATATCTGCATAAAGGGGGCATGGTGAGGAAAGGAAGTCCTCCTCTTCCTCCCACTGTTCTGCCTCAAGTGCCCTGTCCATGATTCCTCGAAGCGTGTGCTCCAGCAGGTAGACTAGAGGGATAGTGTCACTGATGCATGCATTGTCCCGGCTCAAAATCCTTGTGGCCTCCTCAAATGGTGACAGGACAGTGCATGCATCCGTTATCAAAAGCCACTGGCGTGGCTAAAAAAAGCCAAGCTCCCCTGACTCTGTCCTTGTGCTATACTCACACAGGTACTCAATGATGGCCCTCTACTGTGTGTGGAGCCGCTGCAGCATTGCCAATGTTGAGTTCCACTTGGTGGGCATATCACAAATGAGGCGGTTGATGGGCAGGTTGAATTCCTGTTGAATGTCAGATAAGCGAGCATTGGCTTTGTATGAACACCGGAAATGGCCATAGACTTTTCTGGCTTGCCTGGTCAAGAAACACTGCACCACCAGATTCAGGACATGTGCCAAGCATGGAACATGTGTCAAGTGTCCCTGTCAAAGGGCAGAGATAAGGTTGGTGCCATTGTCGCATAAAACCATTCCTGGCTCAAGCTGTCATTGGTTCAACCATCTCTAAACCTGCCCCTGCAGAGCTGACAGAATCTCTGCTGCGATGTGACTCCTATCCCCTAGACAAACCAACTGAAGCACGGCATGGCATCTTTTAGCCTGACTGCTTGCATAGCCCCTTAAACGCTTAGGGAGCACTGCTGCTTCAGAGGTCAATTGAGCAGAAGAGGACATGGAGGAAGAAGAAGATGAGGAGGAGGAGGTGGTGGTGGAGTAGCCAGATGTGGCAGAACCAGCACCAGCTTTTTGGAGGCGTGGTGGAAAAACAAGCTGCAACACTGAACCCTGTCTTGCATCTTTCCCAGCTGCCAGCAGAGTTACCCAGTGCGCCGTGACGGAAATGTAACATCCCTGTCCATGCCTGCTGGACCAAGAGTCAGCAGTAATGTGAACCTTCCTGCTGAATGCTCTGTCCAACGAGGCCAAAACTTTACCTTCCACATGATGGTAGAGAGCCGAAATGGCCTTATGCAAAAAGAAATGGCTTTTTGGTACCTGCTACTGTGGTACAGCACATTCCCAAATTCACGAAAGGTAGCAGAGTCTACCAGATGAAAAGGCAGCAATTGTTATGCTAGCAATTTGGCCAAGCTAGCATTATGACGCTGAGGATGTGGATGGCTGGGACAGTACTTCTTTCTATGGTTCAGCAACTGGGGTAGTGAAATTTGCTCAAATCAAGTAGTGGTGTACTGCTAGCAGATTGGGTGCAAGTCTCTGTAGCACTCATTGCTATACCATCATCCCAATCAATGCAGGGATTTGAGAAGACACGAGGTATAGAGATGGCCTCGGTTCACGGCGAATTTTGCTTGTTCGCTACCCGCCAAATTTTCGGACACATGGCGTAGTTCGCGGTGGCCATATTTGTTTACATTGGGGAGAACTTTGACCCGTGACACAGCCGTCAGGTGGAACGGGACAGCCAATTGAAACATTCCAGCACATGGACAGTCCCCCTACCCTATAAATAGACCCGATCTGGCGGCCATTTCACATTCCGCTTTCTGCCAGTGTAGGGAGAGGTCTGCTGTGCTCATTAGGGAGAGTTTGCTAGACACATATAGCGCTGTGAAGATCCACAAAAGCCCTTTTCAGGGCTGGTATTTTGGTATAGGCCTTCTACAGTCTCTTTTCAGGCTAGGGACAGGTATCCTGGGGTTGCTTTAGGGGCAGTTAGAGATCGGCTGCAGTCACAAATCGCTCTGTCAATGTCCACAAAAGTCCTTTTGAGGGCTGGTATTTTGGTATAGGTCTAGTATCTTTAGAGCTTAGGGGCAGGTATCCTGCGGTTCCTGTAGGGGAAGTTAGAGATCGGCTGCAGTCACACACAAATTGCTTTGTCAATGTCCACCAAAGTAATTTAAAATGCTCCAATGTGGTTTTAGGGTCTATTACAATCTCTTTACTATAGGGCCAGGTATCCTGTGGTTGCTGTAGGGGCAGTTAGAGATCGGCTGCAGTCACACAGAAATCGCTTTGTCAATGTCCACAAAAGTCATTTAAAATGCTTCAATGTCATTTTAAGGTCTATTACAGTCTCTTTACTATAGGGCCAGGTATCCTGTGGTTGCTGTAGGGGCAGTTAGAGATCAGCTGCAGTCACAAATCGCTCTGTCAATGTCCACAAAAGTCCTTTTGAGGGCTGATATTTCGGTATAGGTCTAGTATCTTTAGAGCTTAGGGGCAAGTATCCTGTGGTTGCTGTAGGGGCAGTTAGAGATCGGCTGCAGTCACACACAAATCGCTTTGTCAATGTCCACCAAAGTAATTTAAAATGCACCAATGTCATTTTAGGGTCTATTACAGTCTCTTTACTATAGGGGCAGGTATCCTGTGGTTGCTGTAGGGGCAGTTAGAGATTGGCTGCAGTCACACAGAAATCGCTTTGTCAATGTCCACAAAAGTAATTTAAAATGCACCAATGTCATTTTAGGGTCTATTACAGTCTCTTTACTATAGGGGCAGGTATCCTGTGGTTGCTGTAGGGGCAGTTAGAGATTGGCTGCAGTCACATAGAAATTGCTCTGTTAATGTCCACAAAAGTCATGTAAAGGGCTGCAAATTTCTTGGTATTGCTGTGCAGTGCACTAAAAAGGGGGGGGGGGTGAGGGGGGTAATCCACAGTATAACATACTTTGTAGAAAGCATATTATAGTGGATTAATACTATTATTGTCCACTGTGCAGCATTGTGACAGGTGTGGTGGTGAGACTGAGAGTTTCTACAGCAACACTACACACAGTGATGAAAGCACTTATAATGTATTATAACTGGTGTGATAGACCCCCCCCCCCCCCCCCCCCAATGCCACATATTGAAGTGGGGTGTTATCTGAGTAAACTTTTTCAAGTGTATTTGTGTCATGCAACAAAATTGCCTAGTTTGCTGAGTGAAGTCTGGTACACACTGCGCCAAACTCACTGGCCAATTTTTTGAACTGGTGTGCTACACCAATGCCACATATTGAAGTGGGGTGTTATTTAACAGTATAATTTTCTAAGAGTGTATTTTAGTCCTGCAAAAATTTGGCCTCTCGCTGTGTAAACAGTGCTACACACAGTGACAACAGTTACTGACCAATTATTTGTAGAACTGGTGTAATAAACCTGTGGGCCCCCCCAATGCCACATATTGAAGTGGGGTGTTATTTAACAGTATAATTTTCTAAGAGTGTATTTTAGTCCTGGAAAAATTTGGCCTCTCGCTGTGTAAACAGTGCTACACACAGTGACAACAGTTACTGGCCAATTATTTGTAGAACTGGTGTAATAAACCTGTGCCCCCCCCCCCCCCCCAATGCCACATACTGAAGTGGGTTGTTATTTAACAGTATATTTTTCTAAGAGTGTATTTTAGTCTTGCAAAAGTTTGGCCTCTCGCTGTGTAAACAGTGCTACACACAGTGACAACAGTTACTGGCCAATTATTTGTAGAACTGGTGTAATAAACCTGTGGGCCCCCCCAATGCCACATACTGAAGTGGGGTGTTATTTAACAGTATAATTTTCTAAGAGTGTATTTTAGTCCTGCAAAAATTTGGCCTCTCGCTGTGTAAACAGTGCTACACACAGTGACAACAGTTACTGACCAATTATTTGTAGAACTGGTGTAATAAACCTGTGGGCCCCCCCAATGCCACATATTGAAGTGGGGTGTTATTTAACAGTATAATTTTCTAAGAGTGTATTTTAGTCCTGGAAAAATTTGGCCTCTCGCTGTGTAAACAGTGCTACACACAGTGACAACAGTTACTGGCCAATTATTTGTAGAACTGGTGTAATAAACCTGTGCCCCCCCCCCCCCCCCAATGCCACATACTGAAGTGGGTTGTTATTTAACAGTATATTTTTCTAAGAGTGTATTTTAGTCTTGCAAAAGTTTGGCCTCTCGCTGTGTAAACAGTGCTACACACAGTGACAACAGTTACTGGCCAATTATTTGTAGAACTGGTGTAATAAACCTGTGGGCCCCCCCAATGCCACATACTGAAGTGGGTTGTTATTTAACAGTATATTTTTCTAAGAGTGTATTTTAGTCCTGCAAAAGTTTGGCCTCTCGCTGTGTAAACAGTGACAACAGTTACTGGCCAATTATTTGTAGAACTGGTGTAATAAACCTATGGGCCCCCCCAATGCCACATATTGAAGTGGGGTGTTATTTAACAGTATAATTTTATAAGAGTGTATTTTAGTCCTGCAAAAATTTGGCCTCTCGCTGTATAAACAGTGCTACACACAGTGAAAACAGTTACTGGCCAATTATTTGTAGAACTGGTGTAATAAACATGTGGGTCCCCCCAATGCCACATACTGAAGTGGGTTGTTATTTAACAGTATATTTTTCTAAGAGTGTATTTTAGTCCTGCAAAAGTTTGGCCTCTCGCTGTGTAAACAGTGCTACACACAGTGACAACAGTTACTGGCCAATTATTTGTAGAACTGGTGTAATAAACCTGTGGGCCCCCCAATGCCACATACTGAAGTGGGTTGTTGTTTAACAGTATATTTTTCTAAGAGTGTATTTTAGTCCTGCAAAAGTTTGGCCTCTCGCTGTGTAAACAGTGCTACACACAGTGACAACAGTTACTGGCCAATTATTTGTAGAACTGGTGTAATAAACCTGTGGGCCCCCCCCCCCAATGCCACATATTGAAGTGGGGTGTTATCAGGGTAAACTTTTTCAAGTGTATTTGTGTCATGCAAAAATATTGCCTAGTTTGCTGAGTGAAGTCTGATACACAGCGCCAAACTCACTGGCCAATTTTTTGAACTGGTGTGCTACACCAATGCTCCCCCCCCCCCCCAATGCCACATATTGAAGTGGGGAGTTCTCTGAGTAAGCTTTTTCAAGTGTATTTGTGTCATGCAACAATATTGCCTAGTTTGCTGAGTGACGTCTGGTACACACAGCGCCTAACTCACTGGCCAATTTTTTAAACTGGTGTGCTACACCAATGCCACATACTGAAGTGGGGTGTTATTTAACAGTATAATTTTCTAAGAGTGTATTTTAGTCCTGCAAAAATTTGGCCTCTCGCTGTGTAAACAGTGCTACACACAGTGACAACAGTTACTGGCCAATTATTTGTAGAACTGGTGTAATAAACCTGTGGGTCCCCCCAATGCCACATATTGAAGTGGGGTGTTATTTAACAGTATACTTTTATAAGATTGTATTTTAGTCCTGCAAACATTTGGCCTCTTTTGCTGTGTTAACTCTGCTACACACAGTGACAACAGTTACTGGCCAATTATTTGTAGAACTGACGAACCGGCAGATAGGGAGGAGAGGCAGGCAGAACTTGCATTGCAGAAGAGGTAGAAAGCAGACTGCAAATGTATCAGGAGCGAGCCATCAGCCATGTACAGTCACATCTGGCGCTCCCAAGACACCGACACATGGCTCCGCAGTGTGGGCTTTTATTAATGTGTCCGTTGCTGACACCAGTGTTGCCATCTGCAGCCTTTGCAGTCAACGCATAAGTCGCAGTAAGCCCAACACTCACCAAGGGACAACCCCCTTAAGAAGGCACCTGAAATCCCATCACCAAGCCCAGTGGGAGCAAAACTGTCAGAACCCACAAAGCCACACTCCATGCTCTCACCGTCCAGCCTCTTCTCCTTCTCCTCCCCCTTCTCCTTCTCCTGTCTCCTCACAGTTGTCCAACACTCCACCTTCCATGATGCCGTCGCCACGTTGTTCTGGAAAAAAGGCAGGCTTCTGTGGCTCAAATGTTGGAGCGTAAAAAAAGGTGTCAGTTCAACCCATGTGAGCTTGTGTTTGCGGCCTAAACAGCCCGCCACCAACTTGTGTATACTGTGAACGCCTACTGTGCCTCTAGCAATCATATACTACGTTCTTTACTGTCAGTTCAACCCATGTGAGCTCATGTTTGCGGCCTATACAGCCCGCCACCAACTTGTGTATACTGTGAACGCCTACTGTACCTCTAGCAATCATATACTACGTTCTTTGCTGTCAGTTCAACCCATGTGAGCTCATTTTTGCGGCCTATACAGCCCGCCACCAACTTGTGTGTGCTGTGAACGCCTACTGTACCTCTAGCAATCATATACTACGTTCTTTTCTGTCAGTTCAACCCATGTGAGCTCATGTTTGAGGCCTAAACAGCCCGCCACCAACTTGTGTATACTGTGAACGCCTACTGTACCTCTAGCAATCATATACTACGTTCTTTGCTGTCAGTTCAAAGTTCCGGGGGACATCACATGACCCGCGGCCGCCTCTCACTCTTCCGGGTTGGTGGACCTGATGTACGCCTGCTTGCAAACTCTGCAGATATGCGCTGTTATTTTCTTCAAAAATGTGAGTTGTTTACTTATATGGATTAAAGAGTGCTTGATTGCATACAGAGAGCATTAGATCTTTCTTTCTTTTCTCCTACACATATTGGTAACATTATTTGAGGAGCTGACAGTGCATCTGAGGTCTCATGCAATCCCACCATCAATATAGGGTATACTGAACTGACCAATATATACTAAATGGCCTGATATCTAATCAATTGTCCTATGTATAGATAGAGATCAATATAGGGTACACTGAACTGACCGATAGATAATGAATGGCCTGATATCTAATCAATTGTCCTATATATAGATAGAGATCAATATAGGGTACACTGAACTGACCGATAGATACTGAATGGCGGAGTTCTACACGTCAACCAACGTCACAAGCCAGAAGAAAAACGCTGTGACGTGTTTTAAAGTATATTTTACTGCCTTTATGGTGAGTGCATCTCTATTCTAATAAACCTCATGTTTGATTTGGAACGTACTACACTATTTGTCCTCCTTTATTTTCTTTGATCCATGGGAGAGTTGCTTTCTTGTACCACTATGCCCTGGGAGATCCTGGATTTTCATCATGCTGCCTAAGGTGGATCTCTATTAATATCTCAAGGCACTTCTGATCACTGTGCGAGCAGTGATCATAAGGATCTGGTAAGAAGCCAATCATCATTTTGTGTGGTGGAGGTGCTGATTGTTCCACTTTCATACACTACCGTTGTCGCATCTTCACGTGTCAAGGTGTCCTTTGTGATTCTGTGCTTTTGGATTCTTCACGTGTCAAGATGTCCTTTATGATTCTGTGATTTTGGATTCTTCACATATTATCTTAGTGTGGACTTATATTACACTGTGGACTTTACTAAGCGCTGCATTTTATTTACATTATCTTATATCATCTCTGTGATTTATGCTGGCTGCTATCTATTTTGGGAAGCGCGGTTATTCTTCTTTTTTAATTTTTTTTTTTTTCAATAAAATAAATTAAACAGTGTTGTTCTTTACAAGATACATTCTAATCCATATATTCTTCACATTTACAACAAGTCCATTTAAAAAAAAGTGCTTTTTTTATTCCCCCCCCCCCCATTAATAATCAACTAAACTGTCTAAGGTACCAGTCACTATACGAGCAGCATCAGGGATAAGAATTAATATTAATATTGAGTTCCCACGACAGCGCAGGAATCATACCAAAATAATTCTGTCCTATATATAGATAGAGATCAATATAGGGTACACTGAACTGACCAATAGATAACGAATGGCCTGATATCTAACCAATTGTCCTATATATACAAGCCCAATTCCAAAAAAGTTGGGTCAATGTACAAATTGTGAATAAAAACAGAATGCAATGATGTGGACGTTTCAAATTTCATATATTATTCAGAATACAACATATATGTCATATCAAATGTTTAAACTGAGAAAATGTATTATTTTAAGGGAAAAATAAGTTGATTTTTTTTTTTTTTTTTAACGGTAAGATGCACAGCTCTCAGTTGACATAGACATTATGGAATAACAGGATAACAGCATAGTGAAACTTGGGGGCGGATATCCCCCGACAGTCAAACCCAAGCATTCCAACCCCCTAGAACCCTGCAAATCGGGAAATATGGCACCCAGAGCGTAATCAGGAGCCCCAGGGCCACCGCGGGGCAGACCCCGGCCACCACCGGCATCCAACACATGGCCGGCATCAGGCGTCAGGCGCGCGGAGGGCCGCCCCCCCCGATAGACTCCCAAGAACCCTCGAGGGGCAGGGGGGGGTTGACATCAATACGTCCGTCTGGGAGCAAGATGAGGATCTTAACAAACAACCATAGTAATATGCCTGCAAGAGTAAACCGGACAGAAAAAAAAAATAGGGATAAAGGAGGGATAGCAAGAAGAGGGAGAATAAAGGCCCGTACACACGTACCGATCGTCGGCCGAAAAGCTTCGGCCGACGACCCATCTGCCGATTGTAGGCTTGTTAGTATGATGCCTCCGACAGCGCACATTCGGCCGAAAAGAATCTGTCATGCAAGCATTAAAATTTTTGTATGCCGACACCAGAGCGGCCGATTGTTTGCCAGTCAGTACAGAATTCGGACGACAGACCGCAGATTTGCAAGACTGGGCATGCTCAGAAAAGGAAAAACACAGGGAAAGTTAACCATTACATGACATCACTTCTGCAGTCGGCTGTAGTCGGCGGACAAAATTCGTGTGCAGTCTTTTGCACTTTTCAACAGACACCGACAGCCCTGGACAAAAGACGGCCGATCGTTCGGCCGACAATCGGTACGTGCGTACAGGGCTTAAGAGGAAAAAAGAGGAGTAAGGGAGAAGGGCGGGGGGGGGGGGGGTGGTAGGGCAGCGCGGTCCAACATCACCCACAATCACAGAGCATTATAGCAGCAGATCACGGTATTCCGCTGAAAAAGTAAATTCGTGCCAATAGAACCAGCGTTTCGTGAATTTCTCTCTGGTTCCCCTCTCCGTCGCCATCAGATCTTCCATTTCGTTAATGCATTTGACTTTATTTGACCACATGGCCACAGTCGGGGGCTGGGTCTGCTTCCAAAGGGGGGGGATGCAACTCTTCGCTGCCGTGAACAATAACGGCAAGATGGATTTCCGATAGGACGCTCTCGGGAACTCGTGATGGTGGAGCAGGAAAAGCGCAGGGTCTAGCGTCAAAGAGTGGTCCGTGAATTTTTGGGCAATAAGGCGTACCAATGCCCAGAATGGTTGCACCCGTTCACACGACCAGAAAATATGGAGGTATGTCCCCCGCTCCTTACCGCACCTCCAGCAAGTGTCAACACTGGTCGGGAACATCCGACTCAACCGCACCGGGGTATAGTGCCATCTAGTCAGACATTTGTACCCCACCTCCTGGTAGCGAGAGCAGATGGAAGTTTTGTACGCAAAAAACAGTAGGCGTTCCACCTGTTGGTCGGTGAAGGAGAGACCCAAATCTCGCTCCCAGCGAGCCACATAGGGAGGTCGGAACGGCGCCTCAGGAGTGACCAGAGTCTTGTACATGAGGGAGATAGTGTGACGTAAAGGAGACGGAACGGAGCAAAGTTCCTCAAAGTAGGTGAGACGTCTGGCAAACAGGGGCTCTGCCGGTAGGGATTGCAAAAAGTGCGAGAGTTGGACCTGTTGCCAGAAATACAGCTCGGAGAAGGCGGTGTCCGAATGAAGGCGAGACCTGGTGATCCAGGACCCGTCCCGAACAAAGTGGCGGGCCTGACCAAGTCCCGCATCCCTCAGAGATCGAAATCCCGGCTGGTCCACTCCCGGTGGAAAATCGGGGTTGTCAATTACCGGGAGAAGGGGGGACGGCAGGGTAGCTAAAGAGCCCCCGTGGCACAGACGCCTTCCCACCCGCAAGGTGGGGCCAATAGTCGGGTGGTCGGACAGTTCCCTCTGGACCGCTGAGGAAGTCCACAGAGAGGCCTCAGGTGGGATCCCCACCGAACTCCGCTCCAAACGTACCCACTGCTTCAGGGGGCCATGGCGGTACCAGTCCAAGATACGGGACAAGTGACATGCCTCATAATAGGCTACGGCGTCCGGTAGAGCCATGCCTCCGCTCAGTTTAGGCATGCGCAGAACACGCAACGCCAGCCTCGGGGAGCCCCTGCGCCACAGAAACTCCCGGAACACCCGATTAACCTTCTGAAGGAAGGAAGCCAGGACGGTCAGCCTGGAACACGTATAAAAGGTGGGGCATTACATTCATTTTTATGATATTGCAATGCCCGAACCACGAGAAACGGCCCCCGTGCCAGTCATCGAGATCTTTCTTGATTAGTGTCAATAAAGGTGGGAAATTGCAATCAAAGGCTCCGTCAGGTGAGTGCGGTAGAGCAATCCCCAAATAGCGTATATGGGATGACCCCCACTTAAAGGGGAAGTCCGCCCGGAGGAGAGCAGAGAGAGCGGGTGAGATAGCCACCGTCAGGGCCTCGGACTTAGCTTGATTTACTTTATAGAACGAAAGGGATTCATAAACACGGAACTCCTTCAGCAAATTGGGCAAAGAGGTCAGAGGTTTCGTAAGAAAGAAGAGGAGGTCATCCGCGTATGCCGCCACCTTGGGGGAAAGCGTCGGGGAGACCGATATCCCAGCAATATCAGCATTAGCCCTCATCGTGCGCAGGAAAGGCTCGAGGGTCAAGACGAAGATCACCGGGGAGAGCGGGCAGCCCTGACGGGTCCCATTGGAGATCACCATGGGGTCAGATAGGTGACCATTGACCCTCACTTTTGCCGAGGGGGGCTGAGTAGATAGCCCAATGAGCCGCTCCCCTGCTCCAATGTGCTCCATCGTCGCCAAGAGGAATTCCCAGTTCACCCGATCAAATGCCTTCTCCGCGTCAGTGGATAAAAGCAAGGTCGGGATTCGGCGGGTATTGGCAAGGTGCACCAGGTCAAGCGCCTTGGTGGTGTTGTCTCGTGCTTCCCGGGAAGCGACAAAGCCCACCTGGTCGTCATAGATCAATTGCGGAAGCAGCGGGGCCAATCTAGAGGCCAGGATTTTAGTAAAGAGCTTCAGGTCAACATTTAGAAGCGAGATAGGCCTGTAGCTGGCGCAGACCATAGGATCCTTACCTTCCTTCGCAAGAACCGCTATGTGTGCCCTAATCCGCCGGGAACGCTGTACCTTCTCCCGTAGCGTTATATGCAGCAAGGAAATGGGGAGAAAGGATGTCATTAAATCATTTGTAGTAACGGATGGAGTAGCCATCCGGGCCCGGGGCCTTCCCCGGTTGTGTCGCCTTCAGAGCCATCAACAGCTCACCAGGGCGCAAGGGTTCATCCAACTTCTCTACCTCCTCCTCCGGAAGGGAGGGGAGGCCCGAAGCAAGAAGATAGGAGCGGATCGCGTCAACCCGCCCAGCCCCGGAAGGGGATGATGAGTCCGGTGACAAGTTGTAAAGAGACAAATAGTATTGACGGAAGGCTTCAGCGATGTCCGCTGTGGAATGCACCCTACGACCCCCGGAAGTCGAGAGCTCAGGCACGAAGGTGCGGGCCCTCTGTGTACGGAGTGCACGAGCCAGCAATTTTCCACACTTGTCCCCATGCTCATAAAAGGCCCGTCTGCACTTGGCCAATGCTGCCTTCGCCCGGAAAAGGACCAAGGACCGCAACTGTTCTCGCAAGACAGCCAGCTCTTGCAGGGCAGCCTGGGCCAGAGAGCGTTTGTGGACCAGTTCCAGTTTGCTGATTTTAGAGAGGAGATCACTCAACTGCTGAGTATGTTCTTTCTTGCGGCGCGACCCTATCTTAATAAGAACACCGCGCAAGTAGCTCTTGTGCGCTTCCCACACCATCAGGGGAGGGCTCTCGGACGAAGCATTAGTGGCAAAGAAACCCCTAAGCTCTGAGCTCAGTTCCTCTACCACGGCCGCGTCCTGGAGGAGACTATCATTCAGTCGCCATTGCCACTGCAGGCGGTCCGAAGAGCTCAGATCCAGATCCAAAAGGACCGGGGCATGGTCGGAGAACGTAATAGACCCGATGGAGGCCGAGACGACACGCGGCAGCAAGGCCTGGGGTAACAGAAAAAAGTCAATGCGAGAGTAAGAGGCATGAGGGGGGGAGTAGAAGGTGTAGTCCCTCACTTCCGGATGGAGAATGCGCCAGGGATCAACCAGACGGAACTCCTGGAACAGCGTCTTAATACGCTTCAGGGCAGCGTAGGAAAGGTGACCTGGCCCTCCGCAAACTCCTCCAGCCACGAGAGCAGGGATTCCATGAAAGCAACCTGACCAGTATTCGGGAGATAAAGGTTGACCAGCGTAACCGGTAAAACCCCCAGCCGCCCCTTAACAAAGAGAGCACGTCCCGCGCCGTCGTTCCACGAGTCCGAGAGCGTCCACGGGGCGTGACTATTAATCAGTATACACACCCCCTTAGATTTGGAGTCAGAAGAGCAGCTATGATATACCGTGGGATAGCGTCGGTCTCCCAATTTAGGAAGCTTTTCCGATCTGAAATGGGTTTCCTGTAAAAAACCGACCTGCACCCGGAGACGGTGAAGATCAGAGAGAACAACAGAACGCTTCTCGGGAGTATTTAACCCCTTGACATTTAGGGACACCAATCGCAGCGGGTCTACCCGCGGGGGAGCCATCATCCCCCACCCCCAAGATCAAGGGCAGGGCAGAGGAAGAGAAGAAAAAATAAATAAAAAAGGGGGGGGGGGAGGAGGGGAAAAAAGGTAAAGGGAGGGGAGAGAAAAAGAAAAGGAAAAGGCGAGAGAGAGATAGATAAGGTAAGAATTCAAAGAGGGGTGCACTCCTGGTGCACAGGGGGGAGGATCTACAGTGCCAACCGCGACCAAGTCTCAAGGTACCAAGAGGTTCGACCCACACCGCTCAAACCGCGGGCAGAACAGGTGGAACCTCAAGGTACACCCTATTGCGGGAACGAGGAGGGTCACAACAGACAGAGAAAGGTGACCACTACCCAGAACCCCTCCTAGACCGGCAATGAAAAACAATATCAACAATAGCAATATCAAATATAAAGGCATTCCACTGTAAAACAAAGTGCAAAAGCTGAGGAGCAGCAAGCGAAGAGCCCGTGAAGGCAAAGCAACCTCGCAACCATGGTCAGGAGAGCACATAAAACAGTCAACAAAATAACCCTTTGTGAGATAGATATGGGCCCTCAGGGGGGGAAAAAGGGGGGGGGAGAAGGGGGGGAAGGGGGAGGGAAAGAGGGGGAAAGGAGAGGAACACAGCTCATTAGGAACCCCCACAAACCCACACACAGTACCCGATCAAGCCCCTGTAGTGGCACCGCAGCGGGAACACACTTGCCCCCTCGCCCCTAGAAACCGCACCATCTCACGAGCAACCCAGCCAGTGTAAAGTGGCAAGGCCGAGCAATGGATCCCGCTCGGATCACGCCCCCCAATGGGAACCCCGGGCATACAGGAAAGGACGGAGGAGATGGGGTAGGATGAAAGAAAAGGGGAAGGAAGAAAAAAGGGGGGGGGAAGAGGGAAGGAAGGAGAAAGGAGGAGGGAGAGGCAGGGAATGGGGGGGAAAGAGGGGCAAGGAGAAGAAAAAAGGGGGGAGGGGGGGGAACAGTAGGGGAGAGGGAATGGGGAAATAGGGCGGGAAAAGTGGGGATGGGGGGATGGGGGGAGGGGGGAGTGGGGGGGGGAGAAGTGAGGGGGGGAGGGAGGGGGGAAGAAGGGAGGGGGGGGAGAAAGGAAAGGGGGAGGAGGGAGGAGGGGGAGAAGAGGGGGGGAGAGAGGGGAGCTGTGAGCAACAGTAATATTAATATGAGTAGAGAGTACATATCAGCCAGACCCAGCAGCATAAGGAAAGTGCAGAGCTGCAAAACACATACGATAAGGTGCAAGAGATCCTACAAGCAGCACATTCACCCAGATGCAGCAGTCAGTGAGTCCAGCCAGAGGGCCCCAAGGTGGTACTGGACAAGGGGAACCCACATAACTCCAATGCAGCAAGGCATAGGAACCAACCCACGGAGTCCATGAGTGTGGGGCGAGCATGGATGGCATCGGTAGGGTCACTCGGCAGCAGGTAGGATCGGGCAAGCGGGCAGTAGCAAAGAGCAAACAGGGGAGTGGGGGTGGGCAGTCCAGGTCCATGGGGTGCAAAATGAAACACCTAGGGGGGGTACCACAGGGCCACAGTCAGACTCACGGTTGCAGGCAGCAGCAGTCTAGTCTTCCGGGGAGGCCTCCGCCGGGCCGGCGGAGCCCGCGCTCAGGGATCCACGAGGGCGCTGCGATCCCCGTGATCGAACCCGCGAAGGGCCACCGCCCGGGGGGCGAGCTGCACGGTCCGGGAGCCTCGCCATCCAGTCCGGTAAGTCTTGGGGAGCCAGGCCGGCAAAGCGATATAGGGCGGGAGATCAGCATGCCGCCGAAGGGTAAACGAAGAGCCATTCCGTCGGACCGTCAGCTGCAAGGGAAACCCCCAGCGGTAGGTGGCGTCTTGGGAGCGAAGTCTCTCTAGAAGTGGCTTCAGCATAGCCCGACGGGTCAAAGTACCTCTTGAGATGTCCGGGAAGACGGCGATCCGCGCCACATCAAAGTCCACAGGGCCGTGGGACCACGCCGCCCGCAGCAGCTGTTCTTTAACTGAGTATCTGTGGAGGCGGCAAATCACATCCCGCGGTCTGTCCGCATCTGGCGAGCGGGGGCCCAGAGCCCGGTGTACCCGGTCAAAAAGAAAGTCCACCGGGGGGTCCTGCGGCATCAACTTGGAGAATATAGCCTGGACCGTTACCACCAGATCCTCTCGTCCCGTCGCTTCAGGTAGGCCCCGGAGCCGCAGGTTATTACGGCGGCTCCGGTTCTCGATGTCTTCCATCTGGAGCTGGTGTTCCGCCAGGGCATCGGCATGGGAAGCCTGTGTACATTCCAGGTGAGCCACCCGTGATTGGAGGTCTCCAAGTGCGGATTCACCCGCCGCTACTCTCCCCCGCACCTGGGTCACTTCAGCCGTTATTGCCACGAAATCTCGGCGGTGCTGCTCTGCTACTTGGGCCACGATGTCCTCCATGTCCCGCTTCGTGGGAAGGGAGCGGAGAAGCGCCCAAATGTCTCTCTCCTCCTCTGGGGGAACCAGCAGGGAGGTCTGCGAGGAAGGGAGGGAGCCCTGAGACATCGTTGCGGTGGCGTGGAGCTGGGGAGAGGCAGGCGGTTGCGGAGGCGATGCGGCGGTCCGGACAAGGCCGTTGGTGAGGCCTACCGTTGGAGATTGCGGTCCCGGGGAAGAAGCCCTGGAAGAAGCTGCGGATAGGAGCCGATGGGGTAGCCCAGGAAGCCGCCTTCGTCTTCCGCCGTTTGTAGGTGCTCATGACAGCCTAGGAATGCCTAATTAAGCCGGTCAGGGAGGCTAGGGAGCGGGAGCACCAGAGAAGAACGTCTTCACACCGCCATGACCTAGCCACGCCCCCATAAATTGATTTTAAATTTCATGGCATCAACACATCTCAAAAAAGTTAGGACAAGGCCATGTTTACCACTGTGTGGCATCCCCTCTTCTTTTTATAACAGTCTGCAAACGTCTGGGGACTGAGGAGACAAGTTGCTCAAGTTTAAGAATAGGAATGTTGTCCCATTCTTGTCTAATACAGGCTTCTAGTTGCTCAACTGCCATAGGTCTTCTTTGTCGTATCTTCCTCTTTATGATGCGCCAAATGTTTTCTATGGGTGAAAGATCTGGACTGCAGGCTGGCTATTTCAGTACCTGGATCCTTCTTCTACACAGCCATGATGTTGTAATTGATGCAGTATGTTTTCTGGCATTGTCATGTTGGAAAATGCAAGATCTTCCCTGAAAGAGACGACATCTGGATGGGAGCATATGTTGTTCTAGAACTTGGATATACCTTTTAGCATTTATGGTGCCTTTCCACATCTGTAAGCTGCCCATGCCACACGCACTCATGCAACCCCATACCATCAGAGATGCAGGCTTTTGAACTGAGCGCTGATAACAACTTGGGTTGCCCTTGTCCTCTTTAGTCCAGATGACATGGCGTCCCATTTTTTCACATAGAACTTCAAATTTTGATTCGTCTGACCACAGAACAGTTTTCCACTTTGCCAGAGTCCATTTTAAATGAGCCTTGGCCCAGAGAATACACCTACGCTTCTGGATCATGTTTAGATATGGCTTCTTTTTTGGCCTATAGAGTTTTAGCCAGCAACGGCAAATGGCACGGTGGATTGTGTCCACCGACAATGTTTTCTGGAAGTATTCCTGAGCCCATGTTGTGATTTCCATTACAGTAGCATTCCTGTATGTGATGCAGTGCTGTCTAAGAGCCCGAAGATCACAGTATGGTTTTCCGGCCTTTACCCTTATGCACAGAGATTGTTCCAGATTCTCTGAATCTTTGGTTGATATTATGCACTGTAGATAATGATAACTTCAAACTTTTAGCAATTTTTCTCTGAGAAACTCCTTTTTGATATTGCTCCTCTATTTTTCGCCGCAGCATTGGGGGAATTGGTGATCCTCTGCACATCTTGACTTCTGAGAGACACTGCCACTATGAGCGGCTCTTTTTATACCCAATCATGTTGCCAGTTGACCTAATAAGTTGCAAATTGGTCCTCCATTTTTTCCTTATATGTACATTTAACTTTTCTGGCCTCTTATTGCTACCTGTCCCAACATTTTTGGAATGTGTAGCTCTCATGAAATCCAAAATGAGCCAATGTTTGGCATGACATTTCAAAATGTCTCACTTTCAACAAGAGTCTATAATATATTCTAAATAAAATATAAGTTTATGAGATTTGTAAATTAGTCCATTCCTTTTTTTACTCACAATTTGTACAGTGTCCCAACTTTTTTGGAATTGGGTTGTAGATAGAGATCAATATAAGGTACACTGAACTGACCGATAGATACTAAATGGCCTGATATCTAATCAATTTTCCTATATGTAGAAAGAGATCAATATAGGGTACACTGAACTGACCGATAGATACTGAATGGCCTGATATCTTTTTTTTTTTGAAAATTTGTTTTTATTGAACTTTTGCACACAAAAAACAGACAAGACAATGCCACGCAGGGCAACAACCACCCTCAGTGACAACAGGTCAAACCCCTCCCACACCACCCCCCATCCACCCCCCCCCACCCCAGGCTCCATCCAGCACGTCCAGTGGAAAAACAAAGCATCCATCAGTAATAAAGATACCCCTCAAGACTGCTCCAATTATCCAGTAACAAGGTCATAGAACATTATAGATTAGTCCAGCACAGAGCCCACTAGCAGCAACCCCATGGCTTAGTCAATAAAAAAAAAAAAAAAAAAAAAAAAAAAAAAAAAAAAATAGAGAGACTTCTATACATGCAGTTAGAGCACAATGAACAGGAATATATCACCGACCGGCATGGCCATCCCCCCCCCCCCCCAGACAGTCCCGAACAGTAGCACACAAAACACTAAAGCTGATCTACGGAGGTCGAGGCCGGAGAGTCTATCCATGTTTTCCATACTTTATCAAACTTGCGGGGGCACCCCCTACTGAGATACGTGGCCTTATAGAGCGGAGTCACTTTATTAACCAAGCCTTTCCAGAAAAGGATCGTGGGAGCCAAGGGACTCTTCCAGTGTAAGAGCAGAGCCTTGCGCGCATAGAAAAGCAGCAAGCTGACCAGAGTACGAATGGCCCTCGCAGGAGCTAAGCCATCCACCAACCCCAAGAGGCAAACCTCCACGGAGCTGGGGACCGGAATCTTAACCACCTCCACAATACAAGCTAAGACGGATGCCCAATAGTCCTTGACCACCGGGCACCCCCAGAAGATGTGACTGAAGTCCGCCGGTGAATGGGAACAACGCCAGCACTCCGCTGAGGCCTTCTGATAAATACGTGCCAGCCTCGCCGGCGTGTAATAAATCTGATGCAGAAATTTAAAGTGAATCAGACGGTCCCTCGCAGAGACCAGGTAGGCGAAGGGTGAACTCCACATATCATCCCAGTCATCACCATCCAGGTCAGGCACCTCCTCCACCCAGCGTTCCCGACATCTACGTACAGCAGGCGGAGTGACAGCGAACAATTCCCTGTACAATTCTGAGAGAGGCTTCCGCATACCCGCCGCTTGTATCGCTGTTTCAAGAGCTGAAGCTTTAATCACAACCCGAGAGGAACCGAATTGTGCCACAAACGCATGGCGAAGTTGGAGATAGCGAAAAAAATACCCATTTGGAAGATCATAACGCGCCTTCAGGGCATCAAAGGAGCACAGCTCCTCACCAGAGACAATATCCCCCAGCAACTTCACCCCCTTAACGGCCCAGATGGTAGGATCAGGGATCGAGGCAAAATGAGGAAACTTGGGGTTCCACCACAATGGGGAGGCCGGGGAAACACCAGTGGCTCCTGGCTCCACCAGCACCTGCATCTGTTCCCAGGCTTTGATGGTAGAACGCATCGTTCCTGTCAGCTGAAATGTAGCCCTGGACCCTCGATGCAGTAAAAAGCGAAGACTCTCGTAGGAGCCCAAAACAGCCGCCTCCAGCACCGTGGCGGAGTCCCCATCGTCCCCTGCAAGCCAGCGTCGCGCCACCACCCCCTGCCCAGCCAGGAAATATTTATAAAGATCAGGTAAAGCCAATCCCCCCTGACCCCAGGGCTCCTGCAACACCTGCAGACCAATTCTAGGAGGAGAGGTACCCCAAATAAAGGAACCTATCAGGCCATGAACGCGGCGGAAGAAAGAACGCGGGACCCACACCGGGGAATTTCTAAGGAAGTATAGAAAGACAGGGAGAAGTTTCATTTTCACCAAGTTAATGCGCCCCAGAACCGACAAAGGTAAGTCGCGCCACACCTCCGCCCTGCGTTTAAAGACCTCCAGCAGTGGGTTAAGATTCAGAGTAAGATAATCCGCCACCCTCGCCGACACCCTGACTCCCAGGTAGGTGAACTCCGTCACCCATTTCAATGGTAGCGCCCCATCAGCTGCAGCAATGGCACCAGGATCAATAGGGAGCATAGTGGATTTATCCCAATTCACCCTTAGGCCGGAAAACTTTGCAAAAGTGTCTAGGATATTGAACACCGCCCGCAGAGAAGCATTGGGATCCTTCAAAAATAAAAGCATATCATCCGCATAAAGTGCCAGGCACTCCTTAATGGAGCCCACTTCCAGAGCCCCCACCTCCGGAGATGCACGCAACGCAATAGCCAAGGGTTCAATCATCAGAGAGAACAAAAAGGGCGAAAGAGGGCAGCCCTGCCTAGTCCCCCTACCTACTGCAAAAAATAGAGACAGGGAAGATCCAATATTCAACGCCATACGCGGGGAGGAATACAAAAGGGAAATCCACTTGCAAAATTTAGGACCAAACCCCATGCGCCGCAGCACCACCCCCATGTACCCCCAATCCACCGTGTCGAAGGCCTTGGCAATGTCCAAGGACACCACCACCCTAGTGCCAACGGAGGCATGGGACACCTGCAAATGAGTAAACAGACGTCGAAGGTTGGTGTCCGTGGACTTGCCCGGCATAAACCCGGTCTGATCAATGTCCACCAGGGAAGGCAAGACCACCGCCAGCCTAGTAGCCAAGACCTTCGTGAGTATCTTGAGATCCACATTGAGTAAGGCAATGGGGCGGTAGGAGGAACACAGGGTGCGATCCTTCCCCGGCTTGGGCAGGAGAACAACATACGCCTCGAGCATGGAACCCGGCAGGGCCCCCTGATCGAAACACGCAGCATACAATGCCTGGAGCCTGGGAGCCAGGGAGTCTGAGTACTGCCGATACCATTCCACCGGGAACCCATCAGGGCCCGGCGATTTATTGGAGGGAAAGGATGAGATGGCTCTCTCTATTTCCTTCAACGTGATGTCATTGTCCAGCCACGCACTGTCCTCACCCTCCAAGACCGGAACCGGCAAGCCAGATAAAAGGCGCTCCAACTCCTCCAGGTCATATGCAGGTAGGGGGGAATAGGTGTCAGAGTAGTAATCCATAAAGACCCGGGAGATCTCCCCCGGGTCCCTAACCAGTTCCCCTGAACTAGACTGGATGCACGGAACACTTACCGAAGCCCTCTGATCTGCCACCAAAAAGGCCAAAAGCTTACCATTCTTGTCTCCCTTCTCAAAAAGTGACTCCGCTCTATGTTTAAGGTTGGCATGCGCAAAATCAGTATCCAACAAAGCCAAACGCCTCCTGGCCTCCTCCAGGGCCGCATAGGCCGCCGGTCCCGGAGTGGCCGAGTATTCATCTTCCAACCTACGGACCTCCAGCAGAACAGCTTCCCTGTCAGCATTAGCCTCCCTACGAGATGCCTTAATCGCAGAGATGTAATGACCCCGCATAACCGCTTTGAAAGCATCCCACAGGACCACCCCTACCGTGGACGAGGCATTATCTTCCCAATATGTAGGCATCTGGGGCTCCACCTGTTGCATCACCTTGTCAGTTTGCAGCCAACCCGGCGAAAGGCGCCATGCACCCCTAGTTCTACCCGTTCCCACCCGCAGAGTCAACAGCAGTGGGTTGTGATCAGAGAGGCCACCCGCCAAATATGTAGCATCCTGGACCAAAGCAAGACAAGGCCCATTAGCAAAAGCCAGATCTATCCTGGACGCCGTTCTGTGCACCCCAGACCAACAGGAGTAGCCACGTACCCCAGGGTTTTTCCAGCGCCACAGCTCCGTAAGCTGAGCTGCGGAAGACCAGGACACCAGTTCAGGAGACGACAGTCTACCCGGGTTAGAGGAGTCCAGCCCGCCGTCCAGAACAGCATTGAAATCCCCCGCCATAATTAGAGGAAGATGCATATAAGGGGCCAAGGTCACCAGGAGATCCACCAGAATCTGAGAGTGGAACGGGGGAGGTAAGTAGACACTCACCAGTACCACCTGCCGGTGAAAAATCTCCAGTAGAACAATAACATACCGTCCGCCAGGATCCGTAATTACCTTTTGAATCGAGCAGGGTGCATTTCTACCCAGCAAAATAGACACCCCACGGGCATACGTGGAGTAAGTGGCATTGAAGATCCTCTGAATCCAAGGCCTCTTCAAGGCAAGCACCCTGCTCCCATCCAAATGCGTCTCCTGGAGGAGGATAACATGCGGTTGAACAGATTTAATGTACCTAAAAATGGCTGTGCGTTTCACCTTGTCATTGAGACCCCGCACATTCCATGACATGATTTTAAGTAGCTCAGCCATAGAACAGCAGAGGGACATATAGCAGGAGGGAGCCGGAGGACCAAGCACAGCCCGAGGACCAACCCGATCCCCCAACTCCATCCAGACATTCAGCAATACAGACACATAAGTAAAAAAGAACAGTGACCACCGGATGGAGCCTGGAGCCAAAAACAAAAAAACATCCCTGCTGTGATACCCAAACCTGGAACAAAAAAAAGTGCAACAGGGTACCCAGCCTAATCCCAAAACCCAGCAAAAATTTTAAAGGCATGGCTGCAACATAAAAACCGCAGCCGGCGTTACTCTTGTCCACCAACGGCAGCCCCAAAAAAGGGGGGGCCGCTAGACAGTCATTCCTCAAAAAAAAAGGAAAAAAACCTAAAGAGAGGAAAAATAGAGTCAAAACAAAAAAAGAGAAAAATGTCAGTTCAACAACGTGTAGCACACAGAGCTCCAATGACCTGTAGACCAGTCCACAGCCCCAGGAATAGAAGCATGGATCCAGCCCAGGGCAACCCAGGAAACTTCAGGGCAGGATCAACAATACAGGAACCGTAGATGTCCCCCCAGCAGCAATTGAGGAGGCAGACCGTGCGTAGACAGGAGCTGCAAATAGGGAGTACAGTGCAGCAGGGCCCCAAGAGCCCCACATCATCCAAGATAGCAGGTGCATCAGAGGAAATTAAATGGAGTCCAACCAGTCAGCAGCCTCCCCCGCCGAATTGAAGAAAAGGACAGATCCCTTGTAATCCACACGCAAGCGGCTCGGGTACATCATACCATATTTCAGGCCCTTGGTTCTCAGGAGTTTGCGCACTTCAGTAAATGATCTGCGTTTCTTCTGCGTTTCCACAGAGAAGTCAGGAAATAACATTATCTTGCTGTTCTCAAACTGCAATTCCTCCTGCTTCCTGGCCTCAGAGAGGATACGATCCCTGTCACGGAAGTTCAAAAAGCGGACCAGAAACGGGCGCGGGGGGGCCCCGGGTGGCCGAGGTCCCGTGGGAACCCTATGGGCCCTCTCCACCACATATGTCGGGGGAGGGGGAGGCAATTTGAGTAGATCACAAAAGAACTTCTCAGCAAACAATGTAGAATTAGATCCCTCAGCCTTCTCTGGCAAGCCGACCACCCTGATATTGTTGCGACGCTGTCGGTTCTCAGCATCCTCCATCTTGTCCGCCAAAGCATTCACCTGGGCCTGCATGGCAATGATTTGTGCCGAATGGGAAGCGGTAACATCCTCCACCTCAGACACCCTGCCCTCAGTCTCAGTCAGGCGCCCCCTGATTTTATCCAGATCATGGCGGATTAGGGTACATTCAGAGGCCAGGTGGTCAATCCGGAGCATCAGGGCAGTTTTTGAGGCGTCTATAGCAGCCAGTATGGGAGCAGTAATATCCCCCCCTCCATGCGACCCCCCATTCTGACCAGCGGTCCCCGGCAGAGACCCCCCGGTACCTGAGTCCATAGGCTGTGCCATAGGAGGGTCCCCGGCCCCCGCGGACATCTTTCCCGACTTCAGGAAGGCCTGGGCGCCTGTGGCTGCAGAGGAAGAAGATGAGGCCTGGACCTGCAAGATGGCGGCGGCCGCTTTCGCGCCTCGCGGCGGGACCGCTCGTTTAGGCCGCGGGGTCGGTGCTGAAACCCGGGATTTTCTCCCCGGCATCCGTGCCCCACCTGTGCCCGATGCGGAGGAGGGCAAAACCGCCGCAATCCGAGGCACAGGGGCCGTGGATGGAGCCGGATAAGATCAGGATGGTGGAGAGCTCTGCTAACACACGTCCGGCGCCGTCTACATCCCGGCCACGCCCCCGAATGGCCTGATATCTAATCAATTGTCCTATAGATAGAGATCAATATATGGTATATAGTCTATGGTATACACTGCACTACTGAATATACTTCACTATCTGATCTCTAAACTTGTAAAAAGCACAAATCTCTCTCCCTGCCTAACTCACTGCTAGCAATGTCTCCAATTAGACTACACTGCACTGTCTGATTAACTGAAAATCACTCTCCTCTCCCTGCCTCAAACACAATCCTCTCCCTGCCTCAACTACCTGCTATCTTGCCCACACAGTCACACTACAAGTGGCTGCTGTGCGAGCAGCCTTTATATAGTATGGAGAGTGTACTTAGCCCCTGAGCCATGATTGGCTAAAGGCAGCCTGCCTTTGTCCAATCATGGCAGAGATGATCTGATTGGCCAAAGCATGGAGGTCAGGGTGCATGCTTTGGCCAATCACATCATGCACTGCACGCGCCGCGCATTATGGATGCGGGCGGTCGAATTTCCCACGAAGAAGCACATTTGTTCATCATCCGATGAACGAGCGAACAGCCAATGTTCGAGTTGAACTTACGTTCGACTCAAACTCGAAGCGCATCCCTAGTGTGAATGCAGTTTAATTTTTTTTCCTCCTTGGCAGTATTAACTACCTCATTGCAATTCAGCTGATATAGTTTATCTGTAATTTTAGCCTTTGCAAGTAGGGACGATCAAACTTTTGAAAAGTTCGGTTCGACCAGAACACCCGAATTTCAGGAAAGTTCGGTTTGGATTCCAGAACCCCATTGAAATCAATGGGACCCGGACTTCTGGAATCAAAAAACCCCATTTTGAAGCCCTAAAACCCAATAAATGCCAATAAAAAGTGCCCAGGGTTCTGGGTCATGCCCCAGGGACTATTAATCACACAAAAAAAAGTTCTTAAAAATTGTCGTTTTTGATAGAGAGCCAATTATTGAAAAAAAAAAAAAAAAAAAAGAGATTTCTTTGGATTTAGTGTCTGGGAGGTCTAAAGGGTGTACCTGTGAAGTTTCAGCTCTGTAGCATGTCCAGAACCCGAATTATAGCATACCAAACCTTCAAAAATGACTTTTTTGCTTAACCGCACCTTTCTTTTGCTCCTAATCAACGGCACAGCCAATGTGTATGATGGGGACATAATGCAGTGCACTGGGAACAAGATTAGAGTTTTTTTTGGAAAAAGGTGCTATCTCTTTAAATGTGCATATAATTAACGGGTGTATTTCCACAATGGGGCTATTATTACCAAATGTTTTCAAGAAGTCCAAAGATGTATGTAGTTGCACTTTATTTCATGTAAAATGGTGTTTGGTGCACTTTAACTTGAATTCTCACAAGAAACAGATATGCACGGTTACATTGAGGGTTAGGGTTAGGGGTAGGGGCCACAATGTAGTGCAGAATGAACAAGATTAGAGATGTTTTGGATGAATACTGTTGTCTCTTGACTTTGAATAGAAGTAAAGGATGCTTAAAAATTGGGCCTTTGGTGGTGCCGACGATGCCTTGACACCATATCCCTATGAAAGTGCTGGTAATGAAGGCAATAATTGCCTTTGTAAGGAAAAAAATTGCAATGATATGCATCTGTGTGACAGGTGCGCAAAAATTGTTGTTTGGGTGTTGGCGGAGCCATACCACTGTAAGCCCAAAGAGCTGGTGTTGAAGAAGGCGTAAAAATTATGAAGGTGTGCACATGTGGAACAGGTGCGCAAACATGGTAGTTTTGGTGTTGGTGGAGCCTCCCCACCATAACCCCAAAGAGCTGGCTTTGAAGGAGGCCCAAAAATTGTAAAGGTGTGCACCTGTCGAACAGGTTCGCAAACATGGTAGTTTTTGTTTAGCATAGCCTCCCCACCTTAACCCCAAAGAGCTGATGTTGAAGGAGGCCCAAAAATTGTAAAGGTGTGCACCTGTGGAACAGGTTCGCAAACATGGTAGTTTTTGTTTAGCATAGCCTCCCCACCTTAACCCCAAAGAGCTGGTGTTGAAGGAGGCCCAGAAATTGTAAAGGTGTGCACCTGTGGAACAGGTTCGCAAACATGGTAGTTTTTGTTTAGCATAGCCTCCCCACCTTAACCCCAAAGAGCTGGTGTTGAAGGAGGCCCAAAAATTGTAAAGGTGTGCACCTGTGGAACAGGTTCGCAAACATGGTAGTTTTTGTTTAGCATAGCCTCCCCACCTTAACCCCAAAGAGCTGGTGTTGAAGGAGGCCCAAAAATTGTAAAGGTGTGCACCTGTGGAACAGGTTCGCAAACATGGTAGTTTTTGTTTAGCATAGCCTCCCCACCTTAACCCCAAAGAGCTGGTGTTGAAGGAGGCCCAAAAATTGTAAAGGTGTGCACCTGTGGAACAGGTTCGCAAACATGGTAGTTTTTGTTTAGCATAGCCTCCCCACCTTAACCCCAAAGAGCTGGTGTTGAAGGAGGCCCAAAAATTGTAAAGGTGTGCACCTGTGGAACAGGTTCGCAAACATGGTAGTTTTTGTTTAGCATAGCCTCCCCACCTTAACCCCAAAGAGCTGGTGTTGAAGGAGGCCCAAAAATTGTAAAGGTGTGCACCTGTGGAACAGGTTCGCAAACATGGTAGTTTTTGTTTAGCATAGCCTCCCCACCTTAACCCCAAAGAGCTGGTGTTGAAGGAGGCCCAAAAATTGTAAAGGTGTGCACCTGTGGAACAGGTTCGCAAACATGGTAGTTTTTGTTTAGCATAGCCTCCCCACCTTAACCCCAAAGAGCTGGTGTTGAAGGAGGCCCAAAAATTGTAAAGGTGTGCACCTGTGGAACAGGTTCGCAAACATGGTAGTTTTTGTTTAGCATAGCCTCCCCACCTTAACCCCAAAGAGCTGGTGTTGAAGGAGGCCCAAAAATTGTAAAGGTGTGCACCTGTGGAACAGGTTCGCAAACATGGTAGTTTTTGTTTTAGCATAGCCTCCCCACCTTAACCCCAAAGAGCTGGTGTTGAAGGAGGCCCAAAAATTGTAAAGGTGTGCACCTGTGGAACAGGTGCGCAAACATGGTAGTTTTTGTTATAACCAAAATGAGGTTCTGTGAACGTAAAGAGAATGAGAGGAGGGTTTGAGGGTGGCACCATGGTCCAGGCTTAAACTGAGGCTCAGCTGCCACATCACAACGATAGCCTAGTCTACAAGGTCTGCATCAGGTGCACCAAAGCTTGATATCCACGACTGATTCATTTTAATGAATGTCAAACGGTCGACTGAGTCGGTGGAGAGTCTCGTTCGATGGTCTGTGACGAATCCTCCTGCTGCGCTGAATGCCCGCTCCGATAGGACACTCTGTGGACTCTCTGGGTGGATGGGAAAAGCTCTGAGACTTTAGACTTGTACCGGGGGTCAAGTAGGGTGGCCAACCAATAGTGGTTAGTCTCTTTAATGGCCTTGATTCTGGGGTCCTTTCGCAGGCTCTGAAGCATGATGTTTCCCATGGGTCGCAAATTAGCGAAGGCCTGAGAAGCTGACTCCTCGGGGTCACTCAAAACGACATTATCTTGAACGGGCTCCTCCTCCTCCCAGCCACGCACTACTCCAAAGTGTCCCTAGGGAGTCAAACTAGGCCTTGCAGATTGCCGCATGTCTTCCTCCTCCTCCTCCTCAAACCCTGCAAAAGTTCCCGCAGAATCGCCCTCCTCCTCCTCCTCCTCTTCCACCCCTGGATCCTGCTCGGGCCTCTGGGAGCTAGGCATAATGGGGTCAGGATTCTCAGGATAAAGGGAGCCTTGAGAGGCAAGGAAGTCCTCCTCTTCCTCCTGCTGCTCTGCCCCCAGTGCCATGTCCATAATGCCACGCAGAGTGTGCTCCAACAAAAACAGTACCGGTAGGGTGTCACTGATGCATGCGCTGTCCCGGCTGACCATCCTTGTGGCCTTCTCAAATGGCGAGAGGACAGCGCATGCATCCTTAATCAAAAGCCACTGCTGTGGTGAAAAGAAGCCCAGGCGCGCAGAGCCAGTGCTGGTGCCGTACTCGCATAGGTATTCATTGAGGGCCCTCTGCTGCGTGTACAGGCGCTGCAGCATAGCCAAGGTGGAGTTCCAGCGGGTGGGCATGTCACAGATGAGGCGGTGTACCGGCAGGTGAAACTCGCGCTGCACTTCGGCCAAACGTGCAGTGGCACTGTACGACCGCCTGAAGTTACTGCACACCCTTCATGCCATCCTTAGCACATCCTGCATTCCTGGGTACGAGTTCAAAAACCGCTGTACCAACGAGATTCAGGACATGCGCCAGGCATGGCACATGGGTTAACTTTCCCTGACGAAGGGCGGCCAGGAGGTTTGACCCATTATCAGTAACCACCATCCCTGGCTGCAGCTGGCGTGGTGTCAACCACCTCTGGGCCGTGTGCCTGCAGAGCCCCAAGAATCTGGGGGCAGTGTGCTGCCTGTCCCCTAGACACACAAGCTGCAGCACTGCGTGACACCTTTTGGCCCGAGACATAGAATAGCCCTTTGAACGATTACGTGGTACCTCATCATATTCAAACGACCATTCTGCAGAGGAGGGCATGGAGGAGGTAGAGGAGGAGGAGCAGGAGGGGGTAGAAGTGATCGATCTACCCGGATCAGCGACACCACCAGCTGTTTGCAGACGTGGGGGCAACCTGGCTGCAGCACCGAGCTCTGGCTACAATCCCTTCCGCTGGCAAGCAGTGTCACCCAATGAGCAGTGACAGAAATGTACCGTCCCTGCCCATGTTTGCTTGACCAAGTGTCAGCCGTCAAGTGTATCTTACGGCTGACTGACTTGGCCAGGGACGACATTACATTGCCTTCCACATGTTGGTATAGGGATGGCAGGGCCTTACGGGCAAAGTAATGCCGACTTGGCACCTGCCACTGTGGAACTGCACATTTTGCGAAGTCACGGAAGGGAGCAGACTCTACCAGGTTAAATGGTAATAGTTGCAGAGCCAGTAGTTTAGCCAAACTACTGTTTAGAAGCTGGGCATGTGGGTGGCGTGGAGTATACATTTTTTTTTCGTTCCAGCATGTGTGGAATCGAAATTTGGCGTCTAGATGTTACAGCTGGTGGTGTGCTGGAGGTAGATGCGACACTGCCTGCTATATCATCATCCCTGTCAGTGGAGGCTGCCAACAGGTGACGAGTGACTATAGCAGGGCCAGGAACAGACTGATGTGCAGGTGGAGCAGGTGGAGCATGAGGAGGAGCGCGAGGAGGACTAGGAGGCCGACTGACCGATCTTTGGCCCTTTTGTGGGTTCTTTAAATGCTCCTGCCAACGGGCCGAGTGGTGGGTTGTCAAATGTCTGTTTAGGCAGCTTGTACCCAGGTGGTTGACATTTCTGCCACGTTTTATACCCTTCTTACAAATCTTGCAGATTGCAACTGTTTTGTCTGCATGGGATGTCTCAAAAAAGTCCCAGCAAGATGAGGTGTGTATAGTGGCCCGGGAGACAACAGGTGCAGCCTTAGATGGAGTAGGCCGTCTGCTCTCCCCTCTTGCTTGCTCTGCCTCCTCCTCAACCTCAGACCCAACATCTGACTCCATCAAAGACTGAGCATCAGGCCTGGCCTGGGAGACAACAGGTGTGGCCTTAGATGGAGCGGGCCGTCTGCTCTCCCCTCTTGTTTGCTCTGCCTCCTCCTCAACCTCAGACCCAACATCTGACTCCATCAAAGACTGAGCATCAGGCCTGGCCCGGGAGACAACAGGTGTGGCCTTAGATGGAGCGGGCCGTCTGCTCTCCCCTCTTGCTTGCTCTGCCTCCTCCTCAACCTCAGACCCAACATCTGACTCCATCAAAGACTGAGCATCAGGCCTGGCCCGGGAGACAACAGGTGCGGCCTTAGATGGAGCGGGCTGTCTGCTCTCCCCTCTTGCTTGCTCTGCCTCCTCCTCAAACTCAGACCCAACATCAGACTCCATAAAGGACTGAGCATCAGGCTGGAGTAGATGGCCGACACTGTGGTCAAACAGCTCAGCTGACTCCTCTGTCATGTCTGAAGTTGGGTCTAAGGGAGGACGTGAGGTGGACATGGACTCATCTGTATTTGTTCTGACAACTGCAGAAGACTGACCACTTTTCTCTGCCTGGGTCACTGTAGTTGCAGATGTTGCCGATGATGAGGGTTTGGTCATATAGTCCACCACCTCCTGTACATACTGTGGATGTATAGCTTGGCCACTGCCGGAGAACAATCCAAATGGTGGCCTGGCTGAGGACTGACGACCACGTCCACCCCTGCCTCTAGACACCCTAGAAGCTGTGCCCCTTTCCGCAGCAGGGCCACGTATGCCTTTTCTTGGTCTACCAGGCATACTTGTCACTGATGCGTTGGCAACTGTGTGCGGTGAAAAATGCACACTGCTATGCGACCCACAGTTGTCGCTGGATACAGCACAGTAGATGCATGTCACCCACAGTAGCAAAGCCTTTTGCACAGTGGACCTAACGCTTTGAACAACAGGTGTTAAGTTGTCACTGATGCGTTGGCAACTGTGTGCGGTGAAAAACGCACACTGCTATTCGACCCACAGTTGTCGCTGGATACAGCACAGCAGATGTGTCACGCACAGTAGCAAAGCCTTTTGCACAGTGGACCTAACGCTTTGAACAACAGGCGTTAAGTTGTCACTGATGCGTTGGCAACTGTGTGCGGTGAAAAACGCACACTGCTATGCGACCCACAGTTGTCGCTGGATACAGCAGAGCAGATGCGTGTCACGTACAGTTGCAAAGGCTTTTGCACAGTGGACCTAACGCTTTGAACAACAGGTGTTAAGTTGTCACTGATGCGTTGGCAACTGTGTGCGGTGAAAAACGCACACTGCTATGCGACCCACAGTTGTCGCTGGATACAGCACAGCAGATGCGTGTCACGCACAGTAGCAAAGCCTTTTGCACAGTGGACCTAACGCTTTGAACAACAGGCGTTAGGTTGTCACTGATGGGTTGGCAACTGTGTGCGGTGAAAAACGCACACTGCTATGCGACCCACAGTTGTCGCTGGATACAGCACAGCAGATGCGCGTCACGCACAGTTGCAAAGGCTTTTGCACAGTGGACCTAACGCTTTGAACAACAGGCGTTAGGTTGTCACTGATGCGTTGGCAACTGTGTGAGGTGAAAAACGCACACTGCTATGCGACCCACAGTTGTCGCTGGATACAGCACAGCAGATGCGTGTCACGCACAGTTGCAAAGGCTTTTGCACAGTGGACCTAACGCTTTGAACAACAGGTGTTAAGTTGTCACTGATGCGTTGGCAACTGTGTGCGGTGAAAAACGCACACTGCTATGCGACCCACAGTTGTCGCTGGATACAGCACAGCAGATGCGTGTCACGCACAGTAGCAAAGCCTTTTGCACAGTGGACCTAACGCTTTGAACAACAGGCGTTAGGTTGTCACTGATGCGTTAGCAACTGTGTGCGGTGAAAAACGCACACTGCTATGCGACCCACAGTTGTCGCTGGATACAGCACAGTAGATGCGTGTCACGCACAGTAGCAAAGCCTTTTGCACAGTGGACCTAACGCTTTGAACAACAGCCGTTAGGTTGTCACTGATGCATTGGCAACTGTGTGCGGTGAAAAACGCACACTGCTATGCGACCCACAGTTGTCGCTGGATACAGCACAGCAGATGCGCGTCACGCACAGTTGCAAAGGCTTTTGCACAGTGGACCTAACGCTTTGAACAACAGGCGTTAGGTTGTCACTGATGCGTTGGCAACTGTGTGAGGTGAAAAATGCACACTGCTATGCGACCCACAGTTGTCACTGGATACAGCACAGCAGATGCGTGTCACGCACAGTTGCAAAGGCTTTTGCACAGTGGACCTAACGCTTTGAACAACAGGCGTTAGGTTGTCACTGATGCGTTGGCAACTGTGTGAGGTGAAAAACGCACACTGCTATGCGACCCACAGTTGTCGCTGGATACAGCACAGCAGATGCGTGTCACGCACAGTTGCAAAGGCTTTTGTACAGTGCACCTAACGCTTTGAACAACAGGCGTTAAGTTGTCACTGTATTTTGCTGCCTAGCAAGCACGTATACCTGCTGTGATACAGCAGCACTGTGCAACGTGCTCACTAAACAGAACCCTCACACTTTCACTTTCCCTACAGAAACTCAATTATTAAATATAACTAATGTAGTACAAAGTTCCCTAACTACACTAGATATCCCTTTCCACTAAATATAAAGCTCCATACAGCAGAAGACTGACACTGTCCCTTAAGTTTTTTTTTTTTTTTTTTTTTGTAACTCTAAGAACCAGCACAATCGCTGTATCTAACTACACTGGCTGTAAGCTAAATACAATTCTGCTATATGGAGCTTTAGAACCACTCGATATGTAGGAAATGTAGTGTAGCAAAGCACGAGTCAGAGAACTGCTTCAACTCTGTTCAACAGGATCTGGATCACTGTGCTAGGGGTTAGGCGGGGCCATCTTATATAGTGTGGGGCGTATTCACTCCTGATTGGCCTCTGGTCCCCGTAGTCACTCCAATCACGTTCCTAGGAGACTCCTGCCCCCTCATTGGCTTTTGCAGACGTTTCTGGGCCAATCACGGGCTTTTAAAGCCCAGTTCCTGTCCCAGTGCATTTTGGGCGGTTCTGGTGGCCGAATACCGAACTTTTACCGCAAAAAGTTCGGTATTCGGCCGAATATCGAACATCCAATGTTCGGGTCGAACCGATGGTCGACCCAAACCGTTCGATCATCCTTATTTGCAAGTAAGATCCCCTTTTGTGATCGCACAACTGTCATCTTGGAAGGTCACTACATTGCCTTGTTTTGTGAGCTTCTTCGCTGACAAAAGATTAGTTCCAAAAGCAGGGACATAGAGGACATTTTTTACAGGTATCTTTCTGGTGACATAGGACCGTAAAGAAAACTGTCTCACATTCCATTTTTCCCCCTTAGCTGTGGTTATTTTGTTTTGTTTTACTCTGGTCAATGTGATAAATGACATTTCCTGACAGACTCCATGGCAGCATACGTTCGGGTAGGCCCCGCCTCCTCTCCTACCTCATAGGACCCCACTCCCATAAATCTTTGCTCCCTTTCAGCATCAGTGTTCTTTTTTCGTCCTCCTCATACATACGGTGTTATGTTCCTACTATTTCAGTCCTAAACCTTGAAGCAGAATGGGTCGTGGAGACTCCGCTAAGCCCTGGCTATTAGCAGGGTATGGAGGGGGCAATAGAAGAGACCCTCAGCAGGATCGCTGTGGTCTGGCCGAGAGAGCCCAGCTGCCGCGGGTGGCCTAATTTTGCCTGAAGATACAGTCCGGTGATGCGCCTCTGGGACCCTTCTCTGCTCGGGCAGGGTGGTAAGCCCTGTTATGGGACCTTTTCCTTTTTTATTCTCACTTTCCCTTTGTTGTTTTTATGCTAATCTTTTGTGTCAGGCTGTTTTTACTCACTGTTTGCGGTGTTCTTGTTGGATTTTCCCATGTTTCAATCCGCCTTACTGTTTTATGCTTTCAGCTGTCCGGTGGCTCCCGGTCCCGCCGCGGCCGCGATTGCGGCCGCCGCTTCCGGTTTGCGCGGCGCTTCTGCGCATGCGCGGTTGCCGCCGGTCACTGGATTCGGTGCGCATGCGCGGGAGTGATGCGTGACGTCACTCGCGCATGCGCGGCAGCGATCGGCGGCCGCGAGGCGGCGTATTTAAAGCCCTTAGTTTGTCAGAGCTGGTGGGAAGGTCGGCACATGTATACAGCCTCCCCCAGACTCTGACTGACGTTCTTAAAGGTAAGAATCTTATTTTAAAGGCTTATTGGCGATTTTTGACTTGGGGTTAAGGCTTAAGCTCTATATGTATCCTTATTACTCAGCTGTGAAGAGTTTCTTCGCCCCTCTGTTGTATCGATTATGGACACATCTCCGCCCCCTAGTGGCCAGCCCGCTCATACCAGGTATGTGCTGGGCATTTAGGGGGGGGGAGGGTCTGTGTGTTTCTCTCTTATATATCGCTACATGTGTCTGTCTTCAGCTCTTCCAGGTCTGACCACCAGCCTAGCGCACGCAGCGAAGACAGACATTCAAAGTCGCATCACCGGCACTCCTCGTCTAGGTCCAGGCGCAGCTCCCCCCATAATAGGGGACGTGATGGCAAATCTTCTGGTTCAACACATCGTGGCCGTTCAGAGCACCCGCACGGGAAGAAATGCTGGGGATGTGGTACCATAGTAACAGACGGCTCCTCTCTGTGTAAACCCTGTTATACCCAAGCCACAGGTGAAAGGGAGAAGTCGGACCATCATATTGAGGAGGTGGTGCGCAGAGTCCTCAAAGACTCTCTAGCTGAGTTACAGAAGCCAAGTACTTCTGCAGGGCCATCCCGCTCTCCGGAAAGAGATCTTCTGGTTCAGGATCCTTTTGAGTCCTCTCAACCCAGCCATCCTTCTATCCTTCCGTCAGAGTCCGAATCTGATTCAGATGACTCCGGTTCAGGATTTGAGTTCAGCCTTGTCTCCCCTCTAGTGAAGGCGGTGAGAGAAGCCCTTGAATGGAAAGATCCAGCTGTCTCCTCCCCAAAACAACGAAAATATTTCAAGCAGCTATGCAAAGAGCGCTGGGACTTTCCATTTCTAGGGGAGCTGGGAGATATAATTACAGAAGAGTGGAGCAAAGTGGAAAGGAAAAATTCCCTGACCACAAAAATGGCGAAGTTGTATCCATTTAAACAAGAAAAGGTGAAGTACCTGGAATCTTCCCCAAGTGTGGATGCAGCCGTGATGAGTTTGGTCAAACATGTCACCCTTCCAATGGAGGATACAGCCTCTTTTAGGGATCCGTTGGATAGGAGGATCGACGCTGATCTTAAACGAGCATATCTTTCGGCCGGCATTGCCTGTAAGCCAGCTTTGGCTTTGGCTACAATTTCAAAAGCCATAGAAGTCTGGATTAATGCCCTCGAGGGCACTCTTGGAGGAGTTTCGGAAGAAGTGCTCCAGAGCTCCCCAATCCAGGAGCTGAAGATGGCTGCGGGTTTCCTGGGGGAGGCATCTCTAGACACCATTCGCCTTTTGGCTCGAGTTATGCTGGCTTCTGTTACGGCTAAATGCGCCCTTTGGCTTAGGCCTTGGGTTGCTGATGCTGCTTCCAAACAGGCATGGTGCCGGATTCCCTTTGAGGGTTCTTCCCTCTTTGGGAACAAATTGGATGCAGCCATAACTCGGGCCACGGGTGGAAAATCTGGGTTCCTCCCTCAGGATAAACGCCCAGGCGCTCAGAAGCGTTCTTTCCCGAAGACAAACTACCAATCGTTCCAGGGAAGCACGCAGCTACAGACCAGGCAAGTCCTACGGAAGAGGTTGGAAGTCAAGGCAATCCACCTTCCAGATAGGCTCAAAAGGCTCTTCGTCTGGAGGCTACCAAATCCTTTTGAGGTTGGGCCCGTCCAGGCCTTCCCGGTAGGGGCCAGGTTGCTCCAATTTCGGAATGTCTGGGCGGCCTCCATCCAGGATCCATGGGTGTTAAACATCGTGTCCCAGGGACATTCGTGGGCGTTCGACAACGTTCCCAAACCCAGGTTTGTCGCAACCTCACTTCCTCCTTCGGCAGAAAAAAAGAAGGTTCTTCTCGCTTACGTGGACACCTTACTGGTTCAGCGAGCTGTTGTGCCAGTTCCCGATGCAGAACGGGGTTTGGGAGTCTATTCACCTCTGTTCCTCGTCCAGAAGAAGAACGGCACCTGGCGCCCGGTAATAGACCTTACATATCTCAACAGGTCTATCCATCAAGAAAGGTTCAAAATGGAGTCCCTAGTCACAATACAATATTCGATTCTCCCAGGAGATTGGTTGGCATCGATCGACCTAAAAGACGCGTACTTCCACGTTCCTGTGGCAAGAGAGTACCATCAGTTCCTCTGGTTTGCTGTAGGTCATGCTCACATGCAATTTACGTGTCTTCCCTTCGGGCTCTCAACTTCGCCTCGCACGTTCTCCAAGACCTTGCTGGCAGTTGTGGCTCTCATCAGGACCAGAGGCATCAGATTGCATCATTATCTGGACGATCTCCTCCTTCTGTCTCAGGACAGACGTCAGTTACTCTTGCATCTGGAGCAAGTGATCTCTACGCTTCAGGAATTCGGTTGGATTCTGAATCTAGAAAAGAGCCATCTGGTGCCTACGCAGTCGCTGGTGTTTCTTGGGGCACTGTTCAACACGGTGAAGTGCATCATTTCCCTGCCAGAAGAGAAAATTCCAGTAGTCCAGAGCAGGGTGGCTCACGCTCTCGCTGCCTCTCGTCTCACTGCTCGTCAGTGTCTAAAGGTAGTAGGGACGCTCGTAGCCACTTCACCCATGGTGAAGTGGGCTATGTGGAAGCTGAGACCCTTCCAGAAGGGGTTTCTCCAACAGTGGACGACGGAGAACTTGTCACAAGTTATTCACCTGACCCCGTTCATGAAGGGATGCCTTCCCTGGTGGTTACGCCGTACAAATCTGACCAACTGCCACTCAATCGCTCCAATTTCCTGGATTACGATTACCTCCGATGCCAGCAGTACCGGTTGGGGAGCCCACTGTCTGTCCGAAGTGGCACAAGGCAGATGGAACTTTCCCGGTCACGGAGTGGTGTCCAACATTCTAGAACTACGAGCTGCCCTCAAAGCCCTTCAGGCTTTTCACCATCTAACGCAGGGGGCCTCAGTACTGCTAAGGATGGACAACACCACGGCAGTGGCTTATGTCAAGAGGCAGGGAGGGACGCGCAGCATGTCTCTCCTCCAAGAAACAGAGCCGATTATGACATGGGCTCAGCATCATCTAGCCAATCTTTCAGCGGTCTTTGTCCCGGGAGTGTTGAATGTGGAGGCAGACTTCCTATCCCGTTTCCAACTAGACAACAACGAGTGGTCCCTCCATCAGGAGGTGTTCAACTGGGTGCTGTCCCTGGGGATTTCGCCAGAAGTGGATCTGTTTGCGAGTCCATGCAACAAGAAGCTTCGGAAGTACTACACGAGGTTCAGAGATCCTCGAGCCTTCGGAGTAGATGCCCTCACGGACAGGTGGAACTTCCAGTCTGCTTATGCTTTTCCACCAGTACCAATAGTACTCCAATTCCTGCGGAGACTGAAGATGGAGGAAGTAGAGATCGTGGCAATAATTCCCTTCTGGCCCAATAGGCCATGGTTTCCCCTGCTGTCCCTTCTCAGCTTCAGGGATCCAATCCCTCTACCTCTCAGGTCAGACCTTCTATCTCAGGGTCCTACTCTGCACCCATGCCCTGCACGGCTGCACCTCAGGGCTTGGTTCTTGAGAGGGGGAGGTTGGAAGCTCTCGGATGTCCAGAAGAGGTGATCCCGACTCTCATGAGTTCAAGAAGACCGAGCACCAACAGGGTATATGAAAGGATATGGGCCAGGTTCATGAGTCATCAGGCCCAGAGGTCAGGTCCAGTAGGTACACCTACTATTCAGCAGATTCTAAGTTCCTTGCAATCTGGTCTAGATCTGTCCCTCTCGGTTAGTTCTCTCCGGGTGCAAGTCTCCGCCATTTCAGCCTTCACCGGAATTCAGTGGGCAAGTCATCATCTGATTCAGCAATTTTTTAAGGGCGCAGTCAGGCTCAGGCCTCAGAGAAGGCCGAGATTTCCAAAATGGGATCTTCCATTAGTTTTGGACTTTTTTTCTTCAAAGGATGTTGCCTCCATGTCTATCAAGGAACTCACGTTGAAGACAGCGTTTTTGGTGGCCATTACCTCCGCTAAGAGGGTCTCTGAGATACACAATTTGGGTCACAAAGAGCCTTTTCTGACCTTTTTTCAAGACAGGGTGGTCCTAATCCCTATGCTGGGGTCAAATCCAAAAGTGACCTCTGTCTTCCACGAAAATGCTGAGATAGTTCTTCCCACCTTCAGAACTGATGAGGAATCTTCAGTCCATCCTATGGACGTGGGCAACACTCTAAGTCAATACTTGGAGGCCACATCTCCTCCTTCCGCCAATCGGATTTCCTTTTTGTTCTGCTCCATGGCAAAAAGAAAGGAATGCGTGCATCTTCTAGAGCAGTGGCTGCGTGGATCGTTCAGGCTATCCAATGGGCGTATAGAGCAAAGGGCTTGGCTCCTCCAGAGGCTATTACAGCTCACTCTACAAGAAGCGTCGCTACGTCATGGGCAGCTTCCAAACACGTCACGCCTGACGTGATCTGCAAAGCAGCATCCTGGTCATCTGTCAATACTTTCCTTTCCCATTATTGTATTGAGCCTGCTGCTTTATCTTCCGTTAATTTTGGCGTACAAGTCTTGTCAGTTGACAGTGCCAATTAAAGTTTTCTTTGTTCAGCATCTTCCCACCCGGGAGTGTATAGCGAGTTATTTCCCGAACGTATGCTGCCATGGAGTCTGTCAGGAAAACAGAAAATTGATATCAAATACTTACCGTCATTTTCCTTTCCTGATGGACTCCATGGCAGCAGGAGTCCCCTCCCAATTCCTGAGTAGGCTAGTTACAGAACACTGATGCTGAAAGGGAGCAAAGATTTATGGGAGTGGGGTCCTATGAGGTAGGAGAGGAGGCGGGGCCTACCCGAACGTATGCTGCCATGGAGTCCATCAGGAAAGGAAAATTACGGTAAGTATTTGATATCAATTTTCCGTTTTCTGGCATTTGTCATGTGGCTCGTAGCTCCCTTATCAACACACCATGCCTGCAAAGGTGAATTTCAACTTTGTTTCTTGTACACCAAACATTCACTTGTTTCTTGCTGCATGTTACTGTTTTTATTCCAGGAACTTTATTCAGAGAAAAGACATGAAGCATACCATAGATGTGGCTACAAACCTATAAACGCTGTCATCTACTGGTTAAAGAATATATTTCTACTAAATACTGACGTATGGTAGTTCTTGCACAGAATATAATTCTGTATTCCAACAGGAACAAAGGAAAGCAGGTACAAGGCAGAAGGATAATAGGGTAGAAGGTACAGGGCAGGAGCAAGATCAGGATTATTGGCAATTTCAACAATATGTATCTGGCAGCAGCAAAACACTAAAGCAAGAGGCACTAAAGAGAGAAGACCTAAACCTAAACACTCTCCCAGCAACAGGTGGAGAATGATTACTGGAGGCTGCTGGGAGACACCCGCTGGTGGACACTGAAACTGCAACCTCCTGCTCTTTGAAACACAGGTGATTCAGATCTTAACAATTATGCCCCGTACACACGTAACGATCGTCGGCTGACCGATCGGCCGTCTTTTGTCCAGGGATGTCCTGTCCGCTGAAAAGTGCCAAAAGACTGCACACGAATTTTGTCGGCCAACAACAGCCGACTGCAGAAGTGATGTCATGTGATGGTTTACTTTCCGTGTGTTTTTTCTTCTCTGAGCATGCCCAGTCTTGCAAATCTGCTGATTGTCAGCCGAATTCTGTACTGACTGGCGAACAATTGGCCGTTCTGGTGTCGGCATACAAAAATTTTAATGCCTGCACAACAGATTCTGTTCGGCCGAAAATGCGCTGTCGGCTGTCGGAAGCATCATACTAACAAGCCTACAATCGGCCGATCGTTCGTTGGCCGAATATTTACGGCCGACAATTGGTACGTGTGTACGGGCCTTTAGTCATTGGAGTTGATTTACTAAAACTGAAGAGTCCACAATCTGGTGCAGCTGTGCATGGTAGCCAATAAGGTTCTAACTTCAGCTTGTTCAGTTAACCAATTCTGGACCGGAAGGTTTTACCCCCTTAATGACCAGGCCATTTTGTGCGAGACAGCACTCTGTTACTTTAACCACTTCTGGATTGGAAGGATTTGGCCCCTTAATGACAAGGCCATTTTTGTAATTTGGCACTGCGTGACTTTAACTGACAATTGCGCAGTCATGCAAAGCTGTGAAATGTACGTCCTTTTTCCCCACAAATAGAGCTTTATTTTGGTCATATTTGATCACCTCTGCGTTTTTGTTTTTTTTTGCGATATAAACAAAAAAAGAGCGAAAATTTTGAGCAAAAAAAAAAAACATTTTCTACTTTTTCTTTTAAAAATGTGTTTAGCTACATGTCTTTGACAAAAAAATCTCAATAAGCGTATTTTTATTGGGTTGTGCAAAAGTTATATCGTTTACAAACTATGGTGTATATTCTGGACTTTATTCAGCTTTTACTTTCTGACTGCCTTGCTCATTTCTTGATCTTGAAGTGCTAAAATAGCAGGTCAGTACAAAACCCCCCAAATTACTATTTTTGGAAAGTAGACACCCCAAGGAATTTCCTGAGAGGCATGTTGAGCCCATTGAATATTTTTTTTTTCACAGGTGTTTAAATAAATGACTAAAAAATAATATATATTTTTTACACATAATTGTCATTGAAATGATATATTGCTCACGCATGCCACGGGTATATGTGTAATTACACCCCAAAATGCATTCTGCTGCTTCTCCTGAGTATGGGGATACCCCATGTGTGAGACTTTTTGGCAGTCTAGCCGTGTACAGCACCCCGAAAACCAATCACCGCCTTCAGGCTTTCTAAGGGGGTAAATTGTTGATTTCACTCCTCACTACCTATCACAGTTTCAGAAGGCCATGAAATGCGAGACAGCACAACCCCCCCCCCCCTCCTTCCTCAAATGACCCCTTTTTGGAAAGTAGACACCCTAAGATATTTGCTAAGAGTCATGTGGAGTGTTTTGCAGATCTCACTTTTTGTCACAAAGTTTTGAAAATTGAAAAAAGAAAAAAAAATGCATTTTCCTTTTTTTCTCTTTATTTTCCAAAATACTCACCCTGAATCTTAGCAAATATCTTGGGGTGTCTACTTTCTGAAAATGGGTCATTTTGGGGGTTGTGCTATGTTGGCATTTCATGGCCTCCAAAACTGTGATGGAGTGAAATCAACAATTTACGCCCTTAGAAAGCCTGAAGGCGGTGATTGGTTTTCGGGGTCCTGTACGCGGCCAGACTGTCAAAAAGTCTCACACATGTGGTATCTTCATACTCAGGAGAAGCAGCAGAATGTATTTTGGGGTGTCATTTCAAAGATATTCATGGCATGTGTGAGCAATATATCATTTAGTGACAACTATGTGTGAAAAAAAAAAATTCCTGAAATTTGTGGCAAAATACAAAATATTCCATGGACTCACCATGCCTCTCAGCAAATATCTTGGAGTGTCTACTTTGTAAAATGGGGCAATTTTTTGGGGGGGTTTTTACTATCTTGGAATTTCAGGGCCCCCAAAACTGTGATAGGTAATGGAGAAGTAAAATGAGCAATTTACGCCCTTAGAAAATCTGAAGATGGTAAATTAAATTTCGGGATCCCGTAGACAGCTAGGCTCCCAAAAAGACTCACACATGTGGCATCCCTGTACTCAGGAGAAGCAGCAGAATGTCATTTGGTGTGTCACTTCACATGTACTTATGGCATGTGTGAGCAATATATCATTCAGTGACAAAAAAAAAAAAAAATGAGGAAAATTGTTTTCATACTTACCGTAATTTTCCTTTCCTGGATCCTCCTCATGTCCGCCTACTATGGGTCAGCTCAGCCCTCTAGGGCAACCTTTAACTAGCCTATAAAATGCAGCTGTCTCCCATAGGTAAATGTTCCCTTTAAAAGCCTTGCGACGGAGACCTGGGTGGGAAAACCTCGGCTGACATGAGGAAGATCCAGGAAAGGAAAATGACAGTAAGTATAAAAACAATTTTCCTCATTCCTAGACCTCCTCATGTCAGCCTACTATGGGACATAACAAGCAATGCCATTTAAGGAAGGGAGAGAAAAAAGACTTACAAAATAACTCAACCTGCTGTCTAAACTTATTTACACAAGAGACAGCCACAGAAAAACATATGAAGGAGCGCCTCAGAAGGCAGCAAGGTCAGGTTCATTCTTTAGTGGTGAATAAAAGTGTTCGCCACCCTTAGCCCGATGCTTACACACCACTTCTGCCAACCCCCTGACCTATATGCTCAAGGAACTGCCCTAGTTTTGAGCAATGTGCCGTAAACTGTGAAGGCAGAGGAAGCTGCAGAAAGCTAGCCAAACTGAACCATCTTGACTATTCAGGGAGAACTAACCCTTGCCAATGCCGTGAAACTCCCGTAAACCCACTTGGGACACCAAGTGCTTATTCCTTTTGAAAGACCAAACTCAACCCATATAGGCCGAAAGGGAAGAACCAGATTGAATTCCTTTTCATATTCGCTCTCGTTCATCCTCCGGAAAAGAAGGAAGAGCAGTTTCTCAGTTCACCTGGAACGTAGTTTCTGGCATGTTTGAACTTGGGTAAAAGCCAGTTGGCCGAAAGGCCTAAAGAAGACATTTTTTTTTTTCACAAAAAGCACATAATTGTGATACTTTCTAGAGAAGTAAGTATCCATTGGCACAGAGTTCAGGGGTTTCAATGAGTTGAATTCCACATTGTTCTCTAACCAATTTGGTGGCATACAAGAAAATCAAACCTGAAGGAGACAAGGAATTCCAATTCTTGCGCAAGAAGGCTGCCACCAGTGGTGATAAGTGGAATAGTCCTAATGTATTGATTCTGCAATATGGAGTCTATTTTCCCTATGGCAACATAAAATGATAACAGGTACTACATTTCAACCTACAGGCCAACCAATTTTTCGCCTTCAGAATTTGGATGAAAAAAAAAAAAAGTTTCCTGGAGTATAAAATCTTGGCAGCAAAATAATAGAAATGGCCATCAAATCTTTTGAACCATCCTAAGAATCCGCAGAGTTGGAGGGAAGACTAGCACCAATTGAAGCTTCCACATTTTAGACAGGACGTCCTGACCTATGGGTCTGAGAGTCTCAGAACCAAGAAAAGTAGAAAGGACACTGGGACTTCTCTGCTGACCCTATCAGACCTATGGGCAGCATAACCTGATGTTTTAAGAAGAACCGCACTATTCCAGGTTGAGAGCCAATTCATAGGGATCTATGAATTTTCTGGTCAATCAGACTGGTAAAACTCCCTGACCTGGAAGATACAACACCCTCCAAAACTTGCATTTGGGACAAAGGATCATTTCAGCACAATATACCTCTAGAGTGGCAGACTCCTGGCTCCCTCTTGGTGGACTAAGCAAACCACCATGGTCCTGTTGTCTGAAAATCACCCCCTGATCTCCTAAAAGAGACCGAAATTCTATCAGAACATATCAGACTGGTGCCTCTGGTTTCAACAGACTCAAACTGAGGTTGAGCCTTGACATCTCTGATCCTTGGCATAAAAAACCCACACACTGAGCACCCCAGTCCCAATGACTAGGGTGTGTAGACACTAGTTTGGAGTGGAAAAATGGCGATTAAAAAAACACAAAACCGTCAACCAAACTTTCCTTCCCATCTCCATCTAAAAGAAAAGAAGGTGAAACCTATGGTCCAGAGATGAACCCTTAAACCCCAGCAATAGGCAAGTACTTGTTCAAAGACTGAGACACCCTGTCTTCCGATGAACCAGAGGCGTGCACATTGCTTGGGTGCCCAGGAACTGACATTACCCTAGGTCTGAGGCCTGTCAACAAAAGAGCAGACCCAGGTGGCTTCAGGTTCCGAAAAAATTTTATTTGGGACCAGAGAGAAAGAGAGCTATCAATGAGAAAAAAGCCCCTATCCTGAGCTGTGTGCAGGAATATGCAGATATTCAAAAAGGTGAGTTAGTCCCAGTGACAATCTCTGGAGGTTCTGGCCCATCCAAATTACTGGAACGTTTGAAGGATCTTTTTGGGTCGGTCAATAGAGCCCATGCCAATTGTAACCTAACAAGAAGTCATCACAAGATCCTATGAAGACTATAAGGCTAGTATTGGGCCTAGCCTCCTAGCACCCATGGCACTGGCGAGAGGCAGAGGGTCAATATAAGTGGGCTAATGGAACTGGGAAGAACAACTTTTAGAGCTGAAGAATGGCAATATCATTATCGACGAAAAATTATTCAAGTCATCTACTTCACTGCTTGACCCTTGCCAGCCCAGGCATGGTGGAGAATAGGAAGTCCAAGCACAGCACACATCCCTCGCTAATAGACAGAGCCTGTCCTCCACCTTCATCCTGCATAAAATGTTCAGTATCTCAGGACCCAGAAGGATGGACATGACTCAAAATTGCACTGAACAGCAATCCAGGACCTAAGTAGAGTGAATTTGACTCTACTAAAAATCAACAAGATACTCAAAGCTCTAGAGGGTCCTGCAGGCTAGAGTAACAAGTAACAATCAAAAAGGACAGATCCTGCACATGCTGATATACAACAAGTACAAAGAGGAGCCAGGTGCAGGAGGCCACCAGAGTATCACAGGACCCGGAGATCGGGAGAAGTCAGGAGGGAAGGGAGATAGGCCCCAGCAGGGGCCTAGAGAGGGTCCATACTCTATGGATGGGGGAGCCCAGGGTGGGTCAGTTGTACCCTACCAAGGAATCCCACTATCCAATAGGTATGAGGCATTAGAGGAACCCACCACAGGACATAGGGACCTGTCACAGATTGGAGGTACCGCTATAGTAGGAGAGGAGCTAGATGCCCAGACAGGACATATGCCCCAGACCAGTGATGGGACTTTTTTAGACCGCCCCCCTCCCGCAGAAAATAGGAGATATAGAGGAAGCAGAGGAGGAAAGGGGAAGCGAAATAAAAAGAGGAAAACTACATCACCCATCTCCACAGTAAAAATATTCAATTTGTCAACACATGTACTTGGAGAAGGAGAAATCAGCTTACTACAGAAGGGACTCAATTTTGCCCCAAGTAGTAATGCTAACATCTTTGATCTGTTTAAAGATCTGCATAAGTATATGAGGGACCTTACAGTGCAGAGATACTTCAGCCTCCAAAATGCAAAGGTTAAAGAGGTGTCCATAGGCCCCTCAGACTCCACGGAGATGGCTGAGGAGGAGGACGGTGGGGAGTTAGGAGAATCAGAATTAGATAGAGAAGTGTTAGACATATTGGAAGAATTATGGCTTGAAGGGGGTATAACACCAGATAATGCTATCTCTAACCCCTATTAGAATGAGATAAAGTATAGCCATTTTAGACCCAAGTCCAGTTTCTACCCACATCATGTTAAGAATGAATACACCAAAACGTTCTATGCCATGGTGTATGCGGATTTTAACAAAATCTGTAACCGCCCTAAGGGGAAGCTAAGTACTAATAACTTATCCTCAGAAGAAATAGTGGCACTCAATCGAATGAAAAAGAATAACGATATTATCATAAGGGTAGCGGACAAAGGAGGAGGGATAGTAGTACAAAATAGGGAGGATTATATTGGGGAAGCGGTAAGACTATTGTCGGACCATAACACCTATGAGGTTCTGAGCCAGGATCCCCTCCCTCAGTATAAGATAGAACTACAGGAGCTTATTAATAAGGCCTTCAACAGTAAAATCATTAATAAATCTGAGAAACAGTTTTTTCTAAATAATTATTTTAAAACCCCGTACTTCTATCATACCCCAAAGATACACAAAAATCCAGTTTGTCCTCCTGGTAGGCCAATTGTAGCGGCCATGGAGAGTATTACCAGCAGACTCTCCCAATATGTGGATCTCCATCTACAGCCGATAGTTACATCACTCCCGGCATACATTAGGGATTCCACACAGGTGCTGGAGATACTACAGAATTATAGGTGGGAACCCAACTATCTGTGGCTATCCCTGGATGTGTGCTCCCTGTATACTTCGATACCCCATGAGGGTGGACTAAAGGCCGTAGAACACTTCCTGTCGGGTGCGGAGTACCTCAATCCAGACCAGTCTGGATTTATCAGTGCTTGCACGCAGTTTGCACTGGAAAGGAACTATTTCGAGTTCCAGGGAAAACACTATAGACAGATTTCAGGCACTGCGATGGGCGCACATTTTGCACCATGCTATGCAAACTTATTCATGGGGTTTTGGGAAAAATTCCATATCTGGATGCAGAACCCGTTTGCACAGCATTTGGTGTACTATGGGCGTTACATCGATGATGTAATAGTAATATGGGATGGTACAGCTGACAGGGCAGTAGTATTTGTGAACTACTGTAACACCAATCCGTATGGCATTAGGTTTACGCATGTACTAGATGCGAAGTCCCTTGTATTTTTGGATCTAGAATTGACCTGGAATGAAGAAGGGGCTATCACCTCCAAAACGCATTTTAAGGAAACAGCAGGTAACTCTTATTTACATTGGAAGAGCTGCCATTTGCCCAAATGGAAAGAAAACATACCCTACAGTCAATTCTGTAGGCTGCGTAGAAATTGCACAGATACTGAGCAATATCTGTTGCAAGCTAAAATTTTAGAGAAAAAATTTATGGAGAAAGGGTATGCTGTGCAGCATATACAAAAAGCCAGAGATCGCTATATAGAAGGCTGTAGTAGCAAGGCAGCTGTGGAGAACGGTGCTCCCCGAGAGGTTATGTTTATTACAAAATTCAATAACCAACATTGGGCCATTAAGAGAGCTTTGCAGAAACATTGGCCTATTCTGCAGCAGGATGCAGCCTTAGGTAGAGTGCTCCCTAAAAAACCCAAAGTGGTGTTTAGGCGGGCTAGCAATGTAAAGAGTCTGGTTGCTCCAAGCAAAATAAAAATTATGAAATGCCAAAATAGAGCATCCACTATCCCAGTTCTCTTTAATATGGTAGGCTCCTACAAATGCAAGCAGAGCAGATGTAAGGCTTGTGCATTTATGCAACATGGCAAAAGTAGCTTTACATCAGTTGCAGGGCGCTCCTATAATATCAAACAATTCATTAGCTGTGGTACACAGTTTGTGGTCTATGGCTTGAGGTGCCCATGTGGCTTAATTTATGTTGGCAGGACAGTTAGAGCAATGCGCACCAGGTTTGGCGAACATCGCCGGTTTATTGAGCAGAAAAAAGACAAGCACAGCGTGCCAAGACATTTCTGTAAAGCACATGGTGGGGATACTGCAGGCCTGGAACTATTTGGGATTGAAGCCATATCTATGACTCTCCCAGAAGGTGAAAGGTTTTCGATCCTGTGCAGGCAAGAAACATTCTGGATCTTTACGCTTGGGTCCATGTCGCCGGGTGGGCTCAATGAGGAGCTGGAAGTCAACACGATCATTTGACATATCAGCACGGGGGTGTGGGCATGGTAGAGTGGGTTCCAGCACATGCACATACACATGGTTACCAAGGGTAAGGAACATAGTCCCTGCCAGGCCATGTGTCTGTGAAGTGTGCACGGAGGCATACGCACATTCGTGTCCACACAACAATATCTGAGCAGCTGGGTATGTGAATAGGTGTATATGTATAGATATATATTTGGGGATACTCAGGGTGTCACCACCGATGGGTATGTGTAGGTATATGTATATGTATTTCTCATGTGTGTGTATATATATATATATATATATGTGTGTATATATATATATGAGAAATATAAACAACTGCCGTGTAGTATATTTGGTTGGCCTATATGGAGTAGTATCCTCATATACTAATTGATATTTGCATATGTGCCATATGGAATTGAATCTTATCTTACTGAATTCTAATGAGACTAGTATTTTTATATATTTATTATGTGTATTATCCTGACTTATGAAATTATCCTGGTAGATGGATGAGAGATAATGTGGAATTAATATGATCCGTCGACTATTGGTATTAGGAAATGCTGATGTAGCTTAGAGTCTTATATACATATATACTTTTAGGATACGTTTATGTATTTTTAGCAGGAGACAACCATTGCTATGTAGGAAATGTGATATCCAAACATGTATCTATAATAGCTCTGGTTAATATCTGCGCTGGTATTAAATTGTATTTTAAATTTTAAATTGTATTTTAAATTGTATCTTAAACTGTATTTTTAATATATGTTTTTTAATATATGTTTTTTAAAAGTGGATAGCCCCTTGCTTCTCCCGTCCCAGCCAAGGTGGATAAGGATTATTGGTTATTGGCCCCTTTAAGAATACACAATTAAATAATTAGGGCCGATGGTATCCCGGGTATATAGGGAGGGGCGTTAGCAGGAAGCAAGGTGGGACCTGAGGAAGGAGGCTCCGCCTCCGAAACGCGTTGTCCGTAGTAACAGCAGAGGCAGTGCACCCGTGTCTTGAATCTCCCACCTCGCAGCTCCGTACAACTTGTGGCTCCGGCTTTGGCTGAGGCTCTCCTGAGGCGCCGTAGATTACGTTGGTATAGTGCGCAGGCGCACTAGAACCGGCATCCGGTGACCAGGCAACACAGGAAGTGAAGGAGAGCGGGGATACAGCGGCGGCAGCCGCGAATGAGGAGACCGCAGAGTCACCATCTGGAGGGACGGGAGGAGCGAGTAGCTCCTGTTGGAATGCTGTAAAGCGATTGTCTTAAAGGAAAAGTGTGAGTGCAATTCCAATGTACTGTGTTGTTGTCCTTTATTAAAGCGTTATTGCCTGAGGTTGCGTGCGCTTTTCTTTACAGATTTGAAAACCTGAGAAAGTGCTGGCGAACCAGACTATAGGAATATGTAGACTTGCATCTGCTAAATCCATAAAAGGCAACCAGTGTCCCTTTCTCACTACCAGAATAATGGTTTCCCAGGATTCCAACATGAAGAGCTAAACCTTCATAAACACATCCACGTGCTCTAGCATTAAGATAATTCCAAAGCCCATCCGATATTTGCGACCCAAGGGAAGGAGAAAATATTCATGCTCCACCTCTGCTTCTGAATCGAAAAAGAATGCCCTGAGCCACAAATCACTCCTTTAAACTGTTTGACAGATTGGTGGAGCATGGGAGCTATGGTAAGGAACAGGAACTGCTGTAGGGATGAGAACATTAGCTATCATTGATACCCATTAAAAAAGGTCTCCCAGGGTATGAGAGGCAATGCAAATATTGTACACTTTTTTATTTTTAAAACCTGCATTTGACCGTAACTCTAGAGCAAAGGTAAACTAAGGTAGGCAACCGCGGCCCTCCAGACGTGCCGAAACCACAAATCCCATCATGCCTCTGCCTTGAGGAGGCTTGCCTGTGGCTGTCAGAGTTTTTCAGAGCCCTATGGGACCTACCGCTCTACAACAGCCGGAGTGCCAAGGCCGTCCACCCCTGCCCCAGAGCCCGAAAATGCAGAACAAGTAAGGGCCCTCATCGACTAGAGTGGTGAACTGTCTCCCCACAGCACCGGGGCAGCTGGACCCAGAAACCTAGAGAAGATAAGTGAAGACCATCAGTGGAAAAAAAGACAAAAAATCTAACAGACTGTACTCTAGGCTTCGACCACTGGGAAAAAACAGGTGTATCCCACTAAGGCAACTCTGATGCTGTAGTTCTGGGCTATCTCCAAGAGACACTGTCTACAGCAAGGCAAACGACCCACCTGCAACTGAGAAAGCTTAACATAAACTTCCCAACCAGAGCCCTGGAGTCCTTTCTCCTACACTCATGGAGAACCTGTCAGCAACAGGTGTGACCAGAAATGTGTGGACTGACACAGAGAACATTAGACATAATTAAGGTGTAAAGAATATAATTTATTTAAAAATAAGTGAATAACACAAATGTAAACGCACCTCCAGAAAACTATAACTGTGTAAATCCAATCAGATACCCAAACAATAGTGACACACAGCAAACAACTGCTCAAACCAAATATATACAAAACAGGATAAATGAATAGTAATAGTAACAGAGCCGGGGTCATACACGGGAGATCAAGCAGAGGGAGCTGGGAGCATGACAGAACAGAGAGAGGGTTGCAGGAGACGGAGTAAGCAAACAGGAAGGAAGGAATCAGGCTGCAGGGTCAGGGTCAGGATCAGAGTCCAGGATCAGGATACAGGGACACAGGCATGCAGGTCAGGCGCACTTGGAGACAATACCAAGGCAGTGAGAAGAAGCATACACAGGGTTTAAATATACTTCCTGCAACCAGCATCAGGTGATGACTGATTGCATAAGATGTTTGCTTCTGACTACTGAGAGACACCCGCTGGTGGACACTGGAACTGCAGCTTATGGATCTGGGAGCTACAGTGCCACCAGCAGGTGAGCTCTTTCCTGACAGTACCCCCCCTCTAAAGAGCGGCCTCAGGATGCTCCAAAAAACCCTAGCTAAACCAATCCATAAAAGACAGTCATTTGCTGCACAAATCCAGAGCAAAAGTTCCTTGTAGGCTGAAGAAGTGCCGGGTTCCAAGCGAGATGCCCCATTGCCAAGATCCAACAATAGGCAAAGTGTCCCACCGCCTGGGTCAGGTGACTGACTGGGTATCCCACCGCTGAGGTCAAGCAACTGGCTGGGTGTCCTGCTGGCCAGATCCTCTGACATGTACAGAATTTGATACTTCAAGTCCCTCAGAACAGCAGGTACCCCATTGCTGGGGTCCCACGAGTTGCCTGCAGACTTAGCCATGGGGTCATGTGACAATACCAGAACTCTGACACAGAAGTGTCTCGCCATAACCAAGTAGCTTGCCTGGTTTCCAGGACTTACTCTGCACTTCAAAAGCCACCTAGGTATCTCTGAGGCACTGGTTACCTGACCCGGGTCCCCTAGTGCACCCAAAGCTGGGGCAAGCGCATCCGGATCATGGAGAGGCACAGATAGTACCCCTCCATTCCCCAGGAGCTTACCATGACCGGGGCCATGAAGGCAAATGCAGCTACTAGTTACCATGGGCATGTCCGGACCACCAGGCTTTGGAGCCATAGGAACAACACTCTGCCAGAGGGACTCAACCGAGGCAACCGACAAACGAATCTCAGGCCAAGCAGGTAACCCATATAAAGCATGCGAGGACTCAGAGCTTTCAAACCCATTAGCAGGTGAACACTTTGTTTTTGCATGACAGTCCAACCGAGCAGCTGGTATTGAGTCAGTAGAACCCGGCTGGGTGGTAAGTAGAAGAGAAGTAAGATCAGGCTGGTCAATGGTAAAAGGATCATCAGACGCATGCTGGACATCAAGCATGGGATCATCAGGCTGGACATCTGTCACCGGATCAGAGGCAGAAGAAGGCAGGTTGTCAGACAGCAGATCCCTAGGGGTAGACGTGTCATCGAGCAGCAGACCATCAGAGGCAGGCAGGTTGTTAGGGACAGGATGTCCAGAGACAGGCTGGGCATTGGGCACCTGCCCCTTTGGCTGGGCAACAGGGACCGAAACTTCAAGCTGGGCAACAGGGACCGAAACTTCAAGCTGGGCAACAGGGACCGAAACTTCAAGCTGGGCAGCAGGGACCGGAACTTCAAGCTGGGCAGCAGGGACCGGAACTTCAAGCTGGGCAGCAGGGACCGGAACTTCAAGCTGGGCAGCAGGGACCGGAACTTCAAGCTGGGCAGCAGGGACTGGAACTTCAAGCTGGGCAGCAGGGACCGGAACTTCAAGCTGGGCAGCAGGGACCGGAACTTCAAGCTGGGCAGCAGGGACCGGAACTTCAAGCTGGGCAGCAGGGACCGGAACTTCAAGCTGGGCAAAAGGGACCAGAACTTCAAGCTGGACAAAAGGGACCAGAACTTCAGGCTGGACAAAAGGGACCAGAACTTCAAGCTGGGCAAAAGGGACCGGAACTTCAGGCTGGGCAAAAGGGACCGGAACTTCAGGCTGGGCAAAAGGGACCGGAACTTCAGGCTGGGCAAAAGGGACCGGAACTTCAGGCTGGGCAAAAGGGACCAGAACTTCAGGCTGGAGCAGTTCGGCTGGCGTGGAAGTAGGCTGGAGCAGATCGGCTGGCGTGGAAGCAAGCTGGAGCAGATCAGCTGGCATGGAAGCAAGCTGGAGCAGATCGGCTGGCGTGGAAGCAAGCTGGAGCAGATCGGCTGGCGTGGATGCAGGCAGATCGGCTGGTGTGGATGCAGGCTGGAGCAGATCGGCTGGCGTGGATGCAGGCTGGAGCAGATCGGCTGGCGTGGATGCAGGCTGGAGCAGATCAGCTGGCGTGGAAGCAGGCAGATCCGCTGGCGTGGAAGCAGGCAGATCCGCTGGCGTGGATGCAGGATGGAGCAGATCCGCTGGCGTGGATGCAGGCAGATCGGCTAGTGTGGAAGCAAGCTGAAGCAGATCGGCTGGCGTGGAAGCAGGCTGGGGTAGATCCGCTGGCGTGGAAGCAGGCATGGATGCAGGCTGGAGCAGATCCGCTGGTGTGGATGCACAATTGGATAGTGGCAAGATTTTGCAAGTTGGGAGAAACTTTCGTTTCTTTTTGGGTTTTGCCACTGAGGTTCTGCATGTGAACACAGGGCTGTGAGTAGGGGGAGCAGCTGGTAGCAAAGAAAAGCTGGGGGGTTTTGAAAAAGAGGGAGCAGTAACTAAGGAGGATTTCTGAAGGATTGGTGCAGACAGTGGAGAAGAGGTAAGCTTCAAGGAGTTAAAGGCAGGGTAGGTGCAGCAAGTGGGAACAGGGTACTGACATATGGTTGGTAGAAGGGTATACTGGGCTGCAACTGTGGTTGCTGTGGGTGATGGAGAGAGAGATGTTTGAGCAGGCAGGTGTCTAGCAGTAGGAAGGGGTTGTTGCAAACTGACTGAAGCTGAGTGCAATATATCTGACCATGCTTGTAATAACGGTTGAACAAGATTCAGTTTACACTCTGCCTGTCTGACAAGAGACTGCACTGCATTAATACAATCTACTAGCACCTGTTGGGAACATGCTGAATAGTGCTCAAAGAAATAAGAGGAGTCATCCTCCAATAACCATACCAGTGATTCTACCTGAGCCATACTAAAGGGGGGAGAAAAGTCATCACTTTCTTTAGGAATACTGGACAAAGCCAACTCTGCACAAACTTGAATCAATGGCTGAACATCATCAAACAGCATCCTGCCCTGATCAACTAGGGAATGAGCAAGACGAATGCATTCTAACAGCTGGTCCCTGGCCCACTCCTTTAATATCTGGCAGCAGTATTCCTTTTCCTCTGTCACCAGCAAAGAAAAGTAAATTACCTCCTCAAGATGCATCTTGCCACAAACAACAGAGCTAAGATGGCTTCTCTGTGCAGCCACTTCTGGTCAGGATTGGCCTTGGTATTCTGTCAGCAACAGGTGTGACCAGAAATGTGTGGACTGACACAGAGAACATTAGACATAATTAAGGTGTAAAGAATATAATTTATTTAAAAATAAGTGAATAACACAAATGTAAACGCACCTCCAGAAAACTATAACTGTGTAAATCCAATCAGATACCCAAACAATAGTGACACACAGCAAACAACTGCTCAAACCAAATATATACAAAACAGGATAAATGAATAGTAATAGTAACAGAGCCGGGGTCATACACGGGAGATCAAGCAGAGGGAGCTGGGAGCAAGACAGAACAGAGAGAGGGTTGCAGGAGACGGAGTAAGCAAACAGGAAGGAAGGAATCAGGCTGCAGGGTCAGGGTCAGGATCAGAGTCCAGGATCAGGATACAGGGACACAGGCATGCAGGTCAGGCGCACATGGAGACAATACCAAGGCAGTGAGAAGAAGCATACACAGGGTTTAAATATACTTCCTGCAACCAGCATCAGGTGATGACTGATTGCATAAGATGTTTGCTTCTGACTACTGAGAGACACCCGCTGGTGGACACTGGAACTGCAGCTTATGGATCTGGGAGCTACAGTGCCACCAGCAGGTGAGCTCTTTCCTGACAGAACCTCATCTGCCTTAAGAAATAAGGACTAATAGGATAACCACAGGCTTCATATAAAGTGCCAGCTTATCCTGTTGTCTATCCCCTGCCAACAGAAGTACCTGCTCTCTGTTTTTTGAGGCTTTCTGCAGTAGGTAGCAACAGTATTGTAAAGCAGCCCAAACTATATGCAAACACTTGGCTATGGTAGCTTCATCCAGTGTTTACAGTAACCTTGTGGCTATAATAGTGGACAGGAGAGCCTCTGACTACCCCTTTAAGGCATTGACACATTCTCTATCCTGGCAACGCAGTCTCCCAGCACTTCATTGTGGCTAAGCATAATGGGAGGAAGATCCTATATCTGCCTCTGGAAGGCATTTTTTGACACATTCTCCATCCTGACCATGCAGCGTCACAGCACTTGATTGTGGCTACAAACAATGTGAGGGAGATCCATTCTGCCTCTTTAAAGCAGCTCTAACACACTCCCCAGACCAGCACACATAAATCTTTCACACAAGAGCGAGTCAAACTGACCCCACTCGATCAAGTGTATTCGGAGTGACCAACTGTTGAAAATGTATTCCGTCCTGATCTCTTGCAGCACTCTTAAAAAATAAAAGTAAATGTAAAGAAAAAAAATTATTTCCTAAAAATCTTCAGTGCTTTGAGGCTGGCGGCAGCTTTAGATCAAAATACCCCATGCTTCTACACAGGCAAAGTAGAGAAGGCTGTGCACGTACTCACACGAAAGCAGCAGAGATCCAGGCTATTTACAATGTAGTGACTGCAGAGGAGAAGGAAGCCAACCAGGAGACTGCATCCACTGATCAAACGCGTCCCAACAGCTCCATAGCGATCAGAGGAAGCCCCGACCGACCCCTTCTCTCTGCCATCCAATCCGACCGTGACACATCAACTGCTTCACTCCAGTTCCCTGCCGTCACACCGGAGCATGTGAAACCATCTGTAGTGGACTACAAGAGCCAGCAAGCATGTTAGGGAAAAAAATACAGGAAACAAAATCGCCATCCAGCTTCATTACAGTCATTTATACTGTATCAATAACCAGGAAAGAACCCCCACTGCAATACGGCAACTGTGGCAATGTTTAACTGCCAAGTAATGGTTCCAGTATTAAATGCAGTAATTTATACTGCAATGTACCTTACCCCAGCACCAAGGGGAACCCACTATCGAGGGAGATTTACAGCCCACAAAAGGGGGTCTTCTTGCCCAGGAGAGGCTCAACCTGGGAAGGCTACAAGGAAAGGTAAACTCTTTTTTTTTTAAGGTGTCCGGAGCGAGGACAAAAAAAAAACAGCATTTTTCTGTCTGAGACAGCCTCATTTTATAGGCTAGTTAAAGGTTGTCCTAGAGGGGTCAGAGGGGTGGAACTGACTCATAGTAGGCTGACATGAGGAGGTCCAGGAAGAACAAATTGTCCCGAAACCTGTGGCAAAATATAAAACACTCCATGGACTCAACAGGCCTCTCAGCAAATAGCTTGGGGTGTCTACTTTCCAAAAAGAGGTAATTTGGGGGGTGTTTGAACTGTTCTGGCATTTTATGCTCAATCTTAGAAGCTTATGCCACACATACCCCACTCTTCTAACCTCTTGAAGACCAAGCCTTTTCTGTGACTTTTTGTTTACATGAAAAAAAATATATATATATATATATATATTTTTTTTTTACTAGAAAATTACTTTGAACCCCCAAATATTATATATTTTTTAAAGCAGAGGCCCTACAGAACAAAATGGTGGGTGTTACAATTTGTTTGTCACACGGTATCTGCGCAGAGATTTTCCAAACGCGCAAAAAAACCCCCACTTTTTTCAAATTTAATGCACAAATACACTATATATTTCCTAATTGTTTTTAAAAATTTAAAAGATGATCTTATGCCGAGTAAATAGATACCAAACATGACATGCTTTAAAATTGTGCACGCCTGTGCAGAGGCAACAACCTTCGCGTACATTTTTAAAAGCCTTTAAAAGTCTTTACAGGTTACAATTTTAGACTTGGGTTAGAGGTAGACTTAGAGGTCTACTGCAAGAATTACTGCCCTCGACCTAATGTTCGCGGTGATACCTCACATGCATGCTGCAATTGCTGTTTTTACATATGTCACTAGACTGATGCTTGCATGCGCCTTTGTGCGCAAATACGGGGGGACAAGAATGCTTGCATTTTTTTAAATTATTATTTATTTAGCTTTTTTATGTTATTTTGACACGTTCTCTTTCATTTTTTTTTTTTTTTTTTATAATTTTTATTGTTATCACAGGGAATTTAAATATCCCCTATGATAGCAATCTGTAGTGACAGGTACTCTTTGTTTAAAAAAAAAAAATGGGGTCTAGACTCTAGATCTCTCCACTGCCCTTAAAGCATCTGACCACACCAAGATTGGTGTGATAAGATGCTTTCCCAATTTCCCAATGGCACTGTTTATATTTGGCAAAACCAAGTCATGAAATGCTTGTAGCTTCCGGTATCTTAGGCCATAGGGATGATTGGAGCCATTCTCGTCTCCAATAAGCTCTATGGTCAGTTGATGGAACCACCGGCTGCATTTACGGGTTACCCGGTGGGACAGAAGAGCCCGAGAAAACTGTTTGAAAATAGTGGCTAATTATCCTCTAGGATCCCTTTTACATGTAAGTTGACCGCTGGCTGTAAAAAACGATACCAAGATTATGCCTAAATCTGCAGGCATCATTCTGGTATGACCACTCATAGTCCAGCGACGTACGAGTGCGTTGCTGGTGCTTGTCGGGCATATATTGAAGGATTCTTTTTTTCATGCAGCCTGGAGGCTGAATGAAAATAGACAACCTAACAGATTCCTCCATTCACATCGATCGATGTGGATGAAGAAATCTTTGCCAGAAAATATTTGGTATGCCCACCATCCACCCACTTCTAATGATGGGCATACATGCAATGTTCTCTTTTTTCATGCAGCCCATGGGCTGAAGGGAAAAAAAAGAACATAGCAGATTCCTGTATTCGCATCGATCGACGTGGATGAAGAAATCTCTGCCAAGAAAAGTTTACAAAATATATGACGAAGCATAGGGGAGATCATCCCTCTGTGTCCACACCCTATCCCCTATGCTTTGCCATATATGCTCTTTTTTTTAACTGTGGTGGTAAAATCACCTCCTACAGCGCTGCCATCATAGATTTTCATATATACTGAGAGCAAACGCTGTTGCTGTCAGAATATATAAATCAGTGTGGCAGCTCATGGGCATACCTGCAAGGCAAACAATGGTTAACAATAAAACATTAACAATAAAACATTACATTATAATAGCATAGAATGTTGGTATCTGAAAAGCAATAAATGGTTAACAATGAAAAACAGTAACAATAAAAACATTACAGAAAAAAAATATATTATAAAGTACAGTAAAAGTAGAACGAGTAGAAAAGTAGAGTAAGAACAGAAAATTAACTAATTAATAAAACGACAACTATTTTTGGCTTTTTTATTTTATTTATTTTTTGTAACTTTTTTTACACTTTTTATTTTGTAACATTAAAACGTTCCAGGTTTGGGTCTTTCAAAATGCGATCGCCATCTAACATCTTTCGAGACCCTGTGTAAGTTTGATCTGTGGTATTGGGGGCCACAGGTTTATTACAACAGTTCTACAAATAATTGGCCAATAACTGTTGTCACTGTGTGCAGCACAATTAACACAGCAAGAGAGGCCAAGTTTTTGCAGGACTAAAATACACTCTTAGAAAATTATACTGTTAAATAACACCCCACTTCAATATGTGGTATTGGGGGGCCACTGGTCTATCACACCAGTTGTTCAAAAAATTGGTCAGGGAGTTTGGCACTGTGTGTATCAGAGTTAACCCAGCAAAAGAGGCAATATTTTTGCAGGACACAAATACACATATGAAAGTATACTCAGATAACCACCCCGCTTCAATCTGTGGTATTGGGGGGCCACAGGTTTATTACAACAGTTCTACAAATAATTGGCCAGTAACTGTTGTCACTGTGTGTAGCACAGTTAACCACTTTGCCGCTGCTCACTAGAGCTCTACTGCGGCAAAGTGACTCTTGTAGGTCTGACGACGTAGACCTACGTCGGCAGACACTCCCCCCTCTCGGAGGCGCGCGCGCTGCCGGAGGCTCGCTCCCGCTGTATTCAGTCACAGCGGGAGTCGGGCCAGGAGAGGAGCAGCAGCGATCGCCGCTGCTCTTCCCCGATCGTCGGGGAATCGAGTCTGGAGATCCGCCCGCTTTGTTTACACCTATCTCCTAAGTGACAGGCAGGGTCAGATTGCAGAGTTCAGCATAGCTGAACCTGCGATCTGTCCTTGTGTCACTCAGTCACCTCCCCCCACAAATGTCAGTAAGCACCAGGCATACATTAACCCCTGCCTCTCCAATAAAATTAACCCCATCCCTGTCAGTGTAATTTTTACAGTAACAGTGCATATTTATAGCACTGATTACTGTAGTAATGTCACTGGTACCCCCAAAAGTGTCAAAAATGTCAGTCAAGGGTCCGATCTGTCCGCCGCAATGTTGCAGTCCTGCAAAAAAAATCGCAGATCACCGCCATTACTCGTTAAAAAAAAAAAACTCCAAAAATTACAGAAATCTTTCCCTTAGTTAGTAAACGCAATAACTTTTGCGCAAACCAATCAAAATACGCTTATTGCGATTTTTTTTTACCAAAAATATGTAGCAGAAAACAAATTGGCCTAAAATGATAAAAAAATTAGATTTTTACATTTTTTTTGGGGGGGAATTTCATATAAAAAAATGTGAAAAATATTGTTATTTTTTCAAAATTGTCGCTTTTTTTGTTTATAGCGGAAAAAGTAAAAATCGCACAGGTGATCAAATACCGCCAAAAGAAAGCTCTATTTGTGGGAAAAAAAGGACGTAAATTTCTTTTGGTATATGGCGTTGCATGACCGCACAATTGTCAGTTAAAGTGGCACAGTGCCGAATCACAAAAAGTGGCCAAGACGTAAGACAGCAAAATCCTCCGGTGGTAAAGTGGTTAACACAGCAGGAGAGGCCAAGTTTTTGCAGGACTAAAATACACTCTTAGAAAATTATACTGTTTAATAACACCCCACTTCAATATGTGGTATTGGGGGGCCACTGGTCTATCACACCAGTTGTTAAAAAATTGGCCAGGGAGTTTGGCACTGTGTGTAACCCAGCAAAAGAGGCAATATTGTTGCAGGACACAAATACACTTATGAAAGTATACTCAGATAACACCCACTTCAATCTGTGGTATTGGGGGGCCACAGGTAGAGATGTCCCGAACTGTTCGCCTGTGGACAGTTCCCGGCGAACATCGCTTGTTCGCGTTCGCCTCTGCGGGCGAACATATGCGATGTTCGGTCCGCCCCCTATACTTCATCATTGAGGCAAACTTTGACCCTGTACCTCACAGTCAGCAGACACATTCCAGCCAATCAGCATACCCTCCCTCCCACACCCTCCCACCTCCTATAAAAAAGCAAGGGCAGCATCCATCTTAGATCATTCTGAAGCAGTGTGATAGTGAGAGCAGGGAGAGTGTTGCTGCTGCTGCTGTTAATAGGGACAGTTGTTAGTCAGTGTTCTCGGTCTTGTTAGTCAGTGTTCTTCTCCTGCTGTGTAAGGACAGCATCCTGACAGCACCCCAAAAGCCCTTTTTAGGGCTGGTATTTGAGTAATTTATATATATATATATATATGTATATATTGTCCCCAAAAAGCCCTTTTGAGGGCTGGTATTTGAGTAATTTTTATATATACAGTTGTGTTCAAAATTATTCAACCCCCAATGCTGTAAAGGGTTTTAGGGAATTTAGTGTACATTTGTAATTGTATTCAGAATGAAATCCTACAAGGACTTCTTAAAGAACCATATGCAACTAAAATGACATCAATTGGTTTTGTAATACAGTAGTAAATGTTTCTTTTGTGAATTCTTCATTGACACAATTATTCAACCCCTTAAAGACTACCACTCTGAAGAACAGAGGTTCATTGAAGTGTTTTCAATCAGGTATTGAAAACATCTGTGGATGTCAGGGAGCAGCAATAAAGCCTAATAAGCACCAATTAGGCAGCTTTAAAATGACTGTGATACTCAGCTCCTTCTAGACATTTACTGGTGTGGTTACAAACATGGTGAAGTCAAGAGAATGGTCCAGGAAGACAAGAGAAGAGGTGATTACTCTTCACAGGAAGGGCAATGGCTATAAGAAGATTGCAAAGATGTTAAACATACCAAGAGACACCATAGGAAGCATCATTCGCAAATTCAAGGCAAATGGCACTGTTGAAACGCTACCTGGTCGTGGCAGAAAAAAGATGCTGACTTTGACTGCTGTGCGCTACCTGAAGCGAAGAGTGGAGAAAAGTCCCTGTGTGACTGCTGAGGAACTGAGAAAAGATTTGTCAGATGTGGGTACTGAAGTTTCTGCTCAGACAATACAGCACACACTGCGTAATGAAGGCCTCCATGCCAGAACTGCCAGGCGCACCCCCTTGCTGTATCCAAAGAATAAGAAGAGTCGACTGCAGTATGCCAAAAGTCATGTGGACAAACCACAGAAGTTTTGGGATAGTGTTCTGTGGACTGATGAAACAAAATTAGAACTGTTTGGGCCCATGGATCAACGTTATGTTTAAAGCAGGAAGAACAAGGCCTATGAAGAAAAGAACACCTTGCCTACTTTGAAGCATGGCGGGGGGTCAATCATGCTTTGGGGCTGTTTTGCTTCTGCAGGTACAGGGAAGCTTCAGCGTGTGCAAGGTACCATGAATTCTCTTCAGTACCAGGAGATATTGGATGACAATGTGATGCAGTCCGTCACAAACCTGAGGCTTGGGAGACGTTGGACCTTTCAACAGGACAATGATCCCAAGCATACCTCCAAGTCCACTAGAGCATGGTTGCAGATTAAAGGCTGGAACATTTTGGAGTGGCCATCACAGTCACCAGACTTAAATCCGATTGAGAACCTCTGGTGGGACTTAAAGACAGCAGTTGCAGTGCACAAGCCTAAGAATGTGACTGAACTGGAGGCTTTTGCCCATGACGAATGGGCGAAAATACCTGTAGATCGCTGCAAGACACTTGTGTCAAGCTATGCTTCACATTTAAAAGCTGTTATAACTGTAAAAGGATGTTGTACTAAGTACTAAGTTTGAATGTCACTTGGGGGTTGAATAAAACTGATAATGATGTGAGCACAGAAAAGACATTTGTGGTTATTTCATTATAAATGTTATGTTATATTTGTCTGACCTACACGTGCCTCTTTGATTTAATTGTAAGCAGGATGACTGAATGATCAAAATCAATGTCAAACTGGCCAAAATAATAAATTTCAGTGTGGGTTGAATAATTTTGAACACAACTATATATATATATATATATATATATATATATATATATATATATATTGTGTGCAGTTGCCCAGTTGCCTGCCCGCCGTGTGTGAGAGGCCACAGACCCACCACAGACTGTACTGTGTGCACACCACACTCATTTCGGGTGGCACAGGCACAGTACCTTGCAGTTTAAAAAATATTTTTTTTTTCCTCTGTCATAATTGCAGTGAGTGTCAGGTCCACAGAGTGTACTGTGCCCACTGCAGTGCCCACCACTGATATATACGGTGGCACAGCAGCTTGCAAATTAAAAATATATATATTTTTTTATAATTGCAGTTGCCTGGCCTGCCAGTGACTGTTAGGTCCACAGAGTGTACTGTGCCCACTGCAGTGCCCACCACTCATATATACATTGGCACAGCAGCTTGCAAATTAAAAAAATATGTATTTTTTTATAATTGCAGTTGCCTGGCCTGCCAGTGACTGTCAGGTCCACAGAGTGTATATGAAGATAAATCTATGCGCTACCAAATGAAGAGAAGGGAACGGAAAAAAGAGGAGGTACCAATATAGAACAATGGAGCACCAGAAATCTGCAGCTAATTTTGTAGTGTCCCCATATACAACAAGATAAAATAAAGAGTAAAAATCAGCGCAGATATTCTAAAACCGGTGAACCATAGATATCTAAAAGTAGATCTTTAAAATGAATCAATAATTCAAAATCAATAGTATAAAATCAATACATCAACCTTCAGATAAAAATGACGAAGGTGCTTGAGTGCCAAAGTGAAAGTGCATAAATATGATAAAAAAGTGAGATCCTCAATATGCTGAATCAATAGCACTTGAATAAGTATCCTGTGCAAAGTGAATGCTGTGAAAGAATCAATAATAAAGGGTACTGATCCAACATTCAGCAGAAGAAAGAAGAAAACAATATTATAAAGTGAAGTGCCCTATGAAGAGTGAACCCATCCAACTCTTCAATCAAATAAAGTGAATCAATAAAAAGTGACGAATGTGTTCATCTTAAAGAAATAAAGTGCTAAAATGGAGGAAAATAAAAAAATATTTTAAGTGCCCTATGAAGGGTGAACCACTAAAACTCTTCAGTAGCAAAAAAATGTTAGTAGTGATAAATGTGAAATATATCTACAAATTAGATATATACACTGAATAGCAGTGTGAGGGTGAAGACTGTGAAAAAAAAGTCCAAAGAAAATTGTAGCAATCAGTCTTAGATGAAAAAAATTGTAGTGAAAAAAAAAAACAGAGTGTACTGTGTCCACTGCAGTGCCCACCACTCATATATACGGTGGCACAGCACCTTGCAAATTAAAAAAATATATATTTGGTCTGTTACTGTGAAGCGGGCGTAACCCTTACACTACCTGATTGATACAACATCATACCTGATCGTATACACACACTGGATGTTTTAAAGCACGTTATTCCAAACTATTTAGGAATGTTAGGTGATTTATGCCCTTTATGGATTAAAACCCGACTCTGCGTCAACTACCTAATTTTCCGTGGGAGTTTTGCCATGGATCCCCCTCCGGCATGCCACAGTCCAGGTGTTAGTCCCCTTGAAACAACTTTTCCATCACTATTGTGGCCAGAAAGAGTCCCTGTGGGTTTTAAAATTCGCCTGCCTATTGAAGTCTATGGCGGTTCGCCGGTTCGCGAACATTCGCGGAGGTTCGCGTTCGCCGTTCGCGAACGGCAAATTTTAGGTTCGCGAAATCACTAGCCACAGGTAGAGATGGCCTTGCGGTTTGCTCGGCGGTTGGTTCGCTGCGAACTTTGCTTGTTCGTTACCCGCCAAATTTTCGAACACATGGTGTCGTTCGCCGTGGCCATATTTGTTTACATTGGGGAGAACTTTGACCCATGACACAGCCGTCAGGTGGAACGGGACAGCCAATTGAAACATTCCAGCACATGGACAGTCCCCCTACCCTATAAATAGACCTGACCTGGCGGCCATTTGACATTCCGTTTTCTGCCAGTGTAGGGAGAGGTCTGTTGTGCTCGTCAGGGAGAGTTTGATAGACACATATAGCGCTGTGAAGATCCACAAAAGTCCTTTCCAGGGCTGGTATTTCGGTATAGGCCTTCTACAGTCTCTTTTCAGGTTAGGGACAGGTATCCTGTGGTTGCTGTAGGGGCAGTTAGAGATCGGCTGCAGTCACAAATCGCTCTGTCAATGTCCACAAAAGTCCTTCTCAGGGCTGGGATTTCAGTATAGGTCTAGTATCTTTTGAGCTTAGGGAGAGGTATCCTGTGGTTGCTGTAGGGGCAGTTAGAGATTGGCTGCAGTCGCACAGAAATCGCTTTGTCAATGTCCACAAAAGTCATTTAAAATGCTCCAATGTCGTTTTAGGGTCTATTACAGTCTCTTTAAAATGAGGGCCAGGTATCCTGTGGTTGCTTTAGGGACAGTTAGATATCGGCTGCAGTCGCACAGAAATCGCTTGGTCAATGCCCACAAAAGTCATTTAAAATGCTCCAATGTCATTTTAGGGTCTATTACAGTCTCTTTAACATTAGGGCCAGGTATCCTGTGGTTGCTTTAGGGGCAGTTAGATATCGGCTGCAGTCACACAGAAATCGCTTTGTCAATGTCCCCAAAAGTCATGTAAAGGGCTGCAAATTTTTTGGTATTGCTGTGCAGTGCACTAAAAAGGGGGGTGGGGGGGTGGGGGAGGGGGTAATCCACAGTATAATATACTTTGTAGAAAGCATATTATAGTGGATTAGTACTATTACTGTGCACTGTGCAGCATTGCGACAGGTGTGGTGGTGAGACTGAGCGTTTCTGCAGCAACACTACACACAGTGACAAAAGCACTTATAATGTATTATAACTGGTGTGATAGACCAATTGCCCCCCCCCCCCCCCCAATGCCACATATTGAAGTGGGGTGTTCTCTGAGTAAACTTTTTCAAGTGTATTTGTGTCATGCAACAATATTGCTTAGTTTGCTGAGTGAAGTCTGGTACACACAGCGCCTAACTCACTGGCCAATTTTTTGTACTGGTGTGCTACACCAATGCTCCCCCCCAATGCCACATATTGTAGTGGGTGTTCTCTGAGTAAACTTTTTCGAGTGTATTTGTGTCATGCAACAATATTGCCTAGTTTGCTGAGTGAAGTCTGGTACACACAGCGCCAAACTCACTGGCCAATTTTTTGAACTGGTGTGCTACACCAATGCTCCCCCCCCAATGCCACATATTGAAGTGGGGTGTTCTCTAAGTAAGCTTTTTCAAGTGTATTTGTGTCATGCAACAATATTGCCTAGTTTGCTGAGTGAAGTCTGGTACACACTGCGCCAAACTCACTGGCCAATTTTTTGAACTGGTGTGCTACACCAATGCCACATATTGAAGTGGGTGTTATTTAACAGTATAATTTTCTAAGAGTGTATTTTAGTCCTGCAAACATTTGGCCTCTTTTGCTGTGTTAACTCTGCTGCACACAGTGACAACAGATACTGGCCAATTATTTGTAGAACTGGTGTAATAAACCTGTGCGCCCCCCCCCCCCCAATGCCACATATTGAAGTGGGATGTTCTCTGAGTAAACTTTTTCAAGTGTACTTGTGTCTAGCAACAATATTGCTTAGTTTGCTGAGTGAAGTCTGGTACACACAGCGCCTAACTCACTGGCCAATTTTTTGTACTGGTGTGCTACACCAATGCTCCCCCCCAATGCCACATATTGTAGTGGGTGTTCTCTGAGTAAACTTTTTCGAGTGTATTTGTGTCATGCAACAATATTGCCTAGTTTGCTGAGTGAAGTCTGGTACACACAGCGCCAAACTCACTGGCCAATTTTTTGAACTGGTGTGCTACACCAATGCTCCCCCCCCAATGCCACATATTGAAGTGGGGTGTTCTCTAAGTAAGCTTTTTCAAGTGTATTTGTGTCATGCAACAATATTGCCTAGTTTGCTGAGTGAAGTCTGGTACACACTGCGCCAAACTCACTGGCCAATTTTTTGAACTGGTGTGCTACACCAATGCCACATATTGAAGTGGGTGTTATTTAACAGTATAATTTTCTAAGAGTGTATTTTAGTCCTGCAAACATTTGGCCTCTTTTGCTGTGTTAACTCTGCTGCACACAGTGACAACAGATACTGGCCAATTATTTGTAGAACTGGTGTAATAAACCTGTGCGCCCCCCCCCCCCCCAATGCCACATATTGAAGTGGGATGTTCTCTGAGTAAACTTTTTCAAGTGTACTTGTGTCTAGCAACAATATTGCCTAGTTTGCTGAGTGAAGTCTGGTACACACAGCGCCAAACTCACTGGCCAATTTTTTGAACTGGTGTGCTACACCAATGCTCCCCCCCCAATGCCACATATTGAAGTGGGGTGTTGTTTAACAGTATAAATGTCTAAGAGTGTATTTTAGTCCTGCAAACATTTGGCCTCTTTTTCTGTGTTAACTCTGCTACACACAGTGTCAACAGTTACTGGCCAATTATTTGTAGAACTGGTGTAATAAACCTGTGCCCCCCCCCCCCCCCAATGCCACATATCGAATTGAGGTGTTATTTAACAGTATACCTTTCTAAGATTGTATTTTAGTCCTGAAAACATTTGGCCTCTTTTGCTGTGTTAACTCTGCTACAAACAGTGACAACAGTTACTGGCCAATTATTTGTAGGGAGGAGAGGCAGGCAGAACTTGCGTTGCAGAAGAGGTAGAAAGCAGACTGCAAATGTATCAGGAGCGAGCCATCAACCATGTACAGTCACATCTGGCACTCCCAGGACGCCTACACATGGCTCCACAGTGTGGGCTTTTATTAATGTGTCCGTTGCTGACACCAGTGTTGCCATCTGCAGCCTTTGCACTCAACACATACGTCGCGGTAAGCCCAACACTCACATAGGTACAACCGCCTTAAGAAGGCACCTGAAATCCCATCACCAAGCCCAGTGGGAGCAACACTGTCAGAACCCAAAAAGCCACACTCCATGCTCTCACTGTCCAGCCTCTTCTCCTTCCCCTTCTCCTTCTCCTGTCTCCTCACAGTTGTCCAACACTCCACCTTCCATGATGCTAACATCGCGTTTTTTCTGTAAAAAGGCAGGCTTCTGTGGCTCAAATGTTGGAGCGTAAAACAAGGTGTCAGTTCAACCCATGTCAGGCTCATGTTTGCGGCCTAAACAGCCCGCCACTAACTTGTGTATACTGTGAACGCCTACTGTACCTCTACTCATCATATACTACTTCTTTACTGTCTGTTCAACCCATGTGAGCTCATGTTTGCGGCCTAAACAGGCCGCCACCAACTTGTGTTTACTGTGAACGCCTACTGTACCTCTAGCCATCATATACTACCTTCTTTGCTGTCAGTTCAACCCATGTGAGCTCATGTTTGGTACCTAAACAGGCCGCCACCAACTTGTGTATACTGTGAACGCCTACTGTACCTCTAGCAATCATATACTACGTTCTTTGCTGACAGTTCAACTCATGTGAGCTCATGTTTGCGGCCTAAACAGGCCGCCACCAACTTGTGTATTCTGTGAACGCCTACTGTACCTCTAGCAATCATATACTACGTTCTTTGCTGACAGTTCAACCCATGTGAGCTCATGTTTGCGGCCTAAACAGGCCTCCACCAACTTGTGTATTCTGTGAACGCCTACTGTACCTCTAACCATCATATACTACATTCTTTGCTGTCAGTTCAACCCATGTGAGCTCATGTTTAAGGCCTAAACAGGCCGTCACCAACTTGTGTATACTGTGAACGCCTACTGTACCTCTAGCAATCATATACTACGTTCTTTACTGTCAGTTCAACCCATGTAAGCTCATGTTTGGGGCCTAAACAGGCCGCCACTAACTTGTGTATACTGTGAAAGCCTACTGCACCTCTAGCCATCATATACTACGTTCTTTGCTGTCAGTTCAACCCATCTGAGCTCATGTTTGCGGCCTAAACAGGCCGCCACCAACTTGTCTACACTGTGAACGCCTACTGTACCTCTAGCAATCATATACTACATTCTTTACTGTCAGTTCAACCCATGTGAGCTCATGTTTGCGGCCTAAACAGGCTGCCACCAACTTGTATACTGTGAACGCCTACTGTACCTCTAGCAATCATATACTACGTTCTTTACTGTCAGTTCAACCCATGTAAGCTCATGTTTGCGGCCTAAACAGGCCGCCACTAACTTGTGTATACCGTGAACGCCTACTGTACCTCTAGCCATCATATACTGCGTTCTTTGCTGTCAGTTCAACCCATGTGAGCTCATGTTTGCAGCCTAAACAGCCCGCCACAGACTTGTGTATACTGTGAACTCCTACTGTACCTCTAGCAATCATATACTACGTTCTTTACTGTCAGTTCAACCCATGTGAGCTCATGTTTGCGGCCTAAACAGGCCGTCACCAACTTGTGTATACTGTGAACGCCTACTGTACCTCTAGCAATCATATACTACGTTCTTTACTGTCAGTTCAACCCATGTAAGCTCATGTTTGTGGCCTAAACAGGCCGCCACTAACTTGTGTATACTGTGAACGCCTACTGTACCTCTAGCAATCATATACTACCTTCTTTACTGTCAGTTCAACCCATGTGAGCTCATGTTTGCGGCCTAAACAGGCCGCCACCAACTTGTGTATACTGTGAACGCCTACTGTACCTTTAGCAATCATATACTACGTTCTTTACTGTCAGTTCAACCCATGTGAGCTCATGTTTGCGGCCTAAACAGGCCGCCACCAACTTGTATACTGTGAACGCCTACTGTACCTCTAGCAATCATATACTACGTTCTTTACTGTCAGTTCAACCCATGTAAGCTCATGTTTGCGGCCTAAACAGGCCGCCACTAACTTGTGTATACCGTGAACCCCTACTGTACCACTAGCCATCATATAATACGTTCTTTGCTGTCAGTTCAACCCATGTGAGCTCATGTTTGCGGCCTAAACAGGCCGCCACCAACTTGTGTATACTGGGAACGCCTACTGTACCTCTAGCAATCATATACTACGTTCTTTGCTGACAGTTCAACCCATGTGAGCTCATGTTTGCGGCCTAAACAGGCCGTCACCAACTTGTGTATACTGTGAACGCCTACTGTACCTCTAGCAATCATATACTACGTTCTTTTCTGTCAGTTCAACCCATGTAAGCTCATGTTTGCGGCCTAAACAAGCCGCCACTAACTTGTGTATACTGTGAACGCCTACTGTACCTCTACCCATCATATACTACGTTCTTTGCTGTCAGTTCAACCCATGTGAGCTCATGTTTGCGGCCGTCGCCAACTTGTGTATACTGTGAACTAGTGATGGACGAACATGGGCCGGGGCAGTTCGCGAACGCCAGCTGCAAATTTTCTCAAAAGTCCATGAACCGCGAGTTCGCGGTGGGCCCCATTGACTTTAATGGGAGGCGAACTTTAAAAACCTTTAGGTCATATTTGCAGCTAGCTGTGCACAAATAGTCCCAGCACATGGACAATGTCATAATAGAAGTATTGCAATTGAAAAAAGTTGCCCTAAATGTTTATTTTTTTTTTTTTACAGCAAAAAAAAAAAATATATATATTTTTTTTTTTCATAAATCAGCCAGAACTGACAGCAGCCGGTAAATACATTGTCTAATACATATAGGGTCCATTCACACATCTGTAAAATGGGTCTGCATCCATTCCACAATTTGGAGGAACCTTTACAGACCCATTGTTTTTCATTTCCAGTCTGAAAAATTAGGCATTCACAGGATAAAGAAGTAAGTGTCAGCTATTCTAGGCCCCAAAAATTAGCCCACATGCGTTTCACTGACAGCTAAGAACGTAGTATTCTGTGGCTGAAGGTACATTAGGCATTTACAGGTAACAGAAGTAAGTGTCGGCCATAAAAGGCACCAAAAAATAGCCCACATGGGTTTACCTGACAGCTAAGAATGTAGTATTCTGTGGCTGAAGGTACATTAGGCATTCACAGGATACAGAAGTAAGTGTTGGCCTGTATAGGCCCCAAAAATTTGCCCACATGGGTTTACCTGACAGCTAAGTACGTAGTATTCTGTGGCTGAAGGTACATTAGGCATTCACAGGATACAGAACTAAGTGTCGGCCTGTATAGGCTCCAAAAATTAGCTCACATGGTTTGAAATGACAGCAAAAAACTTAGTATTTGGTTGCTGGAGGTACATTAGGCATTCACAGAAAAAATAATTGTCGGCCCTGAAAGGCCCCAAAAATTTGCCATTCAATGGACAGGAAATGCCTTTTATGCCGCTGTATGTAGCAGAGCCAAGGACCAGGAATTGTTGTGGGTGGAGGAATTTCGATGAATCCTGGTCTACTAGTCACATGTGTTGAATTCCTCAGAGATCCATGCCTCATTCATTTTTATAAATGTGAGGCCGTCTACACTGTCATGAGCTAGGCGAGTGCGCTTATCGGTCATGATGCCCCCTGCTGCGCTAAACGTCCTTTCGGACAGGACACTGGATGGGGGGCAAGCCAACATTTCCATTGCAAATTGTGCAAGCTCTGGCCAGAGGTAAAGCCTGCCCACCCAGTAGTCCAGGGGTTCATCACTCCTCAGAGCGTCCACATCGGCCGTTAACCCGATGTAGTCAGACACCTGTCGGTCTAGGCGTTCCCTCATGCTGGATCGGGAGTACAGCTGTCGATGGTTCGGCTGAAAGAAGGATCTCATATCTGAAGTGACCAAGACATCTTCCAACTGCCCTCTTCTTGCAGGCTGTGAGGGATTAGCTTGGTAGCAAGAGAGGGTGACCCCTTGGGGGGGGTTCGTTACACAGAGAGATAGCCGAGGAGTAGTTGAAAACAACAGTCTATGGTTTATTCTTGCAATTTTCTTCACACAAGTGCAAGCATCAAAAACAGCATCATTCAAAACAAACAAAAAAGAAAATAAACCCTGGCCACTGTGGGCGCCTACCTTCACACACAGAACCTACCTAGGGAGTCTGTCCCAACCTACTGCTGGGCAGTGTAACGCTCATGCGTTTTTGTTAGTGGATGGATTTGCAGCTGCAGAATTGTCACACTCAGTAGTCGTGTAGAGATTCTGTTGAACAAACATATCCAACTCTCAGGACTTCATCACTGTGCACAGCCTGTTTATGCAATATACATACACTCAATCTGATGTTAATGGAGGGATAGAATATGTGAGAGTATATAGGTGAGAGACAGGCTATAGTATGGTGAGCACCTAGGAGTAGTATTAGGAGAGTGTTTAGGTGATGGTAGTAAGCAGATAGGTTCTAATGTCAAGTATAGTGCAGATGGTAGGGGACAGCAGATGGAGTATACAAGACAGAGTAACCTAGTGCAAGGATAGTTGATGGTAGTCCCAAGAGCTAACAGTCTATGCAGATGATAGGAAATAGCTTAGATAGAGATAGTCCTGGTATATGCAGTAGATGACAGTAGAAGTGCAGGTTAGTAAGGAATCCCCTGTGGGGTACTTATCACTAGATAGGTAGTAGTAACAAAGTTCAGTAGTGAGAGGTGATCCAGTAGCGAGATACGGATCTGCAGCAAGGTTCCGGTTCAGTTCAGGCAAAGGGAATAGCCAGCAGCTCCAGCTTCACAAGAGAAGGTGCGGTGAACATGCGGTTTGAACGAGCAATGAGTGAGAGAAAGCCGGCGATTGAAATAGCCGCTCATATCGGCGCTCGGCGATGATGTCATTGCCCTTAAAGGTGTATGCGTCCCATTTGGATAGCAAGATGGGACGCAATATTAAGAGAGAAATGTGGAAATAAGGGTACCAGAGGTACCAGAACATTATAGTACCCCCCCCCTTAAGGCCGGCTCCGGAAGGCCTCTAGAACTGGTTTTTCCGGGTATTTCGAGTGGAAATTGCGAATCAGTCTAGGGGCATGTATATCGGAGGTATCCAGCCAGGTGTCATCTTGGGGCCCATAGTTCTTCCATCGTACTAGATATTGGAGTCTTCTTCTATGGATACGGGAATCCAGAATCTCCTTTATCTCAAATTCTTCTCCACCTTCAACTTGTACAGGAGGTGGAGGTGATATGGTAGGCCTTATTCCTTGGTTAGGAACATGGGGCTTTAGTAGCGACACATGGAAGATGGGATGTATCTTGAGGTCTGTTGGTAATGTGAGTTGTACTGCAGCTTTTCCAATAAGCTTCTTTATTGGGAAAGGTCCCAAGAATAGAGGTCCAAGTTTTTTACTAGGGATCTTTAATCTCAGATTTTTTGTAGAAAGCCAGACAAGATCCCCAATGGCATATTGGGGAGAGGGTTTCCTACGGAGGTCGTAGTACCTCTTTTGTTGGCTATGAGCATGTGAGATGGTATTGTTGAGTAATCCCAGGGAATCCTTTATCTGGGCAAGATAATCAGATGCCACTGGATTACTTGATGGCAAAATACGTGGTGGAAGGAGTGTGGGATGAAACCCATAATTTAAGTAGAATGGACTTTGTTTAGTAGTGCTGTGGGTCGCGTTGTTATAGGCGAATTCCGCCAGCGGGAGGAGATCCACCCAATCGTCCTGTAGATATGAAGTATAGCAACGTAGATATTGCTCAATGCACTGGTTAACTCTCTCTGTCTGTCCGTTGGTCTGAGAGTGGTAAGGAGAAGTAAGTTTACGCTCTATTCGTAGTATCTGACATAGAGCTAGCCAAAACTTTGAGATGAATTGTGAACCACGGTCAGACAGCAGTGTTTTTGGAATACCATGTAACTTAAAGACATGTTTCACAAGTAATTCCGCTGTTTGTTTGGATGAAGGTAGTCTTCGGATAGGAGTGAAATGTGCCATCTTGGTCAGATGGTCCACTGACACTAAGATGGTGTTGAATCCTTTTGAAGGTGGTAGTTCCACTATGAAGTCTAAGGATACCACTTCCCACGGAACCTGGGGTATTGGTAAACTACAAAGTAGACCCGATGGTTTCGTATTGTCAATTTTAGACCTTGCACAGATATCGCAAGATGAAACAAACTTTTTTACGGTTGTCTTCATGTCTGGCCACCAAAACTGCCTAGTAAGTAGATTGAAAGTTTTAGTCATACCCATATGTCCTGCCATAGGTACATCATGCGACAATTCCAAGATCTTGGTTCGCATAGTAGGGGGTATGTATAATTTATCGTTGCAGTAAAGGAAGCCTTCTGCGTCAGCATTTAGTTGTGGTGGAGGTGAATCCAGTCCTATGCTGTGCAAAATCTCCTCCTTCAGGGAACAAACGACGCCGACAATACGTTCATGTGGTATTATAGGAACTGAGGGAACCTCGGTGCAATCATTCTCGGCTAATCGTGAAAGCGCATCCGCTTTTTTATTTTTGTCTGCAGGTGTGTAGGTTACTAAAAAATTAAATCTCAAAAAGAATAACGACCACCGTACCTGCCGGTGGGAAAGAGTTCTATTAGTCTGAAGGTATTGAAGGTTTTTGTGATCAGTATATATAAGGATTGGCAATTGAGTACCCTCAAGTAGATGTCGCCAATTCTCTAGTGCCAGTTTTATGGCTAGTAACTCTTTCTCACCTACTGGGTAATTCACCTCGGGGCTGCTTAATGACTTTGAGAAGAAAGCAACTGGGTGAAGAGGTGAGGTGTTTGTTGGTCGTTGTGAGAGAACTGCTCCTACTGCCATATTTGACGCATCTACCTCCAAGATGTATTGAAGGGATGGGTCTGGATGGCGTAGTATGGGAGCAGAAGTAAAGCTTGATTTCAACAGACAGAAAGCTCCATTTGCTTCTTCTGACCATTTGAATGATTTTTTTGTGCTTGTGAGTTGTGTGAGAGGTTTCACAATCGCAGAGAAGTTCTTAATGAACTTCCTATAGTAGTTAGAGAATCCGAGGAACCTTTGTAATGCTTTGCGAGTGGTTGGCACAGGCCAATCCAGAATGCAGGATATTTTGCTCATGTCCATTTTGATTCCATTTTTAGATATAATGTATCCTAAGAATAGTACTTCCTCTTTATGGAATAAACATTTTTTTGATTTAACATATAAGTTATGTGCAAGTAGTCTTGACAACACAAGTCTTACATGTTTTATGTGCTCAGGTAAGGAATGAGAATAAATAAGTATATCGTCCAAATATACTACAACACAAACATCAAGCAAGTCTCTGAATATCTAATTTATAAAACGTTGGAAGGCTGCGGGAGCATTACACAACCCAAATGGCATCACGAGGTACTCAAACAGTCCGTATCTGGTTCTGAATGCTGTCTTCCATTCATCCCCCTCACGGATTCGAATTAAATTGTATGCCCCTTTTAAGTCCAATTTTGAAAAGTAGGAAGCTCCGCGCACCTGTTCGATAAGTTCAGGAATAAGAGGTAAAGGATAACGATCCTTTATTGTAATGGTATTTAATTGTCTGAAATCAATGATAGGCCTAAGACTAGAATCCATATTGCGGACAAAGAAGAGTCCAGCAGCAGTGGAGGAAGTAGAAGGTCGGATGAATCCTTTTGCCAAGTTTTCATCCAGATATTCCTTGAGATGAGAGAGTTCATCTTGTGAAAGAGGATAGACGTGACCGAAAGGCAACTTACTATTAGGGAGTAGATCGATACAACAATCATAGTCCCTATGGGGAGGCAACACTTGAGCGTTTTTCTCAAGGAAAACCTCTGATAAATCCTGATAACATTTTGGTATAATGTCATCCGACACCACAGACAGGATCCTACCATATGGGGGGAGATTACACGTAGTTTCGCAATAGTGAGAAGAGAAGGCTAGCGTTCTTGTTTTCCAATCGATGATTGGTTGATGTATGTGTAACCAGGGAAGTCACAAAATAATGGGAAAATGTGGTGAGGTTAAGACATCAAAGGTGGTGGTCTCCACATGAGACTTGTCAGCAGTTACAAGGAGTGCCTGTGTCTGATTGGTGATGGGACCGGAGGATAAAGGGGTACCGTTAATAAAACTAACAGAGACAGGTTTGGGTTTTGGAACAATAGGTATTTTATTTAAGGAGACAAAACAAGTATCAATGTAGTTTCCACAAGATCCAGTGTCGATCATAGCCTTGGTGGTGATCCTAGTTTGGTCCCACTGCAATGTCAATTGAACAAAAAGATAAGGATTAGAAAAGGAAGTTGTTAGTCCCCCTAGCAAGACATTTGAACACTCACCCTCTTTTTTGCGGACAAGTGGACAGCCGCTTATCAAATGATCCGAGGATGCGCAGTACATGCAGAGATGTTCGGTTTTCCTCCTGGCACGTTCGGAAAGGGTCAAAGGTGGGCGTATCATTCCTACCTCCATAGGAGTAGGGTCAGCAGGCGACATCCGAGAAGGACTGGAAAATGGTAAGCCCATCTTCTCAGCCTTTCTTTCTCGCAGTCGTCTGTCAATATTGATACTGGTCTGCATCAGGCCATCCAAAGTGCCAGGTAAATCCGCTCGGGCGAGCTCGTCTTTAACGGCCTCTGATAGGCCGAGTCTGAACTGCGTTCGCAAAGATGTGTCGTTCCACCCTGAATCAGGGGACCATCTTTTGAAATTTGCCACAAAATCTTCAACAGGTCTCCTTCCTTGTTTTAAAGCCCTCAATTGGGTATCAGCAGTACTCTGCCTATTGGGGTCTTCATATAAACTAGCGAGTTGCGCTAGGAATAAAGGATAGGAGTTAAGGAGTGGGTCATCTTTTTCAAAGAGAGCGTCTGCCCAGGCCCGGGGTTCACCCGTCAGATAGGAGATAATGGTACAGACTTTAATTTGGTCAGTGGTGTAGGTCAGAGGTTTTAACAAGAAAAGCAATCGACATGCGTTTCTAAATTCACGAAATTTACTCCGATCACCAGTAAACACTAGAGGAGGGTTTATCTTAGGCTCACGGGGCTGAGCAACAGAAAGCTGTGTGAGACGGCCAACCTGCTGTCTTAAAGCCTGATTTTCGTTTTTTACCTCTGTAAGAGCAAGGATCAATGCATCTACTTGCTGTTTTAATTGTAGTACCTGAGTGGGTAATTCTGCTGAATCCATAATTTTTTTAAGGCTCGTTCAATCTGTAACGCTCATGCGTTTTTGTTAGTGGATGGATTTGCAGCTGCAGAATTGTCACACTCAGTAGTCGTGTAGAGATTCTGTTGAACAAACATATCCAACTCTCAGGACTTCATCACTGTGCACAGCCTGTTTATGCAATATACATACACTCAATCTGATGTTAATGGAGGGATAGAATATGTGAGAGTATATAGGTGAGAGACAGGCTATAGTATGGTTAGCACCTAGGAGTAGTATTAGGAGAGTGTTTAGGTGATGGTAGTAAGCAGATAGGTTCTAATGTCAAGTATAGTGCAGATGGTAGGGGACAGCATATGGAGTATACAAGACAGAGTAACCTAGTGCAAGGATAGTTGATGGTAGTCCCAAGAGCTAACAGTCTATGCAGATGATAGGAAATAGCTTAGATAGAGATAGTCCTGGTATATGCAGTAGATGACAGTAGAAGTGCAGGTTAGTAAGGAATCCCCTGTGGGGTACTTATCACTAGATAGGTAGTAGTAACAAAGTTCAGTAGTGAGAGGTGATCCAGTAGCGAGATACGGATCGGCAGCGAGGTTCCGGTTCAGTTCAGGCAAAGGGAATAGCCAGCAGCTCCAGCTTCACAAGAGAAGGTGCGGTGAACATGCAGTTTGAACGAGCAATGAGTGAGAGAAAGCCGGCGATTGAAATAGCCGCTCATAGCGGCGCTCGGTGATGATGTCATTGCCCTTAAAGGTGTATGCGTCCCATTTGGATAGCAAGATGGGACGCAATATTAAGAGAGAAATGTGGAAATAAGGGTACCAGAGGTACCAGAACATTACAGGCAGACACTGCTGATCATACAGCAGACAATCAATAGTCCATTTATTTTCTCTTCACACAGAAAATGTCCATTTCTTTTTCTTCACACAAAAACAATCCATGACCTCACCTTGAGAAGTCTTCAGTCTTACTGCTCTCCGCAGCGCACATCGCTTCCGGAGGCATTCAGCTGACTGCTCTCCTATACTCACACAGCTTCAGGAGGCAGCCATCAGTAATCATCCTCTGGATAACTTATAGAGGCCTTAATTACCTCATCCTGAACAGCTGAAGTCTTTTCAACGTCCTTACACCTTTCTGGCTACCTCTGCAGCCGACACCCTATAGTAATTGGTGAATTTTCTAAACCAGGTGGAAATGTATCTCCTGTCTGTGACAACATCCACAGATTTACCTGACTTCCTGTCACATACCCCCCCCCCCTCTTGTTTCAACCCTAGGGTTGGGACACAGGTTGCCAGGCACGCATGTGCCAGGCACTGCTCTTGACTCTCACTGATAAGCCTCCTAGTATCTTCCCAAGTAATGTTGAATCCATTCGATTCTTTGTCTGCTTCAGCTGCCAGAGATAACTCCTTCTGAGCAATGTGCTTTGCTTTTTCCATCAGCCACTGTCTATCATGCTGATATGAATTAATTTCCCTCTCCAGTTCTTTAACAAATGCTAACCTTTGTTCAAGTCCGTTAGCTTGTCTATATACACTTGTTTTGGCTGATCCTTTCCATCTTCATATAGCCAATTCTCTGTATCTTCAAGCTTCAGAATGAAACTGTTTCCGTCAGCTTCATTGACAGATTTCTCATAAATGCCACACAGCTTGTCCCTCATCTCATATACACATTCCTCAACTGCATTTTTGGCATCATTTCACTCCTTCTCAAGTTTGTCCTGCATAACCGTCTGTCCTATCCGCCATGGAGGACCGTGATCCATAGGCAACTCAATTTTTCTAGTCTTAAATTTAATGTCTTCAACAGTCTTGAGCCGCCTCTCTCTGCAATCAATAAATGATTTCCACAAAACTTTGAGAACCTCTGCTTCACTTAGCTTTGTTTCAAGTAATATCTGTACTTTTTCTAGTGGACCTGTTTTGTCTTGATCCACGCTGACTGCTCCCACTACTGTTTCTTTTAAGGTTTGAAGGACTCCTAGAGAGTCCGCATGTATTCTTAAGAAGTCTCCTAATTTGGACAGGGATTCTTGACGTCTTTCTGTGACTTGAGTTGCTTCTACATACAGCTGTACACAATCATTGACTTTTTGTTGTAAAAGGGAATGATCTTCTTTCTTGAGCTTGGCTTGCTCTAAGATGCTGTGCAAAAGGCCTTCAATTTGCGACAGCAGGCTGTCACACATTTCTTTAAAGTGACCCCTGTTCATTTTTCTAGAGACATCAACATCATTCATAAAACATTCAATATTTAGAGGCAGATCTGAAGCATTTGCACTCATCAACTTCTTAAGCTTCTCGCACCTCCTGAGCGAGTCGCAGTAAAGGCCTAATATTTGATTTGATATCCAGTTTATGTTTCTTGCCAAATTCTTCACAGAAGTAGCCAACCAGAACATCATCAACTTTCCTTCCACCAACATATGGGTCAAAGGCAGTAGTTTCATTAATTAGCTGTAGACAGTTGAGCCCAGCGATCTGTGTGGTATCTATTACAGGCCTCCTCTCTGCATCAGTGAAGAAGCATGGAACTGCAACAACACAGTGTATTACAGGTTTCTTCAATGCACTTTCTGCTATTGCATTACTTTTCCCTTGTAGCTCCATTAGTATTTCCTTGATTTGGTTGAATTGCATATCTGCTGAACTATTTGACAGTTCAAGGTCACCTAGTTCCTTTTCTTTATCTGAACTCCACATGGAATGTATCTCAAGATCACGATCAAACTTCTGCCACCTGTCTTTCACCAGTTCCATTTTGGTAATATTCTCGGAAAGGCACTTATTAATTTGCTTCACGTTTTCATCAACAGCCTTAGTTTTCTCCACTAGGTGGTGTTTGCTTTTTTTCTCCAAGCTTTATATCACTTGCCTTCTTCACCAGACTTTCAGCCTGAACTGAGAAATCATCATTTTCTTACACGGCTCCTTTGCTTGCTGAAGTTCTAATGATACATTTTCCAGTGCTTGAAGTTTTTGAAGGAACTGTTTAATCCAGAGGGATGATTTAAGCAACATGTAATCAAATGTCTGATGCTCACTCAGGACAGACCCCAAAACACCGATCCTTTTATAAACTGCATCAGGCACACTATCCCATCTTTGGGACAGATCCTCTGTTGCCTGTAATTCCTCTTCAAGTTCTTCCAACTGAGTCTTCATCTCTTCTACTTGTTGATCTAAGGCTCGCTTAGACTTTTCTAGCTCCTGAACGCTTTTCCCAATATCATCCTTGGAGCTGACTAAATCTTCCATCTCTGTATGCAGCTGTTTGTTAACTCTTTCTAGTTCATCCTTAAGCTCTAGAACTTCCTCCAAGGAGCGAGCCAAGAACAGGGCTTTGCTCTCTTTCTCACGAGCCTCTGCTTCAGCATGGTCACGTTCTTCTGTATATTTTGCAGACGCAGTCTTCTCCTCACCAAGCATCTGACCAAACTTCTTTTGCTTCTTCTCCAGGTTGGACACAATCTGACTCTGGTGATCAAGATCCACACTCAGTTCATCCAATTCCTGCTGAAGTCTTGTCTTGGTCTTCTCAAGCTTGTCATAAGCAGCTGTTTTTTTCTCATAGCGTTGATTAGCGGCTTCAAGGTCTTTCTGCAGTTACTTTTTTACCTCTTCAACATTTTCTAATTGTTTCAGGAAGCCATTTTTCTCATCTTCCATTTGTTTGAGTTTTGTGCTAAAGCTCAGCCTTTGACATCTCTCTTCCTGTAAGAGTTCCTGAGTGTCTTGCAGCTGCGATTCCAAGATAGAGAAATCTTTGGCAAATTTTCTAGATTTGCTATCTGCTTGAGAAAGTTGATTTGTGACATTGTCCAACTCAACCTGCAGTCGGTTTGCCTTCTCTGACAGCTTAGCACACAATCGGTCACCTTCTGATACTTTGACTTGAAATTCTTGAAGCTGTGCCTCTACTTTTTTTCTCTTGTGTTCAGAATCTCCTTTTCCCTGCATAAGAGCCTTCACCTCATTGGCTAGTTTCTGGGAATGAGAATGTAATTCTGCCACACAGTCTTCTTTCTTCTTTAGCTGCTGCTGGACACGTTGGGTTTACGTTTTCCAACTTTCACAGTCTGTACGTAATTCATCTACCACATTGTTCAAAGTGGTGAGCTTATACGCAGTACTCAGTAATTTAGCCTCTCTCTCACTTGCTAGATGCTCTGCAGCTTTCACCTGCTCATTCAAAGTAGCCAGGTTTAAACCATCTTCCAGTGAGGTCATATTCTGAATATCGGTCTGTGTCTGCACCTCTTCTACAAGTTTTTGAGACTTGTCCTTCCACTCTTTAAGATGCTGCTTGAGTTTTTTTAATTCTGCTTTGTGTATTTTCTCCCCCTCATTTTTCTCCTTGGAGCTGAGAGACAAAGTAGTTTTCAGAGAGACAATCTGTTCTTGTACATTTTGCAGGTCTATTTTGGTAGCTTCTAAAGACTGAAGACTTTGTGCCAGCTGATTACGCAACTCAAACATATCACCCATATTTTGCTCCTGCAAAGTCTGAACTTCAATTTCCTTTTCCCTGAGGATGGTATCTTTCTCCCTTATAGTCTCTTGACATTTTTGCAACTCAACAAAAAGAAGAGCAGTGGATTCTTCCCACTGTAACACCTGAGACCTGAGTTGTTCATTCTTTTCCTGCTCCATCCTAAGCAACCCCAGGGCTTGTTCCTTTTCTTCCAGTTGTCTTTTCAAGACATCCAGCTCAGCCATGCACAAAGACTCGGTTTCCTCCAAAACTATGCCTCCATTTGTGTCTCTGTTCCAAGCCTACCATGTCCTCTCGGTAAGCTGCAATGCTCTCTTGGTGAGCCTGTTGTTGAGCTGCAAAGCTCCGCTGAAAATCCGCATTTGCCTGCTGTTGAGCTGCATTTGCCTGCTGTTGAGCTGCATTCAATATAATCAGTTGTTTCAGCATCTCCTCCATTTTGGGTTTACTTTCCATCTGAGAACACTGCATCTCCATAACTGGTCCATTTGCACCAGTGTTGCTAGGGACAACAGCCTTTCCCCTCAGCAGACTCTGTTCAGGCATGTATGGGGCTCGTTCAGGCGGTAATATCCCCTCCATCTATAGAATTCGGTCTCTCATCTCAGCCATCTTTGCTTCTTTCCGGAGCTTTGCCCGCCCCATCTTCAGTTACTCCCCAATACATTTATCAAAGTCCAGCAAAAAATTGAGAGCACTGTCTCTTTAAAGCAAGTAGCTTTTCTCTCTCTTGCAGGATCTCTGCTTCTGCCCAATGCAATCTTCCACCATATGTGAGAGATTAGCTCGGTAGCGAGAGAGGGTGACCCCTTGGGGGGGTTCGTTACACAGAGAGATAGCTGAGGAGTAGTTGAAAACAACAGTCTATGGTTTATTCTTGCAATTTTCTTCACACAAGTGCAAGCATCAAAAACAGCATAATTCAAAACAAACATAAAATAAAATAAACCCTGGCCACTGTGGGCATCTACCTTCACACACAGGAACCTACCTAGGGAGTCTGTCCCAACCTACTGCTGGGCAGACACTGCTGATCATACAGCAGACAATCAATAGTCCATTTATTTTAGGTTTAAAGCATGCTCTTCTTGCTCCTTCTCACCCCCCCCCCCAGCACCATCCTCCTCCTCTGACTCCTCTTCAGACTCCTGCTGTTGATTTGTCTCAGATGGAGTAGCACCCCCTGGGAATTCATTCAACGTTGCGACTTCCTGATCTTCCTGCTCCTCAACGGCTTGATCAATGACACAACGCAATGCACGCTCCAGAAAGAAGGCGTAAGGTATGATGTCACTTATGGCGCACTGGCCGTGACTGACCAGTTTGGTGATCTCATCGAATGGCCGCAGAAGTCTGCATGCATCCCGCATGAGCAGCCACTGGTGAGGTGAAAAAAACTCAAGCTCCCCAGAACCTGTCCTGCCTCCAAATTCAAACAGGTAGTCATTAACTGCACGTTTCTGCTGGAGCAGCCTATCGAGCATATGCAACGTTGAATTCCATCGTCTCGGGCAGTCACAAATAAGACGCCTGAGGGGCAGGTTGTGTCACCGCTGAATCTCAGCAAGGCAAGCCATGGCTGTGTAAGATCTTCGGAAATGGCACGAGATTTTCCTGGCCTTTCGCAAGATGTCCTGGACCCCAGGGTATTTGGCAAAGAATCGCTGCACTGCCAAGTTCAGGATGTGTGCCATGCATGGCACGTGTGTTATTTTGCCCTGTTTCAGAGCGCTCAGCAGATTGGCACCGTTGTCGCACACCACTTTACCAACTGACAAATTCAGCGGTGTCAGCCACTAATCTGCCTGTGAACGCAAAGCTGAAAGGAGTGCAGGACCATTGTGGCTCTTGGCTTCCAGGCACAGCAGACACAGCACAGCATGGCAAGCAACGTCTCACCTGGCATGTGGAATAGGTTCTGGGGATCTTGGGCGGCGCAGGAGAAGAGACGGTAGCAGTGGAAGAGGAGGAGTCAGCCGAGGAGGAGAGGGAGGATGGAGGAGGAGGAGAAGAAGAGGCAGGCCTGCTTGCAATCCGTGGCGGTACAACTAAATCTACACGGGTGCCACGGGTTGCATGCTTAACGGCCGTCAGAAGGTTCACCCAGTGGGCAGTAAAAGTGATATACCTTCCCTGCCCATGTTTTCTAGACCATGTGTCTGTGTAGATTACACCCCGCTTCAATCTGTGGTATTGGGGGGCCACAGGTTTGTCACACCAGTTCTACAAATAATTGGCCAGTATCTGTTGTCAATGTGTATAGCACAGTTAACACAGCAAAAGAGGCAAAATTTTTGCAGGGCTAAAATACAATCTTAGAAAAGTATACTAGTAAATAACACCCCGCTTCAATATGTGCTATTGGGGGGCCACTGGTCTATCACACCACTTGTTCAAAAAAATTGGCCAGTGAGTTTGGCACTGTATCAGACTTAACTCAGCAGAAGAGGCAAAATTGTTGTAGGACACAAATACACTTATGAAAGTATACTCAGATTACACCCCACGTCAATATGTGGTATTGGGGTGCCACTGGTTTATCACACCAGTTGTTCAAAAAATTGGCCAGTGAGTTTGGCACTGTGTGTACCAGACTTAACGCAGCAGAAGAGGCAATATTGTTGCAGAACACAAATACACTTATGAAAGTATACTCAGATTATACCCCACATCAATATGTGGTATTGGGGAGCCACTGGTTTATCACACCAGTTGTTCAAAAAATTGGCCAGTGAGTTTGGCACTGTGTGTACTAGACTTAACTCAGCAGAAGAGGCAGTATTGTTGCAGGACACAAATACACTTGTAAAAGTATACTCAGATAGGCTCCAAAAATTAGCTCACATGGTTTGAACTGACAGCAAAAAACTTAGTTTTTGATGGCTATAGGTACAGTAGGCGTTCACAGTATACACAAGTTGGTGGCGGCCTGTTTAGGCCGCAAACATGAGCTCACATAGGTTGAACTGACAGTAAAGAACATAGTATATGATGGCTAGAGGTACAGTAGGCATTCACAGTATAAACATGTTGGTGGTGGGCTGTTTAGGCCGCAAACATGAGCTCACATGGGTTGAACTGACAGTAAAGAACGTAGTATATGATTGCTAGAGGTACAGTGGGCGTTCACTCACAGTATACACAAGTTGGTGGCGGCCTGTTTAGGCCACAAACATGAGCTCACAAGGGTTGAACTGACTGCAAAGAACATAGTATATGATTGCTAGAGGTACAGTAGGCGTTCACAGTATACACAAGTCGGTGGCGGGCTGTTTAGGCCGCAAACATGAGCTCACATGGGTTGAACTGACAGTAAAGAACGTAGTATATGATAGCTAGAAGTACATTAGGCGTTCACAATATACACAAGTTGGTGGCGGGCTGTTTAGGCCGCAAACATGAGCTCACATGGGTTGAACTGACTGCAAAGAACGTAGTATATGATGGCAAGAGGTACAGTAAGCGTTCACAGTATACACAAGTTGGGGGCGGGCTGTTTAGGCTGCAAAAATGAACTCACATGGGTTGAACTGACAGTAAAGAACGTAGTATATGATTGCTAGAGGTACAGTAGGCGTTCACAGTATACACAAGTCGGTGGCGGGCTGTTTAGGCCGCAAACATGAGCTCGCATGGGTTGAACTGACAGTAAAGAACGTAGTATATGATGGCTAGAGGTACAGTAGGCGTTCACAGTATACACAAGTTGGTGGCGGGCTGTTCAGGCCGCAAAAATGAGCTCACATGGGTGGAACTGACAGCAAAGAATGTAGTATATGATGGCTAGAGGTACAGTAGGCGTTTACAGTATACACAAGTTGGTGGCGGGCTGTTTAGGCCGCAAACATGAGCTCACATGGGTTGAACTGACAGCAAAGAACGTAGTATATGATTGCTAGAGGTACAGTAGGCGTTCACAGTATACACAAGTTGGTGGCGGCCTGTTTAGGCTGCAAACATGAGCTCACATGGGTTGAACTGACAGTAAAGAACATAGTATATGATGGCTAGAGGTACAGTAGGCGTTCACAGTAGAGATGGCCTTGCGGTTCACCCGCATATTGATGTGGGGTGTTATTTAACAGTATACTTTTCTAAGATTGTATTTTAGTCCTGCAAAAAGTTTTTTGCTGTGTTAACTGTGCTACACACATTGACAACAGCTACTGGCCAATTATTTGTAGAACTGGTATGATAAACCTGTGGCCCTCCAATACCACAGATTGAAGCGGGGTGTTATCTACACAGACACATGGTCTAGCAAACACGGGCAGGGAAGGTATATCACTTTTACTGCCCACTGGGTGAACTTTCTGACGGTCGTTAAGCATGCAACCCGTGGCACCCGTGTAGATTTAGTTGTACCGCCACGGATTGCAAGCAGGCCTGCCTCTTCTTCTCCTCTCCTCCATCCTCCCTCTCCTCCTCGGCTGACTCCTCCTCTTAGACTGCTACCGTCTTTTCTCCTGCGCTAGCCCAAGATCCCCAGAACCTATTCCACATGGCAGGTGAGACGTTGCTTGCCATGCTGTGCTGTGTCTGTTGTGCCTGGAAGCCAAGAGCCACACTGGTCCTACACTCCTTTCAGCTTTGTGTTCACAGGCAGATCAGTGGCTGACACCGCTGAATTTGTCAGTTTGTAAAGTGGTGTGCGATAACGAAGCCAATCTGCTGAGCGCGCTGAAACAGGGTAAAATAACACACGTGCCATGCATGGCACACGTCCTGAACTTGGAGGTGCAGCGATTCTTTGCCAGGACGTCTTACGGCAGGCCAGGAAAATCACGGGCCATTTCCGAAGATCTTACACAGCCATGGCTCGCCTTGCTGAGATTCAGCGGCCACACAACCTGCCCCTCAGGCGTCTTATTTGTAACTGCCCGACGCGATGGAACTCAGCGTTGCATATGCACGATAGGCTGCTCCAGCAGAAATGTGCAGTTAATGACTACCTGTTCGAACTCGGCGGCAGGACAGGTTCTGGGGAGCTTGGGTTTTTTTCACCTCGCTAGTTGCTGCTCATGTGGGACGCATGCAGACTTCTGCGGCCATTCGATGAGATCACCAAACTGGTAAGTCACATCCAGTGTGCCATAAGTGACATCATACCTTACGCCTTCTTTCTAGAGCGTGCATTGCGTTGTGTCATTGATCAAGCCGTCGAGGAGCAGGAAGTGGCAATGTTGAATGAATTCCCAGGGGGTGCTACTCTATCTGAGACAAATCAACAGCAGAAGTCTGAAGAGGAGTCAGAGGAGGAGGATGGTGCTGGGGGGGATGAGGAGGAGCAAGAAGAGCATGCTTTTAACCTTTCTGGGATCCCTTGTGTTATCCGTGGATGGGGGGAGGAGAACGAGGACAACATTATCCTGGATGATGAGCTGGAAGCAGGCCACTAAACCGCTTCCAGTTTAGTGGGAATGGGGGCCTACATGTTGCAGTGTTTTAAGGGGGACCCCCCTATAAAACGCATAAAGGCCATGGACCAGTAGTGGGTGGCAACGTACTTAGACCCCAGGTACAAACACAAAATGGCGGAAATGTTACCACAATCACAGAGGGCGGTCAGAATGCAGCACTTCCAGGCCTTGCTGCGGGAAATGCTGCATTCGTGCGCTGGCAGAGGAATTTCCAGTCACAGAGAGACAGTTGCGGGTAGCAATCCAACAGCGCCTGCAAGAAGAGGGCGGTTGGAAGATGTCTTGGTCACTTCAGATATGAGATCCTTCTTTCAGCCGAACCATCGACAGCTGTATTCCCGATCCAGCATGAGGGCACGTCTAGACCGACAGGTGTCCGACTACATCGGGTTAACGGCTGATGTGGACGCTCTGAGGAGTGATGAACCCCTGGACTACTGGGTGGGCAGGCTTGACCTCTGGCCAGAGCTTTCACAATTTGCAATGGAAATGTTGGCTTGCCCCCCATCCAGTGTCCTGTCCGAAAGGACGTTCAGCGCAGCAGGGGGGATCGTGACCGATAAGCGCACTCGCCTAGCTCATGACAGTGTAGACAACCTCACATTTATAAAAATGAATGAGGCATGGATCTCTGAGGAATTCAACACATGTGACCAGTAGACCAGGTTTCATCGAAATTCCTCCACCCACAACAATTCCTGGTCCTTGGCTTCGCTACATATAGCGGCATAAAAGGCATTTCATGTCCATTGAATGGCAAATTTTTGGGGCCTTTCAGGGCCGACAATTATTTTTTCTGTGAATGCCTAATGTACCTCCAGCCACCAAATACTAAGTTCTTAGCTGTCAGTTCAAACCATGTGAGCTAATTTTTGGAGCCTATACAGGCTGACACTTACGGTTCTGTGTACTGTGAACGCCTACCATACCTCTAGCCATCAAAAACTAAGTTTTTTGCTGTCAGTTCAAACCATGTGAGCTAATTTTTGGAGCCTATACAGGCCAGAACTTACAGGTTCTGTGTACTGTGAACGCCTACCGTACCTCTAGCCATCAAAAACTATGTTTTTTTCTGTCAGTTCAAACCATGTGAGCTAATTTTTGCAGCCTATACAGGTCGACACTTACTTCTGTATACTGTGTGAATGCCTGATGTACCTCCAGCCACAGAATACTACGTACTTAGCTGTCAGGTAAACCCATGTGGGCTAATGTTTGGGGCCTGGAATGGGCGACACTTACTTCTGTGGCCTGTGAATGCCTAATGTACTTTCAGCCACAGAATACTACATTCTTAGCTGTCAAGTAAACCCATGTGGGCTATTTTTTGGTGCCTTTTTTGTCCGACACTTACTTCTGTTACCTGTGAATGCCTAATGTACCTTCAGCCACAGAATACTACGTTCTTAGCTATCAGGTAAACGCATGTGGGTTAATTTTTGGGGCCTGGAATGGCCGACACTTACTTCTTTATCCTGTGAATGCCTAATTTTTCAGACTGGAAATGAAAAACAATGGGTCTGTAAAGGTTCCGCCAAATTGCGGACCCATTTTACAGATGTGTGAATGGACCCTATATGTATTAGACAATGTATTTACCGGCTGTTGTCAGTTCTGGCTGATTTATGAAAAAAATATATATATTTTTTGCTGTAAAAAAAAAAACATTTAGGGCAACTTTTTCAATTGCAATACTTCTGTTATGACATTGTCCATGTGCTGGGACTATTCGTGCACAGCTAGTACATCTTTTGTGGCTGCAAATATGACCTAAAGGTTTAAGAAGTTCGCCTCCCATTAAAGTTCGCTGACTTTTGAAAAAATTTGCAGCTGGCGTTCGCGAATCGCCCCGGCCGATGTTCGTCCATCACTAGCCACAGGTTTATTACAACAGTTCTACAAATAATTGGCCAGTAACTGTTGTCACTGTGTGTAACCCAGTTAACACAGCAAGAGAGGCCAAGTTTTTCAGGACTAAAATACACTCTTAGAAAATTATACTGTTAAATAACACCCCACTTCAATATGTGGTATTGGGGGGGGGGGGGCATTGGTCTATCACACCAGTTATAATACATTATAAGTGCTTTTGTCACTGTTTGTAGTATTGCTGCAGCAACGCTCAGTCACCACAACTGTCACAATGCTGCACAGTGCACAATAATAGTACTAATTCACTATAATATTCTTTCTACAAAGTATATTATACTGTGGATTACCCCCCCCCCCCCCCCCATATAGTGCACTGCTAAGCAATACTAAAAAAATTGCAGCCCTTTAAATTACTTTTGTGGACATTAACAGAGCGATTTGTGTAACTGCTGCCGATCTCTAACTGCCCCTAAAGCACAGTCTGGATACCTGTCCCTAACCTGAAAAGAGACTGGACCTATACCGAAATACCAGCCCTGAAAAGGACTTTTGTGGACATTAACAGAGCGATTTGTGTGACTGCTGCCGATCTCTAACTGCCCCTAAAGCACTGACTGGATACCTGCCCCTAACCTGAAAAGATACTAGTAGACCTATACCGAAATACCAGCCCTGAAAAGGACATTTGTGGATCTTAACAGAGCTATTTGTGTCTGGCAATCTCTCCCTGACGCATACAGCTGACCTCTCCCTACGCTGACAAAAAGCAGAATGTGAAATGGCCGACAGCTCAGGTCTATTTATAGGGTAGGGGGCATGTCCATGTGCTGAAAGGTTTTAATTGGCTGTCCCGTTGCACCTGACGGCTGTGTCATGGGTCAAAGTTCTCCCCAATGTAAACTAATATGGCCGCCGCGAACAACGCCATGTGTTCGCAAATTTGGCGGGTAGCGAACAAGAAAAATTCGCCATGAACTGACTGCCGGGCGAACCTCAAGGCCATCTCTAGTTACCAGCTTTCTGCTATTAGAGCCTAAGACCAAAATGACAAATAGTATTTATTGGGTTAAACCTACATTATTAACATAAGTAACCCATAATGACAAAACCAAATGAACAGGAATGATGTGTACAGCACATATGTGTAAGCAGCTTTCTCATAATTAAACATGCATTTATCTTTTTAAATACCAAAGCTACACTAGTTTAATTAAGTTGTGTAAAGCATCACTGGTCCCTGTAAGTGAAAATTGCTCTCTTGCACTTTTTTAATAAACAATGATACATAGAGTTAAAGATTAGTCATAATAACATAGTTGTGTGTATATTATGATTATGAATGAAAACCCTAATCTCCTTCTGCAAAAAGCATTATTAATGTGAACGCTGAGACATTTAGTGTATTATGCTATAATCAGTCACTTTAAACTGTGATAATTCTTGTAATTTAAAAAAGTGTAACATGAAAGAATTGTGTATTATACATGTCAATTAGGTGTGAGGCTTTTCCTTTGGGCTGTTCCTGTTCTGTTATTTAAAAGGTGATGCATCAAATTACTAGACAGCTGTAAAAGAGCTTTTTATTGCTCAACTGTCAGATCTTGCAATAGCCAGTAAATATATACACAAATTGAATATTCAATAATCTTAAATCCAGCAAACTAAATGTTATCCTTTTAAAATAATATGATATTGAGTACTGCAGGCTGCTATGTGGACCCGAAGAAAAAAAATTATATAAAGTATTGTGATGTAAATATTGCAATGAATATTAATTAGGTGAATCGCTCACTCCTCCCACACTCTCATTAACATGTGAATAAACAAAGACTTAAATATATCAATGGTGCCGCGCTCCACTACAAATATATCTACATAGAGATTTTTAAATATTGCATTGGGATGATATAAAACAGTAATCAAAACGTCTTTCACTTCAAAATATGCGGTGGTGACATATAAATCCTCCAAAGTACAAGAATTATATATGGTCCATATGTGCTTTCCAAGCAAAAAAAAAAAAAGTAAAACAAATATATATATATCTACATAGAGATTTTTAAATATTGCATTGTGATAATATAAAACAGTAATCAAAACGTCTTTCGCTTCAAAATATGCAGTGACATATAAATCCTCCAAATTACAAGAATTATATATTGTACATACGTGCTTTCCAAGCAAAAAATAGTTAAAAAAAAAAATATATATATATATATATATATATATATATATATATATATATATATATATATATATAAAACAGACTTAAAATTATAATCCACTTAGTTCTATGGTACCCTTTTAAATATCATCCACTTTAGTGTGCCAAACATGCTTCATGCTTTGTGCAACCCCCACCAGTTGTACTCTTACCTGGGATTTTGGATCATATATCCAAGTATGATCCAAACATTTTCTTAACCTTCACAAGGGGACCAATCATCCACCTTCCAGATCTCTGTATTAGGAATGCTGCTTTCTCCTCTTATCCGGCTCCTCCAGAATGCCATTCACATATAAATGTAAGAAAGGCCAATAGTGTTTTATCCTTATAAAACTTTCACTTTAATTACAAAAAAACTCCAAATAGCACAAAGTTTTATAAAGACTTTTTAAATAAACCACAAGATCCTGCAAGTCTGCTACAAATTTAAACCCTGCTGTGAACTCATCCAGGGAGTCATGCATAACCTCCTGCTGAGCTACATAGGTTCAGAAGCTGCCATCTTTTTCGGAGTTACAAATATTATAGGAATATTAACTACTGATTAATTGCTAGAATACATACTCTGTTTGTTTCCTAAACCAGCTATAAAATATTCATATGTGATAAAATCAAGCACTGTATCAGTTATATACAAAGTTACTTGAACAAGGGAAATGCTGTTTTACATTATATATATTATTTATATTATTATTATTATTATTAATTATTTATTTATTTTTTTACACAGAGTAGCCTCAATAGGATTGAAGGACTTGGTGTTGCATCACTTAGTGTGATGTATGTGTCCCTTAGCCTCTCTTCATTATTGCTGCCTCCTTTGCTCATTAAGAAAATCGGTTGCAAGTGGACCATCGTGGCTTCTATGTTTTGTTTCATTTCCTACAGCCTTTGCAACTTCTATCCAAGCTGGTATGTATGCTGTATACACATATGACATTTCTTTTTATCATCTGTAATTAACTGTAGAAGTAAAGTGCCTTCTTTTTAATTAGTAGGATTTACTAACTGAAAATATGATGCACAGTAGTTCTGATACACAGATAATAGTGAATACATTTTTCAAATTTAAAGAAGGAAGTAAAAGGACAATTACAAACAGGTTTAGGTGATTTAATGTACATATGATTTTTTATTTTTCTTATTGTATTCATTTTTATTGTAATATATTTTTAAAATTCAGCATGCATCCACATCATTTATGACAAGGATATTAAAGTTTAACTTTAGTCAAAATGTTTTATTTTAGGTTGCAGATAAAGTGGGATGTAAAAATCCCCCTGATAATTGTAGCTGGAAAAAGATTAAAGTTCAGCTTCTCCTGGGTGACAAATTTCATATATCACTTGTTTTTCCAAACAAGTCCTGTTAAATTATGGTTTTAAATTACTGGAAGGGTTGATAAGGGACTACATACAAGAATTTGCTAAGGACGACAGTATCATCAGCAGTAATCAGCATGGGTTTACAAAAGGACGTTCTTGTAAAACCAATCTGCCACAGATTTTACTAGGGGGTTAGCTGTGAGCTAGATATGGGGAGACCTGTGGATGTGGTGTATCTGGATTTCGCTAAGCCATTCTACACTGTTCCCCACAAACACTTAATATACAAGCTAAGGTCTGCAGGCATTGACCTCAAGGTTTGTTCTTGGATAGAAAACTGGTTACATGGGTGTGTCCAAAGACGTGGTGATAAATAACGCGTACTCAGACTGCTCTGGAGTGGTAAGTGGAGTCCCCCAGGGCTCAGTCCTGGGACAAATTTTGTTTAATGTATTCATCAATAACATAGAGGATGGAATCAGTAGCTCAATTTCAGTTTTTGCTGGTGACACAAAGACATGTAGGGCAATAACATCTCATCAAGCTATAGAAATCTTACAGAATGACCTGAACAAAATAACAGACTGGGCAACTACGTGACAAATGAGATTTAATGTAGAGAAGTGTAAGGTATTACACTTGTGGGCAAAAAACATAAACTCTAGGGGGGACCTCTGGGGGAATCCAGAATGGAGAAGGATTTGGGGGTTCTAGTGGAAGATAGACAAAGTAGTAGCATGCAATGTCAAGCTGCAGCTGTCAAAGGCAGCAGAATATTAGCATTCATAAGGAAGGGGATATACTCCAAAGATAAAGCTATAATCCTGACATTTTATAAAACCATGGTCTGACCACATCTGCAGTATTCTCTCCAGTTCTTAGAAAGGATGTGCTGGAACTGGAAAGAGTTCAAAGAAGGGCAATTAAACTAATTAGGGGATTGGAGGACCTTAATTAAGAGGAGCGATTGCAAGCACTTAATTTATTCTCCTTGGAGAGGAGATGCCTGAGAGGGGACATGATAGCGGTTTACAAATACATCAATGGCGATCCTAGCATAGGTAGAAAATGATTTAGTCCCAAGGAGTGCAAGAATACACGCGACCACACAATGAGATTAGAGGAGAGGCGGTTTGACCTTAAGCTGTGTAAGGGGTTCTTCACTGTAAGGGCGGTGAGAATGTGGAACTCTCTTCCACAATTGGTGGTAGCTGCGGGGAGTATGGCTACTTTTAAAAGACTCTTGGACTTGTATTTCACTAATTACAACATTCAGGGTTATGGGAAATGAGCAGGCCACAAGCAGGATGGACTGATGTCTTTATTCAACCTCAAATACTATGTAACTATGTAACTATATGTAAATATCAATGCATGCTGCACTGGAATCTGGAACTTGACAAAGCACACCAGTAATGTGACTGTGTAGATGGATGAACTATAAAACAAAAACCTGTCCATTAAACATGTTCTTTGTCCATAATAGCTCCAAACTGTGTCATAGGAGTTGTAAATTGTGTGACTGTTTTTGCATTCTAGGAAATGGTGATACTTTCCCCCCAAAAAAAGGAAGATGGCCAAGGCACATTAATAATGATTTAGCACAGTATTTTTGAACCACACTAAAAAAAAAAAAAAATTAAATACACACTCACAAAAGCTAGGAAAACAGGAAACATGTCAAAATTGTAATAGAAGATTAAGATCACTACCGTAGCCACTGACCAGGCTTATTTAAAGTCCATTTTTACCTCCCCATGCATATATATGGAGGTTGAGGTTGAGGTTAATAAGCATGTACATTGTTCTCTGGTATTGTTAGACTTTTCCTGTTTGAAAATCATCCTAATGATTACTGTGTGATTTCACATTGCTTCCCTCTTCATCATGCTAATCTATCCTGCTACCACTACAGGTTTTCAGGAAAGTAAAGAGAGCAGAAACATAATAAACTAACTAGTATTGCAACAACCAAAATACATATTTCTTGCTTTTGCTCGTGTTTAATAGAGATGTATAGAACTGTTCGCCGGCGAACAGTTCCCGGCGAACTTAGCATGTTCGCGTACGCCGCTGCCGGCGAACATATGCGATGTTCGGTCCACCCCCCATAAGACATCATTGAGGCAAACTTTGACCCTGAACTTTACAGTCAGCAGACACATTTCCAGCCAATCAGCATACCTCCCTCCCACACCCTCCCACCTCCTATAAATAAGCAAGGGCAGCATCCATCTTAGATCATTCTGAAGCAGTGTGTGTAGTAAGAGTAGGGAGAGAGCTGCTGCTGCTGCTGCTGCTGCTGCTGCTGCTGTTAAGCTAGGGACAGTTAGTCAGTCTTCCTGGTCTTGCAGTGTTCTTGGTCCACTACTGCTGTAATATCAGCACCCCAAAAAGCCCTTCTAAGGGCTGGTATTTGTGGTTTTTTTTTATATATATATATATATATATATATATATATATATATATACCTAGCGTCCCCAAAAGCCCTTTTAAGGGCTGGTAATTGAGTTGTTTCTTCTTATATATATATATATATCTATATCTATCTAGTGTCCCCAAAAGCCCTTTTAAGGGCTGGTAAGGTAATAGAGTTTTTTCTTTATATATATATCTATATATATCTATTGTACACTGCAGTTGCCTGCCCGCTGTGTGTGAGAGGCCACAGACCTACCACAGACTGTACTGTGTGCACACCACACTCATTTCGGGTGGCACAGGCACAGTACCTTGCATTTTAAAAAATATTTTTTTTTTCCTCTGTCATAATTGCAGTGAGTGCTGTGTCAGGTCCACAGAGTGCACTGTACCCATTGCAGTGCACTGCCCACCACTGATATATATACGGTGGCACAGCATCTTGTTGCAATAAATTGAAAAAAAAAAATATTTTTTATTATTGCAGTTGCCTGGGCTGCCAGTTACTGTCAGGTCCACAGAGTGTACTGTGCCCACTGCAGTGCCACTGTGTGCCCACCCACCACTGATATATAAGGTGGCACAGCAGCTTGCAAAGTAAAAAAAAATATATATTTTTTTTAATTGCAGTTGCCTGGGTGCCAGTGACTGCTGTCAGGTCCACAGAGAGTGTACTGTGCCACTGCCCACCCACCACTGATATATAAGGTGGCACAGCAGCTTGCAAAGTAAAATAAAATATATTTTTTTAAAATTGCAGTTGCCTGGGTGCCAGTGACTGCTGTCAGGTCCACAGAGAGTGTACTGTGCCACTGCCCACCCACCACTGATATATAAGGTGGCACAGCAGCTTGCAAAGTAAAATAAAATATATATTTTTTAAAATTGCAGTTGCCTGGGTGCCAGTGACTGCTGTCAGGTCCACAGAGAGTGTACTGTGCCACTGCCCACCCACCACTGATATATAAAGTGGCACAGCAGCTTGCAAAGTAAAAAAATATATATATATTTTTTAAATTGCAGTTGCCTGGGTGCCAGTGACTGCTGTCAGGTCCACAGAGAGTGTACTGTGCCACTGCCCACCCACCACTGATATATAAAGTGGCACAGCAGCTTGCAAAGTAAAAAAATATATATATATTTTTTAAATTGCAGTTGCCTGGGTGCCAGTGACTGCTGTCAGGTCCACAGAGAGTGTACTGTGCCACTGCCCACCCACCACTGATATATATGCCTGCAAGAGAAAAAGCCAGCCGCAGAGAAGCCGTATTCCTGAAAATATAAGAAAAATGCTGTTTTTTTAGGGGTTCTGGACATGCTACAGAGCTGAAACTTGACAGGTACACTTTTTAGACCCCCCAGACACTAAATACAAAAAATGACATGCCTGCCTAAAAAAATGCCCGCTAAATGCCTGCAAGAGAAAAAGCCAGCCGCAGAGAAGCCGTATTCCTGAAAATATAAGAAAAATGCTGTTTTTTAGGGGTTCTGGACATGCTACAGAGCTGAAACTTGACAGGTACACTTTTCAGACCCCCCAGACACTAAATACAAAAAATGACATGCCTGCCTAAAAAAATGCCCGCTAAATGCCTGCAAGAATAAAAGCCAGCCGCAGAGAAGCCGTATTCCTGAAAATATAAGAAAAATGCTGTTTTTTAGGGGTTCTGGACATGCTACAGAGCTGAAACTTGACAGGTACACTTTTTAGACCCCCCAGACACTAAATACAAAAAATGACATGCCTGCCTAAAAAAATGCCCGCTAAATGCCTGCAAGAGAAAAAGCCAGCCGCAGAGAAGCCGTATTCCTGAAAATATAAGAAAAATGCTGTTTTTTAGGGGTTCTGGACATGCTACAGAGCTGAAACTTGACAGGTACACTTTTTAGACCCCCCAGACACTAAATACAAAAAATGACATGCCTGCCTAAAAAAATGCCCGCTAAATGCCTGCAAGAGAAAAAGCCAGCCGCAGAGAAGCTGTATTCCTGAAAATATAAGAAAAATGCTGTTTTTTAGGGGTTCTGGACAGGCTACAGAGCTGAAACTTGACAGGTACACTTTTTAGACCCCCCCCCAGACACTAAATACAAAAAATGACATGCCTGCCTAAAAAAATGCCCGATAAATGCCTGCAAGAGAAAAAGCCAGCCGCAGAGAAGCCGTATTACTGAAAATATAATAAAAATGCTGTTTTTTAGGGGTTCTGGACATGCTACAGAGCTGAAACTTGACAGGTACACTTTTTAGACCCCCCAGACACTAAATACAAAAAATGACATGCCTGCCTAAAAAAATGCCCGATAAATGCCTGCAAGAGAAAAAGCCAGCCGCAGAGAAGCCGTATTACTGAAAATATAATAAAAATGCTGTTTTTTAGGGGTTCTGGACATGCTACAGAGCTGAAACTTGACAGGTACACTTTTTAGACCCCCCAGACACTAAATACAAAAAATTACATGCCTGCCTAAAAAAATGCCCGCTAAATGCCTGCAAGAGAAAAAGCCAGCCGCAGAGAAGCCATATTCCTGAAAATATAAGAAAAATGCTGCTTTTTAGGGGTTCTGGACATGCTACAGAGCTGAAACTTGACAGGTACACTTTTTAGACCCCCCAGACACTAAATACAAAAAATGACATGCCTGCCTAAAAAAATGCCCGATAAATGCCTGCAAGAGAAAAAGCCAGCCGCAGAGAAGCCATATTCCTGAAAATATAAGACAAATGCTGTTTTTTAGGGGTTCTGGACATGCTACAGAGCTGAAACTTCACAGGTACACTTTTTAGACCCCCCAGATGCTAAATCCAAAGAAATTTTTTATTTTTATTTTTTTTTAATTTTTCCAATAATTTGCTCTCTATCAAAAAATTATAATTTTTAAGAACTTTTTTTTGCGTGATCCCTCTCCGGCATGCCACAGTCCAGGTGTTAGTCCCCTTGAAACAACTTTTCCATCACTATTGTGGCCAGAAAGAGTCCCTGTGTGTTTTAAAATTCGCCTGCCTATTGAAGTCTATGGCGGTTCGCCCGGTTCGCCGGTTCGCGAACATTTGCCGATGTTCGCGTTCGCCGTTCGCGAACGGCGAATTTTAGGTTCGCGACATCACTAGTGTTTAATATGTAGCGACCCGCCCCCAGAGGATCTTCATGGTTCCATGGGTCCTCTGTTCTATCATGACTCTATAAACTGCTCGGGTCCCCACTGACACACCTGTGTAAGCAGCTCACACCTGTGTAACTTAAAGCGTAACTCCACTTTGTTTAGAAAAAAACATTCCCCTCTGGGTAATTTATGTACATTACAAGGATTGTAACAAACTTTGTTGCAGATTCCAACCTTTTGTTATTGTGAAGAAATCATTGTTTGTTCCTCTGTTCTGAGTGGGTCAAATGGGAGTGGTTTCAGAATTATTTGTTAGCCTTGGAAGCTGCAGAGCACTAATGAGGAAAAACTACTGGTCCTGCATCCCTTTTAGACGTGTTTCTATTGGGAGTATCTCACCAAAAATTACATTTTTGTTGCAGGGGATGCCAGAAATCTGACTTGTATCTTAGGCAGACTTCTGGGAAAATTGGTGAGCTAATCACACAAGCAGGAAATTATGTTTCTGGGGTGTGGTCAGAACACATTCTGTGTACAGAACAGCTCCAGGTAGCCATATTGCATTGCATTTTCTGAAAATTACAACAGCTGCAGATTGAAAATGAAAGGTAATTTTAATGACATTCAATTACAATATGATTTGTGTGGCAATTTTATATGTTATATTATTCTTTATTTGCTATTTCTTCTCCTACGAAAGTGGAGTTACCCTTTTAAGTGTTAGCATGCTTATCACTCTATAAGAATGCACAGAAATAGGGCACAAACAGTTGATGATAGATAAAGTAAGTATATTGTAGCAAAGTAGAATAAAAACCACACACATACCAATAAACAGGCCAATGAATATGTTAGGTTAACTGGCAGGAATATTACTATTAGACAACAAAACCTATTAGACAACATTGTTATATAGAACATTGGTAAGAATTCCATTACCTGTGAAAGCATGAATGGCGCAAAGAAAAGCCTTGTTGTAACTCTTGGCAATGGCTGTTCAGAAGATGTCTTTGAGTACAGTCTGTGCATACAGCCCTAATAATGGGAAGGATATGCATTCCTGATAAGAGGTGCCCCTGGAGGTGACTACAAGTACCTGGTTCCTAATAGTCAGTAAGGTGCCCTTCTGTAAGGTGATGCATGTGAAGCTCTTACTTTACGGCTGTATATAAAGGATGTGTTGGATCCCAAGATCTGCACTGCATGAAGAGGCGGTGGCTGCATTTGACTAATGGAGCCCTTGTCAGGCCTGAGACCGGGTGAGTGCCCACCACTGCTCCATATAGGGAGCATGCTGCCTGGATAATGGGGGGGGGTCATGCTGCCTGGTGTATGGGGTATACAATCTGGTAATTGGGGGTGGGGCATAGCGCCTAGCAAATGGAGGATATACAGTGGACATAGAGCCTGGTATATTAGGAAAAACAATCTGCTATTTGTGGGGGGGGGCACAGAGTCTGGTATATGGAGTGGGCATAAAGCCTGGTATATGGGGGGACATAGAGCCTTGTATTCGGGAGGCAGAGCGCCTGGTATATGGGCCTACTAGGAAGTGGCGTCACTATGGGGGGGCAGACCACACCTGGGTGACCCCTGTCAAAGGGGTAACACTCAGGGCCGGCCGCTGAATTGCTTCCACCTCTGTCACTAACAAACACAGCAGGAGACACAGCAGGGCTGAATAGAAGGCGGGAGCTTCCGGGGTTAACTTTCCAAGTGAGCCAGCGGGTGATTGATTGCTAGATAGTCCTAGCAGCCAATTACCAACTTTGGTAATATGAAAAATTAACTCCAGCAGCTCCCGCTCTCTGTTCAGTGCTGCGGTGTGTCTTGCTCTGCATGCTCGAGTAAGGGAGGGGGGGGGGCAGAGGTTATGTAATGTGAAAGATGGTAAATAGCTGCAAGGGGGCTGTGTAATGTAAAGGGGGTTGTGCACTTCTGAACTCTGCACTCTGTGTGTAGTGCATTTCTGAACCCTGCACTCTATAAGTAGCACATTCCTCAACTGGTGGTGGGTGCATTGTTGGGTTCCTACACCTATTCTCTAAGAAAAAAGCCCTGGTGCACGGAGTTATCTCTGCTCCACTACAAGCAAAGTCCCGGTCAGGAAAGAGGGGTGCCTGTGATCATGTACTGTAAGTGATCACAATGGGGGAGAGGGCTGTGATTGTGGAAAGAACATGGATGCAGGAGTGGGGGGTGGGGTGTGAACTTTCACTGCCACTGACAGTCCCACATTTGTGGTTATAGTAGTGAAAATTTTTTTTGTTGCCCTCTTCCTGGTAGGAGCCCCAGTATATTACTTTTCTACCCTGACTCTATGTATCAGGGGAAAATGGGAAAGATCTCCCACTAACCGGCATGTACGGTGCATAATAAATAAACACACACACATATATATATATTTATATATATACACACACATATATTGTGAGAACTAGAATCAAGTGTAGAGCCTTAAAGACACCGCCACTAGCTTTTCTTCTTTTCGAGGGCTTTGCTTGCCCATTTTTCTTTAAAATAAAAAGTTCAGCAAGCATGGGTTTCCCTTGCAGGGGATTTCAGCATTTCACTCTTGCTTCAAAACAAAGGATCACTCAGCCATTCTGGCTTGCACTTGCAGTACACCTGCTCTGGCCCTACCCTTTAGGTCTTTGTCTATCTCCCGTAGACTGCTTGCTCATCAATTCTGTGCACACAGCTAGCAGCCTCTTGCTGCACTGGCTCCCACCTGCCGGGGTGGAGCCCAGAACCATGGTCAAGTCATTACTAAAAGCCCAGCACACACCTGACCAATTAGTATGCTGGCTGTTCTGAATACCTGGACCCAGGTTTGGGGATTTCCTCCCACCAGGATCACTTTTAAATCTCCAAAATCCAGATCCCAAAACAGACTTTACCAAACACCAAGGAAACTGAAAAGCCAGTTTCCTCTCCATGACACAAACACCCTGCAGCCCCACAACCTGCCTCATTGAAAATTCTAGGTCATAATCAATTTCTAGGCCTTCCATATGCCACATATCCCCCCGCCCCCTTTGTTTTCACCCAGGAGGGAGTCTGATCACACAAGCCTAAACTCATATTTGCATCCCTTTTCCAACCATCACCCACATGGGCCCATGTCTGACTGACATCACTATTAAAGGAAAACTCTGATCTCTGTCTTATCAGGTGACTTTCCCTGTTTTCCCCTGCTACGCTCACTTGGGCTCTGCAAAAGCATCCCCATGCCTTTTTATAGGTATGCTTCCAAAAGCGACCCCTTTTCTTTGGAACCACACTAGTCACTTTACCACTAGGGAACTTACCAAGAACTTGTTTAGTTTTCTCGCACCCTTTTCTCTTTACCTTCTAAAGGGGTCACTTTTTAGTGTGGGTGCTTATTTGTGTTACGCTACTCCCTCTCTGCATTCTATGTATAGGCACTCTCCTACATTCTGACCTTAGCTTCACTTGTTTTCCCATGTACCCTTCGTTATTCATTCGGTGCTTACCATCCACAACGTTCCCAGAAGGCCCCTTTTAACAATTTAAATTCCTTCAAGTTTTCCCTCTGGACAGATAAGCTATTTAAAGCTTCTCTTTCCAGACTGGCCTCCTGAACCTGTAGAGGGCCTAATTCTACTGCACCCTTTACCTCTGCTGTGTCTGTCATAACATTACACTTATCATCACATTTTTCAGGTTAGCAGCAACCATTTTAACTTAAAGTAGTCAAAAAGTAAAAAAATGAACTTCAATGAAAAATACCACGCTCAAACAAGTGACATACCATAAGTGAGTAAACTAGTATTAAATAAATAAATATTATAAGTATTGATGACGTTGGCTATGCGCTGACAAAACGCGCCAGGACGTGAGATCGCAAAAGTGCAACTTCTGGTTTCCCTTTGGAATCAGGTGGAACGCGGAAGCGTTGCTCCTTGTTGGAAACCACGATCTTCCTGTATACTGGCTATGTTAGAAAATCATTGTAGTAAGTGCAATTCTTTGCTTTATTAAACACCTATTGCTGATACTACGCCACGAGAGCCCCTTCTTTTGTCTCTACATATTTACCTTGATCTGTATGGATGTAATACATGGGCTGAACATCAATACATCTTAAAGGGAGAGTGATCCTATATATATATATACCAGCTGGATATAAATTATGGTGGTGTCCTATAAAGGAATACCGTCTTGTCCAAGTTATTGAAGCGAGACCATTGCTTTATCTGACCCCCCTTAATTAAGGGGTCTGATAATTCTGGTAAGCGGTATTTTGTGCACACTGGGTGGAGGAGTGAAGGTGAACTGTATCTGTGTGAACAACAGCAGTGCTTTCCAAAAAGAACTTTCCTGAGATTGGGATATCTTCTGTGGCTTCTCTTCACTAGAGACTTTTTATATACATTACTAATACTCACGTTTCACATATTTTGCACTAACTGATTGTTGGTCCAGATTTATTTATTATATACAGTATTAATTTATATTAATTTATTATATTTATAATATTTATTTATTTATTCAATACTAGTTTACTCACTTATGGTATGTCACTTGTTTGAGCGCGGTATTTTTTATTGAAGTTCATTTTGCATGTTTTTCACATTTACGTTGCTGCTCACTTGTTGGAATACTCCATATACTGTACATATATGTTAATTCAAATCACACGTTTATATTTTATTATCCCTTTTGCGCAGGTGTTTTTGGTGATTAACACTAAAACTTTTCAAAAAATTAAAAAAATCTGCGCTAATAAGGTGATAAACATCAAAATGAAAAAATAATAAATATGATAGGTAAATCAGCAGCCAGCATGGATCAATAGACAAAACCCACCAACAATATAACAATATGTGCAGTGCTAACATGAGGTTATACAAACATACATTTTTAAGAAAACATTTTTTAGAATGTGAATCCCAATAAAATAAATATATAAAATGGATGTGACAAAGTCAATGTAATCATATAATAAAGAAAGTGTCCATATCCAATGAGGAAAATAAGAATCCACTCCAGTGGAAAAAAAGGGGGAATCTTTGGAAGAGGAACCACAAGTCCCAGCATGCATAGAGAGCCTCACTTCCCAGGCTTTTTTAGTGGAAAATCACCAATAAGTGAAACGAGAAGACTGGCCGCTTACCAGATGGATGTGGCTTCCAAATTAATAGATAAGTCTAAAACGTCTTTAAAGGATAAACCTCATTCGATGACAATCATCAGGTGTAACATTCAATAGGTGGATCGATGGTGTATATAATCCATAACATCCCTGACGACGTCAAACCTAGGACGAAACGCGTTGGTTGGGACCAGACATGACGTCACATGCCCCTTGGCTGAATTTTATTGGAACGCTGCAGTTGTTTTTACCCCTAGGACTTTTATCCATGCTCGTTTTACCACTGTTACATGTGAGTGCATCTCCTTTCTAATAAATTTCATTCTTATAATACTGTATTACGCTACATGTTTTCTTTATCTATTGCGTTTGGATTATATACACCATTGATCCACCTATTGAATGTTATGGATTATATAAACCATCGATCCACCTATTGAATGTTACACCTGATGATTGTAATCTAATGAGGTTCATCATCTAAAAGCGTTTTAGGCTTATCCATTAATTTGGAAGCCACATCAATCTGGTAAGCTGCCAGTCTTCTTGTTTAACTTATTGGTGATTTTCCACTACAAAAGCCAGGAATTGTGGCTCTCTATGCATGCTGGGACTTGTGGTTCCTCTTCCAAAGATACCCCTTTTTTTTTTCACTGGAGTGGATTCTTATTTTCCTCATTGGATATGGATAGGGTTGAGCGAACACCTAGATGTCCGTGTTCGACGGGTTCGGCCGAACTTTAAAAAAAAGTCCGGGTCCGTGTCCCGGACTTTTACCGAACTTTTCCCGGACACCGAACCCCATTGAAGTCAATGGGGACCCGAACTTTAAGGCACTAAAATGGCTCTAAAACACCAAAGGAAAGGGCTAGAGTGCTGCAAATGGCAGCAAAACGTAATTAAGAGCATGGCAAGTGCTCTGCAAACAAATGTGGATAGGGAAATAACTTAAAACAACAAAAAAAAAAACAGAAAAATAAAACAATGTTCTTCTTCATCTCTGAAGGACGAGGCCCATATGGAGTAGGAGGGAGGTTGAGGTGGTGGTGGATGTGGCGGTGACATAGGCGTGCGCACAGGGTGTGCTGGGTGTGCCTGGGCACACCCTAATCACCTAGGGCACATAGCATTGCCAGTGAGGAGATGGGAAAGATCTCCCTGGGACCTGCTCTGCTCTATTTCTCCTTGCCTACAGGTACATGGCCCCGATACATTACTCTCCCTGCTGGCAAACACATGCATGTGTATTTCAACTTTGGGGTGCACACCTTAATGCAATAGGCTGCGCACACCTATGGGCGGTGTAGGTGGAAGCGGCGGTGGAGGAGGACCAGGGCCGGATTAACAGCATCATGGGCTTGGTGCTGAGGATTTTGAAGGGCCTTAAGGGCCGTGCCTTGCCATGCACCCAGAGGAGGAAGGGTGCAGCCATGCATGCCTAATTCAACATGGGATGCTGTCTCTGAAGCCCATAAACACATCCATGCATCGCCAACTGTCCCTCCTTGTCCGGCCTTCACGCTGTGTGGGGAGGTTCTGAGGGTGCTGCCTGGGGAAGCGAGCATAGAAGCCAGACTTCTGTGTTTACAAGTGACAGAAGAGCGGTAACAGTGAATATGGCCAACCCGGGGCCTATATAAAAGGTAGGGGCCTGGAGCTGCAGCTCCAATAGCCCCTACATTAATCTGGCCCTGAGGAGGAGGACGAGGTAGCCAACACTGCTTCTTTTCAAAAATTTTAAATGAGGGTACACCCCAAAAGAGTGAGAAAGAGCAAAAATGGAACAATGGGTGGGTAAGGTCGGTATCCATTGCTATTCTGCATAAGGTACGGAAAAGTCCCGTGGGATCCATGCCTGGTTCATTTTAATGAACGTGAGCTTGTCCACATTGTCTCTGGACAGGCGGCTGCGCTTGTCTGTTATAACGCCCCCAGCCGTGCTAAATACCCGTTCAGATAATACACTGGCTGCAGGGCACGCCAGCACCTCCAAGGCGTAAAGGGCAAGCTCAGGCCATGTGCCCAATTTGGAGACCCAGAAGTTGAAGGGGGCAGACCCGTCATTCACTACATGTAGGCGTGTGCACACATACTGCTCCACCATGTTGGTAAAATGCTGCCTCCTGCTAAGACGTTCCATCTGAGCTGCTGGTGCTGCTGTTTGTTGTGGCGTGCTGACAAAGCTTTTCCACATTTCGGCCATGCTAACCCTGCCTTCTGAGGTGCTGGCGGTGCCCTGGTTGCGTTGGCGACCTCCTCCTCCTCCTCCTCTGCCTTGTGCTTCCACTGTGGCCCCGCTGTCAGATGGGAATGCCAGCAGCATGGCGTCTACCAGCGTGCGCTTGTACTCGCGCATCTTGCGATCGCGCTCCAGTGAGTGAATTAAGGACGGTACGTTGTCCTTGTAACGGGGATCCAGCAGCGTGGCCACCCAGTAATCAGCACAAGTTAGAATGTGGGCAACTCGGCGGTCGTTGTGGAGACACTGCAGCATGTAATCGCTCATGTGTGCCAGGCTGCCCAGAGGCGACGAAAGGCTGTCCTCTGTGGGAGGTGTATCGTCCGTGTCCTCTGTATCCCCCCAGCCACGCACCAGTGATGGCCATGAGCTGGCCTGGGTGCCACCCTGCTGTGAACATGGTTCCATCTCCTCCTCCAGCTCCTCCTCCTCCTCATCCTCCTCATCCTCCAGAACTGTGCCCCTGCTGGACAATTGCGTCCCTGGCGTTTGCGTGTGCAGGAACCCACCCTCGGAGCCCCTTGCGAATGACTGCCCTGAAAGCCTTGGAAATGTTACCTCTTCATCCTCCTCCTCCTCCTCATCCTGTGCCACATCCTCTTCCATCATCGCCCGAATTGTTTTTTCAAGGAGGCATAGAAGTGGGATAGTTAAGCTGAGAACGGCGTCATTGCCACTGGCCATGTTGGTGGAGTACTCAAAACAGCGCAACAAGGCACACAGGTCTCGCATGGAGGCCCAGTTATTGGTGGTGAAGTGGTGCTGTTCCGCAGAGCGACTCACGCGTGCGTGCTGCAGCTGAAACTCCACTATGGCCTGCTGCTGCTCGCACAGTCTTTCCAGCATGTGCAAGGTGGAGTTCCACCTTGTGGGCACGTCACATATGAGGCGGTGAGCGGGAAGGCCGAAGTTACGCTGCAGCGCTGCCAGGCGAGCAGCAGCAGGGTGAGAACGCCGAAAGTGCGCACAAACGGCCCGCACTTTCTGCAGCAGCTCTGACATATCGGGGTAGTTTTTAAGGAACCTCTGCACCACCAAATTCAGCACATGCGCCAGGCAAGGGATGTGCGTCAAACCGGCTAGGCCCAGAGCTGCTATGAGATTTCGCCCGTTATCACACACCACCAGGCCGGGCTTGAGGCTCGCTGGCAGCAACCACTCATTTGTCTGCTGTTCCATGCTCCTCCACAACTCCTGCGCGGTGTGTGGTTTGTCCCCCAAACAGGCAAGTTGTAAAACTGCCTGCTGTCGTTTACCCCTGGCCGTGCTGAAGTTGGTGGTGAAGGTGTTACGCTGTCCGGATGAGGAGGCGGTAGAGGATGAGGAAGCGGAGTAGGAGGAGTTACGAACAGGAGGCAAACTGAAGCGCCCTGCAATCCTCGGTGGTGGAAGGACATGCGCCAAATTGCTATCCGCCTCAGGCCCATCCGCCACTGCATTTACCCAGTGTGCCGTTAGGGAGATATAACGCCCCTGACCGTGCTTACTGGTCCACGTATCCGTAGTTAGGTGGACCTTGGCACAGATGGCGTTGCGCAGTGCACACCTGATATTTTCCCCCACTTGGTTGTGCAGGGAAGGGATGGCTTGCCTGGAAAAGTAGTGGCGGCTGGGCACGACGTACTGTGGGACAGCCACCGACATAAGGTTTTTAAAACTGTGCGTCTCCACCAGACGGAATGACAGCATTTCAAAGGCCAATAATTTTGAAATGCTGGCATTCAGGGCCAGGGATCGCGGGTGGGTAGGGGGGTACTTCCTCTTCCTCTCAAGTGTTTGGGAGATGGAAAGCTGAACGCTTCCACGGGACATTGTGGAGATGGTTGTTGGTGACCCAGGTGGTGGTGTTGCTGACAGATCGTCTGTTTGCGGGGTGGCAGGTGCCGGTATCACTACAGATGTGGCTGGAGCGGCCGAGACTGCAGCAGAAGAGGAAGCAGGATGAGCCAGAGACGTTTCTTGGTTTTGAAGGTGTGTACTCCACTGCAGCTCGTGCTTTGCACTTAGATGCCTGATCATGCAGGTTGTGCTCAGGTTGAGAAGGTTCATGCCTCGCTTCAAGCTCTGATTGCACAGGGTGCAAACCACTCGTGTCCTGTCATCAGCACATTTTCTAAAGAACTTCCACGCTAGAGAACTCCTTTGAGCTGACTTTGGTGCGCTCGTTCCCTTGCTGCGTTGGGCAGTAGCGGGCGTAGTGTCTAGGGCACGGCCGCTCCGCTTCTGCACCCTGCTCCCTCTTCTGCTGTGCTGGTGGCTCTGTGCGACCACCGCCTCTTCCTCCAAACTACTCAGGTCACCTGCATGACGTTCATTCCATGTGGGGTCGAGGACCTCATCGTCCTCCACATCATCTTCCACCCAGTCTTCACCCCTGCCCTCCTTGTCGGTCTCCACAATGCTGAACGCCGCAGCAGTTGGCACCTGCGTTTCGTCATCATCGGAGACGTGCTGCGATGATCCTTGCATGTACTCATCTTGAGAAATAAGTGGTTGGGCATCGCTGCACTCAATCTCTTCCACTTCTGGGGCAGGGCTAGGTGGATGGCCCTGGGAAACCCTGCTGACAGAGTCCTCAAAAAGAATAAGAGACTGCTGTATGGCTTGGGGCTCAGACTGCTGGCCTGATTTGCAAGGGGGTGAGGTGAAAGACGGTTGGACATTGGCTGCAGGTGCCAACTCTGACCTTTCTGCAGTAGACTGGGTGGGAGACAATGTGAAGGAACTGGAGGCACTGTCAGCAGCAAACCAATCTACTATCGCCTCAACTTGTTCTGGCCTCATCACTTCTAGGGGCGTTTGATGCCCTACCAAATACTGATGCAGGTTCTGTCGCCTACTCACACTTGAGGAAGGTGTTTCACTTGTGCGTGTAGCTGGCACAGATCGACCATGTCCTCTCCTTGCAACAGGAGCTCTACCAGCAGCACCACGACCCAGGCCACGGCCCTTATTTGACGGTCTCCTCATATTTCTGTAATTTAAGATCTTGCCCTAGAAAGGTTTTTATTGAATAGCGGAATAGAAAATATGATCCAAAAAAAGTGTATGTATATCACACGTACACAACCACACTAGGCCCCAATTACTATTGTTTGTACCCCTAAAAGGCTAGATGAGGAGTAGGGGGAGTATGGAACAGGCAGCACCCTCAAACCTTCAGAAGTATGAGATGAACCCCAACAACTTGGAAAGGTGGATCTCTCTCACACGTACCGACACAGACTATCCCGCAATTCAATTGATCCTCAAAGGTTTTTATTGAATAGCGGAATAGGAAATATGATCAAAAAAAGTGTATGTATCTCGCACGTACACAACCACACTAGGCCCCAATTACTATTGTTTGTACCCCTAAAAGGCTAGATGAGGAGTAGGGGGGGTATGGAACAGGCAGCACCCTCAAACCTTCAGAAGTATGAGATGAACCCCAACAACTTGGAAAGGTGGATCTCTCTCACACGTACCGACACAGACTATCCCGCAATTCAATTGATCCTCAAAGGTTTTTATTGAATAGCGGAATAGGAAATATGATCAAAAAAAGTGTATGTATCTCGCACGTACACAACCACACTAGGCCCCAATTACTATTGTTTGTACCCCTAAAAGGCTAGATGAGGAGTAGGGGGGGTATGGAACAGGCAGCACCCTCAAACCTTCAGAAGTATGAGATGAACCCCAACAACTTGGAAAGGTGGATCTCTCTCACACGTACCAACACAGACTATCCCCCAATTTAACTGATCCCCAAAGGTTTTTGATTAAATAGCGGAATAGAAAATATGATCCAAAAAAAGTGTATGTATATCACACGTACACAACCACACTAGGCCCCAATTACTATTGTTTGTACCCCTAAAAGGCTAGATGAGGAGTAGGGGGAGTATGGAACAGGCAGCACCCTCAAACCTTCAGAAGTATGAGATGAACCCCAACAACTTGGAAAGGTGGATCTCTCTCACACGTACCGACACAGACTATCCCGCAATTCAATTGATCCTCAAAGGTTTTTATTGAATAGCGGAATAGGAAATATGATCAAAAAAAGTGTATGTATCTCGCACGTACACAACCACACTAGGCCCCAATTACTATTGTTTGTACCCCTAAAAGGCTAGATGAGGAGTAGGGGGAGTATGGAACAGGCAGCACCCTCAAACCTTCAGAAGTATGAGATGAACCCCAACAACTTGGAAAGGTGGATCTCTCTCACACGTACCAACACAGACTATCCCCCAATTTAACTGATCCCCAAAGGTTTTTGATTAAATAGCGGAATAGAAAATATGATCCCAAAAAAGTGTATGTATATCACACGTACACAACCACACTAGGCCCCAATTACTATTGTTTGTACCCCTAAAAGGCTAGGAGTAGGGGGAGTATGGAACAGGCAGCACCCTCAAACCTTCAGAAGTATGAGATGAACCCCAACAACTTGGAAAGGTGGATCTCTCTCACACGTACCAACACAGACTATCCCCCAATTTAACTGATCCCCAAAGGTTTTTGATTAAATAGCGGAATAGAAAATATGATCCCAAAAAAGTGTATGTATATCACACGTACACAACCACACTAGGCCCCAATTACTATTGTTTGTACCCCTAAAAGGCTAGGAGTAGGGGAGTATGGAACAGGCAGCACCCTCAAACCTTCAGAAGTATGAGATGAACCCCAACAACTTGGAAAGGTGGATCTCTCTCACACGTACCAACACAGACTATCCCCAAATTTAACTGATCCCCAAAGGTTTTTGATTAAATAGCGGAATAGAAAATATGATCCCAAAAAAGTGTATGTATATCACACGTACACAACCACACTAGGCCCCAATTACTATTGTTTGTACCCCTAAAAGGCTAGGAGTAGGGGGAGTATGGAACAGGCAGCACCCTCAAACCTTCAGAAGTATGAGATGAACCCCAACAACTTGGAAAGGTGGATCTCTCTCACACGTACCAACACAGACTATCCCCCAATTTAACTGATCCCCAAAGGTTTTTGATTAAATAGCGGAATAGAAAATATGATCCCAAAAAAGTGTATGTATATCACACGTACACAACCACACTAGGCCCCAATTACTATTGTTTGTACCCCTAAAAGGCTAGGAGTAGGGGGAGTATGGAACAGGCAGCACCCTCAAACCTTCAGAAGTATGAGATGAACCCCAACAACTTGGAAAGGTGGATCTCTCTCACACGTACCAACACAGACTATCCCCCAATTTAACTGATCCCCAAAGGTTTTTGATTAAATAGCGGAATAGAAAATATGATCCCAAAAAAGTGTATGTATATCACACGTACACAACCACACTAGGCCCCAATTACTATTGTTTGTACCCCTAAAAGGCTAGGAGTAGGGGGAGTATGGAACAGGCAGCACCCTCAAACCTTCAGAAGTATGAGATGAACCCCAACAACTTGGAAAGGTGGATCTCTCTCACACGTACCAACACAGACTATCCCCCAATTTAACTGATCCCCAGAGGTTTTTGATTAAATAGCGGAATAGAAAATATGATCCCAAAAAAGTGTATGTATATCACACGTACACAACCACACTAGGCCCCAATTACTATTGTTTGTACCCCTAAAAGGCTAGGAGTAGGGGGAGTATGGAACAGGCAGCACCCTCAAACCTTCAGAAGTATGAGATGAACCCCAACAACTTGGAAAGGTGGATCTCTCTCACACGTACCAACACAGACTATCCCCCAATTTAACTGATCCCCAAAGGTTTTTGATTAAATAGCGGAATAGAAAATATGATCCCAAAAAAGTGTATGTATATCACACGTACACAACCACACTAGGCCCCAATTACTATTGTTTGTACCCCTAAAAGGCTAGGAGTAGGGGGAGTATGGAACAGGCAGCACCCTCAAACCTTCAGAAGTATGAGATGAACCCCAACAACTTGGAAAGGTGGATCTCTCTCACACGTACCAACACAGACTATCCCCCAATTTAACTGATCCCCAGAGGTTTTTGATTAAATAGCGGAATAGAAAATATGATCCCAAAAAAGTGTATGTATATCACACGTACACAACCACACTAGGCCCCAATTACTATTGTTTGTACCCCTAAAAGGCTAGGAGTAGGGGGAGTATGGAACAGGCAGCACCCTCAAACCTTCAGAAGTATGAGATGAACCCCAACAACTTGGAAAGGTGGATCTCTCTCACACGTACCAACACAGACTATCCCCCAATTTAACTGATCCCCAAAGGTTTTTGATTAAATAGCGGAATAGAAAATATGATCCCAAAAAAGTGTATGTATATCACACGTACACAACCACACTAGGCCCCAATTACTATTGTTTGTACCCCTAAAAGGCTAGGAGTAGGGGGAGTATGGAACAGGCAGCACCCTCAAACCTTCAGAAGTATGAGATGAACCCCAACAACTTGGAAAGGTGGATCTCTCTCACACGTACCAACACAGACTATCCCCCAATTTAACTGATCCCCAAAGGTTTTTGATTAAATAGCGGAATAGAAAATATGATCCCAAAAAAGTGTATGTATATCACACGTACACAACCACACTAGGCCCCAATTACTATTGTTTGTACCCCTAAAAGGCTAGGAGTAGGGGGAGTATGGAACAGGCAGCACCCTCAAACCTTCAGAAGTATGAGATGAACCCCAACAACTTGGAAAGGTGGATCTCTCTCACACGTACCAACACAGACTATCCCCCAATTTAACTGATCCCCAAAGGTTTTTGATTAAATAGCGGAATAGAAAATATGATCCCAAAAAAGTGTATGTATATCACACGTACACAACCACACTAGGCCCCAATTACTATTGTTTGTACCCCTAAAAGGCTAGGAGTAGGGGGAGTATGGAACAGGCAGCACCCTCAAACCTTCAGAAGTATGAGATGAACCCCAACAACTTGGAAAGGTGGATCTCTCTCACACGTACCAACACAGACTATCCCCCAATTTAACTGATCCCCAGAGGTTTTTGATTAAATAGCGGAATAGAAAATATGATCCCAAAAAAGTGTATGTATATCACACGTACACAACCACACTAGGCCCCAATTACTATTGTTTGTACCCCTAAAAGGCTAGGAGTAGGGGGAGTATGGAACAGGCAGCACCCTCAAACCTTCAGAAGTATGAGATGAACCCCAACAACTTGGAAAGGTGGATCTCTCTCACACGTACCAACACAGACTATCCCCCAATTTAACTGATCCCCAAAGGTTTTTGATTAAATAGCGGAATAGAAAATATGATCCCAAAAAAGTGTATGTATATCACACGTACACAACCACACTAGGCCCCAATTACTATTGTTTGTACCCCTAAAAGGCTAGGAGTAGGGGGAGTATGGAACAGGCAGCACCCTCAAACCTTCAGAAGTATGAGATGAACCCCAACAACTTGGAAAGGTGGATCTCTCTCACACGTACCAACACAGACTATCCCCCAATTTAACTGATCCCCAAAGGTTTTTGATTAAATAGCGGAATAGAAAATATGATCCCAAAAAAGTGTATGTATATCACACGTACACAACCACACTAGGCCCCAATTACTATTGTTTGTACCCCTAAAAGGCTAGGAGTAGGGGGAGTATGGAACAGGCAGCACCCTCAAACCTTCAGAAGTATGAGATGAACCCCAACAACTTGGAAAGGTGGATCTCTCTCACACGTACCAACACAGACTATCCCCCAATTTAACTGATCCCCAAAGGTTTTTGATTAAATAGCGGAATAGAAAATATGATCCCAAAAAAGTGTATGTATATCACACGTACACAACCACACTAGGCCCCAATTACTATTGTTTGTACCCCTAAAAGGCTAGGAGTAGGGGGAGTATGGAACAGGCAGCACCCTCAAACCTTCAGAAGTATGAGATGAACCCCAACAACTTGGAAAGGTGGATCTCTCTCACACGTACCAACACAGACTATCCCCCAATTTAACTGATCCCCAGAGGTTTTTGATTAAATAGCGGAATAGAAAATATGATCCCAAAAAAGTGTATGTATATCACACGTACACAACCACACTAGGCCCCAATTACTATTGTTTGTACCCCTAAAAGGCTAGGAGTAGGGGGAGTATGGAACAGGCAGCACCCTCAAACCTTCAGAAGTATGAGATGAACCCCAACAACTTGGAAAGGTGGATCTCTCTCACACGTACCAACACAGACTATCCCCCAATTTAACTGATCCCCAAAGGTTTTTGATTAAATAGCGGAATAGAAAATATGATCCCAAAAAAGTGTATGTATATCACACGTACACAACCACACTAGGCCCCAATTACTATTGTTTGTACCCCTAAAAGGCTAGGAGTAGGGGGAGTATGGAACAGGCAGCACCCTCAAACCTTCAGAAGTATGAGATGAACCCCAACAACTTGGAAAGGTGGATCTCTCTCACACGTACCAACACAGACTATCCCCCAATTTAACTGATCCCCAAAGGTTTTTGATTAAATAGCGGAATAGAAAATATGATCCCAAAAAAGTGTATGTATATCACACGTACACAACCACACTAGGCCCCAATTACTATTGTTTGTACCCCTAAAAGGCTAGGAGTAGGGGGAGTATGGAACAGGCAGCACCCTCAAACCTTCAGAAGTATGAGATGAACCCCAACAACTTGGAAAGGTGGATCTCTCTCACACGTACCAACACAGACTATCCCCCAATTTAACTGATCCCCAAAGGTTTTTGATTAAATAGCGGAATAGAAAATATGATCCCAAAAAAGTGTATGTATATCACACGTACACAACCACACTAGGCCCCAATTACTATTGTTTGTACCCCTAAAAGGCTAGGAGTAGGGGGAGTATGGAACAGGCAGCACCCTCAAACCTTCAGAAGTATGAGATGAACCCCAACAACTTGGAAAGGTGGATCTCTCTCACACGTACCAACACAGACTATCCCCCAATTTAACTGATCCCCAAAGGTTTTTGATTAAATAGCGGAATAGAAAATATGATCCCAAAAAAGTGTATGTATATCACACGTACACAACCACACTAGGCCCCGATTACTATTGTTTGTACCCCTAAAAGGCTAGGAGTAGGGGGAGTATGGAACAGGCAGCACCCTCAAACCTTCAGAAGTATGAGATGAACCCCAACAACTTGGAAAGGTGGATCTCTCTCACACGTACCAACACAGACTATCCCCCAATTTAACTGATCCCCAAAGGTTTTTGATTAAATAGCGGAATAGAAAATATGATCCCAAAAAAGTGTATGTATATCACACGTACACAACCACACTAGGCCCCAATTACTATTGTTTGTACCCCTAAAAGGCTAGGAGTAGGGGGAGTATGGAACAGGCAGCACCCTCAAACCTTCAGAAGTATGAGATGAACCCCAACAACTTGGAAAGGTGGATCTCTCTCACACGTACCAACACAGACTATCCCCCAATTTAACTGATCCCCAAAGGTTTTTGATTAAATAGCGGAATAGAAAATATGATCCCAAAAAAGTGTATGTATATCACACGTACACAACCACACTAGGCCCCAATTACTATTGTTTGTACCCCTAAAAGGCTAGGAGTAGGGGGAGTATGGAACAGGCAGCACCCTCAAACCTTCAGAAGTATGAGATGAACCCCAACAACTTGGAAAGGTGGATCTCTCTCACACGTACCAACACAGACTATCCCCCAATTTAACTGATCCCCAAAGGTTTTTGATTAAATAGCGGAATAGAAAATATGATCCCAAAAAAGTGTATGTATATCACACGTACACAACCACACTAGGCCCCAATTACTATTGTTTGTACCCCTAAAAGGCTAGGAGTAGGGGGAGTATGGAACAGGCAGCACCCTCAAACCTTCAGAAGTATGAGATGAACCCCAACAACTTGGAAAGGTGGATCTCTCTCACACGTACCAACACAGACTATCCCCCAATTTAACTGATCCCCAAAGGTTTTTGATTAAATAGCGGAATAGAAAATATGATCCCAAAAAAGTGTATGTATATCACACGTACACAACCACACTAGGCCCCAATTACTATTGTTTGTACCCCTAAAAGGCTAGGAGTAGGGGGAGTATGGAACAGGCAGCACCCTCAAACCTTCAGAAGTATGAGATGAACCCCAACAACTTGGAAAGGTGGATCTCTCTCACACGTACCAACACAGACTATCCCCCAATTTAACTGATCCCCAAAGGTTTTTGATTAAATAGCGGAATAGAAAATATGATCCCAAAAAAGTGTATGTATATCACACGTACACAACCACACTAGGCCCCAATTACTATTGTTTGTACCCCTAAAAGGCTAGATGAGGAGTAGGGGGAGTATGGAACAGGCAGCACCCTCAAACCTTCAGAAGTATGAGATTGTGTTCACTGTACCCCACAAAGATTGAGTTCACTGCACCCCACAATGATTGTGTTCACTGCACCCCACAAAGATTGTGTTCACTGCACCTCACAAAGATTGTGTTCACTGTACCCCCCAAAGATTGTGTTCACTGCACCCCACAAAGATTCTGTTCACTGTACCCCACAAAGATTGTGTTCACTGCACCCCAAAAAGATTGTGTTCACTGCACCCCAAAAAGGATGTTGTTCACTGCACCCCAAAAAGGATGTTGTTCACTCCACCCCAAAAAGATTGTTTTCACTGCACCCCACAAAGATTGTGTTCACTGCACCCCAAAAAGATTGTGTTCACTGCACCCCAAAAATGATTTTGTTCACTGCACCCCAAAAAGGATTTTGTTCACTGCACCCCAAAAAGGATGTTGTTCACTCCACCCCAAAAAGATTGTGTTCACTGCACCCCAAAAAGATTGTGTTCACTGCACCCCACAAAGGATTTTGTTCACTGCACCCCAAAAAGATTGTGTTCACTGCACCCCAAAAAGGATGTTGTTCACTGCACCCCAAAAAGGATTTTGTTCACTGCACCCCAAAAAGATTGTGTTCACTGCACCCCACAAAGGATTTTGTTCACTGCACCCCACAAAGATTGTGTTCACTGCACACCAAAAAGGATTGTGTTCACTGCACCCCAAAAAGATTTTGTTCACTGCACCCCAAAAAGATTGTGTTCACTGCAGCCCAAAAAGATTGTGTTCACTGCAGCCCAAAAAGATTGTGTTCACTGCAGTCCAAAAAGATTGTGTTCACTGCAGCCCAAAAAGATTGTGTTCACTGCAGCCCAAAAAGATTGTGTTCACTGCAGCTCACACACAGAAAAATGGATGTGGATCACTGACACCTGCCTATCTCCAATCCCACACCACACAGCAATATCGATTGTAGTTTGTAGAACACAGTTTCCCTAAAATTCAGCAGACTCTGTCCCTAACAGGATTGAGAAGAGATCGTAGATCAGGATTGAGTGCAGACCCCACCCCCCACACAGCAATATCGATTGTAGTTTGTAGAAGACACTGACCCTATAATTCAGCAGACTCTATCCCTAAAATGCCTACAACTCGCCCTGCCTAAACACTCCGACCTGTCCCTCAATTCTATCCGGACACAAATGGTTTTTTCCTGCCTATCTTTCCCTAATCAGCAGCCAGCACGTTGATGTGTGCTCTGTCCCTGAATCTAAGCAGCATAATGACGCCGCTGCGGCTGCCTCGAACTTATAAAGACTTGGTCACATGCTTCAGACGGCCAATCACAGCTACTGAGACATTTGCAGGCATGGCTGGGATGGCTTAAGGCACACCAGTTAAACGATTGTTGATTGGCTGTTGAAAGCCCGCCATGAAAAGAGCGCCAAAGCATGCAAAACCCGGAAATAAAACGACCGAACACGGATTTTTACCCGAACATACAGTAAAGTGTCCGTGTCCGTGTTCGGGTACAAAAAATCCAATTATTCGGTACGAACACGAATAATACAGTCCGTGTTCGCTCAACACTAGATATGGACACTTTCTTTATTATATGATTACATTGATTTTGTCACATCTGTTTTGTATATTTATTTTATTGGGATTCACATTCTAAAAAATCTTTTTAAAAATGTATCACCTCATGTTAGCGCTGCACATATTGTTATATAACCATTTTAACTTGACTACAATTATTTTTGTTGTCACCCAAGGTAACAAAATCAACATTTACCAGTGTCTTGCACTTTTCCTCATTGTCAGAAATATCAACACATTTATCACAACTTATTTCACCAGTGTTATGCAAGGCAGTGTCTGGAGAGGAATCGCTCAAAGCGGGGTGGTTGTTGTATATCATGACAACTTCACTATTCACTTATTCCACTTTCACAATACAGCCACTGTCCTGACACCAAACCATCATTACAAAATTTCACATTTGGTTTGATGACCCCCACCACATCACATGCCTTCTGGCACTTCTGCCCAGACCTCTGTCCTGTTGAATAGTACTCCAAAGTGACTCTCATACAGAACAATACTAGGAGGCAACCTGGCAATGGCAATTGGCCACCTTTGTCCAGTACAGCCTGTAATACCCAGCTCCAATTAGCGGTACGCTGCAGTACCAGCTCTCCCGAACGTGGAAGAGACAGTAGGGTATATACTGGCTGAATCTTCCAGAATTCTAATATTTCTCTCAGCATGTCTGTTATAAAAAAAAAAGCACTGTGATTCTACACATAAGACCTTTCTGGGGTCCTTTATGTTCTTGGGGATGTGGAGAGACATCCTTTACTTATGCCTTAGAGGTGGTGCTTCTTAAACGGGCTTCCTCCCCGCTGGAGGTATCCAACACAATAATCTGGTGCTCGTCCAGAGCGCAGCCAGGTGCGGGATTCACCACAAAACTCTCAGGCTCAGTATCAATGATCTGTTCCAGGTCTTCTCTATGGATAAGATCAGTTTGGTTTATCCCACTGCTAACTTCTTTATGGGTTGTGGGCAAAACTCCCACTGCGTTCATCCTTACTTGTTCCTTCTATCCTGAGAGGGTTAACTTCTGCAGCAGCATGTGCATCTTGAAATAATAGCTGCTGCAAAGTCCCTCCATTAAGAACAGCAGAAATCAGGTCCACCCAATTGTTACACACAGAGGCCTCTTTCATTAAAGTTACCAGGCCTGTTGCCCACCTGTCCACTTTCTCTGTGCTCCCATCAGAGGTACTACACAGTATCGCTCCAACTGCCAGAGACACAGGACAGAGTGACTCAGCAACAGACACCTTGCACAAAGCAGTTTTGTTCCAACTAGACTGTGGTAATACATTTTTAACCACAACATATTGCAGTACCCCACCCTCACCACTATGGGCAGTCGGAGCTTCATTCAATTCATCAACTTTTACATTTTCATTGACAGACTGTAATAACCCATTATCAGCATTTTCAACCATTTCAGTTTTGGCATTTAACATATTCTCATCATCAGGTTCAAGTACCCTCTTGTCCATAAGAGCGGCACCATAATTGTCCCGGGCAACCACCAGCTCCAACACACAGAGCTGCCTGGAGGTTTCTAGGGACACCTCTGCGGCCTTATATACTGTTGCTAGCGGAGATAGCATACCCTGCTTAGCGCCCCCCCCCCAACTCATGCAATTCCGAACCTTGTTTAACTGACACAGCAGCAATTTAATACTCATTATTAGTCATAATTTATCAGTATTAGGCAACTCAATAGCAGTATTGTCATACGCCTTAGTAAGTTTCACATCATCACATTCAATTTTAACACTTGCCTCCCCACTTAGCAAGGCACTGCAGCGAGGCAAGTCCTTTTCTGCACAGACAGTGGATCTCCTAGTTGGGGGTCACTTACACTCCAGTGTGCGCAAGCTTGTAGTCAGTTTTTCTCTTTACTTCACTAGCATCAGTACCCATCAGGTGTTGCCATGTTCAGTTGAGTATGTTGTCTCTCCTCTACCACACTTTTACTGGCCAACTCTCCCTGGTGGCCATGTGATGACACTACAGGAGGCATCTTCGGCTGTTTAGCACCCCCTGCAGGCACAACCGGAATATTCTGTTAGGGGTGACTGCAAACATTTTTAACCACTTCTGGACCGGAAGGATTTGCCTCCTTAATGACCAGTCCATTTTTTTGCGATTCGGCACTGCGACATTGTGGCGGATAGATCGGACCCCTAACTGACCTTTTTAACAGGTTTGGGGGGACCAGTGACATTACTAAAGTAATCAGTGCTAAAAATATGAACTGTTGCTGTAATAATGACACTGGCAGGGAAGGGTTTAACCCAGGGGTGATCAAAGGGTTAAGTGTGAGCCTAGGGGGTGTTTTCTAACGGTATGGGGGAGGGACTTGTGAAATGAACACAGAGATTTGTGATCCCATAAGGATCACAGGTGCTCTGTGTTCATTTCAGAGAAAACAACGGTCAGCTGTGTTTACAACAGCAGATCATCGTTCTCTCTGGGCGGGGAGCTATCGCGGGTGCCTGGAGGCAATAGCAGCCGCCGCCCCTGTGGATCAGCATCCCCGCTGCCTAGTGGGGGCGGGCACGCACCTCTGGTGGCGCGTGCTTGCCCCCAGGAGCGCTCCCGCGGACCGGTGTACCCATAGGTCGGTTCACGCAGCCGAGCCAGCCTGCTGCAGTATATCTGCGGTAGGCAGTCGGCAAATTGTTAAACAGGAATCTGGGTTTGCAGACAAAGACTTTTGCCCACCAACATTATCTCCAGCTGTATTCCACAACCTTGGAGAAGAAAAAAATTATGTGCTCCAATTGACCACAATCCAGTCATGGTACTTGACAACTTTCTCCTGTTGCTAAGGGGGATAGCACTCTCCCAACATGCAGAAACTCACTAGCATCTCTATGGGGATGGTGGGTTACCTCCCCCCTGTAGCTCCTCTTTCCAGTTGGCAGATTTTCTCCCCTTGCAATGGGAGACCGTACTCTCTCAGCTGCACTTTGTTCGCTCTCTCAAACACATATACTTCTCTCTCCATGAAGCTGTGTTGCTTTAAACTTGCCATAATCCTCTGTAGGCACTACCTTTGTCTTGCAGTTCATAGGTCTGACATTAATAGGCTTTGCTGTGGGCAACCGCACTCCTCTCAAACTTCTGGTAAGCCTGTTCCTCACTCCTGGCCCTTACAGCAGGCTTCTCATACACAGATGCAGACCTTTGCTTCGCAACTGTCACGTTTACCTGGTTGTTGAGCCTGATGTACGGAGGAAGGCCTCTCATACAGCTCCGGCTCGAGGGCCACTAGAGCCGCAATTTCGGCCCCCAGAAGAAGTTCAATAGGGCAATCGCAGGATCTGTGTGGGGGAAGGGTGTCTACCCCCCGTTTACTGAAAACATCCAAGTATTTATGATAAGCCTTTGGCGGAGCTCAGCCTCAATGTTCATACATAGTAAGGTAGAAGGTGACACAGCTGGTTCTGACAAGCAGTGTTCATGGCAGTATGGCGACTGGAACTTGACAATACCGGACTTACAATCAATCTGCGGATTGTGGGCCTGCAGCCACTGTAAGCCCAAGATGCCAGGAAACAGGGGTGAAGAAATTGTGTCTAGACGTAAGAGTTCTTTATGATTAGTAGAGGTGAAAGCTAGCAAATGTAGAGATTCTTTAGTCACCAATCCAGATTTCACACAAGACCCTTCAGCCAGGAATACAGTAAGTCCTCATTTTTTAGACTGTAGAGGAATATGTTGTTGAGCTGCAAAGGTCAAATCGATGAAGCAACTGCAAGCTCCTGAGTCAATAACTGCCGTTACCGACATGTTTCTTGGAATCTGGAAGGAGACAGGAAGAGCAATATGAGCCGAGCTGGCTTACAAAGCCATCTGATTTGCTGAGGAGATGGAGAGACACGCAGTTCAGCTGGACAACTGCACACATAGTGGCCAGCTTCTCCACAGTAGAGGCAGAGATTGTTCTGTTGACGGCGTAAGCGTTCCTCTGGAGAAAGTGATGGACACATCAGGCTGAGTTGCAAGGGTTCTGGTATGGGAGAAGCCAGTTTGACAGATGTTGGATAGGCTGGAACTGGAACTTTGGGCAACATCCATACAAGTCGAGATGGTAATACTGATCTTTCCAAATTGTGTTCGCGTAGGCGATGATCGATCTGGATCGATAGCATGATTAAGTCTTCCAAAGAACTTGGCACACCTACACGAGCTAATTCATTTTTAAGACCCTCTGATAGCCCCAGACGGAATTGATGTCGCAGACCTGCATCATTCCAGCTTGTGTCTGCACTCCAGCGCCTGAAATCAGTGACATAGTCCTTGACCGCCCTTGCTTGAGTGCATGAAGTGCAGATTCGGCAGTAGTAGTTTGTTGCGGATCATCATACAATTGGGACATACCTTGAAGAAGCATGACATGGTGTTTAGCTGTGCGTTCCTTTCTTCCAATAGAGGATGAGCCCCGGTTTGGGGGTTCACCCTGGAGCAAGGATATGATGAACCCCACCTTCGTAGTTTCTAATGAGAGAGTCCGTGGTTGTAGTGTAAAGTAGAGCTGACAAGCATTGCGAAATGCTCTGAACCTAATCCGGTCTCCAGAGAACCTTTCAGGGGCTGGTACTCGAGGCTCAGGAGGTGACATTACTACTGTTGGGCTAACATGGGTCTCTGTTTGAGCAGCCGCTGTAGTGGAAGTGGAGGCAAAAGCAGCAGGGGTTGCAGATGAAGACAGGGATTGCACGTGTTCCTCCAGGTGAGCATATCCCTCCTGCGGGGTCTTGACTGCTTGTGTGAGACTTGCAAGATGCTGGCAGACCTTAAGTAATGGAGAAGGTCCTCCTGCAGGCTCAGTCATGGCTGTTTGGTACTGTCACATACCTGGTTAGGGAGCCTGATGTGCAGAGGAAGGCCTCTCGTACAGCTGCAGCTCGAGGGCCACTGGTGGCGAGACAGTAGCCGCTGGAGCATGGCGGTGTAAGAGCGCCTATGATCAATCACGAACTCTGTGCAGGTAGTAACTGGGAATGAAGCCAGGAGTAGCTAATAGCAGGCAGATGAGACAGCAGGCAGATGTGCCAGCAGGATAGCTGGAAGCAGGCAGACTTGCTTGGCTTGGCTGATGACTGACTGTGGATGCACACAGGAAGGAGGTGCCAGAAGATTCTGAGCTGGGCTGAAGGAGCTGTAGCAGGCTGGAAGCAGGGTCAGATGAGCCAGGTCGGTAACAGACGGACAGATCAGGCATATACCTGTTCCTGTGATGTACTGTCAAGTTTGTTACCTGTGGTGAAGAATAAAACACTTCAATGTTTTCATCTAATTCTGAGTGCGGCCACCTCTTCTTGTTTTGGATCGTCATTTGGACTGCGGATCCGACGCGCACCTGGAATGTTGTCTCACCTGATCGGCTCTGTCTGTGTAAGGATTTATCAGGCATATACGGCAGATAGCAGCGTAGTCGGGTCCAGTGTTGGTAGTAACTGCGTTTAAGTAAACGGCGTTACTTAACGCAGTTACTTTTCAGGGTAACGAGTAATCTATCTGATTACTCGTCCTCTCCCTGTAACGCTGTTGCCGCTACTTTCGGCTGCGTTACCGCAATTACATCTACCGCCACTAGATGGCAGTAGATGTAATTGTATTCCCCCTCTCCTCTATGACCGCTGTCTGGGGTACTGGAGAGAGAGTCGAGTGATTCACGCGGCGCCAGGAGTCGGACATGGACAGCAGCAGCACAGCGCGCCAGGAGGTTACATAGTTACATAGTTAGTGAGGTTGAAAAAAGACATAAGTCCATCTAGTTCAACCTATGATGTTTGTGTGTGTTTGCTTTTAACCGTACATTGTATACCCCTGTATGTTGTGGTCTTTAAGGTGTCCATCCAATAGTTTTTTGAAACTATCAATGCTCCCCGCTGATACGACTACTTGTGGAAGAGAATTCCACATCCTTACCGCTCTTACAGTGAAGAACCCCTTACGCACTTTAAGGTTAAACCGCCTTTCCTCAAGTTTTAGTGAGTGGCCACGTGTCTTATTGTATCTCCTTTCTCTGAATAGTTTGTTCCTTATGCTAGGGTCGCCAGTACAGTATTTGTACATTGATATCATATCCCCCCTCAATCGTCTCTTCTCCAGAGAGAATAGGTTCAGTGCTTGTAGTCTTTCCTCATAGCTGATGTCCTCCATTCCCCTAATTATTTTTGTTGCCCTTCTCTGGACTTTCTCCAGTTCCAGCACATCCTTCCTGAGGACCGGTGCCCAGAACTGGACAGCATACTCCAGATGTGGCCAGACCAGAGTCTTGTAGAGTGGAAGAATAATCTCTTTATTTCTGGAGTGAATCTCCTTTTTTATACAACCCAGTATTCTGTTGGCTTTGCTTGCGGCGGCTTAGCATTGCATGCCACTGCCAAGCCTGTTGTCTACCAGTACCCCCAGGTCCCTTTCCATCCTAGACTCACCCAGAGGTTCCCCCCCTAGTGAGTAGCTTGCTTTCTGGTTTCTGGCCCCCAAGTGCATTACTTTACATTTTTCTACATTAAATCTCATCTGCCATGTAGTTGCCCACCCCGTTATTTTGTTCAGGTCTGCTTGCAAGATTTCCACATCCTGCATAGAAGATATTGGCCTGCCTAATTTAGTATCATCTGCAAATACTGAGATTGTACTAGATATCCCCTCCTCTAGATCATTTATGAATAAATTAAACAGGATTGGTCCCAGGACAGAACCCTGGGGGACCCCACTTTCCACTCCCGCCCAATCCGAGTACTCCCCATTAACCACCTCCCACCCGGGCCATAGTACATATACGGCCGGGTGGGAGTCTCGTCCTTCTGAATGGACGTTCCGGAACGTCCTTCAGAAGGAGCGAGATCGCGCCGCCGCGGGCACGCGCAGCGGCGCGATCTCGATGTGCCTGTGTCCCTCGGACACAGCGCAACAAGATGCGTCAGGAGGGCCCTGTGATTGGCCCTCCTGATCACATGACGGCTGTGTCCAATCACAGCCGTCATGCAATGTAAATACAGCCGTTGTAACGGCTTCGATCTCTTCTCCTCCCTGACAGATCCTGTCAGGGAGGAGAAGAAGAGGATCGATAATGGAGATGGGGTGATCAGTGAGTATTTCTAAGTACTCACTGATCACAGGGGGGGTCTGTGCTGGTAATCAGATGATTGATTACCAGTGCAGCCCTGGGGGGAGGGGATGCCACTAGAGCCACCAGGGATGCCCACCCATGACCACCAGGGATGCCCACCATGGCCACCAGGGATGGCAAACAGCCTGCCAGTAGTGCCCTCCTATCAGTGCTGCCCACCAATGCCATATATCAGTGCTGCCCACCAGTGCCCGTTATTGCCATCCACCAGTGCTGCCCACCAGTGCCCATTATTGCCCACCAGTGCTGCCTATCAGTGCCCATCAGTGCCCCCCATCAGTGCCCATCAGTGCCCCCCATCAGTGCCAATCAGTGCCGCCCATCAGTGCCACCTATCAGTGCCCACCAGTGCCCATCAGTGCCGCCGATCAGTGCCCATCAGTGCTGCCTATCAGTGCCCACCAATGCTACATATCAGTGCTATCTATCAGTGCCACATATCAGTGTCCATCAGTGCTGCATATCAGTGCAACCTATCAGTGCCCATCAGTGCTGCATATCAGTGCCACCCCATCAGTGCCACCCCATCAGTGTCTCCTCATCAGTGCCTGTCAGTGCGGCATCATCAGTGCTCATCAGTGCAGGAAAAAACGTATCTATTCACAAAATTTTATAACCTAAACAAAAAAACTTTTTTTTTTTTTCAAACTTTTCTGTCTTTTTTTATTTGTGCACCAAAAAAGAAAAAACCTGGCAGTGATCAAATACCACCAAAAGAAAGCTCTATTTGTGGGGAAAAAATGACACAAATTTGGTTTAGGTACAATGTTGCATGACCGCGCAATTGTCATTCGAAATGCAACAGCGCTAAAAGATGAAAATTGGTCTGGGAAGGAAGGGGGTTTAAGTGCCCAGTATTGAGGTAGTTAATCACCACCCTCTGTACTCTCCCCTGGAGCCAGTTCTCTATCCAGGTACTCACCTTATGGTCCATACCTACCTTCCTTAGTTTGTACAGTAAGCGTTTGTGGGGAACGGTGTCAAAGGCCTTTGCAAAGTCCAGATACACCACATCCACAGGCTTACCTTTATCTAAGTGGCAGCTCACTTCATCGTAGAAGGTTAATAAATTGGTTTGGCACGAACGATTTTTCATGAATCCATGCTGATTACTACTTATAATACTGTTTTCATTACTAAAGTCTTGTATGTGGTCCCTTAACATCCCCTCCAAAATTTTGCAGACTACTGATGTTAGGCTGACCCTCCTATAGTTACCCGGGATATATCTCGGCCCCTTTTAAATATTGGTACCACGTTGGCTTTTTTCCAATCAGCTGGCACCATACCCGTCTGTAAACTATCCTTAAAGATCAAGAATAATGGTCTGGCAATCACCTGGCTGAGCTCATTAAGAACCCTCGGGTGCAAGCCATCTGGTCCCGGGGATTTATTTATGTTAAGTTTCTCTAGTTTAGCTCTAAGTCTATCCTCTGTTAGCCATGGCGGCACTTCCTGAGGTGTATTATTTAGTTCGGCCTTACAAGCAAGGTTCGTGTAGCCCTCCGATTCCTTTGTGAAGACTGAAGAAAATAAATTATTTAACACTCCCGCCTTTTCTCTGTCCTCAGTGGCCATATTTCCTTTATCATCTTTTATGGGGCCAATGTGCTCTGGCCTCGCTTTCCTACTGTTTATATACTTAAAGAACTTCTTGGGGTTCTTTTTACTCTCCTCCGCTATATGTCTCTCGTGTTCTATTTTAGCCGCCCTGATTTTGTCTTTACATTTCTTATTACACTCTTTGTAATGCTTGAATGCTGCCACTGACCCCTCAGTCTTGTATTTTTTGAAGGCCTTTTCTTTAGCTTTAATATACATTTTTATGTTGGAGTTTAGCCACCCAGGGTTTAGTTTTGCTCTTTTAAATTTATTTCCCTGTGGAATGCACTGGCCCACCCCCTTGTTAAGTATGCTCTTGAAGCATTCCCATTTTTCCTCCGTGTTCTTTGTTCTCAGGGTTCTATCCCATTTGATATTTTCTAGCAGCGAGCGCAGTTTAGGGAAATTGCCTCTTTTGAAATTCAGTGTCCTTATATTACCCTTGTGTTTCCTATTACTGTAATTAATACTGAAACCAATTGACCTATGGTCACTGTTCCCTAAGTTGTCCCGTATTTCTATATCCTTGAGCAGGTCTGTATTGTTGGTAATCAGTAAGTCAAGTACCGCATTGTTTCTTGTCGGTGCATTCACCATCTAACCCATGAAATTGTCCTGCAAAACATTTAGGAACTGCCGAGCCTTGGCTGAATGTGCGGTTCCTTCTGCCCAGTCTATATCTGGATAATTAAAGTCCCCCATTATAATGACATTTCCCATCCTTGCTGCCAATCCTATCTGTAACATGAGGTCCGCCTCACCCTCCTCCCTCTGGTTGGGGGGCCTATAGCATACGCCCAATATTACCTTCCCCACCGTGCCTTTCCTTTGAAGCTCTACCCATAGGGATTCTGCCTCGTCCTTAGCTCCATTATTAATATCATCCCTCATATTTACCTGTACACTGTTCTTAATATACAAACATACCCCTCCCTCTTTTTTACCCTCTCTATCTCTGCGATAAAGGGAATACCCCTGAATGGTCGCCATCCAGTCATGAGAGCTGTCAAATCAAGTCTCAGTTATCCCCACAAAATCTAAATCCTCCTCAAACATCAGCAGCTCCAGCTCTCCCATCTTGTTGGCCAGGCTTCTGGCATTGGTATACAAACCTCGTAATTTTGATCGGTTACATTTATCCTCATTTGATGTTTTTAGGCTGCTCTCTTGATATTTCCCCGTACCCACCCTGGGTTTAGGAGCTCCGAACACCCTACCGCTAATGCCCCCATTTCTGCCCTCTGAAACTTGCTTTCCACTGGCTAATTCTACATCTGTACCCTCCCCCCCATTCCCTAGTTTAAAAGCCCCTCTAACTTTTTGGCCATCCTCTCACCCAGTACGGCTGCACCCACCCCATTTAGCTGCAATCCGTCCCTACCAAAGAGCCGGTGACCGACTGAGAAGTCGGGCCCAGTTCTCCAGGAACCCGAAACCCTCCTTACTACACAAGCTCCTCAGCCACTCGTTAACTTCCCTAATCTCCCGCTGCCTCTCTGGTGTGGCTCGAGGTACAGGTAGTATTTCGGAAAATACTACCTTGGAGGTCCTAGTCCTCAACTTAGCGCCTAAGTCCCTGAAATCGTTTAGGACTCTCCATCTTCCTCTGCCTATGTCATTGGTACCCACGTGTACCATGACAGCTGGGTCTTCCCCAGCCCCACCCAATAATCTGTTCACCCGATCCGCGATGTGCCGAACCCGAGCGCCCGGCAAACAACAGACTGTTCGGGGCACCCGGTCTTTGTCACAGATTACACTGTCTGCCCTTCTAATAATTGAGTCCCCTACCACCAGCACCTGTCTTTCCTTTCCCTTTCTCCCGGCCTCACTGGAGGAGTTCTTCCCCTGGCAGCTAGGGGCGTCGCTCTGCTCCAGCAATGCTGGTCCCTGACTGGTTTCCCCAACATCACACAACGGGGCGTATCTATTGGGGTGCTCCAGCCCAGGATCAGCCTCCTTGACTTGTCCCCTTCTACCCCTCCTAACTGTCACCCCTCTACTCTGCTCTGATGCCTGCACCTCCAATACTCCACCCACCTCTGTGCAGACCCCTGCCTGCACCTGACTTGTACGATCCTGGCTCTCCTCCGGCATGGACATTCGTCTCAGTGTTGCCAGCTGCTTCCCTAGATTCAGGACCTGAGCTTCCAGGGAAGCAACGTGCTTACATTTTGCGCATTTGTATTCGCCCTCGATCACATGTCTGAGGAACGCATACATATTACAAGATGTACACCGAATCGCATCTCCACAGCCACCGGGCATTGTACCTACTAATCTAATCTAATGGGGATTCAGCGATTTAAGTCTATCCTATGTCGCTATTTCCTGGCTTCCTAACGCTACCTTCTCACCCTCTGGTATTCCGCTCCACTCACTTGACACCGATCAGTCACCCAACACTCACAATCTCACAGCCCGGTCAGACGCACAACGCTGAGTCGCACAGCCCGGTCAGACGCACAACACTAAGTCGCACAGCCCGGTCAGACGAACAACACTAAGTCGCACAGCCCGGTCAGACGAACAACACTAAGTCGCACAGCCCGGTCAGACGCACAACACTAAGTCGCACAGCCCGGTCAGACGCACAACACTAAGTCGCACAGCCCGGTCAGACGCACAACACTCAGTCGCACAGCCCGGTCAGACGCACAACACTAAGTCGCACAGCCCGGTCAGACGCACAACACTGAGTCGCACAGCCCGGTCAGACGCACAACACTGAGTCGCACAGCCCGGTCAGACGCACAACACTGAGTCGCACAGCCCGGTCAGACGCACAACACTGAGTCGCACAGCCCGGTCAGACGCACAACACTGAGTCGCACAGCCCGGTCAGACGCACAACACTGAGTCGCACAGCCCGGTCAGACGCACAACACTAAGTCGCACAGCCCGGTCAGATGCACAACACTAAGTCGCACAGCCCGGTTAGACGCACAACACTCAGTCGCACAGCCCGGTCAGACGCACAACACTCAGTCGCACAGCCCGGTCAGACGCACAACACTCAGTCGCACAGCCCGGTCCGACGCACAACACCGAGTCGCACAGCCCGGTCAGACGCACAACACCAAGTCGCACAGCCCGGTCAGACGTACAACACTAAGTCGCACAGCCCGGTCAGACGCACAACACTAAGTCGCACAGCCCGGTCAGACGCACAACACTAAGTCGCACAGCCCGGTCAGACGCACAACACTAAGTCGCACAGCCCGGTCAGACGAACAACACTAAGTCGCACAGCCCGGTCAGACGCACAACACTAAGTCGCACAGCCCGGTCAGACGCACAACACTAAGTCGCACAGCCCGGTCAGACGCACAACACTAAGTCGCACAGCCCGGTCAGACGCACAACACTCAGTCGCACAGCCCGGTCAGACGCACAACACTGAGTCGCACAGCCCGGTCAGACGCACAACACTGAGTCGCACAGCCCGGTCAGACGCACAACACTGAGTCGCACAGCCCGGTCAGACGCACAACACTGAGTCGCACAGCCCGGTCAGACGCACAACACTGAGTCGCACAGCCCGGTCAGACGCACAACACTAAGTCGCACAGCCCGGTCAGACGCACAACACTAAGTCGCACAGCCCGGTCAGACGCACAACACTCAGTCGCACAGCCCGGTCAGACGCACAACACTCAGTCGCACAGCCCGGTCCGACGCACAACACCGAGTCGCACAGCCCGGTCCGACGCACAACACCGAGTCGCACAGCCCGGTCAGACGCACAACACCGAGTCGCACAGCCCGGTCAGACGCACAACTCTGAGTCGCACAGCTCGGTCAGACGCACAACGCTAAGTCGCACAGCCCGGTCAGACGCACAACGCTAAGTCGCACAGCCCGGTCAGACGCACAACGCTGAGTCGCACAGCCCGGTCAGACGCACAACGCTGAGTCGCACAGCCCGGTCAGACGCACAACGCTGAGTCGCACAGCCCGGTCAGACGCACAACACTAAGTCGCACAGCCCGGTCAGACGCACAACACTAAGTTGCACAGCCCGGTCAGACGCACAACACCGAGTCGCACAGCCCGGTCCGACGCACAACACCAAGTCGCACAGCCCGGTCCGACGCACAACACCGAGTCGCACAGCCCGGTCAGACGCACAACACCGAGTCGCACAGCCCGGTCAGACGCACAACACCGAGTCGCACAGCCCGGTCAGACGCACAACACCGAGTCGCACAGCCCGGTCAGACGCACAACTCTGAGTCGCACAGCCCGGTCAGACGCACAACACTAAGTCGCACAGCCCGGTCAGACGCACAATGCTAAGCCGCACAGCCGGTCAGACGCACAACGCTGAGTCGCACAGCCCGGTCAGACGCACAACGCTGAGTCGCACAGCCCGGTCAGACGCACCACCCTGAGTCGCACAGCCCAGTCAGACGCACAACACTGAGTCGCACAGCCCGGTCAGACGCACAACACTCAGTCACACAGCCCGGTCAGACGCACAACACTCAGTCGCACAGCCCGGTCAGACGCACAACACTGAGTCGCACAGCCCGTTCAGACGCACAACACTGAGTCGCACAGCCCGTTCAGACGCACAACATTGAGTCGCACAGCCCGTTCAGACGCACAACATTGAGTCGCACAGCCCGTTCAGACGCACAACACTGAGTCGCACAGCCCGGTCAGACGCACAACACTCAGGTAGTGATAGGTACTCCCAGACACTCAGGTAGTAACAGGTACTCACAGATACTCAGGTAGTAACAGGTACACACAGCTACTCAGGTACTCACAGCTACTCAGGTACTCACAGATACTCAGGTACTCACAGGTACTCAGGTAGTAACAGGTACTCAGGTAGTAACAGGTACTCACAGATACTCAGGTAGTAACAGGTACTCACAGATACACAGGTAGTAACAGGTACTCAGGTAGTAACAGGTACTCAGGTAGTAACAGGTACTCACAGATACTCAGGTACTCACAGATACTCAGGTAGTAACAGGTACTCAGGTAGTAACAGGTACTCACAGATACTCAGGTACTCACAGATACTCAGGTACTCACAGATACTCAGAGATACTCAGGTACTCACAGATACTCAGGTAGTAACAGGTACTCACAGATACTCAGGTACTCACAGATACTCAGGTAGTAACAGGTACTCACAGATACTCAGGTACTCACAGATACTCAGGTACTACACTACACCCTCAGTCAGTGTACAATCTCAGTCACCAGTCTTACTTACCTAGTGTGTGTCCCTTTAAGTCTGTCTCTAGCAGTTCCTGGCTGTTTTTTTCCCCTCAGATGGTCAGTCTCCGCTCTGCACCCGCCTCCCTCTGTCACTTCCCGGTCAGCCTTTGCTCCGCTAGTCTCCTCTGCTCCCTCTCTGTCTGGGGGGGGGGGGGTCCGCACCACTCGCCGCCCGCCGCAAAAGGGGGGGGGTTTACTGTACCGCTCGCCACCCGCAACAAGAGAGGGGGGGTTACCGGCCCGCTCGCCGCTCGCTTCTAGGGGGGGGGTTCGAGCGCCGCTCCCCACCGCTGCTCTCCTGGGGGGGGGTTACTCACACGCGGTCGGTCACGCACACACTCCTCTCTCCTGCACGCCCTGACAGCCTCTGATCCCGCGCTCTGCTCCTCTGCTCCACAGCACCACCTGCTGGCACCAGTGATGCTTCTGAGGTGAGTACATTGTGTGGGTTCCTGGCTCTCCTCCGGCATGGACATTCGTCTCAGTGTTGCCAGCTGCTTCCCTAGATTCAGGACCTGAGCTTCCAGGGAAGCAACGTGCTTACATTTTGCGCATTTGTATTCGCCCTCGATCACATGTCTGAGGAACGCATACATATTACAAGATGTACACCGAATCGCATCTCCACAGCCGCCGGGCATTGTACCTACTATCTAATCTAATGGGGATTCAGCGATTTAAGTCTATCCTATGTCGCTATTTCCTGGCTTCCTAACGCTACCTTCTCACCCTCTGGTATTCCGCTCCACTCACTTGACACCGGTCAGTCACACAACACTCACAATCTCACAGCCCGGTCAGATGCACAACGCTGAGTCGCACAGCCCGGTCAGACGCACAACACTAAGTCGCACAGCCCGGTCATACGTACAACACTAAGTCGCACAGCCCGGTCAGACGCACAACACTAAGTCGCACAGCCCGGTCAGACGCACAACACTGAGTCGCACAGCCCGGTCAGACGCACAACACCGAGTCGCACAGCCCGGTCAGACGCACAACACTGAGTCGCACAGCCCGGTCAGACGCACAACACTGAGTCGCACAGCCCGTTCAGACGCACAACACTGAGTCGCACAGCCCGTTCAGATGCACAACACTGAGTCGCACAGCCCGGTCAGACGCACAACACTCAGGTAGTGATAGGTACTCCCAGACACTCAGGTAGTAACAGGTACACACAGCTACTCAGGTACTCACAGCTACTCAGGTACTCACAGATACTCAGGTACTCACAGATACTCAGGTACTCACAGATACTCAGGTAGTAACAGGTACTCACAGGTACTCAGGTAGTAACAGGTACTCAGGTAGTAACAGGTACTCAGGTAGTAACAGGTACTCACAGATACTCAGGTACTCACAGATACTCAGGTAGTAACAGGTACTCAGGTAGTAACAGGTACTCACAGATACTCAGGAACTCACAGATACTCAGGTACTCACAGGTACTCAGAGATACTCACAGATACTCAGGTAGTAACAGGTACTCACAGATACTCAGGTACTCACAGATACTCAGGTAGTAACAGGTACTCAGAGATACTCAGGTACTCACAGATACTCAGGTAGTAACAGGTACTCACAGATACTCAGGTACTCACAGATACTCAGGTACTACACTACACCCTCAGTCAGTGTACAATCTCAGTCACCAGTCTTACTTACCTAGTGTGTGTCCCTTTAAGTCTGTCTCTAGCAGTTCCTGGCTGTTTTTTTTCCCTCAGATGGTCAGTCTCCGCTCTGCACCCGCCTACCTCTGTCACTTCCCGGTCAGCCTTTGCTCCGCTAGTCTCCTCTGCTCCCTCTCTGTCTGGGGGGGGGGGTCCGCACCACTCACCGCCCGCCGCAAAAGGGGGGGGGTTTACTGTACCGCTCGCCACCCGCAACAAGAGAGGGGGGGGGGGTTACCGACCCGCTCGCCGCTCGCTTCTGGGGGGGGGTTCGAGCGCCGCTCTCCGCCGCTGCTCTCCTGGGGGGGGTTACTCACACACTCACACGCGGTCGGTCACGCACACACTCCTCACACACTCCTCTCTCCTGCACGCCCTGACAGCCTCTGATCCCGCGCTCTGCTCCTCTGCTCCACAGCACCACCTGCTGGCACCAGTGATGCTTCTGAGGTGAGTACTTTGTGTGGGTTCCGGGTACAGGACTGGCACTTCAGCTTCTATTCCATTTTTATTTTAACCTTTTAGTGTTTAATTTTCCTGCAGAAAGATTGCTACAGAAGTAACCAGCAATACAAAACGAGTGTGTCCTGTGACCAATCACAATACAGTTTACTCCCCCGCTATTCCTATCCACAGGGACTGTCCACTGTGCACTGCTGCCCCCTAGAGTCCAATATTCATATTACACCCAACAGGGAGCTCATTATCCACAACACTGGAAGTCAGAGGAATGCAAAGCCCTGCAGGACAGGGAATCAATGAGAGGAAGAGCGCCACCCTGTGGGATATACTGTGCATTACTCATCTAATGAAAATTATTTAGAAAGATTACTGCTTTGTATAATGTGCATTATATTGTAGCGACATCACCGCCCTCCAGATATATTATACAGAGTGACATCACCGCCGCCCTCCAGATATAAGATATATTATACAGAGTGACATCACCACTCTCCAGATATAAGATATATTATACAGAGTGACATCACCGCTCTCCAGATATAAGATATATTATACAGGCCCACCAGTGTTCCACACCGCCACCACCAGTGTTCCACACCGCCACCACCACCAGTGTTCCACACCGCCACCACCACCAGTGTGCCACACCGCCACCACCACCAGTGTGCCACACCGCCACCACCACCAGTGTGCCACACTGCCACCACCAGTGTGCCACACCGCCACCACCACCAGTGTGCCACACTGCCACCACCAGTGTGCCATGCTGCCACCACTCGTGTGCCGCACCACCAACAGCCAGTCACTCCAGGCAGCAGGTACCAAAAAACAAAACAAAATACAGTTACTCACAGTCAGGAGGACTCAGGACTCAGACCCCCACAGTGTGCCACACCGCCACAACTATTAAAGATCTCATAGAAAGTAATTGCATTATAGAATAGTAAAAAAAGTCGCAGTTACTTTGCTGAGTAACTAATTACTTTTTCAATGTGGTAACTGAGTCAGTAACTCTATTACTTTTTGGGAGAAGTAATTTGTAACTGTAACTAATTACTTTTTTAAAGTAAGATGACCAACACTCAGGGCCGGACTGGCCGACCGGGATAGCGGGAAATTTCCCGGTGGGCCGCCGGCCCTGGGGCCGCTTTAAGATTGGGGCCGCTTTAAGATTCATTTGGCCGCTTTAAGACGCGGCCGCTTTAAGACGCGGCCGCTATTGGGACCGCGCCGCGGCCTCGCTGTGACGGCCGCTGCAGCCCCGCCCCGGTGAAGTCTTTCCAACGTGACGTCAGCCGCTATGAGCGGCATGACATCACATCTGGCGGGAGCGGCTGCGGGCCGGGCCGGCGGTGGATCATGTGACCCAGGCTCAGCAAGACGGACCGTCACGGCGCCGAGAGTCCCACACCACATCCAGTACTGTCTGGCAGTACACACACAGACGGCAGCAGCATGATCGACGGACCAAGTTAGTAATAAAAATCAGCAGCAGTGCAATTATTGGTCCCATCCTCCGACCTCCACCAGACCACCACTGCCCCCTGGCCCCTACTGATCTCGCCACACCACACCTGCCACTGATTCCCCCCACCACCCCTGCCACTGATGCCACCACCCCTGCCACTGATCCCCCCCACCACCCCTGCCACTGATGCCACCACCCCTGCCACTGATCCCCTCCCCCCACCACCCCTGCCACTGATGCCACCACCCCTGCCACTGATCCCCCCCCACCACCCCTGCCACTGATGCCACCACCCCTGCCACTGATCCCCCCCACCACCCCTGCCACTGATCCCACCACCCCTGCCACTGATCCCACCACCCCTGCTACTGATCCCCATCCCCTTCACCACCACCACTGCCACCGATCCCATCCCCCCCCCACCACCCCTGCCACTGATCCCATCCCCCCCCCACCACCCCTGCTACTGATCCCATCCCCCCCCCACCACCCCTGCTACTGATCCCCCCCACCACCCCTGCCACTGATGCCACCACCCCTGCCACTGATGCCACCACCCCTGCCACTGATCCCCCCCCCACCACCCCTGCCACTGATGCCACCACCCCTGCCACTGATGCCACCACCCCTGCCACTGATGCCACCACCCCTGCTACTGATCCCCATCCCCCTCACCACTGCCACCGACCCCACCCCCCTCATCACCACCACCGCTGCCACCCCCTCACCACCACCCCTGCTGCCACCAAACCCACCCCCCTCATCACCACCATCGCTGCCACCCCCTCACCACCACCCCTGCTGCCACCGATCCCACCCCCCTCACCATCACCGCTGCCACTTATCCCACCCCCCTCACCATCACCACCGCTTCCACTGATTCCACCCCCCTCACCACCACCCCTGCTGCCACTCATCCCACCCCCCTCATCATGTCTGCAACCTCTGACCTCTCCTGTACCATGTCCACACAGCCTCTGACCTCTCCTGTACCATGTCCTCACAGCCCCTGACCTCTCCTGTACCATGTCCGCACAGCCCCTGACATCTCCTGCACCATGTCCTCACAGCCCCTGACCTCTCCTGTACCATGTCCGCACATCCTCTGACATCTCCTGTACCATGTCCACACAGCCTCTGACATCTCCTGTACCATGTCCGCACAGCCCCTAACATCTCCTGTATCATGTCCGCACAACCCCTGACATCTCCTGTATCATGTCCGCACAGCCCCTGACATCTCCTGTACCATGTCCGCACAGCCCCTGACATCTCCTGTATCATGTCCGCACAGCCCCTGACATCTCCTGTATCATGTCCGCACAGCCCCTGACATCTCCTGTATCATGTCCGCACAGCCCCTGAGATCTCCTGTACCATGTCCGCACAGCCCCTGACATCTCCTGTATCATGTCCGCACATCCTCTGACATCTCCTGTATCATGCCCGCACAGCCCCTGACATCTCCTGTATCATGTCCGCACAGCCCCTGACATCTCCTGTATCATGTCCGCACAGCCCCTGACATCTCCTGTACCATGTCCGCACAGCCCCTGACATCTCCTGTACCATGTCCGCACATCCTCTGACATCTCCTGTATCATGCCCGCACAGCCCCTGACATCTCCTGTATCATGTCCGCACAGCCCCTGACATCTCCTGTATCATGTCCGCACAGCCCCTGACATCTCCTGTACCATGTCCGCACATCCTCTGACATCTCCTGTATCATGCCCGCACAGCCCCTGACATCTCCTGTATCATGTCCGCACAGCCCCTGACATCTCCTGTATCATGTCCGCACAGCCCCTGACATCTCCTGTACCATGTCCGCACAGCCCCTGACATCTCCTGTACCATGTCCGCACATCCTCTGACATCTCCTGTATCATGCCCGCACAGCCCCTGACATCTCCTGTATCATGTCCGCACAGCCCCTGACATCTCCTGTATCATGTCCGCACAGCCCCTGACATCTCCTGTACCATGTCCGCACATCCTCTGACATCTCCTGTATCATGCCCGCACAGCCCCTGACATCTCCTGTATCATGTCCGCACAGCCCCTGACATCTCCTGTATCATGTCCGCACAGCCCCTGACCTCTCCTGTACCATGTCCGCACAGCCCCTGACATCTCCTGCACCATGTCCTCACAGCCCCTGACCTCTCCTGTACCATGTCCGCACATCCTCTGACATCTCCTGTACCATGTCCACACAGCCCCTGACATCTCCTGTATCATGTCCGCACAGCCCCTGACATCTCCTGTATCATGTCCGCACAGCCCCTGACATCTCCTGTATCATGTCCGCACAGCCCCTGACATCTCCTGTATCATGTCCGCACATCCTCTGACATCTCCTGTACCATGTCCGCACAGCCCCTGACATCTCCTGTATCATGTCCGCACAGCCCCTGACATCTCCTGTATCATGTCCGCACAGCCCCTGAGATCTCCTGTACCATGTCCGCACAGCCTCTGACATCTCCTGTACCATGTCCGCACAGCCCCTGACATCTCCTGTATCATGTCCGCACAGCCCCTGACATCTCCTGTACCATGTCCGCACAGCCTCTGACATCTCCTGTACCATGTCCGCACATCCTCTGACATCTCCTGTATCATGCCCGCACAGCCCCTGACATCTCCTGTACCATGTCCGCACAGCCCCTGACATCTCCTATACCATGTCCGCACAGCCCCTGACATCTCCTGTATCATGTCCGCACAGCCCCTGACATCTCCTGTATCATGTCCGCACAGCCCCTGACATCTCCTGTACCATGTCCGCACAGCCTCTGACATCTCCTGTACCATGTCCGCACAGCCCCTGACATCTCCTGTATCATGTCCGCACAGCCCCTGACATCTCCTGTACCATGTCCGCACAGCCTCTGACATCTCCTGTACCATGTCCGCACATCCTCTGACATCTCCTGTACCATGTCCGCACATCCTCTGACATCTCCTGTATCATGTCCGCACAGCCCCTGACATCTCCTGTATCATGTCCGCACATCCTCTGACATCTCCTGTATCATGTCCGCACATCCTCTGACATCTCCTGTACCATGTCCGCACATCCTCTGACATCTCCTGTATCATGCCCGCACAGCCCCTGACATCTCCTGTATCATGTCCGCACAGCCCCTGACATCTCCTGTATCATGTCCGCACAGCCCCTGACATCTCCTGTACCATGTCCGCACAGCCTCTGACATCTCCTGTACCATGTCCGCACATCCTCTGACATCTCCTGTATCATGCCCGCACAGCCCCTGACATCTCCTGTATCATGCCCGCACTTTTACCACTTTTAACTATAATTTGCTCTTTTATATATAAAGCCCTGCTTTTATATCTATCTTATCTATGATAGTACACTCTTCAAATTTGCTTTAAAATGCATGGTTTTCCCTTTTAAGAACAAGAAAATAATGGCGTTATGGTGTTGGGCCGGTATAATAATGCTATGGGGCTGGTATGACATTTTTTCCAGGGCTGAATTTTATTCCCAGTCCGGCCCTGCCAACACTGGTCGGGTCACAGGCAGAGTCGGCAATGGATGCAGGCTCAACAGGTGCAGAAGGCAGAGACAGAATCTGAGGTGAAGCCAGGGGTCAGGACAAGTAGCAGACAGGAATAGTCGGAAGCAAGCCGGGTCAAGATCAGAGGTCAAACACAGCAATCAGGAATGCAGGGACATACACAGAATGCTGTAGACCAAACAGCAATTAGCCAGTGCTGAAGCTCTGTTTAAATAGGCTGTTTGGAGCCAGCCTTGGTGACAGATGCGCGTTCACATTTACGCATGCATGTTTGCCCACATCTGTTTAACTCTTTCTTGGCTGGTGCATGCACATAGAAACAGCATCTGTACTGTGGCGAAGCCTTTCCTGACAGCAACTTTGCACTGGAGGCTGGGACAAAGGGCACTTGGGGACAGCATGCTTCCACTCACTGCACTGAAAACAGCGCTCTTCCCTCAGTGTCTTGTCCAGGCTTCCCACACTGCATCCTCTTTCCCTCCTTGGCAAACTCTGTTAAAGCATGTATGGGGCTCTTCCTGGCGGTAACAACTCCTCCAGCCAAACAGCTCAGTCTCTTATTCCAGCCATGCTTGCTTCTTTTTTGAATTTTGACTGCCCCATCTTCACAGTCACTCCACAACACTTTTGCACAGTTCAGCAACAAAATGGAGCACTGTCTATTTAAGGCTAGTTGCTTTTCTCTTGCAGGGTCTCCTCACCTGCACACATAGATTATGCAGTCTCATGCACCAAAACACAGTTCATATACCAGATGAACTTACTTTATTGCAGGGATCTCCAGTTCTGCCCTCTGCATCCGCCACCATATGTGAGAACTAGCATCAAGGGTAGCGCTTTTAAGGACACCGCCACTCGCTTTTTTTTTTTATTTTATGGGCTTTGCTTGCCCATTTTTATTTAAAGGAAAATTCAGCAAACACAAAACATGGGTTTTCCTTGCAGGGTTTTCAGCATTTTACTCTTGCTTCAAAACAAAGGATCGCTCAGCCTTTCTGGCTTGCACTTGCAGTACACCTGCTCTGGCCTTACCTTTTAACCTTTGTCTATATCCTACAGACTGGTCGCTCACCAGTAGAGTTGAGCGAACACCTGGATGTCCGGGTTTGTTGGGTTCAGCCGGACTTGAAAAAAAAAGCCAGGTTCGTGACCCGAACTTAACCCGAACTTAACCCGAACTTTACTCCGATCCCAAACCCCATTGAAGTCAATGGTGACCCGAACTTTTGAGCACTAAAATGGCTCTAAAAAAACATGGAAAGGGCTAGAGGGCTGCAAATGGCAGAAAAATTTTCTTAAGAGCATGGCAAGTGCTCTGCAAACAAATGTGAATAGGGAAATAACTTAAAATAACATAAAAAACTGAAAAAAAAAAAATCATCTTGATCTAGGAGGACAAGGCACCTATTGGAGTAGGAGGTTGAGGTGGCGGTGGATGTGGCGGTGTAGGTGGAAGCGGCGGTGGAGGAGGACGAGGTAGCCAACACTGGTTTTTGTTTTTAATTTTAAATTTCTTTTTAAATTAGGGTACACCCCTAAAGAGTGAGAAAGATCAAAAATACAACAATGGATGGGTAAGGCTGGTATACATGTCTATTCTGCACAAGGTACGGACAAGTCCTGTGGGATTCATGCCTGGTTTATTTTAATGAACGTGAGCTTCTCCACATTGTCTCTGGACAGGCGGCTGCGCTTGTCTGTGATAACGCACCCAGCCGTGCTAAATACACGTTCAGGTAATACACTGGCTGCAGGGCAGGCCAGCACCTCCAAGGCGTAAAGGGCAGGCTCAGGCCATGTGCCCAATTTGGAGACCCAGAAGTTGAAGGGGGTAGACCTGTCATTCAGTACATGTATAGTACGTAAGGAACGGTGAGGAACTGTATATGGTATATGGTAAGGAACGTTGATGGCGGCAGGGGGGGGCTTTTTCCCCCTTCTGGGTTAAGTCTGGCCATGGAAAAGGTATGTGTCCCTGGTTGTGGGCCGGGCTCTCCCAAAGCTGTCTAAGTTCTGAGGCCTTCTGGTAGGGACGGGGCTGCACTGGTCTTGCCAGGGACTGGGATTCTGAAAAGCCTGTGGTGTATGTGCCCCTGGAGTGGCAGTCCAGGGGTGGCATAATTCACGGTGGATGGCAACACTATGAGTATGGCACCAAGGACACTGCACTTCCTACACGCGTTTTTCACACCTGCCTCTAGGGCCGGGCCTTTTGGTCAGGAGTCAGGACCAGAGGAATTTTTTATTCCTGGGCGAAGGGCCTGCCATAGTATTGCAATGTGGCACTAACCTTGCACTTCTTCTTCACTATCCCTTTCCCCACATCTATGTGTTGTGTGTCTCACGTTTTGTGTTTTTTATTGTTTCGGTACACTTTATTTTGCACAGCGTGATTAGTAGGGTGTAGGTCCTTGGGCCTGTCTCTGAAAGTCTTGGGAGGGTGTGGATATGGCCTTCTGGCTTGGTTAGCCCTCTCTCATGGGTTCTCTCTTCGGGAGAGCCCCACCTAGTACTTGGGGTGAAGATCAAAAAAAACGAAGAGTTTTCCAGTCACAACTTACCAACCAGCCAGCGACCAACCAAATTGACCTGTCTAACAGTATGCGTTAAAAACAGGGGTTTGGTTGCACACATTTGCAAATACATGCGTAAGCTGCAGGCCACGGCAAGGCACCCTGATATCTGCAGTCACTAACTTTACAATTTAAAGAGTCTCTACAATGAGAGCACATGCATTTAATGGGATAGATGGAGGACAGGTGACTAGAGGGAGCCCACCCCTCCTTAAAGGCACAGGGTCACACTGAACACCCAGCACATCGCACAATGGCGGCAAAGGTGTCAGTGCGTTGCCTGGCTCAATGTAGATATTAACGATAATGCAAAAAGTAGTCACTGCCTCCACCTATAACTAGTCTTAATGGTAAGGAGCACTGGAAGGGCGGATGCAGATCAAAAAAAACGAAGAGATTTCCAGTCACAACTTACCAACCAGCCAGCGACCAACCGAATTGACCTGTCTAACAGTATGCGTTAAAAACAGGGGTTTGGTTGCACACATTTGCAAATATATGCGTAAGCTGCAGGCCACGGCCAGGCACCCTGATATCTGCAGTCCCTAACTCTACAATTTAAAGAGTCTCTACAATGAGAGCACACGCATTTATTGGGATAGATGGAGGACAGGTGACTAAAGGGAGCCCACCCCTCCTTAAAGGCACAGGGTCACACTGAACACCCAGCACATCGCACAATGGCGGCAAAGGTGTCAGTGCGTTGCCTGGCTCAATGTAGATATCAACGATAATGCAAAAAGTAGTCACTGCCTCCACCTATAACTAGTCTTAATGGTAAGGAGCACTGGAAGGGCGGACACAGATCAAAAAAAAACAAGAGATTTCCAGTCACAACTTACCAACCAGCCAGCGACCAACCGAATTGACCTGTCTAACAGTATGCGTTAAAAACAGGGGTTTGGTTGCACACATTTGCAAATACATGCGTAAGCTGCAGGCCACGGCAAGGCACCCTGATATCTGCAGTCCCTAACTCTACAATTTAAAGAGTCTCTACAATGAGAGCACATGCATTTAATGGGATAGATGGAGGACAGGTGACTAGAGGGAGCCCACCCCTCCTTAAAGGCACAGGGTCACACTGAACACCCAGCACATCGCACAATGGCGGCAAAGGTGTCAGTGCGTTGCCTGGCTCAATGTAGATATCAACGATAATGCAAAAAGTAGTCACTGCCTCCACCTATAACTAGTCGTAATGGTAAGGAGCACTGGAAGGGCGGACGCAGATCAAAAAAAACTAAGAGATTTCCAGTCACTTGGGATGTCCTAGTACTTGGGGTGGTCTGTTTCAGCAGACCTCCTAAAGAACGGGGCTGCCTGGTTTCGGGCAGGTTAGCCAGTGTAAGTACCCCAGTTCCTGTCAAGAGCCTTGCGCCCCGGGGGATCAGGGTCAGAGACCTTGTGTACACCCTGTGCTCTTTTTGTGTTTCACTTTTTTAGGCACCCATTGGGTGATAGTCTGAATGTGTTCACACACCACGGGCTTACAAAAAAAAAAACAGCTGGTGGTCCTGGTTGTTGTGGCGTGACGACAAAGCCTTCCCACATTTCATACATGCTAACCCTGCCTTCTGAGGGGCTGGCGATGCCCTGGCTGCGTTGGCGACCTCCTCCTCCTCTGCCTTCGCCTTGTGCTTCCACTGTGCCCCCGCTGTCAGGTGGGAATGCCACCAGCATTGCTTCTCAACCTTTTGGCTAAGATCAAGTGTAGTATCTGTTGTTATCAGTTATCTGGGTGCCACCTTGCTGTGAACATGGTTCCTCCTCCTCATCCTCCACCTCGTCATCCTCCAGAACTGTGCCCTTGCTGCACAATTGTGTACCTGGCGTTTGTGGGTGCAGGAACCCACCCTCGGAGCCACTTGTAAATGACTGCCCTGAAAGCCTTGGAAATGATCACTGCTCCGGATGCGGAGGCGGTAGTGGATGAGGATGAGGAAGCGGAGTAGGAGGAGTTAGCAACAGGAGTCAAACTGAAGCGCCCTGCAATCCTCGGTGGTGGAAGGAGATGCGCCAAACAAATTTAAAGGGTGTATCTCACAGTAACATAATCAGCAAACGCTGCAAATTTATGAATTTTCCCCTAAATGGGTGTTTATTGAATAGCAGAATAGAACAACAGTATCTAAAAGGGTGTATCTCATACGTACAGATACAGACTAGGCCGCAATTTAATATCTTTCTTCCCCTAAATGGGTGTTTATTGAATAGCAGAATAGAACAACAGTATCCAAAGGGTGTATCTCACACGTACAGATACAGACTAGGCCGCAATTTAATATTTTTTCCCTAAATGGGTTTTTATTGAAAAGCAGAATAGAACAACAGTATCCAACGGGTGTATCTCACAATAAAATATGCAGACTGGGCTGCAATTTTTTTTTTCTCTAAATGGGTTTTTATTGAAAAGCGGAATAGAACAGTATCCAATGGGTGTATCTCACAGTAAAATATGCAGAGTAGGCAGCAATTAAATTTTTTTCCCTAAATGGGTGTTTATTGAATAGCGGAATAGAACAACAGTATCTAAAGGGTGTATCTCACAGTAACGTATGAATAAAAAATTCGTATTTTTCCCTTAAATTGTTGATTTTTGAATAGCAGATTAGAACAGCAGTGTCTTAACACTGTATGTCACTGTAAAATATGAAGGAAAAAAGTTTTTTTTTTAAATCCATATTGAGCAGACGAAGCAAGGGGAGGGGAAGTGGGACTTTAAATGAGACTCCTGACCAAAAGAGTCTCCATCCCTAATTCGATTAACATAGGATAAAAGCAATGTGGGACTTTAAATGAGGTGTGTCCAGCTGGAAAATTAAATTATAAATGTATGGTAGAAAAAAACAGATAGGTAGAGATATAGTAAATCATTTATTAAAAAGTCTATAGACCAAATATAGGTAGAACCACAGTATTTACTATACAAATGTATCCCGTAGTAGTGGGAATTACATAAATGAAATACATGTGGGTATAAATGATCTAAAGACAATAATAATGGTATTCAGATAATACAATTACACTTGATACATTCTGGTATATGGTAGAGCACGTAAAAGGGTCAAGAAATAAAGATACATAATTAGCATTTGTAATATATGGATTGCCTGTATATAACTCAACGCGTTTCGTGAAAACAATTCACTTCGTCAGGAGTAGGCAGTAAGAGTAAGTACAGTTCAAAAATCTGAAAAGAGAAATGCATAAGGTAAAACACAATATATGTCCCGTAAGCAGGTAAACCTGAGGCACCTGACAATGATGTAACTTACAATGCGATATCAGTTTAGGTTTTCAAGGGGTAACCAGATTGCTCGGGAATATGTTTTTTCTACCATACATTTATAATTTAATTTTCCAGCTGGACACACCTCATTTAAAGTCCCACATTGCTTTTATCCCGCATATTGAGCAGACATATATGCACTGAGCTTGCATTACATGGCTGCTACATTCCGCACGCCTAACAGGTTGGATACTGTTGTTGTTCTATTCTGCTATTGAGTAAAAAAAACATTTGAATGAAAACCTGAAAAATAATTTTTTTCCCCTTAAATTGTTGATTTTTGAATAGCAGATTAGAACAGCAGTGTCTAAACACTGTATGTCACTGTAAAATATGAAGGAGAAAAGTTTTTTCTTTTTTAAATCCATATTAAGCAGACACATATGCACTGAGCTTGCATTACATGGCTGCTACACGTCACACGCCTAACAGGTTGAATACTGTTGTTGTTCTATTCTGCTATTGAGTAGAAAAAAACCCATTTGAATGAAAACCTGAAAAATAATTTTTTTCCCCTTAAATTGTTGATTTTTGAATAGCAGATTAGAACAGCAGTGTCTAAACACTGTATGTCACTGTAAAATATGAAGGAAAAAAGTTTTTTTTTTTTTAAATCCATATTGAGCAGACACATATGCACTGAGCTTGCCGATATCTTCTATGCAGGATGTGGAAACCTTACAAGCGGACCTGAACAAAATAACGGGGTGGGCAACTACATGGCAGATGAGGTTTAATGTTGAAAAATGTAAAGTAATGCACCTGGGGGCCAGAAACCAGAAAGCAAGCTACTCACTAGGGGGGGGAACCTCTGGGTGAGTCCAGGATGGAAAAAGACTTGGGGGTACTGGTAAACAACAGGCTTGGCAGTGGCATGCAATGCCAAGTCGCTGCAAGCAAAGCCAACAGAATACTGGGATGTATAAAAAAGGGGATTCACTCCAGAAATAAAGAGTTTATTCTCCCGCTCTACAAGACTCTGGTCCAGCCACATCTGGAGTTTGCTGTCCAGTTCTGGGCACCGGTCCTCAGGAAGGATGTGCTGGAATTGGAAAGAGTCCAGAGAAGGGCAACAAAAATAATTAGGGGAATAGAGAACATCAGCTATGAGGAAAGACTACAAGCACTGAACTTATTCTCTCTGGAGAAGAGACGATTGAGGGGGGATATGATATCAATGTACAAATACTGTACTGGCGACCCTAGCATAAGGAACAAACTATTCAGAGAAAGGAGATACAATAAGACACGTGGCCACTCACTAAAACTAGAGGAAAGGCGGTTTAACCTTAAAATGCGTAAGGGGTTCTTCACTGTAAGAGCGGTAAGGATGTGGAATTCTCTTCCACAAGCAGTCGTATCAGCAGGGAGCATTGATAGTTTCAAAATACTATTAGATGGGCACCTTAGAGACCACAACATACAGGGGTATACAATGTACGGTTAAAAGCAAACACACACACACATCATAGGTTGAATTGGATGAACTGATGTCTTTTTTTCAACCTCACTAACTATGTAATTACATGGCTGCTACACGCCACACGCCTCACAGGTTGGATACTGTTGTTGTTCTATTCTGCTATTGAGTAGAAAAAACCCATTTGAATGAAAACCTGAAAAATATTTTTTTTCCCCTTAAATTGTTGATTTTTGAATAGCAGATTAGAACAGCAGTGTCTAAACACTGTATGTCACTGTAAAATATGAAGGAAAAAGTTTTTTTTTTTTTTAAATCCATATTAAGCAGACACATATGCACTGAGCTTGCATTACATGGCTGCTACATGCCGCACATCGAACGCCGCCCGCCTAACAGACTGATAAAAGTTTTTTTTTCTCCCTCCTCCTCACTGGGCTCAAGTCAGGGCAAAAAGATTGTGCACTGCACCCCCCCCACACAATAAAATCAATGTAGATCGCTGTCTGATTAAAGAAGATTCTCCTATTCTTTCCCTGAAAGCAATCTCCAGCCTGCCCCTACATTAATCTCCTATCTCTCCCTCAGCAGCATCAGGAACCTCTCCCTACAGTAGTTAGAGCAGAGTGACGTGTGGTGCTATGTGACTCCAGCTTATATAGAGGCTGGGTCACATGCTGCACTGGCCAATCGCAGCCATGCCATTAGTAGGCATGGCTGTGATGGCTTCTAAGGGCACACTAGTTAAAAACTTGTTGATTGGCTGCCCTGCAGCTGTTGAAACCGCGCCATTAAAACCGTGCCAAAACATTAAAACCTCGCCAAAACATGAAATAAAATTACCGAACAACGGACTGTTTCCCAAATATACAGTGAAATGTTCGGGTCCGTATCCGGGTAATGAACACCCAAAAGTCTGGCATGATCCTGAACAATACAGTCCGGGTTCGCTCAACCCTACTCACCAGTTCTGTGCACAAAGCTAGCAGCCGCTTGCTGAACTGGCTACCACCTCTCTCCTAGGTGGAGCGCTCCTGGGCCAGACCTCCTGTCTGGGGTGGAGACCAGGACCATGGTCAAGTCATTACTAAAAGCTCAGCACACACCTGACTAATTAGTATGGTGGCGCTGTTCTGAATACCTGGACCCAGGATCGGAGATTTCCTCCCACCCGGATCACTTTGAAACCTCCAGGCTCCAGGTCCGAAAACAGACTTTACCAAACACTGAGGAAACTGCAAAGCCAGTTTCCTCTCCATGACACAAACTCCCTGGAGCCCCTCAAACCTGTGTTGAGAATTCTGGGTCATATTCTCTTTCTAGGCCCTAGCAGGGCAACGCTCTGCCACAATATATATACACGCACACGTGTGCTTGAACTTTGGGGTGCACACCCTAATGCAATAGGCTGCACACATCTATAAGTACAGTTTTATTCTGTTAAAAACATGTGCAAACTTACATCTGTATAAAGGATTATTTGGTTGATAACATACAATGTAATAGCTGCTAGGAGAACATTGGTGAAGCCTCCCAATCAAGAGCGCAGCTGACTCTGTATAAGCCAATCCTGGTGCACTGCCAGACTGTAAAGTGGAATGGAGAGTGGCCTTAATAGCTGCAGAGGCTGAAAAGGATGTAGCATATAAAGAATGGATGTTGTCAAGCCTATGGGCTCATTGTTTCACACTGATATACACAGTATGTAAAAGTCAGGCAGTCTACAATGTCCAGCACACCCAGGGGAATACATGTAAGCCTTATTTACAAATAAATACTCATAGCAGTATTAAAAGAGAAGTTCGGGATTCCTGAAAAAAAAAAATTATACTCACCTTGGTGATTGTAGCATCATCCTGATACTGCATCTGTCCCCCTCCAGCTTCGGACCAGTCTTCAGGCTCAGCCTCCCAGTTCAGTCTCCCAGGGGCTCCCTGAGACACTGAGCCAGTTGCCGGTCAAGGCATCTAGGTGGATTCCTAAAAGGTATAAAATAATGATCCTGTGAGCTACTATGTTTTGAGGGTCAATGGATACTGCAGCTTGCACTAATTACTCCCCAATCAGTCAGTGTAGATAGCTAATAAAATAAAAATAGTGCAGCGCAATCCTAATGGTAATTTAACACATAAAGTCCCAAAAACATCAGGTGTCCATATAAGCAGATAAATAGTAAGGGTGTATGTAGTTCCGCGCTTAGGATGGGGGGTATATATGTACAAATGCACACCGCACCTAGCTGCTGCCCACTTCAAGAATGCGACCCTGGGATGGGAGCACTTAAGGAAATATAAAAGAGGAAGGAAGTGATTGGCGCTGCCTGGTGGGGTGTTATGGGAATATATACGTAGGGTACTATGCTTCTAATAGGATATCCTATAGAAGCCTGTATAATAATTTAATACTAAAATCTGTGTCTAATCAACTAAAAACCTGGTAAATGGCAGACCTGTATAAAACCAGAGCGGGTCTATGCGTAATTTCTAAAAATGAAATAAAACCCTATATACATAGCATCAATAGATATCATACATACAAAATGTGCAAAGAGAGGTGCAAAAAGTGAATACAAAAGGTGAAGTGCTAGAAAAGTAAAATCAGATCAAAATTGGTCCAATGTGATCCAGTGATAAGTATGTAACCATAAAATAACAATTGGTAAGTATACTGTAAAAATTCTTGATAAATATAAGTCAAATAACTAATAACGTATATGACCCTAAGGTGACAATTAATAAGTATGCTATTAAAAGTGCCAATAAATATGAGTGAAAAAAATGAATGAATGAATGAATGAATGAATAAATAATTCCCAATAAATAAATAAATAGGTGCAAAATAGTGCAAAAGTGAGCCAATACTTTGGTGAATATATCCGTGCCAAACTAGCGGTACCAAAAAAGAAAAAGTACTGACAAAAGGGTCAGTTAAGATAATCCAACAAATACAACCAAGTAAAAGTGCCGTCTCAGTGTTTTAAAAGTCCAAAAAAGAGTCCTAAATAAGTGAAGTCCATATATGGTGGTTTTGAAGTGCTCTTTTCTCTATGCCCAAAAGTATGGTGGGTGGGCAGAAGGAAAAAGTGTTCCCCTAAGCCTGGGGTCCTGCGCTTACCAGATTCCCTTACCCCTACAGGGGTAAACAGCGGGTCGATTATTAGGGGATTGCTCCCACACACTGGCAATCAGGATCTCCTGTGGCTTTGATATCACTCCGTGGTAGTAATAAAGATGTCAGCTGAATAGGTATAAATAGGAATCCAGTACAGTGCCCGGGTATGCAGAAGAAAAAGGGAAGGAGCCTCCAATAGTGTAAAATTGTTTTACAGAACAGCTTTATTATATATAAAAGACATGTACTCACACAGTATAAAATTCAAAAGTATGCCCGTCTGGCATAGGAGCCGCAACCTCATCTCTTGCGGTGCACGTCTGAATGTAGCGTGCGTTCCGACCGCCGGATGTGCGTCCCAAGCCTCGGGTTCAGTAGACGGAAATGACGTGGTCACGCTCTCTACCGGTTTCGTCTCACTGAATCTTCTCCAGATGACGTCAGTGATATAGGCTTTGATAAACATTATTTATTTATTCATTTTAAGGAAAAGCACAACCAAAGCAGTAGAGATCTACAGTTTTGGGGGATAGAAGCACCCAAGAAACACTAGAAGGGGGGGGGGATTTAGTACATGAAATCAGCAAAAGAGAATCCTGGTGGATACACCAACTTGGATCACTTGCATCGGGGGGATTCAATAAGGAATTTTGATTTAGGATGTTTTCTGGGCAATCACTAAATTTGGGGACCCAGTGTCACATAAATGTGATTAATATCACTGATATGTGATATGTGATATGTGATATGTGAAATATTCAGACAATATATAGATTTTATTGTGTATATACAACACACATATTTAGGGGAATTACACACCTCTTTAGTCTTAATTTGATCAATATTGTATAATAGTTAGTATACCTATGATATATTGTACATCCTTTGATATGTTTTTATAGTAATCACATACCCAAATATAATTACGTGGTTAGGAAAATAGAAACAGTATTTTAAAATGTTTAAATTCTAATATAGAAGTAGACACTGGACAATCATATTAATATGACTTGATAAATGTGTTTTGAAGCGTAACTCCACTTTTGTTGAGAAACAAATCATTCCCCTCTGGGTGATCTCTGTACATTGCAGGGATTTTAACAAACTTTGTTGCAGATTCCTACCTTTTGTTATTCTAAAGAAATCCACGTTTGTTCCTCTGTTCCTCTGTTCCTCTGTGCCTCTAGGTCCAATGGGAGTGGTTTTATAATTATCTGTCAGCTGTGGCAGCTGCAGGGCTCTAATGAGGAAATCTGCTGGGTCTGCATCCCTTTAGACGTGTTCCTATTGGGAGTATCTTACCAAAAATGACATTTTTATTGCAGGGGATGCCAGAAATCTGACTTGTATATTAGGCAGACTTCTGAGAAAATCAGTGAGCCAATCACACAAGCAGGAAATTATGTTTCCGGGGTGTAGTCAGTATATATTCTGTGTACAGAAAAAAAACTGAAGAAAAAGGGGACTAAAAGAGGTGTGGGGAAAACAGCCAGCCCCTAGCTTGATATACTCACCCACCAGTCTGCTAACAAACCAAATAAACCTGTCTAACAATGTAGGTTAAAAACAGGGGTTTGGTTAACACACATTTGCAAATGCATGTGTAAGGCCTCTTCACGGCACCCTGTGTATCTTGCAGTCCTAACACTACTCAACCTGAGTGTCTTTTTACATTCTGTGTACAGAACCGCTATAGGTAGCCATATTGCATTGCTTTTTCAGAAAATTACAACAGCTGCAGATTGAAAAGGAAAGGTCATTTTTAATAATATTCAATTACATATGATTTGTGTCGCAATTGTGTACACTATAATGTTTTTTCTTTATTTGCTGATTTTTCTTTTCCCCACGAAAGTGGAGTTACCCTTTAAAAATATCCCCTTTCTTATTGCAAAGTTTTTATTCGAAATTAGATTTTATATATAGAGATGGCCTTGCGGTTCGCTCGGCAGTCGGTTTGCGGCAAACTTTGCTCGTTCACTGTCCACCAATCATGCGAACATATGGCAATGTTCGCGGCGGACATATTCTTTTACATTGTGAAGAACTTTGACCCATGACACATCCATCAGGTGGTACAGGACAGCCAATTGAGACATTTCAGCACATGGACATACCCTCTACCTTATAAATAGACCTGACCTGGCTACCAGTTTACATTCTGCTTTTTGTCAGTGTATGGAGAGGTTTGCTGTGTGCAGCAGGGACAGATTTTCAGTGACACAGATCGCTCTGTTATAGGTCCACAAAAGTCCTTTTAACCACTTTACATCGCTGGACTCCTCCCTCTCTCGGCGGCACGCGCAGCGCTGGAAGCTCTCTCCTGCTGTATTCAGACACAGCGGGAGTCGGGCCAGGGGAGGAGAGGCGGTGATCTCCGGGGAAAGAGTGAGGAAATCCGCCCGCTTGTGTAAACAAAGCGGGCGGATCTCCTCTGTGACAGGCAGGGACAGATCACAAGATTCAGCATAGCTGAACCTGAGATCTGTGTCACACAATCCCCTCCCCCCCACACGTCAGTAAGCATGAGGCACACATTTAACCCCTTGATCACCAACAGTGTTAACCCCTTCCCTGCCAGTGTCATTATTTCAGTAACAGTGCATATTTATAGCACTGATTACTGTAGTAATGTCACTGGTCCCCCCAAAAGTGTCAAAAATGTCAGTTAGGGGTCCGATCTGTCCGCTGCAATGTCGCAGTCCCACAAAAAAATCGCAGATTGCCGCCATTACTAGTAAAAAAAAAATAAACAATAAAAATGACAAATCTTTCCCATAGTTAGTAAACGCAATAACTTTTGCGCAAACCAATCAAAATACACTTATTGTGAATTTTTTTCCCAAAAAAATGTAACAGAAAACAAATTGGCCTAAAATGTTAAAAAATTTTGATTTATAAAATTTTTGGGGGGAATGTTATACTATATAGTGTATTTGGGTACTGCAGAAATTTTGCCTCCTTCGCTGCGTTAACTCTGCTACACACAGTGACAAAAGTTACTAGAAAATATTTTTCATAACTGGGGTGATAGACCAGTGGCCCCCCAAAACGACAGATTGAAGCAGGGTGTTATACTTTCATAATAGTGTTTTTGGGTACTGCAGAAATGTTGCCTCTTTTGCTGCGTTAACTCTGCTACACACAGTGACCAAAATTACTAGAAATATTTTTAATAACTGGTGTGATAAACCAGTGAGCCCCCAAAACAACAGATTGAAGCGGGGTGTTATACTTTCATAATAGTGTTTTTGGGTACTGCAGAAATGTTGCCTCTTTCGCTGTGTTAACTCTGCTACACACAGTGACGAAAGTTACTAGAAAATATTTTTCATAACTGGTGTGATAAACCAGTGGCCCCCCAAAATGACAGATTGAAGAGGGGTGTTATATACCTTCTTCCACATATACTGCGCTTCTCTAGAGACTTTTGCCACAGGGTCATCTAAAAAATGACAGGCAGAGTAAGAGGCAGGTCCATCTGCAGGGGTGGTAGGGGTAGGGCAAGTGCACCAGGCAAAAGCAAAAGTGGGAAGTTGCAGAAGGTGCGTTTCGATTACGTCAAAGGACACACCAGACTTGGTTGAGTGGCTCACTCAGCCTTCCTCTTCTGCACCCTCCTCATCCTCTCTATCTGCACCCGCTTAACTGTCTGCTGTGTGCACCTGCAAAGACACGACCACCACCATATACCCTCCGCTTGAGTCACAGGAATTATTTTCTGATCCATCACAAGACATTTACGATGCGCAGCCATTCTTGGCATTGGGTCAGGAAGAGGAGGTAGCAACAGCCGCCACTCAGCAGTCTGACGACAGTACCCAGATCAGCCCAAGGAGGTTGGTCCCCGCTGTTTCTGCTTACTCCAAGATCTCATATGTTAGCGGTGGGGAAGGTGACGTCGATGATGATGTGTCTATGGACGTCACGTGGGTGCCCACAAGAGAGGAAGAGGAGGGGAGTTTAGAGGGAGACATAGGGAGGAGAAGCAGGCCTAACTTACATTGCACAGGAGGGACAAACCAGACTGGTAATGTATCAGGAGCGAACCATCAACCATGTACGGTCACATCTGGCGCTCCCAGGACGCCGGCACATGGCTCCGCAGTGTGGGCTTTTTTAAATCTGTCCGCTGTTGACAATAGTGTTGCCATCTGCAGCCTTTGCAATCAACGCATAAGTCGCGGTAAGCCCAACACTCACCTAGGGACGACCGCCTTAAGAAGGCACCTGGACTCCCCAAGCCCAATGGGAGAAACGCCATCAGAACCCACAAAGCCAAATTTGTGGCCATTGGAACAACCACAATGGAAGGTCCCAGGAAGTAAATATTTCTCGCAGAAGGGCATCCCAGAGCTATATGGCCATGTTCAGCTGCAAGTGAATGTATCTCTGGCACACAGTGTCGATGCCAAGATACATCTAACCACAGACACGTGGTCTAGCAAACACGAGCAGGGAAGGTAAATAACTTTTACTGCCCACTGGGTGAACCTTCTGACGGCCGTCAAGCATGTAACCCGTGGCACCCGTGTAGATTTGGTTTTACTGCCACGGATTGCATGCAAGCCTGCCTATTCTTCTCCTCCTCCTCCTCCATCCTCCCTCTCCTCCTCGGCTGACTCCTCCTTTTCCGCTGCAACCGTCTCTTCCCCTGCGCCGCCCAATATCCCCAGAACCTATTCGACATGCCAGGTGAGACGTTGCCATGCTGTGCTTCGGCTGTTGTGCCTGGAAGCCAAGAGCCACACTGGTCCTGCATTCCTTTCAGCTTTGCGTTCACAGGCAGATCAGTGGCTAACACCACTGAATTTGACAGTTGGTAAAGTGGTGTGCGACAACAGTGCTAATCTGCTGAGCGTGCTGAAACAGGGCAAAATTACACATGTCCCCTGTGGTCGTGCAGCAAATTTTTTTTAAATACCCTAGGGTCCAGGACATCTTGTGGCAGGCCAGGAAAATCATTAGGTCATTTCAGAAGATCTTACACAGCCATGGCTCGCCTTGCTGACATTCAGCGGCGACACAACCTGCCCGTCAGACGTCTTATTTGTGACTGTCCAACGCGATGGAACTCAACCTTGTATGTGCTTGATAGGCTGCTCCAGCAGAAATGTGCAGTTAATGACTACCTGTATGAACTCTGCAGCAGGACAGGTTCTGGGGAGCTTGGGTTTTTTTCACCGTGCCAGTGGTTGCTCATACGCGACGCATGCAGACTTCTGCAGCCATTTGATGAGATCACCAAACTGGTCAGTCGCAGCCAGGGCACCATCAGTGACATCGTACTTTACGCCTTCTTTCTGGAGCGTGCATTGCGTCATGTCATTGATCAAGCCGTCGAGGAGCAGGAGCAGGAAGATGAGGAAGTCGCAATGCTGGATGAATTCCCAGGGGGGGCTACTCCATATGAGACAAGGCAACAACAGGAGTCTGAAGAGGAGTCAGAGGAGGATGGTGCTGGGGCGGATGAGGAGGAGCAAGAAGAGCATGCTTTAAACCTTTATGGGATCCCTGGTGTTATCCGTGGATGGGGGGAGGAGAACGAAGACAACATTATCCTGGATGATGAGCAGGAGCCAGGTCACTACACCGCTTCCAGTTTAGTGCAAATGGGGGCCTTCATGCTCCAGTGTTTGAAGAGGGACCCCCATATAAAAAGCATAAAGGGCAAGGACCTGTACTGGGTGGCAACGTACTTAGACCCCGGTACAAACAAAAAACAGCGAAAATGTTACCACCATCACAGAGGGCTGTCAGAATGCAGCACTTCCAGGCCATGCTTTCGGGAAATGCTGCATTCTGCTTTTGCGTGCACTGGCAGAGGAATTTCCACTCACAGAGAAACAGTTGCGGGAAGCAATCCAACAGCGCCTGCAAGAAGAGGGCGGTTTGAAGATGTGTTGGTCACTTCTGATATGAGATCATTCTTTCAACCGACCTATCCACAGCTGTCCTCTGGATCCAGCATCAGGGAATGCCTAGACCGACAGGTGTCCCACTACATAACATGGTTAACAGCCAATGTGGATGCTCTGAGAAATGATGAACCCCTGGACTACTGGGTGGGCAGGCTTGACCTCTGGCCAGAGCTTGCAGAATTTGCAATGGAACTGTTGGCTTGCCCCTTGTCCAGTGTCCTGTCCGAAAGGACGTTCAGCGCAGCAGGGGGGGTCGTGACCGATAAGCGCACTCGCCTAGCTCACGACAGTGTTGACTACCTAACATTTATAAAAATGAATGCGGCATGGATCTCGGAGGAATTCAGTACATGTGACCACTGACCAGTAGACCATGTTTCATTCAAATTCCTCATGACAGTCCACAAATTTCCGGCACCACCCATAACAATTCATGATCCCTGTCTTAGGTAAATACAGCAGCATAAAAGGCCTTTTATGTCCGTTGAATGCCTAATTTTTGGCGCCTGTATTGGCCGACACTTATTTATCCTGTGAATGCCTAATGCACCTCCAGCAACAGAATACCAAGTTCTTTGCTCTCAGGTGAATGCCTGTTAGCTAATTTTTGGGGCCTGTACTGGCCGACACTCACTTCTGTATCCTGTAAATGCTAATGTACCTCCAGACACAGAAAACCAAGTTCTTTGCTGTCAGGTGAATGCCTGTAGGCTAATTTTTGGGGCCTGTACTGGCTGACACTTACTTCCGTATCCTGTAAATGCCTAATGTACCTCCAGCCACAGAATACAAAGTTCTTTGCTGTCAGGTGAACGCCTGTTGGCTAATTGTTAGTGCCTGTACTGGCCGATACTTACTTCTTTATCCTGTGAATGCCTAATCTTTCAGACTGGAATTGAAAAGCAATTGGTCTGTAAACGTTCCACTAAATTGTGGAACAGATGCGTACCCATTTTGTAGACGTGTGAATGGACCCTATATGTGTTTGACATGTATTTACCGGCTGCTGTCAGTTCTGGATGATTTAGAAAAATAAATATAAATTTTTTGGCTGAAAATAAAAAAGAAATAATAATTTTTATGGCAACTTTTCCAATAGCAATACTTCTGGTATGTCAGTGTCCATGTTATGGGACTATGTGTGCACAGCTAGTAAGTATTTTGTGGCTGCAAATATGACCTGGAGTTTTTTAATGTTCGCTTGCCATTAAAGTGAATGGGGTCCGCCGCAAAGTTGCGGTTCGCGAACATTTGAGAAAGCTCGCAGATGGCGTTCGTCCGATGTTTGTCCATCACTATTTATATATATATATACAATGTGTTCAAAAATATCTCTTTTTCTATTGTAAGGTTTCATTTTATAATAGATTTTGATGAAAGATGAATGGCCAGCATCCTCCAATGCTTTGAATCTATCATCGACATAGTCAAAGTATAAGAGAATTACTGTAGATACTGGGTTTCCCGGATAACTTAAACATGCCCACAGTAAAATGGTAGTGCTCTGCAGTCTACGAGAAAATGGCGCCCACATCACTCTAAACAAATTATAGCCGACTAATCCTATGCCCCTGAGGAAGACACGTAGTCCCTTGTGTCGTCACGCATAGGGGAGGGGCCAGGCTAGTGTCGGTGATTGCATCATCCTACAGCATTTGGAACACTGACACTAATTCACCTGCAGTGGGGATATGCTCGGCCATCCATCAGCATATCACCCTGTACTTTTCCTGCTTGGATAGACTGGTGCGCTCTAGCACCAGTCACATGTGAGTGCTACATATAATTTTTATAATAAAGGTCATTTTTATCATACGGTATTTGCACTATGTTTCTCCCATATATGAGAGAGCTGCTGAAGCTGCATACCTCAGATCTGGAGCCCGGATTGTGGAGAAAGATCATTCACCATTACTCTGTGAGGGTTTACAAGCTATTTTAGACCAAGCCTAACTGTGAGGTCACACTCAGTGAGGTGAGAACCAGTGGCGTACCAACTGGGGGGGGGGGGTGCCACACATTAGGGGGTGTCAGGGAGCACCAGGGTGACACCTGTGGCGGGCTGCTGGACTGCCTCCACCGCTCATTGACACAGAAAAGCGAAGCAGGAGGAACGGTTTCAAGCAGAACGGAAGAGAGAGACTCACCAATGCTGAAGAAACAGCGGGCGTTGGCGGAGTTAACTTTCCTAGTTAATGAGCAGGTGATTGGTTGCTAGGATCCTCTAGCAACCAATCACCTGCTCATTAACTAGCAAAGTTATCTCTGGCAGTTCCCGCTGTTTATTCAGTGCTGGTGAGTCTCTCTCTTTGGTTGTGATTCAGACACAGTGCCTCCTGCTCAGCTCTCTTCCTAATAAGCTAGGAAGGGGAGGGGCGGGGCTTGGTATTGTAAAGGGTTCCATTGGGAGGGCTGTGTAATGTAAAGGGTTCTATGGGGGGGCAGGGTCTGTATAATCTAAAGGGTTCAATGCAGGGGCAGGGGATGTATAATGTAAAGGGTTCCATGGGGGGGTGGGGGCTGTGTAATGTAAAGGGTTCCATGGGGGAGCGGGGGCTGTGTAATGTAAAGGGTTCCAATGGGGTCTGTAAAATGTAAAGGGTTCTATGGGGGGCTGTGTAATGTAAAGGGTTCTATGGAGGGGTGGGGGCTGTGTAATGTAAAGGGTTCCATTAGGGGGAGGGGGCAGGGGCTGTGTAATGTAAAGGGTTCCAATGGGGGGGGCTGTATAATGTAAAGGGTTCTATAGGGGTGGGGGCGGGGGCGGGGGCTTGTTTAATGTAAAGGGTTCCATGGGGGGGCTTTATAATTTAAAGGGTTCCATGGGGGGCTGTGTAATGTAAAGGGTTTCATTGGGGGGCTGTATAATGTAAAGGGTTCCATGGGGGGGGGCTGTAGAATGTAAAGGGGGGTTCATAGGGGGGCTGGGTAATGTAAAAGGGTGCATGGGGGGCTCTGTAATGTAAAGGGGTCCATGGGGGGAGCTGTGTAATGTAAAAGGGTTCAGAAGTGTGAGAGGAGCTTTGTAATGTAAAGGGGTTTATGGGGGGGGGGGCTGTGTAATGTAAAGGGGCCATGAGGGGCTGTGTAATGTAAAGGGGCCCATGGGTGGGCTGTGTAATGTAAAAGGGTTCAGAGGTATGGGGGGAGCTGTGTAATGTAAAGGGGCCCTGAGGTGTGGGGGGGGGGGCTGTGTAATTTAAAGGGGTCAATAGGTGTGGTGGGGGCTGTGTAATGTAAAGGGGTCCTGAGGTATGGGGGCTGTGTAATTTGAAGGGGTCCAGAGGTATGAGAGCTGTGTAATTTGAAGGGGTCCAGAGGTACGGGGACTTAATCATGTACGTTTTTACATTTAATGAATAACTTAATTAAATTATATATTTATCACTAGTTGTTTTAAATTAGATATATAATTTCCTGGGCAGCACTTTTAACAATTATTTTTATCTAGGTGGATCCCGACCATGTGGTCAGGAACTTTTCAGAGCCTGGACCAACTCTGTGATGATGGCTAAAGCCCGCTGTCGGCTGAAAAACGGTCACAGGAGTGCAGAGCAAACTGCATCCTTGTGATCCACAGAAGTAAAGCCAAAAAAAGGATTGTGATTATTGTTTCACACTGATATACAGTATATGTAAGGGCCAGACTACAATGTCAGGCAAATGCGAAGCATACATATATAAGGCTGTTTCAAAAATAAAAAATACTCATAACAGTGTTAACCACTTAAGCCCCGGAGGATTTGGCTGCTCAATGACCAGGCCCTATTTTGCGATTCGGCACTGCGTGACTTTAACGGAAAATTGCTCGGTCATGCGATGCTGTACCCCAAGGAGATTAACGTCCTTTCTTTCCCCACAAACAGAGCTTTCTTTTGGTGGAATTTGATCACCGGTGCGATTTTTATTTTTTGCGCTATAAACAAAAAAAGAGCGACAATTTTGAAAAAATAACAATATTTTTCACATTTTTTTATATGAAATTCTCAAAAAAAATGTAAAAATTCAAATTTTTTAACATTTTAGGCCAATTTGTTTTCTGCTACATATTTTTGTTAAAAAAAAATCACAACAAGCGTATTTTGTTTGGTTTGCTCAAAAGTTATTGCATTTACTAACTACGGGAAAGATTTACGTATGTAATTGTTATTGTTTTTTTTTTTAACTAACAATGGCAGGGATCTGGGATTTTTTATGTTGGACTGCGACATTGTGGCGGAGAGATCGGACCCCTGACTGACATTTTTGACACTTTTGGGGATACCAGTGACATTACTACAGTAATCAGTGCTATAAATATGCACTGTTACTGTAAAAATTACACTGGCAGGGAAGGGGTTTACTTTATTGGTGATCAAGGGGTTAAGTGTGTCCTTAGGGGCATGATTCTAACTGTTAGGGGGCGTGGCTAGTGAAGTATCACAGAGACATACGATCTTACATAGCAGGATCGTATAGCCTCTGTCATTACTTCAGGGAGAATGACAGACGGCTGTGTTTACATCAGCTGTCTGTCTTTCTCCCTCTCCTGAGGGAGATCGCAAGTGGCCGGCGGACATCGGAGCCGCTGGTCACATGCGCTGGCTAGGCAGGAAACGAGCGGGGGCGGGAACGCGCCGCCGGCGGTGCGCGTTCGCCCCCTACAGGCTCGTGGGCGAGCGACGTACCCCTACGTCACTTTGCCTGTAGTAAATACTGCGGAAGTCGGCAAGTGGTTAAAAACAAGAGAAACTATGGAATAAATATTAGGATTTAAAAAAAATGACTTTACAGGACTTTTAAACAACTAAACACCTTTCTAATAGAAAATAACACAGAGGACTAGTATAGTACTAGGAATTTTATATCCATACAAACTAGGTACAAACTGATGAAGGAAACAATTTATCACACATGACTACAGATAGAAAAATGAAAAATAAATAAACACTTATTCATAAAGCTGTGTGCATATACAGTGTACATATATACTGTGTGTATATATATATATACACAGTATCTCACAAAAGTGAGTACACCCCTCACATTTCTGTAAATATTTTATTAATTTGTAGCAGGATTTCCAGGCATTGGGCCTGATATGGGTCTGCCATTGTTACCGATAACACTTCCAACACATTTAAGTTGAAAACCCAAGTGTGAGAGCTGAGACAATGACCATTCCAGCATCTTTGGTTTGTTTTGTTTATTTTGTAATGGGGATGGGAGAAGGGAATGAGTGGGATACTCCTCTAGCTCAACTAGGTTTAACTGGGACACTTTGTAAAAAAAATGCCTGTTAGCGCTGTCCTGACGCCGGCTGAATGCCGATCAACGCTTCCTGGCGCTCGAAAATACTGTTTTGCTGAAACTTCGACTTTAACTCCTTGGTTAACTCAGAAGATCCAGAACTGTAGTAACACTTGACTCTTGGCACTCTGTCTAGCTCAAACGTCCTGCAAATGGCTCCCTCCAGCCTGACTGAGGTAGCTCCTTGTAACTGCTTGTGCTGCTGCAACCCTTAACACTGTACACTTGACTCTTCAGGGCCCAACCTCTGATGCCCCCTCTACACTTTCAGGGTCCTCTCCTCAGGCACCAAAATACTGTTTTGCTGAAATGTTACATAGTTACATAGTTAGTGAGGTTGAAAAAACACATCCATCCATCCAGTTCAACCTATGATGTGTGTGTGTGTTTGCTGTTAACCGTACATTGTATACGCCTCTATGCTGTGGTCTTTAAGGTGCCCATCTAATAGTTTTTTGAAACTATCGATGATCCCTGCTGATACGACTGCTTGTGGAAGAGAATTCCACATCCTTACTGCTCTTACAGTGAAGAACCCCCTACATATTTTAAGGTTAAACCGCCTTTCCTCTTCTTTTAGTGAGTGGCCACGTGTCTTATTGTATTCCCTTTCTCTGAATAGTTTGTTCCTTATGCTATGGTAGCCAGTACAGTATTTGTACATTGATATCATATCCCCCTCAATCGTCTCTTCTCGAGAGAGAATAAGTCCAGTGCTTGTAGTCTTTCCTCATAGCCGATGTCCTCCATTCCCCAAATTATTTTTGTTGCCCTTCTCTGGACTCTCTCCAGTTCCAGCACATCCTTCCTGAGGACCGGTGCCCAGAACTGGACAGCATACTCCAGATGTGGCCGGAACAGAGTCTTGTTGTGCTGAAACTTCGACTTTAACTCCTTGGTTAACTCAGAAGATCCAGGACTGTAGTAAACACTTGACTCTTGGCACTCAGTCTAGCTCAAAAGTCCTGCGAATGACTCCCTCCAGCCCTTCACTGACTGATGTAGCTCCTTGTAACTGCCTGTGCTGCTGCAACCCTTAAGACTGTAACACTGTACACTGCACACTGTACACTTGACTCTTCAGGGCCCAACCGCTGGCGCCCCCTCTACACTTTCAGGGTCCTCTCACTAGGCACCCCCTCTGACACTTTAGGGTCCTCTCACTAGGCACCCCCTTGAGACTAGCTGGCTCCTGGATCCCTGGGACCTTCACCGGAGTGGTCCCCTCTACACTAGGCAGACCCTCAGGGGCAATTCACAGTACCCATGAACTTGGAATGCTTTCCTGGAACTGAACCCCTCTATCTCCACTGGTCCTCGGCACACGGGATCCTCTCTGCAGCTCAGCTTAGCTCTCTCTGTACTCTCAGGCAACCACCTGAGACACCCAATCCTTCTGACAGGAGGAGAGACAGCTGTATTCTCCATCCTGGGACTCTGCTTCCTGCCAAAGACGCTGCGTCATGCATTACCCTGAAACTTATACCCACTCCCAGAATCTTCTGCGGCAGAATCTGCCTTCTGGGGTAGATACAGGCCTGAATGTGCCTCTGATTGGGTTTCTTCCACTGCCCAATGAGAATCCTCTCACAGAGCCAGTGGGGAGACTCCCCTCTCAGCAGCCACACCTGGGAGACATGACAGCCCAGCTGAAAACCACTATTCTCACTACCACAGAGCAGCAAGGGGAAAGAGGGGGGGGGGAGCAGGCAGAAATAGAGAGGGAAAGAGGTCCGATGGATCCCGTGCGAGGTGTCGGCCGCATAGATCGGGTGAGTCAGCAATCGGCCCCCTGCAGCGCCCTGCCATCGTCCGACAGGACAAACTCATTCCAGCAGCCCTACGTAGCCGTATAGAGTTCCCTCCTGCCCTGCGAGGTCAGTACCAGGTCCTCAAAGTCGTTAATCTGCTTGATTCTAGACAGCCAGAGCCGCGTGGACGGCGGAGCGGTGGACTTCCAGCATGCGCCTATGCAGGCCTTCGCCGCATTAAAGAGGTGGCGTAGAATCGATTTTTTGTAGCGGTCCGGTTGAAGAGAGGAGCAGTGGAGGAGAAAGAGCGCCGGGTCATCCCGGAGAACATAGTCGGTCATCCGCTGGGATACCTCTCTCACCTGTCTCCAGAAGTCGCTCAACTTTATTGAATTTTTACATCTAAAACAATGTAGATATACAACCAATATCTTTTAAAGAAAGACTGGCAATATGGATAACAATATACATTCAAGCTACTTATTATAAATGCATTCTACTGGGTGGGGCCACTAAGGCTCCCCCTGCATCCATGCCCGACATGTTTTGCTGTTTGCTTCTTCGCCTTTCTGCCTTGCATGCTCTTTGGTCGGGCTTTATCATCTGCTGGGTCTGGATGGGGCATGGGTGGGCGATTGCCGGCATGAGGATTTCACTGGTGTCAAATTATTAAATGTATGTATAAGTGATTAACATCATGTTTAATGATATATTATAGATAACAGAGGATTATACCCACTTATATCTACCCCTGAAGAAGCGAACAGCGAAACATGTCGGGCATGGATGCAGGGGGGAGCTTTGCAGTAGAATGCATTTATAATAAGTAGCTTGAATGTATATTGTTATCCATATTGCCAGTCTTTCTTTTTAAAGATATTGTTTGTATATCTACGATGCTTTAGATGTAAAATTCAATAAAGTGTTTATATATATTTTAAAAAAAAAAAGTTATGTTGTGATATATTGGAGTTACGATACCATTAAAAGTCCCTTGATAGCCCTCAGATACCAACCCCCTTTCGCTAGGTTCTTGGTCCCTAGCAATTTGTACATGAATTTAGGATGTAGGTATCCTGGTATTGCCGGTACCTGGTACCGGCGTCCTCGTCTCTGTCCCCACTGGGACCCCTGACGCCATTTTCACCGTCCCCACTGGGCCCTCTTCCTGTTAAGCAGTTGCAGCATTCATGCACTTTTACACTTTTTCCCCCTGCTCTCCATGTTCTGACAGCAGAGTACATTTCATAGTCCATATTAAAGTTCCAAGGTTGGGTCCTGGACGGGTGCTATATAGCACCAATATTTGGGTTATGGTCCCTTTAAGGGAAGTGTGGCAGTACTCAGGGGGTCACCCATCACGGGTGAGGAATTCCCAGGAATAGCCTAAAACAGGAGAGGATTGACTCACAGTTCTCTCTGGGTTAATAGAGAGATATTTGGGACCTGGGATTTCGGAGACCCTGAAGTGATATTCGGGTGGGAAGGGGTCTCCACCTCTGACTACGAGGATTCCAGCACACACAGGGTTAAGAACCTCCAGGAAGCAGCTCTTAAAAGACAGGAAGTAGTGATAGGTGTGGGGGTGAGGAGAAGTTGGTGTATGCACCTGTCTGGGAGAGCTGTGAGGTTTGGCTGGAGGCTGCAGAAAACAGGACTTAATAAGGACTGTTAAACCTGGGGGGCGAAGATCCATCTACAAACCATATGTGTTTTGCTTTTACTTTGTGCTGAAGATAAGCAGACTTTATTTTGCATTTTTGTGCTTGTTTGCTGCTGGAAGCCTTATTTTGTTTTATGTGCTGAATAAAATCCATTTTGTTTAAGATTTAACGGTTTTGCACTCAGTCCTGGGTAAGCTATGGAGACCCTGTAACTGCCGACCAGCTGGTAGAGTTGGTCGAAAGGTACACCGTGGGGGAGGACCTGCTCGGACCTGCCAAGCATCGGGAACCCACACCAAGGGCAACCAGGACAGCCACAGCACCTAAGAGAGAAGCCCTGCCAGATGTTGGAACCCACAAACCTGCATCACCTTCTGCAGAACCATGAAAGTTGGTTCCTGTCCCAAGGATGGGGGACATACAGTGTTGGCGATGTTGGTCCTGGGAGCATACCCGGGCCCACTGCCCACTTCAGGAGGAGTTAATGGATTACGGGACTGGTCGGAGAAGCTCCTTCTATGTGCAAAGGGTATGTGCCACTACTCTTGATCTGGCTGCAGCAGGGCCGGCCCTACCATGGGTCCCGCTGGGTCCATTGGACCCAGGTAGCACTTGGGGAGGGGCAGCAAATTGACTCCCAAGATTTTTCTTTTTCAGAAGTTTTGTGTGTCATGAGTTTGCGGCGTGTTTAGGGGCAGAATTCCCCGTCTCATACTGCCACCTGTAGTGCAAACTGATGAGTATGAGGAGGCAGAGCGTCTCCTCCAGGAAACGTCCCTCACATGATCATGATGTGCGCAATGATGTCAGACATCAGCGCACTTCATCTTACATAGGGCAGGCTGGATCTTCTAGGGCGGTGGGCGCGGCAGACACAGGAGTGACAGAAGGACTAAAGACAGGCAGTGGACGTTTGGAGGACAGGCAGTGAGTTATGGAAGAAGAGAAAAGTATATATAATACTTTCAAAATTTTATATAAAATAATGGACGCGGGGCCTTTTGTTGGGCGTGATTTTTTTGGGGGGTGGGGGGGCAGCATTTGATTTTTGGACCCAGGCAGCACAATGTCTTGGGCCATCCCTGGGCTGCAGGACAGTTTGAGTGTGAAGTGTGGGTGAACCACCTTCCTGCCAAGGCTCTACTGGACTCAGGTAACATTGTGACACTGGTACATGCCAGGGTGATCGGGAGACTCGGCCCAGTAAGTAAAACTCTACGGGTAGTGTGTATCCATGGAGACACCAGGGAGTACCCCCTGGTGCCGGTGACTGTTGCCTATGGCCGTACCTCAGTGACAAAAGAAGTTGGGGTGGTAAGAAACCTGATACATGACATCATAGTGGGGCGGGACTGTTTTTTGAACTATAGAACCAGGTACAATGTGAGCTGCCTGGACAGCTAAGAGGACTGGGTACACGGGGCCTCGAAGGGACAGAGTCTGAGGGCCCGGCCTGAAATCAATACAAGCAATATTACGCTATCCATTGTTTCCTGTTGTCTACTTGCATTGATTTGGCTGAGATACGGTGCCTGACCCTGTGCTGGAGAAAGCTATTGAAAGTGTCCTGGTTAAGAAAATTCACTGGAGACGGCTGATTATCCGGGGGCAAGGGCTCATGCAGTTGATGCATACAGGCTTTAATTACTGTGAGATGTGGTGAGTGTCCATTTCATAGGGGAGCACGGAAGGTGTGGTAGAGGTGATTGATCCTTTGTTTAAGAACACTGGTGCCTTTGAACTGAAGAAGACTGCACTTTTTTTCTGTTTCTCCTGTATAAAGATCGGACATTCATATTCTGAACACTATGAACTATTTATGATATGTGGACAGATGTTTTATAACATGCCTTCAAAGAGTATGTTTATGCGCCGCTGAATGTGCATAATGCTTGAATAGGACTCAGACATGGTGATTTGCATTGTTTATACATTTTTATACATAAAAGTTAAACTAACAGGTCTATAGTTACTTGGCAAAGACTTTGATCCCTTTTTAAATATAGGCAGCAGGTTGGCCCTACGCCAATTCAGTGGTACTATTCCAGTCCTTAACGAGTCCCTACAAATTAGAAACAAAGGCTTTGAAATTACAGAGGTCAATTCTTTTAGGATGCGTGCGTGGATGTCATCTGGTCCAGGTGCTTTATCCACCCTTATTCAGTCTAAATATTTCTGGACCATATCACTTTTGAGGCATTGTGGATCATTTTGAGCTGTGTCAATGCCATCCTCTTTATGGTCATGAGTAGAGATGGCCTTGCGGTTCGCCCGGCGGTCGGTTTGCGGCAAATTTTGCTTGTTCGCTACTCGCCAAATTTGCGAACACATGGCGTCGTTCGCGGTGGCCATATTTGTTTACATTGGGGAGAACTTTGACCCGTGACACAGCCGTCAGGTGGAACAGGACAGCCAATTGAAACAATCCAGTACATGGACAGTCCCCCTACCCTATAAATAGACCCGATCTGACGGCCATTTCACATTCCGCTTTCTGCCAGTGTAGGGAGAGGTCTGCTGTACTCGTCAGGGAGAGTTTGCTAGACACATATAGCACTGTGAAGATCCACAAACTCACTGGCCAATTTTTTCAACAACTGGTGTGATAAACCAGTGGCCCCCCAATAGCACATATTGAAGCGGGGTGTTATCTAACAATATACTTTTCTAAGAGAGTATTTTAGTCCTGCAAAAATTTGGCCTATCTTGCTGTGTTGATTGTGATACACAGAGTGACAACAGTTACTGGCCAATTATTTGTAGAACTGGTGTGATAGACCAGTGGCCCCCAATAGCACATATTGAAGTGGGATGTTGTCAGGGTCCAGACTGGCGGCAGGTGACTGCACTGGAGGTGGATCCTCTGTGTCAGTGAGGGATTGGCGTGGACCGTACCAGGGGACCGGTTCTAAGTTACTACCGGTTTTCACCAGAGCCCACCGCAAGGCGGGATGGACTTGCTGCGGCGGTAGCAACCAGGTCGTATCCACCGGTAACGGCTCAACCTCAAAGACAGCTGATTCAGGCGCGGTACAGAAGGACAAGGCAAAGGCAGGATCAGACGGAGAAAAAGGTCAAGGCAGGCGGCAACGGTTCGTAGTCAGGGGCAACAGCAGAAGGTCTGATACACAGTTAGGGAAAAATACACCAAACGCTTTCTCAAGGCACAAAAGGCAACAAGGACAGGAAGGGGAAGTGGGTTTTTATACATTTTGGACTGATTGAGCCAGGCACCAATTAGTGGTGCACTGGCCCTTTAAATTTCAATGCAGCGGCGCGCGCCCTAGGGAGCGGGGCCGCGCGCGCCGGGAGGAAGACATGCAGGAACCCGGCGTGCGCCGGGAGACAGAGCTGAGGGAACCCGGCGGGTGAGTGACAGAGGATGCGGGGGAGCAGCGCTCATGGTCGGGGACAATGACCGGAGAGCTGCAGCCCGCTGGACGCCTCGAGTGCTCCGGGGAAGCCACGGGACCCGGAGCACTCGGCGTTACAGTACCCCCCCCTTAGGTCTCCCCCTCTTTTTGGAGCCCAGGTACTTGTGGATGAGCTCCTTGTCAAGAATATTGGACTCGGGCTCCCATGACCTCTCCTCAGGACCACAATTCTCCCAGTCAACCAAAAATAATTTTTTACCTCTGACGACCTTGGAGGCGAGGATCTCCTTCACTGAGAAGACGTCAGAGAACCCAGAGACAGGAGCAGGAACGGTGACCTTGGGGGAAAATCGGTTAAGAATGAGGGGTTTGAGAAGGGATACATGAAAGGAGTTAGGAATACGGAGAGAGGAAGGAAGATGGAGTTTGTGAGAGACAGCATTAATTTGGCTTTTGATTTTAAAAGGCCCGAGATAACGCGGATCCAGTTTGTAGCTGGGGACCCGAAACCGGATGTATTTGGCAGAGAGCCACACTCTGTCCCCAGGGGCAAAGACAGGAGGAGTTCTTTTTTTATCTGCATGTCTCTTCATGCGAGAAGCGGCCAGGGTGAGCGACTTTTGAGTTTCTTTCCAGATGGAGGAGAAGTCCAGGGTCAGATCATCAACGGCAGGAACTCCAGAAGAGGTGGGAATGGGGAGGGGGGGCAGTGGGTGGCGGCCGTACACCACAAAAAACTGAGATTTGGTGGATGACTCAGAGTCTCTAAAGTTATAAGAAAATTCGGCCCAGGGCAACAGGTCGACCCAATCATCCTGACGGGAGGAGACGAAGTGTCGCAGATAGTCACCAAGGATCTGGTTAACCCTCTCCACTTGTCCATTGGACTGAGGGTGGTAGGCAGAAGAAAAGTTCAATTTGATTTTTAATTGGGTGCAGAGAGCTCTCCAAAACTTTGAGATAAACTGGACGCCTCTATCGGAGATGATATGTGTCGGAAGACCATGGAGACGGAAAATGTGCAAAAAGAATTGCTTCGCCAGCTGTGGCGCAGAAGGAAGACCAGGAAGCGGAATAAAACGTGCCATTTTTGAAAACCTGTCAACAACCACCCATATGACTGTGTTGCCATGGGATATGGGAAGATCAGTGACGAAGTCCATTGCTATGTGGGACCAAGGCTGTTCAGGCACAGGCAGAGGGAGGAGAAGACCTGCAGGCTTCTGGCGGGGAGTTTTATCACGTGCGCAGACAGTACAGGCTCGAACGAACTCCGTTACATCTTTTTCAAAGGAAGGCCACCAATAGTGTCTGGCAATTAGCTGAGTCGTCTTTTTAATTCCAGCGTGACCCGCCAGGTGAGAGGAGTGCCCCTATTTGAGAGTCCGGAGGAACAAATGTTTTCCCTGGAGGAACTGGTGCCAGTGAAGCAGGGGCAGTTGAAATTAGACACTCAGGAGGAATGATGTGTTGAGGAACGGTTTCATCCTCAGAGGCATCGGTGGAACGTGATAGGGCATCCGCCCTTATGTTCTTATCAGCCGGATGAAAATGGATTTGGAAAGCGAATCGGGCAAAGAACAATGACCACCTGGCCTGGCGCGGATTAAGGCGCTGGGCAGACTGTAGGTACGAGAGATTTTTGTGGTCAGTGTAGATAGTGATCGGATGAAGGGACCCTTCCAGAAGATGTCTCCATTCTTCTAGTGCCAACTTAATGGCTAGTAATTCACAATCTCCGATGGCATAGTTTTTTTCAGGAGGGGAAAAAGTTTTTGAGAAGAAGCCGCAGGTGATGTTTTTTCCTTTAGCAGACTTTTGAAGAAGAACCGCTCCGGCTCCAACAGAGGAGGCATCTACTTCCAGGAAGAATGGTTTCAGAGGATCTGGCCTATTCAAGACAGGAGCGGAGGCGAAGGCGGCTTTAAGGTGAGTAAAGGCTTCTTCAGCCTGGGGAGGCCAGGATTTCGGATTCGCTTCTTTCTTGGTTAGAGCCACAATAGGCGCCACGATAGTGGAGAAGTGGGGAATAAACTGGTGGTAATAGTTGGCGAATCCAAGGAAACGCTGAATAGAACGAAGTCCTGAGGGGCGTGGCCAATCCAAAACTGCAGAGAGTTTGTCGGGGTCCATTTGGAGACCTTGTCCAGAAACTAGGTATCCCAGAAACGGAAGACAGTTACGTTCAAAAAGACATTTTTCCATTTTGGCGTAAAGATGGTTGATACGAAGGCGCTGGAGTACTTGACGAACATGGCGACGGTGTTCCTCCAGGGTGGAGGAAAAGATTAGAATGTCATCAAGATAGACCACTACACAGGTGTACAACATGTCCCGGAAGATCTTGTTGACAAAGTCTTGAAAGACTGCAGGAGCGTTGCACAGGCCGAAAGGCATGACGAGATACTCAAAGTGGCCATCTCTGGTATTAAAAGCAGTTTTCCACTCGTCTCCTTCATGGATTCTGATGAGATTATAAGCGCCCCTGAGGTCAAGCTTAGTAAAGACCTTTGCTCCGCGCAGACGGTCAAAGAGCTCCGAGATGAGAGGCAAAGGGTAGCGATTCTTTACCGTGATTTTGTTAAGACCGCGGTAGTCAATACATGGGCGAAGTGACCCATCTTTTTTGGAGACAAAGAAAAATCCTGCTCCGGCAGGAGAAGAAGACTTCCTGATGAAACCTTTCTTGAGGTTCTCCTGAACGTATTCCGACATGGCCTTGGTTTCAGGAATGGAGAGAGGGTAAATCCTGCAACGGGGTGGTGTGGTACCGGGAAGCAAATCAATGGGACAGTCATAGGGTCTATGTGGTGGTAAGACCTCCACCTGTTTCTTGCAAAAGACGTCGGTAAAGTCCTGATAGGCCTTAGGAAGGCCGATCAAGGGTGAGGAGACAATGACTTGTCTAGTAGGTACCGACTTGAGGCAATGAGTGAGGCAGATAGGCCCCCATGATTTAATGTCCCCAGAGGTCCAGTCGAGGGTAGGAGAGTGGCGCTGGAGCCAGGGCAAGCCAAGAAGGACGTCAGAAGTGCAATTTGGTAGAACAAAAAATTCAATGGTCTCTTTGTGGAGGACCCCTATGGTCATGAGCACGGGTTCTGTGCGATAACACATGGTATAGTTCAGATTCTCTCCGTTAACTGTAGTAATGAAGTAGGGCTTGACGAGACGGATCACAGGAATGCTAAAGCGGTTGATGAAGGAGGCTTTAATGAAGTTTCCTGCAGAACCAGAGTTCAAGAAGGCCTCTGCAGGGAAGGAGACTTTAGCGGCAGAAGAAATCCGTACCGGAACAATCAAGCGTGGAGAGGAAGACTTTACACCCAGCGACGCCTCTCCTACGTTCACTAGGTGCGAGCGTTTCCCTGACGCTGTGGACGAACTGGACAGTCCTTTAAAAAGTGTTGGGAACTCGCACAGTATAGGCATAAATTCTCGTTCCTCCTGCGAGACCTTTCTTGCTGGGTCAGGCGAGCCCGATCCACTTGCATGGCCTCCTCGGGGGAAGGCACAGTAACCGGCTGCAAAGGTTTTTGGAAGAGAGGTGCCAGGCGTGGATATCGCCTGTTGCGAACAAGATTCTTTTCTTGGCGAAGTTCCTGACGTCTTTCAAGGAAGCGCATATCTATGCGAGTAGCCAACTGGATGAGTTCCGTCAGGTATCTCTCGTGCGGCCAGAGCATCCTTGATATGGCTGGATAAACCCTTTTTAAAAGTCGCGCAGAGGGCGTCGTTGTTCCAGGTCAGTTCGGAGGCCAGGGTGCGAAACTGTATAGCATACTCGCCTACTGTAGCGTCTCCTTGGACGAGGTTTAGCAAGGCTGTTTCGGCTGAGGAGGCACGGGCAGGTTCCTCGAAGACACTGCGGACTTCAGAAACGAAGGACTGGACGGAGGCAGTGGCAGGATCGTTGCGGTCCCAGAGCGGCGTGGCCCAGGCCAAGGTCTTTCCAGACAGTAAACTGACCATGAAGGCCACCTTAGACCGTTCCGTAGGAAACTGGTCGGCCAACATCTCCAGGTGCAGGGAAGATTGGGACAAGAATCCCCGGCACATCTTAGAATCCACATCAAACTTGTCCGGGAGAGACAAACGGATTCTAGCGGAGGTGGCGGCCACCGGCTGCGGAGGTGGAGCGGAAGCAGAAGCAGGCGGCTGCTGCCATGCGGGAAGAAGCTGTTGCAGCATGGCGGTCAACTGTGCCAACTGTTGACCTTGCTGAGCAATCTGCTGGGACTGCTGGGCAACCACGGTAGAGATGTCAGCGAGACTAGGCAGGGGCACATCAGCGGGATCCATGGCCGGATCTACTGTCAGGGTCCGGACTGGTGGCAGGTGACTGCACTGGAGGTGGATCCTCTGTGTCAGTGAGGGATTGGCGTGGACCGTACCAGGGGACCGGTTCTAAGTTACTACCGGTTTTCACCAGAGCCCGCCGCAAGGCGGGATGGACTTGCTGCGGCGGTAGCAACCAGGTCGTATCCTCCGGTAACGGCTCAACCTCAAAGACAGCTGATTCAGGCGCGGTACAGAAGGACAAGGCAAAGGCAGGGTCAGACAGAGCAAAAGGTCAAGGCAGGCGGCAACGGTTCGTAGTCAGGGGCAACAGCAGAAGGTCTGATACACAGGCAGGGAAAAATACACCAAACGCTTTCTCAAGGCACAAAAGGCAACAAGATCCGGCAAGGACAGGAAGGGGAAGTGGGTTTTTATACATTTTGGACTGATTGGGCCAGGCACCAATTAGTGGTGCACTGGCCCTTTAAATTTCAATGCAGCGGCGCGCGCGCGCCCTAGGGAGCGGGGCCGCGCGCGCCGGGAGGAAGACATGCAGGAACCCGGCGTGCGCCGGGAGACAGAGCTGAGGGAACCCGGCGGGTGAGTGACAGAGGATGCGGGGGAGCAGCGCTCACGGTCGGGGACAATGACCGGAGCGCTGCAGCCCGTGGGACGCCTCGAGTGCTCCGGGGAAGCCACGGGACCCGGAGCACTCAGCGTTACAGATGTTATCTGACTGAGTATACTTTTACAAGTGTATTTGTGTCCTGCAACAACATTGCCTCTGTTGCTGTGTGAAGTCTGATACACACAGCGCCAAACTCACTGGCCAATTTTTTCAACAACTGGTGTGATAAACCAGTGGCCCCCCAATAGCACATATTGTAGTGGGGTGTTATCTGAATGAGTATACTTTTACAAGTGTATTTATGTCCTGCAACAACATTGCCTCTGTTGCTGTGTGAAGTCTGATACACACAGCGCCAAACTCACTGGCCAATTTTTTCAACAACTGGTGTGATCGACCAGTGGCCCCCCAATAGCACATATTGAAGTGGGGTGTTATCTGACTGAGTATACTTTTACAAGTGTATTTGTGTCCTGCAACAACATTGCCTCTGTTGCTGTGTGAAGTCTGATACACAAAGCGCCAAACCCACTGGCCAATTTTTTCAACAACTGGTGTGATAGACCAGTGGCCCCCCAATAGCACATATTGAAGTGGGATGTTATATGACTGAGTATACTTTTACAAGTGTATTTGTGTCCTACAACAACATTGCCTCTGTTGCTGTGTGAAGTCTGATACACACCACGCCAAACTCACTGGCCAATTTTTTCAACAACTGGTGTGATAAACCAGTGGCCCCCCAATAGCACATATTGAAGTGGGGTGTTATTTAACATTATACTTTTCTAAGAGTGTATTTTAGTCCTGCAAAAATCTGGCCTCTTTTTCTGTGTTAACTGTGCTACACACAATGACAACAGTTACTGGCCAATTATTTGTAGAACTGGTGTGATAGACCAGTGCCCCCCCAATAGCACAGATTGAAGCGGGGTGTTATCTACCTTTTTCCAGATATACTGCGATTCTCTTGAGACTTTTGTCACAGGGTAATTAAAAAAACATGACAGGCAGAGGAAGAGGCAGAGACTTACGCAGGGGTGGTAAGGGTAGGGCAGGAGCAGTAGGCCGCTCTCTTCACGCTCTGCTGTGTGCATCCCCAAAGACACCACCAGCAGCACATACCCTCCACTTGAGTCACTGGAATTATTTTCCGATCCATCACAAGAGGTTTGCGATGCGCAGCCATTCTTGGCATAGGATCAGGAAGAGGAGGTAGCAACAGCCGCCACTCAGCAGTCTGACGACAGTACCCAGATCAGCCCAAGGAGGTTGGTCCCCGCTGTTGCTGCTTACTCCGAGATCTCAAATGTTAGTGGTGGGGAAGATGACGTGGATGATGACGAGTCTATGGACGTCACACGGGAGTCCACAAGAGAGGAAGGGGAAGGGAATTCAGAGGGAGAGACGGACCGGCAGATAGGGAGGAGAGGCAGGCAGAACTTGCATTGCAAAAGAGGTAGAAAGCAGACTACAAATGTATCAGGAGTGAGCCATCAACCATGTACAGTCACATCTGGCGCTCCCAGGACGCCGGCACATGGCTCCGCAGTGTGGGCTTTTTTTTTAATGTGTCCGTTGCTGACAACAGTGTTGCCATCTGCAGCCTTTGCAGTCAACGCATAAATCACGGTAAGCCCAACACTCACCTAGGGAGAACCTCCTTAAGAAGGCACCTAAACTCCCATCACCGGGCCCAGTGGGAGCAACACCGTCAGAAGTTGAACCCACAAAGCCACACTCCAGGCTTTCACCGTCCAGCCCCTTCTCCTTCTACTCTCTCCTCACATTTGCCCTCCACTCTACCTTTTATGATGCTGTCGTCACGTTGTTCTGGAAAAAGGCAGGCTTCTGTGGTCCAAATGTTGGAGCAGAAAAAAATGATGACGCCGGATAACCCTCTTGCCCAACGTTTGACTGCTGGCTTGTCGGGACTGATAGCCCGCCAACTACTGCCATATCAACTGGAGGGATCGGAGGCCTTTCGTAAATTTGTGGCCATTGGAACACCACAATAGAAGGTCAGAGGCAGGAAATATTTCTCGCAAAAGGGCATTCCAGAGCTGTATGGCCATGTTAAGCAGCAAGTGAATATATCTCTGGCACACAGTGTTGGTGCCAAGATACCTCTGACCACAGACACATGGACTAGCAAACTCGGGCAGGGAAGGTATATCACTTTTACTGCCCACTGGGTGAACCTTCTGACGGGCGTTAAGCATGTAACCCGTGGCACCCGTGTAGAATTAGATGTACCGCCACTGATTGCAATCAGGCCTGCCTCTTCTTCTCCTCCTCCATCATCCTCCCTCTCCTCCTCGGCTGACTCCTCCTCTTCCGCTGCTACAGTCTCTTCTCCTGCGCCGCCCAAGATCCCCAGAACCTATTCCACATGCCAGGTGAGACGTTGCCATACTGTGCTGCGTCTGTTGTGCCTGGAAGCCAAGAGCCACACTGGTCCTGCACTCCTTTCAGCTTTGCATTCACAGGCAGATCAGCGCGCTGAAACAGGGCAAAATAACACACGTGCCATGCATGGCACACGTCCTGAACTTGGTGGTGCAGCGATTTGTTGCCAAATACCTTGGGGTCCAGGACATCTTGCAGCAGGCCATGAAAATCTTGGGCCATTTCCGAAGATCTTACACAGCCATGGCTCGCCTTGCTGAGATTCAGCGGCGACACAACCTGCCCGTCAGGTGTCTTATTTGTGACTGCCCAACGCAATGGAACTCAATGTTGCATATGCTCGATAGGCTGCTCCAGCAGAAACGTGCAGTTAATGACTACCTGTTCGAACTCGGCGGCAGCACAGGTTCAGGGGAGCTTGGGTTTTTTTTCACCTCGCCAGTGGCTGCTCATGCGGGACGCATGCAGACTTCTGTGGCCATTCGATGAGATTACCAAACTGGTCAGTCACGGCCAGGGCACCATAAGTGACATCATACCTTACGCCTTCTTTCTGGAGCGTGTATTGTGTCGTATCATTGATCAAGGCGTCGAGGAGCAGGAGCACGAAGATCAGGAAGTCGCAATGTTGGATGAATTCCCAGGGGGTGCTACTCCATCTGAGACAAATCAACAGAAGTCTGAAGAGGAGTCAGAGGAGGAGGATGGTGCTGGGGGGGATGAGGAGGAGCAAGAAGAGCATGCTTTAAACCTTTCTGGGATCCCTGGTGTTATCCGTGGATAGGGGGAGGGGGAGGAGAACAAGGACGACATTATCCTGGATGATGAGCTGGAAGCAGGCCGCTTCCAGTTTTGTGGGAATGGGGGCCTACATGCTGCAGTGCTTTAAGGGGGACCACCGTATAAAACGCATAAAGGCCAAAGACCAGTACTGGGTGGCAACGTACTTAGACCCCCCGGTACAAAAACAAAATGGCGGAAATATTACCACAATCATAGAGGGCAGTCAGAATGCAGCACTTCCAGGCCTTGCTGCGGGAAATGCTGCATTCTGCTTTTCCGTGCGCTGGCAGAGGAATATCCAGTCACAGAGAGACAGTTGTGGGTAGCAATCCAACAGCGCCTGCAAGAAGAGGGCGGTTGGAAGATGTCTTGGTCACTTCAGATATGAGATCCTTCTTTCAGCCGAACCATCGACAGCTGTACTCCGGATCCAGCACGAGGGAACGCCTAGACCCAACGGCCGATGTGGACGCTCTGAGGAGTGATGAACCCCTGGACTCCTGGTCCTTGGCTTCGCTACATACAGCAGCATAAAAGGCATTTCATGTCCATTGAATGGCAAATTTTAGGGGACTTTAAGGGCCGACCATTATTTTTTCTGTGAATGCCTAATGTACCTCCAGCCACCAAATACTAAGTTCTTTGCTGTCAGTTCAAACCATGTGAGCTAATTTTTGGAGCCTATACAGGCCCGACACTTACGGTTCTATGTACTGTGAACGCCTACCGTACCTCTAGCCATCAAAAACTACGTTTTTTGCTGTCAGTTCAAACCATGTGAGCTAATTTTTGGAGCCTACACAGGCCGATACTTATGGTTCTGTGTACTGTAAACGCCTACTGTACCTCTAGCCATCAAAAACTAAGTTTTTTTGCTGTCTGTTGAAACCATGTGAGCTAATTTTTGGAGCCTATACAGGCCGAGACTTACGGTTCTGTGTACTGTGAACGCCTACCGTACCTAAAGCCATCAAAAACTAAGTTTTTTGCTGTCAGTTCAAACCATGTGAGCTAATTTTTGCAGCCTATACAGGCCGACACTTACTTCTGTATACTGTGTGAATGCCTAATGTACCTTCAGCCATAGAATACTACGTACTTAGCTGTCAGGTAAACCCATGTGGGCTAATTTTTGGGGCCTGGAATAGGCGACACTTACTTCTGTATCCTGTGAATGCCTAATGTACCTTCAGCCACAGAATACTACATTCTTAGCTGTCAGGTAAACCCATGTGGGCTATTTTTTGGTGCCTTTTATGGCCGACACTTACTTCTGTTACCTGTGAATGCCTAATGTACCTTCAGCCACAGAATACTACATTCTTAGCTGTCAGGTAAACGCATGTGGGTTAATTTTTGGGGCCTGGAATGGCCGACACTTACTTCTTTATCCTGTGAATGCCTAATTTTTCAGACTGGAAATGAAAAACAATGGGTCTGTAAAGGTTCCGCCCAATTGTGGAATGGATGCGGACCATTCTACAGATGTGTGAATGGACCCTATATGTATTAGACAATGTATTTACCGGCTGCTGTCAGTTCTGGCTGATTTATGAAAAAAAATATATATATTTTTTGCTGTTAAAAAAAAAAAAAAAAAAATTTAGGGCAACTTTTTCAATTGCAATACTTCTGTTATGACATTGTCCATGTGCTGGGACTATTTGTGCACAGCTATTAAGTCATTTGTGGCTGCAAATATGACCTAAAGGTTTTTAAAGTTCGGCCTCCCATTAAAGTCAATGGGGCCCGCCGCGAACTCACGGTTCGCGGACTTTTGAGAAAATTTGCGGCTGGTGTTCGCGAACCGCCCCGGCCAATGTTCGTCCATCACTAGTCATGAGTAGAGTTGAGCGGACACCTGGATGTCCGTGTTCGGCGGGTTTGGCCGAACTTGAAAAAAAAGTCCGGGTCCGTGTCCCGGACTTTTTCCGAACTTTACCCAGACACCGAACCTCATTGAAGTCAATAGGGACCCGAACTTTCAGACACTAAAATGGCTCTAAAAAAACAATGGAAAGGGCTAGAGTGCTGCAAATGGCAGCAAAATGTAGTTAAGAGCATGGCAAGTGCTCTGCAAACAAATGTGGATAGGGAAATAACTTAAAACAACAAAAAAAAAACTGAAAAATAAAACAATTTTTTTCATCTGTGAAGGACGAGGCCCATATGGAGTAGGAGGGAGGTTGAGGTGGCGGTGGATGTGGCGGTGTAGGTGGAAGCGGCGGGGGAGGGGGACGAGGTAGCACACACTGCTTTTTTTTAGTCATTTTAAATTAGGGTACACCCCAAAAAAGTGAGAAAGATCAAAAATATAACAATGGCTGGGTAAGGTCGGTATCCATCTCTATTCTGCACAAGGTACGGAAAAGTCCTGTGGGATCCATGCCTGGTTCATTTTAATGAATGTGAGCTTGTCCACATTGTCTCTGGACAGGCGTCTGCGCTTGTCTGTGATAACGCCCCCAGCTGTGCTAAATACACGTTCAGATAATACACTGGCTGCAGGGCACGCCAGCACCTCCAAGGCGTAAAGGGCAAGCTCAGGCCATGTGCCCAATTTGGAGACCCAGAAGTTGAAGGGGGCAGACCCGTCATTCACTACATGTAGGCGTGTGCACACATACTGCTCCACCATGTTGGTGAAATGCTGCCTGAAATGCTAAGACGTTCCATATGAGCTGCTGGTGCTGCTGTTTGTTGTGGCGTGCTGACAAAGCTTTTCCACATTTCGGCCATGCTAACCCTGCCTTCTGAGGTGCTGGCGGTGCCCTGGTTGTATTGGCGACCTCTTCCTCCTCCTCCTCCTCCTCTGCCTTGGCCTTGTGCTTCCACTGTGGCCCAGCTGTCAGGTGGGAATGCCAGCAGCATCGCGTCTACCAGCGTGCGCTTGTACTCGCACATCTTGCGATCACGCTCCAGTGAGTGAATTAAGGACCGTACGTTGTCCTTGTAACGGGGATCCGGCAGCGTGGCCACCCAGTAATCAGCACAAGTTAGAATGTGGGCAACTCGGCGGTCGTTGTGGAGACACTGCAGCATGTAATCGCTCATGTGTGCCAGGCTGCCCAGAGGCAACGAAAGGCTGTCCTCTGTGGGAGGTGTATCGTCTGTGTCCTCTGTATCCCCCCAGCCACGCAACAGTGATGGCCATGAGCTGGCCTGGGTGCCACCCTGCTGTGAACATGGTTCCATCTCCTCCTCTATCTCCTCCTCCTCATCTTCCTCATCCTCCTCATCCTCCAGAACTGTGCCCCTGCTGGACAATTGTGTACCTGGCGTTTGTGGGTGCAGGAACCCACCCTCGGAGCCACTTGTGAATGACTGCCCTGAAAGCCTTGGAAATTATCCCTCTTCCTCCTCCTCCTGTGCCGCATCCTCTTCCATCATCGCCCGAATCGTTTTTTGAAGGAGGCATAGAAGTGGGATAGTTAAGCTGACAACGGCGTCATCAGCACTGGCCATGTTGGTGGAGTACTCAAAACAGCGCAACATGGCACACAGGTCTCGCATGGAGGCCCAGTTATTGGTGGTGAAGTGGTGCTGTTCCGCAGAGCGACTCACGCGTGCGTGCTGCAGCTAAAAACTCCACTATGGCCTGCTGCTGCTGGCACAGTCTTTCCAGCATGTGCAAGGTGGAGTTCCACCTTGTGGGCACGTCACATATGAGGCAGTGAGCGGGAAGGCCGAAGTTACGCTGCAGCACTGACAGGCGAGCAGCAGCAGGGTGAGAACGCCGAAAGTGCGCACAGATAGCCCGCACTTTCTGCAGCAGCTCTGACATATCGGGGTAATTTTTAAGGAACCTCTGCAACACCAAATTCAGCGCATGCGCCAGGCAAGAGATGTGCGTCAAACCGGCTAGGCCCAGAGCTGCTATGAGATTTCGCCCGTTATCGCACACCACCAGGCCGGGCTTGAGGCTAGCTGGCAGCAACCACTCATTTGTCTGCTGTTCCATGCTCCTCCACAACTCCTGCGCGGTGTGTGGTTTTTCCCCCAAACAGACAAGTTTTAAAACTGCCTGCTGTCGTTTACCCCTGGCTGTGCTGAAGTTGGTGGTGAAGGTGTTACGCTGACCGGATGAGGAGGCGGTAGAGGATGAGGAAGCGGAGTAGGAGGAGTTAGGAACAGGAGGCAAACTGAAGCGCCCTGCAATCCTCGGTGGTGGAAGGACATGCGCCAAATTGCTATCCGCCTCAGGCCCAGCCGCCACTGCATTTACCCAGTGTGCCGTTAGGGAGATATAACGCCCCTGACCATGCTTACTGGTCCACGTATCGGTAGTTAGGTGGACCTTGCCACAGATGGCGTTGCGCAGTGCACACCTAATTTTTTCCCCCACTTGGTTGTGCAGGGAAGGGATGGCTTGCCTGGAAAAGTAGTGGCGGCTGGGCACGATGTACTGTGGGACAGCCACCGACATAAGGCTTTTAAAACTGTGCGTCTCCACCAGACGGAATGACAGCACATTTCAAAGGCCAAGAATTTTGAAATGCTGGCATTCAGGGCCAGGGATCGCGGGTGGGTAGGGGGGTACTTCCTCTTCCTCTGAAGTGTTTGGGAGATGACAAGCTGAACGCTTCCACGGGACATTGTGGAGATGGTTGGTAACCCAGGTGGTGGTGTTGCTGACAGATCCTCTGTTTGCGGGGTGGCAGGTGCCGGTATCACTACAGTGATGGATGAAGAGGCCGAGACTGCAGCAGAAGAGGAAGCAGGAGGAGCCAGAGACCTTTCTTGGTTTTGAAGGTGTCTACTCCACTGCAGCTCGTGCTTTGCACTTAGATGCCTGATCATGCAGGTTGTGCTCAGGTTGAGAAGGTTTATGCCTCGCTTCAGGCTCTGATTGCACAGCGTGCAAACCACTCGTGTCCTGTCATCAGCACATTGTCTGAAGAACTTCCAAGCTAGAGAACTCCTTTGAGCTGGCTTTGGTGCGCTCGGTCCCTTGCTGCGTTGGGCAGTAGCAGGCCTAGTTTCTAGGGCACGGCCGCTCCGCTTCTGCACCCTGCTCCCTCTTCTGCTGTGCTGGTGGCTCTGTGTGATCACCGCCTCTTCCTCCAAACTACTCAGGTCACCTGCATGACCTTCATTCCATGTGGGGTCGAGGACCTCATCGTCCTCCACATCATCTTCCACCCAGTCTTCACCCCTGCTCTCCACAATTCTGAGTGCCGCAGCAGTTGGCACCTGCGTTTCGTCATCATCGGAGACGTGCTGCGATGGTCCTTCCATGTACTCATCTTGAGATATAAGTGGTTGGGCATCGCTGCACTCAATCTCTTACACTTCTGGGGCAGGGCTAGGTGGATGGCCCTGGGAAACCCTCCTGACAGAGTCATCAAAAAGAAGAAGAGACTGCTGCATGACTTGGGGCTCAGACTGCTTGCCTGATTTGCAAGGGGGTGAGGTGAAAGACGGTTAGACATCGGCTGCAGGTGCCAACTCTGACCTTTCTGCAGTAGACTGGGTGGGAGACAATGTGAAGGAACTGGAGGCACTGTCAGCAGCAAACCAATCTACTATTGCCTCTACTTGTTCTGGCCTCAATACTTGTAGAGGCGCATGATGCCCTACCAAATACTGCTGCAGGTTCTGTCGCCTACTCACACTTGAGGAAGGTGTTTCACTTGGCACAGATCGACCACATCCTCTCCTTGCAACAGGAGCTCTACCAGCAGCACCACGACCCAGGCCACGGCCCCTATTTGACGTTCTCCTCATATTTCTGTAATTTATGATCTTGCCCTAGAAAGGTGTTTATTGAATAGCGGAACAAAACAACAACAGTATCGCACGGGTGTATCTCACAGTCAAATATGCAAACTATGCTGCAATTTAATTTTTTTCACCCCAAAAGGGTGTTTATAAAATAGCGGAATAGAAAAACAGTATACAAATACAACGGGTGTATCTCACAGTCAAATATGCAAAGTATGCAGCAATTTAATATTTTTCACCCCAAAAGGGTTTATATTGAATAGCGGAATAGAAAAAAGGATATAAAATGGTGTATCTCACACGTACAAACACAGACTAGGTCCCGATTACAATTTTTTGTACCCTAAAGGGAGGATGGGGAAGAGGAGTAGGAGGAGTTCAGAACAGGAGGCAAACTGAAGCGCCCTGCAATCCTCGGCGGTGGAAGGAGATGCGCCAAACAAATTTAAAAGGTGTATCTCACACGTACCGATACAGACTATGCCGTAATTTAATTTTTTTCACTCCAAAAGGGTGTATATTGAATAGCGGAATAGAAAAAAGTATACAAAACAGTGTATCTCACACGTACAAACACAGACTAGGCCCCCGATTACAATTTTTTGTACCCTAAAGGGAGGATGAGGAAGAGGAGTAGGAGGAGTTCAGAACAGGAGGCAAATTGAAGCGCCCTGCAATCCTCGGCGGTGGAAGGAGATGCGCCAAACAAATTTAAAAGGTATTTCTCACACGTATCGATACAGACTATGCCATAATTCTATTTTTTTCACCCCAAAAGGGTGTATATTGAATAGCGGCACAGAATTATTTAAAAAAAAACGGTGTATCTCACACGTACCGAAACAGACTATGCCGCAATTTAATTTTTTTACCCCAAAAGGGTGTATATTGAATAGCGGAATAGAAAAAATTTTATAAAACGGTGTATCTCACACGTACAAACACAGACTAGGCCCTGATTACAATTTTTTGTATCCTAAAGGCAGGATGAGGAAGAGGAGTAGGAGGAGTTCGGAACAGGAGGCAAACTGAAGCGTCTTGCAATCCTCGGCGGTGGAAGATGCGCCCCAAAAATTTGAAAGGTGTATCTCACACGTACCGATACAGACTATGCCGCAATTTAATTTTTTTTACCCCAAAAGGGTGTATATTAAATAGCGGAATAGAAAACATTTTATGAAACGGTGTATCTCACACGTACAAACACAGACTAGGCCCCGATTACAATTTTTTGTACCCTAAAGGCAGGATGAGGATGAGGAACAGGAGTAGGAGGAGTTGGGAACAGGAGGCAAACTGAAGCACCCTGCAATCTTCGGCGGTGGAAGATGCGCCCCAAAAATTTGAAAGGTGTATCTCACACGTACCGATACAGACTATGCCGCAATTTAATTTGTTTTACCCCAAAAGGGTGTATATTGAAGAGCGGAATAGAAAAAATTTTATAAAACGGTGTATCTCACACGTACAAACACAGACTAGGCCCAGATTACAATTTTTTGTACCCTAAAGGCAGGATGAGGATGAGGAACAGGAGTAGGAGATGTTCGGAACAGGAGGCAAACTGAAGCACCCTGCAATCCTCGGCGGTGGAAGATGCACCCCAAAAATTTGAAAGGTGTATCTCACACGTACCCATACAGACTATGCCGCAATTTAATTTTTTTCACCCCAAACGGGTGTATATTGAATAGCGGAATAGAAAAAAGTATATATAAAAAGGTGTATTTTACACGTACCGATACAGACTATGCCGCAATTTAATTTTTTTTACCCCAAAAGGGTATATATTGAATAGCGGAATAGAAAAAAATTTATAAAACAGTACATCTCACACGTACAAACACAGACTAGGTGTAACGCTGCTGCGTTTCATGTATGGTGTGGATTTTCAGCTGCAGAAATATTCCACTTCAGTAGTCATGTAAGAGAGATGCTGAGATACCATTCCCAACCTCAATGACTCATCATGTGTGGAAGGTCTTAATTCAGCTAGTAAATACACACACTCAACAAGCTGGTTCCTAGAGTGACTTTATGTATGTAGTAACACAGTGATGAAGATTTAAGAGACAGGTTGAGTGGAGGTGGTAGGTGACAGACACTTGAAGGTAAGACAGTAGCAGATGGATGCAGGTAGGTTTAGCAATCATGTATGGTAGCAGATGACAGAGTAGCAGGTGGACATACAAGAGTGATCAACCCAGTGCAGGAATAAGTAGCAGTAGTCTTAAGAGCTAGCAATCTAGATATGCAGATGTGATAAATAGTCTTTACTATGCAGAGCTAGATAGTGTAAGCTTAGTATAAGTTTATAGAGGGTTCCCCTGCGGGGTACTTAGCACTAATAGCAATACAGCCGAAGGTTGGTTCAGGAGGAGCGGATGATCCGGAAGCGGGATGCAGGGATCAGCGCAGCGAGGTTCCGTCAGCGAGGTATGCTTGCAAGCACGAAAGCTTCAAGCCAAGTTAGCATCCAGGTAAGGGTGTTTGAACGAACACATGTGAGTGAGAACCGGAGCTTTAAATAGCCATCTAGTCCGGCGCTGAGTGATGACAGCTTCAGTCTTAAAGGTGTATGCGCACCTTTCCA